>NC_140994.1:242711470-243405664 GCF_052327205.1 Somniosus microcephalus
TCTGCTTACAAGATGGCGGACCCCACGAGGTCGGGCAAGATGGCGTCCAAGATGGCCGCTCCCACGGCGCACACGCGGCGGTGGCGGGTTTTCCGGCGGGGTTCCCTCTGCACACCTTCCCGAAGTGCCCCTTCTTACCGCACTTAAAGCAGGTGGTGCCTTTCGCCGGGCACAGGTTTCTGGTGTGCTTCGGCTGCCCGCAGAAGTAGCAGTTGGGTCCCCGACGCGTCGCGGCTGTCGTAGGGCTTCTGGGGGGAGAGCGGGGCCCCGACGGTGTCGGGCTGCCGGGCGGGGTTGGTGCCTTCCAAGATGGCGGCGCCCTTGGTGCACACGTGGCGGCGTGGACGGCGCGGGCTGAAGAGTAGGTGTCCGAGTTTCTCTGGGCCACATCCAGGGATCGTGCTGTGTCCGCAGCCTGTTTCAGGTCCAATCCCGTTTTTTCCAGCAGTCTCTGCCGGATGTAAGTGGAGCTGAGGCCTGTGATAAAGGCATCGCGAACAAGTTCATCAGTGTACACTGCGGCTTTTACATCTTGGCACTTGCAGTCTTTGCCAAGCGTTTTCAGGGTGCCTAGGAACTCCTCCACCGATTCCCCAGGTCGCTGTGCGCGAGTAGCGAGCAGATGCCTAGCATACACCTCATTCATAGGCTGCTGGTAATGCGCCTTTAAGATGTCGCAGGCGGCCGGGTATGTGTCGGCGTCTTGGATGAGGGGGTAAACCCGGTGGCTTACCCAATTCCGCAGAATTCCGAGTTTCATACTCGTAGCGTCCGTAGCGTCTTTGACGGCTGCGGAATTGTCCAGGAAGAATTCCATACACATAAACCAGTGTCCGAAGCGTGCCGATGCGTCCGAAGCATGCTGGTCCAAATCCAAACGTTCGGGTTTCAAGAGTTGATCCATTGTGTTGAAAATTAAGTCAATAAAATTGATGTGCCTCAATAAATCCGAGACTCGATGTTAGCGAAACAAAACAAGGCTTTTATTGACTTAGAAGGTAATACACAGAGGAGAATGTATCTTCCATCCAGAGGTCTGCCGTACTGGATGTGCTGCAGGCTGGGCCAGCTTACATAGGAGCCAGGTATGGGCGGAGCCCTACACACAGTACAATACAATGGAAATGAAACTGAAACCAACCACAGTCACAGGCAGAGAAATACTGATGAGTGATGAATGGAATATTTCATCACACAGGCCGAATGGGCAGTTGCCCCTGACAACTCTGCATTCTTCAGCACTTTGAAGCAGGAGGCCCAAGATGAAAGAGTGCGAGTATAGTCCCGAAACCTGGCTTCACACCCACAGCAGTCAGCATGTCGTCTCCAGACCTGAGGGGAATTGAGAGAGCTGCTCATTGCCCGTGTCCCATTAGGGAATGCAAAGTGTTGTTAGTGTCTCCCATATAGGGTATGGCAAAAGGCTCCACGTCCTTATCTTTACTGGTGTTCACTCTCTCCGAGACCACTTGATAGCTGATGCTGTGCCTTTGGCGATCCCTTTACCGATACACGTACACGTCAATCGAAGCCCTGCCCCTGCTGGTCCGTGTGTGAACCGCCCCGTGTTGACCATGGCCGGGTCTCATTGCTGGTATAACTGGTGACGACACAGTGCCAGTCGCCCGAGCGGCTTCTCGATTCACCGAGGGGCACGACGCTGCCCAACACGCCAGCGAGCAATAAGGTCATGGGTCAACCGCGGAAATATATCTGAAAGAGGGAATATATGCTCTTGGTGAATATCTGACAGCAGTGATTATTTAGTTTGCAAGCGTAAAATACATATAATCATTGACTAAATCACGGCTACAATCTCACTAAATGATCTAATTTAAAGATTAATCTCTGTAACTGAGATAAACGCTGAAAACAATGTAAGGTGTGGTGGTGTGGGTGTTATTTGTCAGCTTCACCTCTGACTCCTTTGAGCGGTTCGAATCGCTCCCACTCCCTTTTGTTCTAGACTTTGGATTATTTGGGGTTTGTAATAAACTTGCAACAGACACCTGGGTGAGTCAAATGAATTCAGATCTTTATTTTGAGACAGGAAAAATATACAATACAATAAACTTACACTTTAAAAGGGTGGGGAACACACGGAATAAGTGAGGGAGAATTACAATACACAAAATCCCTTACCCTCCCAACCCCACTACACTAGCTAGGCTGGAATCTAGAGGACCAGGAAATGTTCACCAAAACGACTTTCTTGACAGACTGTAGAGGTTTGCGATTTCGGGGTTCTCTTTAGTTGTGGCAGTTGGGGCCTGCCGTACCTCAGATGTGGTAGAAGACTGCACCTGCGCTGGGTCTTCAGATGGGTTTGGTCCGCTGATGCGGTTAGTCGCGCTCTTGGATCTATCGGGTAAGCACCAATTTTTTTGGTTCGAGCTAGTTTTAGGGTCTTTATGTTCAAAATCTTACCCAGGGGTAAGTCAGGCTAGCCTGTAGAGTGGAAACAAGTCTTTGGTTCGTGAGTTTTTCGGCAGTTGGTTCCTTGTTGGTCGCTGTGGCCCAATATTACCTGGTTGGTGGTAATATTGGCTGTTGTTGGTTTCTGTAGGCCTTTGGTTGCTGCGATCTCTGTTTCTTCTTTTCTTCCTTCGAGTCTCCAATGATGATCTCTCTCTTGAGCTGGTTGGCTGAACTTGACCTCAGACTGGCTGTCCGTTTGAACTGTCTCACTGTCTCTGCTGTCTATGTTCCAAACTGTACTGCCGAACTGTACTACTGAACTGAAAAGGCAGGCCTCAATTATACTAATTTGGGGCCTGGCTTATCTGCCCGCCAAATCTCAGTTTCCTTTGTTAAATTTGGCGGCTCATTATTTTAATGTCTTTTAAAACTTTAATGAGCTTCGGAGATGGCCCATCCAAACTTAACGAGTTTAGGGGATGGCGCATCCAAACTTAATCGGCCTTGAACTGGTTTTGGGATTGCCTTGAAACCAGTTTAAAAATGCAAAATTTTGTCAATCTCTTTAATTGACTTTGGACTGTGGTTTGTTTGTGGTAACTGCAGGGCTGATGTTCTTTCTTTTGTACGGCTGGGGACATGTCCTGTTTAATCGATACCTGGCTCCGCAACTTCTGGGTGGGAAAACAGGCTTCATTGTCCTTATGTAAAACTGGGGCGGCCCTGGACATTCCTCAGACAGTCCAATATCCAAACCTCGGGGGCCCACCCCGCCTCCCCGTTGTTCCAGCCTTTTCCAAGCCTGAACATGTCTTTTAAACCAGCCAAATCTTCCTGGGATTTTTATTTTAAATCCCCTTTTGCCCAATAACTCTTTAAAACAGTCCAATAAGTCTTTTCCTTAAACAATCTCTTTAATCTTCTGTTTGGCCCAACCACTACAATTATCCTTTTTGCAGATTCCTTCTGTAGTTTTCCCAAAATCATTTTAAAAATGACTTTCCTTGTGTTCTGGGGTTGTGCAGAAATTTTCAAACCTTACACACCCCCCTGTGATACTTTATAACACTACAGTATCATGCAGGTGTGAGCAAAATTTCTGATCCTCGGGAGCCAACCTTCCCCTGTATTACCTAAACTAATCCCCAAACAAAACACTCTCCCATCCCTTTAGGTGTAGTGTTTATCAAAATACACAAAGTACAAAACTTTTATTACATTCCCATCCAAGCACGGAGGGGTCCAACACCCCTGCACCACTTGGAAACATTACACACAGGAAAAATAAATTGGCACACACACTCGTCCAACTTTATTTTTCATCACATTCACGGTTGTTTTTATGCCTTTATTTTTGGTTTTGTCCCATGCTCCCTCATGCTGAGAGCGGAGCATTTGGTCCCTTCCTTTGCACTTCGCACACAACAAAGAGAAAACTATTCCCAGCTGGCAAACCACTAAAATGTGCGAAGCCAGCCTAATCCAAGAGGGGACTTCTATGTTATCAAAAATGTCCCACCAGGGCGGGACCACAATATCCAATATCTTGGCCCCTATCTCTACTGTCTTCTGCTCCAATGTATAGAAATGTTTCTGTGAGACGATTACTGCTTTAACAGGGCGGTAAGATGTTCTGGTAAAGGGGGAATCTCATCGCCAAAATGTGTGACGTAACTTTGCAGGTTGGTGATGTTTTCCCTGACAGTGAGGTGAACAGTCGAGGGTTTAGGGATGGGTACAATCCGTTCCTGGGCCACTTGAACTTCTGCCTCGGGTTTAAAACAAAAACTGCTGTCACTCACCAGACACCAGATGTACTGTCCATGCCGGTAGTGTGGCGCACTTGTGGTGACACAATATGTCCCAACCCCTATGAATGCTACCTGAGGGGAAACATGGGGGGAGAAATTCGGTATCGCCCCGTTTGGGGCGCTAGTACTGGCGGTGCGCAAAGTTTAGCGCCAGGCGCAATTTATCGCCACCTCGAGCGATATTGGGTAGCTGTGCCCCTGAAGGTGATTGTGGCACTAAATCAGGCGCTGCACGATAGTCTTAAGGCACTAACCCGGCGGCGCGACGCAATTTCTCCGCGGGCGCAGCGCAGGTGCTGTCAATTATCGATTTCAGCCAGACACGCTGGCGCTGGCCAGCTCTTAAATGGGCGGATCGATTATCATCTGCAGCCGCACCCTGCGACTCATAGGCCTCAAACTCGGCAGTAACCTACCTCTGGCGTCAACAACTGCATCAATATGGAGAGGGCCAGGGAGAGAGCGCAGTGCTTCAGCGAGGCGGCATTGGATGCTCTGGTTGGCGCGGTGGAGCGCAGACGATCTGTGCTCTACCCAGAGAATGGCAGGAGGCCTCAACACAGCGACTATCGCAGAGCTTGGAGGGAGGTTTCCCACAGAGTCACCTCCAGCAGCATGGTTCCCAGGACTCCTGTGCAATGCAGGAAGAAGTTCAACGACCTCACTCGGGTCGCCAGTGTGAGTGCCTTTTTCAGAATCATCTTCATCCCTCCATCTGCACCTCACTTTATGGCCAGAGGGTCTGCAAAGCCCCAATGGCCAGCAGTCATCCAGCACCCATGGCCCTTTCTGGAAACACACACGCACATTCAGCTCTGTGCATAATGAAGGGGCTAATCGACCATGGGAGGCATGTCATGCCAGATCAGGACAGCATAATGTAAGGGCTAATCGACCATGGGAGGCATGTCATGCCAGATCAGTGCTGCAGGTTTCATCACACCCCATCCTTTCTCTTGCAGGCCAAGGTGGCGAATAATAGAAGGCAACAGCATCAGACCGGAGGAGGCCGGCCTCACCTGCAGACCCTTACAGACCTGGAGGAGCGAGTCCACCAGATTGTGGCAAGCCGGATGATTGGCCCCGTCACCTCTGGAGATGCCGACCCCATTGTGGACAGCAATGGTAAAGTCATCGCCTTTTTGACCTCTCTCCTTCCATTTGTTCCCCACACCAGCATACTTTTTTCACTCTCAAGCCAACCCAGAGCAATTTCAGCACTCATGCATCCCTTGCTGCCACCCTGTCCTTTCGCTAAAGCCACTCTTGAACCTCCCTGCTTTCAGATGCTGCATCACCAGCTCGGGAGGTGGGCCCTCAAGCTGCCAGTGCGAGTGACTCTGGAGGCGACGAGGAGGAGGAAGCCGGACCATCCGTACCACCCTCAGGCGAGCCAGCCCATGTCCAGACTGGGGAGACGCCTTCCCTGGAGGGGAGCTGGGGGGAATGGTCTGAGGAGGATGCAGCTCCAGGACCCAGCGGCCTGCAGCAATGCGAGGGGGGTAGGGAAGCTCGGGGGCCGTCTCCCCGGAGGGCGAGTCGGGCCGCGAGTGCTGCTGCACAGAGCGCAGAAGAGGTGCGTGCCCTCGTAGAAATGAGCGCCCAGGCTGGGCTGAGGCACACTGAGCTCATGGCTGCAGTGGCAAGGATGCCCGACTCCATTGAGACACTGGCAAGGAGTGTCCAGGACTTCGGCGCAGCACAGGCAAGGAGTGTGCAGGACTTCGGCGCAGCACTGGCAAGGATTCTCCAGGACTTCGGCGAAGCACTGGCACCTGCCACGCAAGTGCTGAGTGCTGCCACGCAGTCAGTGGCTGGTCTCATGCAGACGCAGATTGAGGCCACGCGAGCACTGACTGCTGCCACCCTCGCTGGATCGGGCAGGATTCCCCGGGGCCCTTGCCGCGCCACAGCAGGCCAGCAATCTGTGCACCAGTCGACTGATGTGCATGCTGCGGTGCTGCCCCATCAGAGTGCCAGTGTTTTGGCCGACCAGGGAGCTGCTGTCCGCTCTCAGGATGACAGCATTCTTGATGCCACCACTGGCACTTCTCCACTGCAGCTGCCACCACCTGTAGGAAAGACTGCTTCCGCCCATGCAGAGTTGGAGCAGTCAGCAGCCGGGCCCTCCAGGCCCAGAGCTGGTCCAGGCCGTCCCTCAAGGGCATCTGCGGTCTCAGTTTCAGACAGTCAGCAGGCCTCCCCCAGCTTTGCTGCAGCCACTGGGATCCCATTACGGAGGAGCTGCAGGGCGGGAAGGGTGCAATTCCGTAAGGGAAGCAGATCACCATCAAGGAGCAAAAAGTAGAAGGTGCTGCTAAATTATGTTATTTCTTTCATTCAAGGCCAAGAATGCTGGTCTGAATGTTGGTTATGTTTGGCACATTGTCTCCGGGGTGTGAGAGACAGTTATGTTTTGGACATTGTCTCCAGGGTATGAGAGACAGTTATGTTTTGGACAGTCTCCAGGGTGTGAGAGTCAGTTAAGTGGCAGTCTTTTTGTTTTGATATTTGTTTCCATTGCTTTTTCATGCGGGAAGGATACATATTTTGTTAAATAAAGAAGTTTATTTATTCACAATGTCCATGTCTGTTCTTTGCACAAATTTTTGCCTTGACCGGCTTAGGGGTAGCAGAACAGTTCCATTCATGTTCTTGGAATGGCAGAAAGCATTCCCTCAGAGGGGCCTAGAAGTGACTTGCTATAAGCCTCTGATGGATGGCCCTTGCAGTTTGTGCCTCCCGTCTTGGTGCTCCTCCTCCTCCTCCTCCTCCTCCTCCTCTGCTGTTGCTTCAATGTCTGGTGGCATTGGCTGGGTCCTGAGGATTGCCAGGTTATGCAGCATGCAACACACAACCATGAAGTGGGAGACTCGCTCAGGTGAGTACTGAAGGGCTCCTCTGGAATGGTCCAGACAGCGGAACCGTTGCTTCAGCACGCCGATTGTGTGCTCAATAATGTTCCTGGTCGCTTGATGGCTCTCATTGTAACGTTCTTCAGCAGGAGTGCCGGGCGAACGGAGCGGGGTCATCTGCCAGGGGCACAGAGGATAGCCCTTGTCCCCGAGAAGCCAGCCTCCTGGGTGAGCCGGGGCTTCAAAAAGGTCTGCCACAGAAGTCTGGCGCAGGATGAAGGCGTCGTGGCTGCTGCCTGGAAAGTGGGCATTGACAGCGAATATCAGCTGTTGGTGGTCACAGACCAGCTTCACATTCAAAGAATGGAACCCCTTTCGGTTAGGCGCCCGCAAAGCCACATGCGTGCAGTCAATGGCACCCTGCACCATGGGGAAGCCCGCTATCCTTGCGAAGCCCTCTGCACGCTCTTGCTGCTTGTCCGGGGTCATTGGGAAGGAGATGTACTGCCGTCTCCTTTTAAAGAGGGCATTAGTCACTTGACGGATGCAGCAATGCACCGCAAACTGAGATGTTGGCAATGTCCCCAGTAACGGCCTGAAAGTAGCCACTGGCATAGAAGTTTAGAGCCACAGTGATCTTCACAGCCACCGACAGAGATGTCCTGCACCTTAGTTGAGGCTGCAGATCTGGCTGAAGCAGGTGGCAGAGCTCAGTGACCACCTCCTTACTGAAGCGCAGCCTTCGGAAACACTGCTCCTCCGACATGTTGATATACAAAAATTGTTGCCGGAAAACCCTGGCAGCGTAAGGTCTCGTGTGCCGACATCTGTTGGCCCTCCTCCGTCTGGCCATACCTGCCACTCTATCCCTGTGTCTCTGTGCCCTGTCAATATGATTGAGAAGGACGACGTTCCCATCCAATGCAGCCCCATAGTAAGTGCGCACTGAAAGTTATGCCGGTTGAGAAGCTTACCAACTGCAAAGTTATGTTCAGAAGGCTAAAGTTCCTCAGCCAGCACTGGCTCACTGCAGAAATGGCTCTCCGTTTGTCTCTGAGCTACTCTCTCTCTCACTCTCACAGAAGGTATGCCCCAAAAATGGCTACCACTAATAATCCAGGAAGTGTCCCCTTTAAATTGCGCCCCCCCAGCCCGACAGCGACTGGGAAACATTCCAGGTAAGCTGTCCTTGTTAGCGCCAGGCAGAACGGAGGGGGGCGCCACTGAATTTCCGGTCCGGGGCGCCCCAAGGGCGTTGCACACTGAAATGACTTCATGATCTGCGTGCGCCGGTGAGCGGGCGCAATGGTTTAGTGCCGGCGCTAAATGTCCGCTCAATTTGAGAAGAGGCGCAGGGTTTGCTGCACCCGGGCGCTAGTTGGTTAGCGCCCCATTTCTCGACCTCTTTAGGCGCTAATGGGTGGCGCAACCAACCAAATTTTTCCCGCATGGTCTTTTGCCATTACCTCCATGGTACAGTTCACAGGTCATGCACCAGCAGCTTTAAACCCGCACTGTGGTCTCGAATAGGCATTCAAGTGCTGGGGACACAGGATTATGTGCGCTCTCCGGCTCCGACACCCGGAGAGGTCTGTACCTGTCATAGCGTACTCCCACTTTATGTCATAAGGTGGGACCTCTGCAAAACGAATGTATGCACCCCCTTGAATGATCCCAATGTTCTCCACCCTGTATACCGGTGCGGGTCGGGCTGTCCCACCCATGACCGGCATCCTCACTACTATCTCCATGATAGTGTGATTGGAACGTCCACAATCCATTGGGGCAGGGTAGGCTTCAGAAGCTAGCCGGAGTTGACATGGGCTCAGTGAATTACTAAATGGGTGGAGGGCTGCAAGGTGCTTGTTGCTAATCCAGGAGGGGACTAAACCTTGTTTAAAATCCTTCAGGTTGCTGTGGCCCTCGCCCAGCAACCATGCCCCGTATAGCACGCACACCTCATTCTGTGCAGCTTGGTCCGAAGCATTCCTGTCCTCCCATATAAGTGCATTTACTTTTTTGGCATGTCTCTCCAGCTCAGCTATTATCTCCTTTAAATGGACCATCATGGCCTGGTCCTCATGCAGCTCTGAGCCCACCACTGTGTTCTCCTCTGTTAGGAGTTTTCTTAACTGGGTCTTGTAATGTTTGTACCTTTAAGGGGAGAACTACTTTTTACAGCTCCTGTATACTGTAGTACCGGCAGTGACCACACCTGTATATAAACCCTGAGTAGTGATCTGTACAGTTAGTTCTAGAGCAACCCTCATTCAGTAAACACCTGTTGATCGTTCCCTGCAGTCTTTTGTCTGATTATTGAAGGACACAACATTAAGATACACTGATCTAACATTGGCGACGATGCAGATTCGAACCTACCTGCAACTCTGCATCACCTCCCAGGGATTCGCTCCTGGAGAACAGTGGAAGGAGGTCAAGTCCAGAAGCACGGGCGTCGACCACGGGCAACCGCCCAGTCATCCGGCGGAGATTTGAGCATCGCAGGGGAGACTGTCGAGAGCCAGGCTTGGCTTTCCAGTCACGGTGGTCCAGTGAAACAGGCTGGCAACAGGTATTGCTAAGACCATTCCTGGACAGCGGCAGCTAGAGCCCGACCGAGCGGCACAGAAAAAGGCCGAGCAGCGTCAACGGGGGAGAGAGAGAGGGCAGAGCGCACAGGACACAGCCGGTGCTCAGGACCGAGCGGCGTCAATGGGGAGAGAGACGAGAGAGAGCAGAACGCAGCCGGTGTTCAAGGGCCGAGCAGCGTCAATGGGGGAGAGAGGCGCGCAGGAAAACGCGAGGCACTGCCATTGCCACGAGGACCACAGAGAGCAGCATTGGCAGCAGCGCAGGAGCAGCGCACGAAACCCACAGGGCATCGCCATTTGCCACGAGGACCGCCGAGAGCGGCGTTGGCAGCAGCGTAGGAGACGCCATTTTAAGCCGCAGCGGGGAAGAAAGGAAAGCGCGGGAGACACCATTTTAAGCCACAGCGGGGAAGAAAGGATAGCGCGGGAGACACCATTTTAAGCCAGTCTAACCACATCCAAAAATGCCGAAGAGTGGCAGTATCACAGCGTTCGACAATGAAGTCGAAGATTGGACGACATATGTCGAACGCATAGAAGTATACTGCAAGGTGAATGAAGTGCCAGATGACAAGAAAGCGCTGGTATTGTTGAATTTCATGGGTGCAAAAACGTATGGCTTACTACAAACCTAGTAACCCCAGAGTAGCCAGTAGAAAAGGATTTTGAAAACATAGGGCTAAAATTCAGTTGGGTGCCGTTTGGGGCGCCAAGCTCGCCTGGGCGCCGGAATTACTGCTGCGAGCGGAGCCACTTGCGCCATCCGGATATTCAGTTTCTGCGCCCCAAATGGAAGCGGGCCGCTAAACGAGGCTTCCCGCGCCCCGCTTGGGGCGCTGAAACTGAATATCGGCGCGCTAAGGGCCGCAGCGCCACACGCTGCGGCACGGCAGGCTGCGGTACTGCAGGCCTTCCTCCCACTGTTAAGGGGGAGGTGCCTGCAACAGCGCGATCCCCGCTCGCGAGTGCCGGCAAATGAGCCCGGCACCAAGGAGAAGTGCCGGGCTCTCGGGAAACAGCCGGCAATGCTGCGGGGGAGGGTGTAGGAGGCCGGGGACGGAGGTGCTGGCAGGCGGCCGCCGAAAAAGCGGCCGGCCGCACCTCCACCTTAACTAGCGCCACTACCGCCACAGGTAGGCCCCTGTGTACCGGTCGCTATTTGCGGCCGGCGCTGAAGAGGCGGGCGCGACCAAATATGGTCATCGGGGCGGGAGCGGGGCGCTGCGCACACCGATGACGTCATCGGCAGCGGCGCAGCGCTACAGGCTAACGCCACAATTAGTGCCCCGCTAAATTTCGCGGTAGGTGTGGCCAGTGGCGCAAAAGCCTCTGAGCGCCCTCTTTGGGCGCAAACTGGTGGCGCAGGCCACTGAATTTCTAGGCCATAGTGTCAATCCTACAGGACCACTTATACCCCACACCGCTGCTGATAGCAGAAAGATTTAAGTTTCACAAAAGAAACCAGCATAAAGATGAAAGTAATGCTGAGTATTTAACGGAACTGCACAAGCTATCAAAACACTGCCAGTTTGGAACGGGACTGGCAGATACTTTAAGGGACAAGTTTGCGTGTGGGCTTCAAAGTGAAGGAACCCAGAAACAGCTTCAATCAGAAAAGGATCTTACGCTGGACAAGGCTTTCAGCATTGCAGTATCACACGAAACATCCGCACGGGGCGCTGCAGAGATACAACAGAGACCGCAAGAATATGGCACAAATGAAATGTCATACGGAAGAGTGAAGTGCTATCGTTGCGGCAGAACAACACACGACCATAATGATTGCTGGTTCAAGGACAAAGTGTGCAGACAGTGTGGAAAAGTAGGACACATAACAAGAGTCTGCAGGTCGGGAAAGAAAACCAGCAGCAAGAAATCTCCACAGGAGAAGTACAAGAAGGTACATACGGCGATGGAGAGTAGTTCAGACGAACAGAAAAGTGATACAGACTCCGGAAGCAAGGAGCTGGGTTGTCTGAAACTACATAATGTGATCAAAACGGAGGATTACCAAACTATCTGGGTCACGCTCAAGATAGCAGGAGTCCAAGTGAAAATGGAATTGGGCACAGGATCAGCCCTAACAGTCGTAAACCGAAGGGACTATAAGCGGCTATTCTCGCATATACCCTTGAGAGATACAAAGATTGTCTTGAAGACGTACACGGGGCAAAAAGTCTACCCCAAAGGAAAAATAAGGGTGAACGTTATATATAACGGCAAGGAAACACCAAAAATGGACCTATATGTATTGCCAGATGGAGGACCACCACTACTAGGTCGTGAATGGATCCGAAAGATACAGCTAGATTGGCATTCCATACAAGCACTGACTGTAGATGCCAAAAAGAATGACAACGTCACACCTGGACGATTGTCAAAAATGCTAACTGACGAACAAGAAGTGTTCCAGCAGGGACTCGGAACACTAAAAGGCATAACAGCGACGATCAAAATAAAGGAAAATGCAAGCCCAAAGTTTTTTAAGGCCAGACCGGTACCTTATGCGATCCGCCCAGCCGTCGAAGCAGAGCTGGAAGGTTTGGAACATTCAGGAGCACTGTCCAAAGTGGACTGGAGTGAGTGGGCTACACCCATCATTCCTGTAATGAAGAGGTTGTTGAGTAATACGCCTGGGGAACCAAAGAAGGTTCACATCTGTGGGGGCTTTAAGGTGACAGTGAACCCAATCCTTCACACTGTACAATATCCGCTTCCGCGGATTGAAGATATTTTTGCCTCGCTATCTGGAGGGAAACGCTTCACTAAGATTGATCTGGCCCAGGCGTACCTGCAAATGGAGGTAGAAGAAGCCTCGAAACAGTACCTCACGATCAATACTCATAAAGGTCTCTACCAATACAACCGGCTGGTGCTCGGGGTAGCATCAGCTCCGGCTACTTGGCAAAGGGCAATGGAACAAGTCCTGCAAGGGATTCCAGGGACCCAGTGTTATTTGGATGACATCCTGGTCACGGGCGAAAATGACAGTGATCACTTCGCCAACCTGGAGCAGGTGCTCACTAGATTGAAGGAATATGGGCTCCGAACTAATCGCCACAAATGCAAGTTTTTCCAGATCTCGTATTGTGGCCACATTATTGATAAAGAGGGGTTACATAAGTCCCCTGAAAAGATTGAGGCAGTAGTCAAGGCTCCAGCACCGGAAAATGTGTCACAACTGAGGTCATTCCTCGGGCTGGTGAACTACTACCATAAGTTCTTGCTGAATTTGTCTACCGTACTACACCCACTGAACACCCTACTGCAAACGGGGTTACCATGGAAGTGGAGTGATGAATGTAAATGAGCTTTCCAGAAGAGCAAAGCATTGATCACATCAAAAGAGGTGTTGGCTCATTTCAACCCAGCACGACCAATTCGGTTGGCGTGTGATGCATCACCCTATGGCATTGGAGCGGTGCTGTCGCACAAATTCCCAGACGGCTCGGAGAGGCCAGTAGCCTTTGCGTCTCGGTCACTAACCTCAGCCGAGCGTAACTATGCCCAGATTGACAGGGAGGCACTCAGCCTAGTGTGGGGAGTGAAAAAGTTCAATCACTATCTGCACGGGCAGAAGTTCACCTTGCTGAGTGACCACCAACCACTTGTCTCCATCTTTAATCCAAAGAAGGGTGTTCCAGTGATGACTGCGCAACAGCTACAAAGATGGTCCCTTTTTCTAGGGGTGCACCAATATGAAATCGAGTATAAGGGCACGAAACAGCATGCAAACGCTGATGGGCTATCACGCCTGCCACTGCCTACTGTGGAGGAAGCACCAGCAGTGGATCCTGTCGAAATATTTCATTCGACTATAATTGAATGCGTGCCAGTAACTAACGCTGGTATAGAGAAGGAGACCCGAAATGACCCGATGCTGTCTCGGGTATATGATGAGACGATGAAGGGATGGCCAGCACATGGCGACTCACTGTTGCCAGCATTCTTATCCAGAACAGAACAGCTGTCAGTATGCCAGGGGACCTTGATGTGTGGATCCCGAGTGGTAATTCCACCCAAGTTAAGGGAGAGAGTGCTCAATGAGTTTCACGAAGGTCATCTGGGAGGGGTGAAAAAGAAAAGCCTTGCTAGGGCTTATGTGTGGTGGCCGGGGATCGATCAGCAAATCGAGGACCTGACAAAGAGCTGCTCAAGATGCCAGAAGGTTCAAAATGCAGCACCACATGCCCCTCTACACCCATGGGAGTGGCCCTCATCTCCATGGCAACGGGTGCATATTGATTTTGCTGGTCCATTCATGGACTCAATGTTTTTAATAGCCGTGGATGCGCACTAGAAATGGCCTGAGGTGATCAAAATGTCCTCCACCACCACGGAGAAAACTATTGCAGTCCTACGGACCATTTTTGTCAGGAACGGCTTGCCAGAGCAGATTTGCTCTGATAACGGACCACAGTTTGTGTCCGAAAAGTTTCGAAGATTTATGAAAAGGAATGAGGTAAGGCATTACACATCCGCCCCGTATCATCCAGCCACAAATGGATTGGCTGAGAGGTTCGTACAAACCTTTAAAAAAGCAGTAAAGGCCATGTGCGATGACAACATTCCACTGCAGCATAAGGTGGACAATTTCCTGTTAGCCTACAGAAATGCGACACATGCAGTCACCAACCAGGCCCCGGCCATGATGTTCTTTAACCGAAGGTTGAGATCTCGTCTGGATTTGCTCAGACCAAATGTACGAAGAGATGTTGCGAGTAAGCAATTCCAGCACATCAATGAGAAGCCAACAAGGAGCTTCGATGTAGGGCAACCAGTCTTGGCCCGCGACTACCGAACAGAGAAATGGCAACCAGGAACGATATGCACATGGCAGGGGCCACTAATGTACACAGTGGATGTTGGGGAGAACATTGTGAGATGCCATGCTGACCAGATCCTAGAGTCACAGGAACAAGTCAACCCCATGTCTCGGCCATACGTACCTGGTGAGGAACCCGACGTACAGGTCGCATCTACCTCAGAAACAGCAGCATCGGAAGCTGATGAACCAACCGGCGACAGGGGGCCAGAATCGCCTCCGCACCAAGAGCAAGACACTCGGGAAAGGCGCTATCCAGAAAGGATCAGGAAGCCTCCCCAAAGACTGAATTTATAAATAGACTATTTTCAGCTAATGTTGCAAGTTAAAAGTATTAATTGTAATTAGTTTGATATTTAATTGTTAAATGAGTATTATGGTACTGTTAATCTAAAAGGGGAGGAATTGTAATGCATATACCTTTAAGGGGAGAACTACTTTTTACAGCTCCTGTATACTGTAGTACCGGCAGTGACCACACCTGTATATAAACCTTGAGTAGTGATCTGTGTAGTGTATGTACCCGTCTACCTTTAAGGGAACTATTGAATGTAACCGTTCACCTTTAAGGGAACTACTTTAGGTGTGGCACTATTTGTTTGGCTTCTGTATACTGTAATACCGATAGTGACCACACCAGTATATAAGTGTTGTAGCAGGATTTCTGGGGCAGATTCGCCCGGACCTTCGAATAGTAAAGACCTGTTTGTTTGTTACTTCTGAAGTCTGTGTATTTATTAACTGCACAACCCACAGACTTTACAGTGGCGACGAGTCCGATCGTACCCTGCGGCAAGATTACCATAAGCAACGAAGAGCGTCGAAGAGAGACAACCGCCCTCGTCGTGCTACCAAAAGAAAACACGAGGCTGCAACAACAGAAAGCTGGAAAACTAACAACAAAAGCTGTATCAGCAACAGGCACTGACTACCCTTCTGCCACGGTGCGGAGTGAGCCGACCAGCAAGAAACAAGGCGGCCGAAGAGACTGTGAGTAGGGGAAGGTGTAGAAGCATCCGGAGGATAAGGGCAGAGCACTCGACCTCGGTCGAGGGGGAGCTGTGCAGGCCAGAAGTCGGGTCCAACGGCGTCGGGTGACAGCCGGACCGCGATCGGTGGGACAATCGGGGCAGCGACCGCAGCCACGAAGCGCTGAGCCTGCGAGTGGGCGCGGGAAGAGAAACCCAGCCGCAGCTGGGGAGGGAAACACCGGTCTGCGAGAGGGCTGGGGAGGCGAACGGTAACTGTGCGGGTGAGAGCCGGGTGCGGAGAGAGAGACTGCGAAGAGCCGGTCCAGCGGCTGAGCTGTTCTCCACCAACGGGGTACTCAGAGCTGGCAAAACCGAACGTGCGGGAGTGGGTGAGAGACACAGCCGAAAACGGGGTGAGAGACTGCGCGAGAGCCAGTCCAGCGGGGAGCTGTTCTCCACCAACGGGGTACCCAGGGCCGGTAGCATCGAACGTGCGGGTGAGAGAGACAGAGCCGGGTACGGAGAGAGAGACTGCGCGAGAGCCAGTCCAGCGGCTGAACTGTCCTCCGCTAACGGGGTGTACCCAGCGCCGGTAGAGCCGTGCGGGCGGGAGGAAAAGACATAGCCGAGTAAGGGGAGCTGTGCGGTAGCCAGCCAGCGGCTGAACCTGTCCGCTGAGGGGGAAGCGTACCCCTTCCACCGGGAAGAAACGCGGGAAGCCGCCATTAGGCGGAGAAGACGCCAGAAGCGGGAAACCGCCATTGAAGTGGGCGGGGCGAGAAAGGAAGAGCGGGAAACCGCCATTTTCGCGGGAAAACCGCCATCTTGATTGACATACCGCCATTGAAGTGGGCGGGGAGAGAAGGAAAGAGCGGGAAACCGCCGATTTCGCGGGAAAACCGCCATCGTAGAAACAAATAAATAAATAAGAAATACTGGTGCTGCTCCCAAGGGAAGAAAGATGCCTAAGCGAGGGAATATTAACGACTTTAATTCTGAAATAGAAGACTGGGCCACGTATGTGGAACGCATAGAGATCTATTGCGAAGCCAACAAAATAGAGGAAGACGACAAGGCGATAACATTGCTAAACTCGATGGGGGCAAAAACATACGGGCTCTTGAAGCATCTAATAGCACCAAATAAACCAGCGGATCAGACCTTCGAAGAGATTGTGGCTGTGCTGAAGGACCACTTGAACCCCACACCGCTGATGCTGGCTGAACGATTCAAATTCTACGCAAGAACGCAGAAGAAAGACGAAAGCAATGCGGAATACTTGGTCGAACTGCGTAGGCTAGCGAAATACTGCCAGTTCGGAGGGAATCTGACAGAAGCGCTGCGGGACAAGTTCGTATGCGGATTGTCCAAAGAAGGGACGCAGAAGCGACTACTGGAAGAGAATGACCTCACACTGGACAGGGCTGTCCTTATAGCTGCATCGCACGAAGCCGCAGCAAAAGGAACGGCGGAAATGCAACTAAAGGCGGCGGCACTCGGGGTGGACCAAATTACTTCAAGCACAACAAAATGCTACCGTTGTGGGAAGACAACGCATGACCAGAATCAATGCTGGTTTAAGAACCAAGAGTGTAGGAAATGTGGCAAACTGGGTCACATCGCGAAGGTATGCCGGTCCGGGAAAAAGATCAATAATCAAAGGAAGCCACCACCAGAAAAGTACAACAAGGTACACAAGGTGGCTGAGAAGAGTTCAGACGAACAGAATTCAGACTCAGACCCAAACAACCAGGAGCTGGGTAGTCTGAGAATCCACAATGTGGGTAAAGAAACGGATCTACAGGCCATCTGGGTCATACTAAAAATAGCTGGAGTCCAAATAAGAATGGAGCTGGACACTGGATCAGCTCTATCAGTCATCAACCAAAGGGACTACCACCGGCTATTCTCTCACATACCTTTAAGAAATACCAAGTTCGTATTACAGACATACACGGGGCATAACGTATACCCCGTGGGGAAAATAAGAGTCAAGGTGAGAGATAGGGGTAAAGAACACCCAAGAATGAGCTTGTACGTATTACCTGAGGGAGGACCACCACTTCTAGGACGGGAGTGGATTAAGAAAATAGACATGGAATGGCATTACCTAAAAGCCATAATGAGGGAGGACTCGGTGCAAGCTATTAGCTTAGATTCTGAAATGGATGATGATAAGACCAAGTCGAAAACGAAGACAGGCAGAAGGACTTATGGTACCAAGAAGAATAAAGCTGCAGAGCAGAACTCCAGGTTGACAGAGAATTCTGAGCCTGTTCAAGCAAAGGATTCATCCATGACGGAAGAACACCGAGCTCGGACGCAAACTTATGTCAAAGTACGACAACAATTAGAACAGTTGAGTGATCGTCTCGTACAGGAGATGAAAAATATGGAAAAGTTCTGGGACACCGAATGGGGGAACCTGGAAAGACTACAGAGACAGCTAGCTCAAGCAGAGAACGACCATAGAGCCATCATGGTCAAATACCAATCACATTCCCCTGATGCTGTTCAGGAACTAGAATATTTACAGAATGAACCAAAGGAAGAGGAATCTTCAGGGAGCCAGGATTTTATTCCAGTTCTTCTTTACGACTCCTTACAAGCAGAGTGTGAGAAGTTGAAAGAACAGTATGAACAGGCCCAGGCTACAATTCAGAAGGGGGTTAACTCGGCAGCCTCCGAAAAGCTAGTTTCAGTAGAAGCATATGAACAACTAAAGGTTGAACATGAGCAAAAAGTCCAAAGGCTGCAGGAAATTCTTGATGAGCTCAAGGCCAAGACAGACTCATCGATAGAAGCTCCATCCATAGATGAGCAATTAGAGGTGAAAATCATGGCAGAGCATGAAAGACAGGATGTCCAAGAACTTATAAAAACATTGAAGGACACCCAAGACAAATATGAGGCGGCAATGTCTGAGGTTCAACAACTTGAAGAACAGATTCAACTGGGAATCCTTGCAGTGGAAGAACAGGACACTG
The DNA here is from genome assembly GCF_052327205.1 of Somniosus microcephalus. NCBI lineage: Eukaryota > Metazoa > Chordata > Chondrichthyes > Squaliformes > Somniosidae > Somniosus > Somniosus microcephalus. The sequence continues at coordinate 242,729,929 of NC_140994.1, forward strand.
TAAGAATGGTCCCTGAACATGAACTAGAGAGCATCAGGGCGCAACTTTTCCGAGCGCTGAAAGCCAAAGTTCAAGAGGAACGTAAGGTGGAAGTATTGGAGAAAGAGGTGGATGAAATGAAGAAGACTCTGATCCACCGTGTTCCCAGGGAAGAGTTAACGGTCAGCCAACTCCTTCATATGCTGAAGGACAAGACTCTACAAGGGGAACAATCTGAACACGAGCTTCAATCTTCAGGGGGAACGAGTTCGGAGCTCTCAAAAGTCACGGAGATAGCTGAGGTGGCAACACAAATTTTACAAGGGTGCCAAAAGTACTTTGAATTACGTCAAGGTGAACAGAAGAAGGGGGAAACCGTTACTTCAGTAGAAGGGTTAAATAGCCTGATAACGCAATTACCGGTGGAAAGGAAGGTATTGAACTCACAAATGAGGTCCGTCGTGAAGGAATGGCAGATAACCCAGGAAGAGCGGGATGAATATGAATGCATGAAGAAGGCTTTTCAAGGAAGATGTTTAGGGAAGGAACCACCGTCAGCTAACGTCCAGACGGGTGAGGAGGAAGAAGAAGTCTCTCTCGCTTGCCTAACTCAGGACGAACCTGAATATTACCATGACCTGTTGAGTGACACTGAATATTATGAGGATGTGGTCTGCCCAGCTTGTGATGAAAACTCTCAAAGTGCTGAAATCCAGATGAAGCACTTAAGGTCTAAGGAACATAGAGAGTTGGTGGCGCTACAGCTGGCAGCCGAGAAAGGAGCTCCGAGAGTTTCAAAAAGGCAGAAAAGAAAAAGAAGAAGCAGAAGATAATAACTGTCTAAAATATTAGCACTTCTACCATTCCAGGCGGGACATTACGAAAGGAGCTAAATTAGTTGAAAAACTGGAAAATGTCAAGACAGCCAGTTGGTTGTCAAAGTCCGCACTGCTGGTTCAACAGGACGAAAGTTCAAGCTGCTACGTCAAGAAAAAGGCTATGGAGGAGTCACGCTAGCCAGGTGAACCGGCTACCCCAAAGAAATGTTGTTCGGAACGAGTCAAGATCAGAGACTGAATCTATGAACTGTTTCCGCAGAGACGGAACCTGTGAACTGTTTCCACCGAGATTATATTTGTAAATTGTTTTATATGACATTGACTCCACCGAGATTATAGCTGTAATTTGTTTTATAGGAAGTTGAAGATATGTATGTTTAACGGGGACTCTGTAAGTAATAAGCTAAAAAGGGAGGATTGTAGTGTATGTACCCGTCTACCTTTAAGGGAACTATTGAATGTAACCATTCACCTTTAAGGGAACTACTTTAGGTGTGGCACTATTTGTTTGGCTTCTGTATACTGTAATACCGATAGTGACCACACCAGTATATAAGTGTTGTAGCAGGATTTCTGGGGCAGATTCGCCCGGACCTTCGAATAGTAAAGACCTGTTTGTTTGTTACTTCTGAAGTCTGTGTATTTATTAACTGCACAACCCACAGACTTTACAATCTGTACAGTTAGTTCTAGAGTAACCCTCATTCAGTAAACACCTGTTGATCATTCCCTGCAGTCTTTTGTCTGATTATTGAAGGATACTACATTAAGATACACAGATCTACCAGGTCTTTAAACCATTTATCTGGGTTTGCAGCTCTATGTCATCTAGGCTGTTTATCACTGAGGATTCTGTACTATAAGCAGTAACAATATCATTCCAGGTCCCCCTTCTTTGTCTCCCTGCACCCATATTATGCTCAGGATGTAAACTGTACTGCTTCGCTTTGTCCACATTGGCAAAGTTGCACTCATAAAATTTTCTAAACATTTCCTTCAGCAGGGCTTGGTACAACCGTTCTGTCTCTTTAGGCACCACTCAGGTAAATGCACCTTGGTCAGGTTCAGGATCACTGAGGCCACTGCATAGTGTACCCCCTGGTACAGCAGCTTATCTGTTGGTACTAGGACTAAACCATTCCCTGGTCCCTTGGTGGTGGTCGGACACCTCCGTACTATAGTCCGTGATGTTGTGGTCGTGGACAGGGGCTTTTGGGGGCGGGTTACAAGTTCCGTGGCATTCACTGGGATCGGGGACTGTGGGACCGCGCACGCATGCAGGCTGGAATCCCACTCCACCCCCTCCCCGGCATGTTGCCATTGCTGGTGGAAAATGATGGATACGCCTGTGGGGCAGACCTTCTCTGACCCCCACATACAGACATAAATCCCCTGATCCGGTTCCCACCACTTGCCCCAGCACACACTCAATCCCCCTCGGGTCCCTGTAATCGTCTGATGGGTATTGTTCCCCAATCGTTCCCAATCGACTGCAGGGTTTCCTATATCCTTGCTCAGCTTTCTGAGCCACCACCACCTATCCAAAGGAATCTGTCCCTTGCATGACAAACATACACGTTTTCCCACGGTGACACTGACCCTTGTAACAACGACCTATACCCTGGGGCACGGGAGGAAGGCCTCCCCGTACGTGAACCCGGTCTGGCTGGAGTACTGGGTCGAGTTAGACCCCAGCCACCCTGGCCACCTTCCCTCATAGAAGTAGATGGCGAGCTCCTCCACACCCCGTTCGCCACCCCCTGTGGTAACGATCGGTGCTCTCTCTCCTGAACACCCATAGATATGGGAGTTCTCCACGTCTCCTCAATCACTGATGCTCACCCCTACCAGGGCGAGCAGGAGCAGAACCTTCCTCATCCCGATTTCCTTTCTGTAGGGACACACAAACAAAAATAGGCATGTCCCGAGAAGGTTCTCTGGCCTGACACAGTTATCAAAATTCAAAAACTTAAACTTATACTGAACTGAAAATTAAACTATAAGAATCCCAAACTTCCAAACTGTAAAAACACACTGAACATACTTCAGAAAGCTATATACATCCGCCACCCGTCTCCGGACGGCCAGGCTAATTCCTGATCAGCCTGTACCTTTTGTGGAATCTGGGCAGTTTGTACGCCTGGGCGTAAGGTGACCTGTGCCACCGGACTCAGATAGTCCTTCTTAAAACAACTGGGAGTTTCCCTGACTCCCAGTTAACCAGGGGAGTGTGTCCTCCAGTGCTGCAACACACTACTCCCTTCTTTGTGGCTGCCGAGTCCCTATCCTGTCCTGTGGGTTCCCCGCAGCCTGATGCCGCAGGCTGGGGACACTTCTCTTTCTCTCTTTCCAACACTACCTCTCCTGTGAGTCCCTCACCCTTGGAGGCTGTAGGCTGTGGATCCGTATCTCTAGACTTGTCCCTAACCTTTGGTTTTCCCTTCCTGCTTCGGGTTCTCCTGGGGCTGGACCGTACTCTAAGATGACACTCAGGTGACCAAGGTAGCTTAGGCTGTGGTGTGCGAGGAGACCTTCTTAAGGCTCCGACTACTAGGAGTGTACCTGAATCCCACTTAATTGGTGGGAGGGCCTCTCCAGCCACACAACTCACTGCCCCCACCTTTGCGGTCTGTGATTCAGCTACAGCTGCAGGCGGCTGCTCTCTAGCCTTAGTGCGGTTAATCCGTGCTGATCGTTCTCCACTCTCCGCCTTAAACAGCTTGCACTGATTAATATGGAACCACTTTGTGCGGCGGGGCATCTTGATGGCATACACCATGGGACTTGCCTTGTCCACAATGCTGTATGGACCCATATACAATGGTTCGAAACTTCCCATCCGGGCGAAGTTTCTTACCATGACCTGATCCCCTATCTCCCACTCGTGGTGCCTGTTTGGTTCCAGCAGCAATTGGTTACTCCGATGCTGCTTTCCCATGTTACTAGCAACCTGCCAGTGAATCTGTTTGAGGTGTTCAAACAGATTTCTGACAAAACTGTCCCGGTTCACCTCTCTGAGCTGACCCTCTGTCAGCACCTGTGCTAGCACATGGGTGGGGGTCAGCTCGTGTGGGGAATACCCCGTGCTCTTTGACTGGCTGGCTCGGATCCCCATCAAGACTAATGGTAAGACCTCCACCCACATCTTGGGTTAGTCTCCCGTTTCCTTCCTCAGCTTTTCCTTGATGGTACAATTTAAACGCTCTGCAGGACCCGATGTCTGCGGGTTGTAGGCGACGTGCCATTTTCCTTTAATGCCGATCACCATAAGGGTCTCCTGTATGACATGTCCAGTGAAGTAACTCCCTTGGTCAGACTCCACATACCGTGGGAGTCCCCATCGTGAGAACACTTCCCTGACCAGGATCTTGGCTGTACCAAACGCGGTAGCTGTACAGCAGGGAAAAGCTTCTACCCACTTTGAAAACACATCCACCAGGACTAGGCAATACTTGTAGCCTCCCTGGGCGGTGGGTAGGGGCCCGATGTAATCGATCTGGATCGACTGCCATGGTCCATCTACCCTCCTGATGTGTCCCAAAGATACCTTCCTTTTCTGGGGGTCAGGGTTATTGGCAGCACACACCAGACAGTCAGCACAGAACTCGCGGACCTGTTCCCTCAGTCCTGGCCACCAACCTGCCTGTTCCACACTTTGCCAGGTGGCCTGAGACCCGGGATGCCCCGCTCCTGGACCCTCATGGGCCAGTTGGAGGAATTCCCTTCTGTGCTGCTGCGACACTACCCATTGCTCCCCCCTGATCAGCATGCCTTCCTTTACGGTGATGGCTGCTGTACTGTACGGGCCTTCTACCTTTCCCCTTTTGTGAGCGCGTCCAGGACGGCTCTATGGATGGGATACCATACCTGGGCCTGCTTTAGGTCCGGGACCAAGGATACACCTTGTGTGCCTCCCTTGTCCCGGATTGCGGCTACTGACCCAGTCTGATAGGGGTCCCAAAACTCTCCTTTGTAGGGGGTGGCGGGGTGGCGGTGTTGCCTGGCGCGTGCGTGCGCCCAGTCAGTTATGCCTCTGACTGTTTTGTGAGTGGTTCGAATCGCTCCCACGCCCCTGGGTTCTAGACACCGGACTTAGGTACAAGGCAGCAGTACAGAGAATACTCGAGTAGACAGGTGGTTGGATGCAAACAGAACCAAGATTTTATTGAGAGGAAAACTTGATAAAATCTTATGGAAAAATTACTGGTGTACACTTCTGCAGGCAAAAATTACAAAAGAGTCATAATAATACTATACTTATACAGGGAATGGGGAACACACGGCACATCGAGGGAAAACAACTATCTTAACAATCCCCTTATCCTCATCCCACCCCCTATACCTAACTAGGTTAAGCTATGAGGGGTCAGAATTCATGCTCACCAATCAAAAGGGTTTGTTAGACTCAAAACAGCGGTTGGGTTCGGGGTTCGCTCTTGGTGCTCTCTGGAGCCTGCCGTCATCACGTGGTCTCCGGGTGCTGCAAGGGCATTGTCCAGGTTCGAGTACCCCAAAGTTAAAGTCTCTGCTTGGGTACTTTACCTTGCAGGGATGGTTCTTCGTCGGCAGCCGCCAGCTTGAGTTTGCATGAAGATAATCACAGCGTGGCTGAGGCTGAAGGCCCGATGATTCGAAGCCTACCCTCAGTTGGTCTTCCTCAGTTGGTCTTCCCTCCTCCCCTCTTCGCGTCCCGCCTCGCCTGGCCTGAATTTGTCCGTGTCCGCTCGATGTAATGCCGGGGCCGATGGAGTGGCAACAGGCACGGGCAAAGGCCAGGGGGTAAGCGTGGGACGGGGAAAGAGCGGCAGCCAAGAGAGCGGGCAGAGAGAGAAGAGAAGGAATGAGCAGAGCAGGGCCGAGAAGAGAAGAGAGCGATTGCTACCCGGGGCCTTCAATTATACCTTCGTCGAAAACCCTTATCTGCGCGCCAAATCAGGTTAGTTCTTTGTTTTAATTTAGGCAGGCTAGTTAAAATAATGGTAGCAATTCATACTAACTGGCTTTTAGATGGTCGGTAATCACATCTACCGGCCCGATAATTGGCTTGTATTGTCCTGAAAGTTCCTTGATGGGCTTGTCCAGCCTCGATGGCTGTGTTAATCTGTTTCCGATAATATATGCAGACTGTTGATGGCCTTAACTACAGGCCTAACTGAATTTAGATTTTGTCTCCAGTTCGGTCTAATGCATAATTCAGAGTCCTGTCTGGTTCCAAAATACAAATGCTTCTCTTCGCAGAAAACCTGCAGCTTTGGTTTTGATTCATCCCAGGCTGTCTGCGTTGCAGAATCCATTTTGGAATCCCACAGGCTTTCTGCCATGAGGCACGGACACCATCTTGGGTACCCTTTTGAATTTAAAATGTCCACGCAGGGTCCCATTTATTAATAACAGCCTTACGGAGAAATGCAGAAATTTTGTGAATCTTATATTCCCCCCTGTAATACTAAAACTTGCTTGAAGTATCATACATTCAAAGTGAGCAAACATTTTCTGACCTCCCATAGTCAACCTTCCCCTGTAATTATCTATCTAATATACCCACGACACATGCACTTCCCATTCCACAAAAATGTGGTGTACATCAGCATACAGAGAGTAAAATTACAGACTTTACACACACATCCAAGCATGGAGGGGGTCCTACACCCCTGCACCACTTGGTACACATATCTTTATTAAACCACGTCGCAAAAGAAAACAACAAAAGAAAAACCTTTCCTTAAAAATAACAACACAAAGAAACAACAATCCTTTAATCAAAATACAGGGAAAAACTTAAACCGGCATATCTTCCTCCACCTTTACATAATGTTCCTTCCAAAATCTCTGGTTCCGGAATTCTGACCACCGACCTTTTCCCTTACACTGAACACAAACTAAATACAACAGTATCCCTAACTGGCAAACCACGAGAATGTGGGAAGCCAGTCTGATCCACGAAGGGACCTCTATATTACTGAAAAGGTTCCACCAGGGTGGAGTCACAATATCCAATATTTCTAGTCCCTATCTCTACTGTTTTCTGTTCGAGTGTATAAAAATGTTTCTGCGAGGCTATAATGGCTTTGAGTATTTTGCTCAGATGTTCAGGGAGAGGGGAAATTTCGTAGCCAAAGTGCGCTACGTACACTTGCAAGTTCGTAAAATTCTCCTTCGCAGTGAGCTGAACAGTGGAGGGTTCAGGAATGGGGACAATTTGCTCCTGGGCCACTTGAACTTCTGCCTTGGATTTAAAACAGAAGCTGCTGTCACTAACCGGACACCAGCTATGCTGTCCATGCTGATAGTGGGACGTGCCGGTGGTGACACAATATGTCCCACCCCCTATATATGCTACCTGCGGGGGAACATCGCCTTGTGCCATTGCCTCCATGGTGCAATTTATAGGCTTCGCGTCAGCAGCTCTGAACCCACACTACGGTTTCGAAAAGGCATTCAAGTGCTCGGGACACAGGATTATGGGCGCTCCCCGGCTCCGGCACCCTGAGAGGTCAGTACCTGTCATAGCGTGCTCCCACTTAATGATGTAAGGCAGGACCGCTGTGAAATGAATGTGTGCACCCCCTTGAATGACTCCAATGTTCTCAACCCTGTATATCGGTGCGGGTCGGGCTGTCCTACCCATGACCGGCATCCTAACTACTACTCCCATGATTTTGTGGTTGGACCGCCCACAATCCACGGGGACTGGATAGTCTTCGGAGAATAGCTGGAGTTGGCACGGGCTCAATGCATTCTCAAAAGGGTGGAGGGCTGCGAGGTGTTTGTTGCTAATCCAGGAGGGGACTAAACCTTGTTTTAAATCCTCCAGATTACTGCGGCCCTCACCCAGTAACCACGCACCGTATAACACGCACACCTCATTCTGCGCAGCCTGGTCAGAAGCATTTCTGTCCTCCCTTATGAGAGCATTCAATGTCTTTGTGTGCTTTTCCAACTCGGCTATGATCTCTTTTAAATGGACCATCATGGCCTGGTCCACATGCAACTCCGAGCCCACTACCTTGTTCTCATCCAGTAATATCCTTTTTAACTGTGTTTTTAAACCGTTTATCTGGGTCTGCAGCTCTATGTCATCCAAGCTGTTGACGACAGAGGACCCAGTATTAAACACAGAAAAAACATCATTCCATACACCCCTTCTTTGTCTCCCTGCATTGCCCAAAAATTCTCGGTGTGTGGTGTAGAGTTCGGTCTTGTCCACGTGGGCGAAATCAAACTCGTAAAACTTCTCGAACATGTCCTTTATTAGGGCCTGGTATAACTGCTCTGGTTCTTTGGGGCACCACTCCGGCAAATTTACCTCCATGAAATTTAAAATCACAGTGGCTACCGCGTAGTGTACACCCTGGTACAGCATCTGATCGGTGGGGACTAGTACCAACCCATTCCCTGGTCCCTTGGTGGCGGTGGGGCAATCTTCCCTGGATAATCTCGCTGCCTGCGCCATGGGCAGGGGCTTACGGGGGCGGGTTACCAGCTCAGTGGCATTGACTGGGTTCTGGGAATACGGGACCGCACACACCTTCCTGCTGGCATCCCACCTTATCCCCTTCCCGGTGTCGTGCCACTGCCAGTGGAACATAATGGATACGCCTGCGGGGCAGACCTTCTCTGACCCCCACATACAGATATAAATCCCTTGATCCAGCTCCCAACATTTGTCCCAACACACGCTTAGTCCTCCATGAGTCCCGGTAATTGTCCGATGGGTGTTGTTTCCCAATCGCTCCCATTCGACTTCAGGGCTCCTCATGTCCTTGCTCAACTTCCTGAGCCACCACCACCTATCCAGTGGAATGTGTCCTTTACACGTCAAACATATTCGCTTTCCAACGGTGACGCTGATCCTCGTGGTAACGACTCGCATCCGGGGGCACAGGAGGGAGGCTTCCCCATACGTGAATCCGGTTTGGCTGGAGTACTGAGACGAATTGGACCCCAACCATCCTGGCCACCTTCCCTCGTGGAAGTAAACGGCGGTCTCCTCCGCATCCCGTTCACCGCTCCCATCGGTCGCCAGGGGCGCCTTGTCTCCCGAACAACCGTAGATGTGGGAGTCCTGGACGTCGCCCCCTCCTCGCCTTGATCAGGGCGAATACATAGAAACATAGAAGATAGGAGCAGGAGTAGGCCATTCAGCCCTTCGAGCCTGCTCTGCCATTCAATGAGATCATGGCTGATCATCCAAATTCAGTACCCTGTCCCTGCATTCTCCCCATATCCCTTGATCCCTTTAGCCTTAAGTAATATATCCAACTGCTTCTTGAATATATTTAATGAACTGGCCTCCACCACCCTGTGTGGCAGAGAATTCCACAGGTTCACCACTCTCTGGGTGAAGAAATTCCTCCTCATTTCAGTCCTAAATGGCTTACCCCTTATCCTTAGACTATGACCCCTGGTTCTGGACTCCCCGGCCATCAGAAACATCCTTCCTGCATCTAGTCTGTCCAGGCCTGACAGAATTTTATAGGTTTCGATGAGATCCCCTCTCAATCTTCTAAACTCCAGTGAGTATTGTTGAATACGTGATTCTTAAAGTATGATGTTTTCCAATAACTAGACGGAGGCTGTAAATTAACAATCAACAGGTGTTTAGTGGAGGAGGGTAGTCTAAAGACTAACAGTACAGAGGCATGCTCAAAGCTCATATACAGGTGTGGTCACTGCCGGTACTACAGTATACAGGAGCTGTAAAAGTAGTTCTCTCTTAAAGGTACATACACCACAATTCCTCCCCTTTTAGATTAACAGTACCCATAACATTCAAATAACAGTTAACACTTTAACATGCACTTTAAACAGAAATAGTCCATTTATAGATTCAGTCTTTGGGGCGGCTTCCTGATACTTTCTGGATAGCGCCTTTCCTGAGGTTCTTGTTCTTGGTGTGGAGGCGATTCTGGCCCCCTTTCGTCAGTTAGTTCATCAGTTTCCGCTGCTACTGTTTCTGAGGTAGATGCTACCGGTATGTCGCGTTCATTCCCAGGTACGCGAGACATGGAGTTGACTCGTTCCTGTGACGCTAGGATCTGGTCGACGTGGCGTCTCACAATGTTCTCCCCAACATCCACTGTGTACATTAATGGCCCCTGCCGTGTGCATATCATTCCGGGTTGCCATTTCTCTGTCCGGTAGTCGCGGGCCAAGACTGGTTGTCCTACATTGAAGCTCCTTCTCGGCTTCTCATTGATGTGCTGGAATTGCTTATCCTCAACATTTCTTCCCACATTTGGCCTGAGCAAATCCAGACGAGATCTTAACCTTCGGTTAAAGAACATCATGGCCGGGGTCTGGTTGGTAACGGCATGTGTCGCATTTCTGTAGGCTAACAGGAAATTGTCCACCTTATGCTGTCGTGGAATTTCATCATCGCACATGGCCCTTATCGCCTTTTTAAAGGTTTGTACGAGCCTCTCAGCCAATCCATTGGTGGCTGGATGATACGGGGTGGATGTGTAATGCCTTACCCCATTCCTTCTCATAAATTTCCGAAACTCTTCGGACACAAACTGTGGTCCGTTATCAGAGCAAATCTGCTCTGGCAAGCCGTTCCTGGCAAATATGGTCCGTAGGACTGCAATCGTTTTCTCTGTAGTGGTTGAGGACATTTTTATCACCTCAGGCCATTTCGAGTGCGCATCCACTGCTATTAAGAACATTGAGTCCATGAATGGAACAGCAAAATCAATATGCACCCATTGCCATGGAGAGGAGGGCCACTCCCATGGGTGTAGAGGGGCATGTGGTGGTGCATTTTTGAACTCCTGGCGTCCTGAGCAGCTCTTTGTTAGGTCCTCGATTTGTTGATCGACACCCGGCCACCACACATAAGCCCTAGCAAGGCTTTTCATTTTCACCCCTCCCAGATGACCTTCGTGAAGCTCATTGAGCACTCTCTCCCTTAACTTGGGTGGAATTACCACTCGGGATCCACACATCACTGTCCCCTGGCATACTGACAGCTGTTCTCTTCTGGATGAGAATGCTGGCAACAGTGAGTCGCCATGTGTTGGCCATCCCTTCACCGTCAAATCATATACCTGTGGTGATTATTCCTTGATTAGTAAAAGTATTGTGATTCATTGTTTGTTAACTGCCTTGGGATATGTGTTGTAATCTCATTGGTAGTTGATGATCACATGATGTGTTGTGGCTACCTTAAATTCAGTCCTTTTCTAGCTTAGTTGGGACTGGGTGTGGAAAGATATGCTGCTGATTTTAAAGTTAATAAAGCCTAGCTTTGGAAGGCAAATCTATTCTTTATTTCAATTTATTAACTTTATGTTAGAATGGAGCGATATCTTCAACCAGAACGATCCAAGGCTGACCCCAATTCTGCTGGAGTGGATGATAAATGGAAACATTGGTATTGTACATTTAAAAACTTTTTGGGCGTGTTGGATCAAGAGGCTCTAAATAAGCTGAATATGCTGATTAACTACATTGACCCGGATGTACATAAATATATTTTGCACTGTAAAACTTATGAAGAGGCTATTTCTACATTGGAAAAGATTTTTGTTAAACCAAAGAATGAGGTATTTACACGTCATCTTCTATCTGCTCGTAGGCAGCAGGTGGGAGAATCTTTGGATACTTATTTGCAAGCACTTCGGTGCCTTAGTGTTGACTGTAATTATAAGGCTGTGACGGCTGAAGAATATAAGGACGAATCGGTACGGGATGCTTTTATTAATGGATTACTGTCTAGATCAATTCGTCAGCAGTTGTTAGAAAATAAGACTCTGGATCTTAAAAGTGCTTTTGAGCAAGCTTCTACATTGGATGTGGCTCAGAGAAGTTCGGATTCTTATGCTCTTTTTAATCGGCCTGCGACTATGGTTTCGGCAGTTTCGGATGAAAAGGAATTATGTGGACTTAATGGGAGTGGCTTACTAGATTTTGAAACAGTTTCTACTTCGGCGGCCGTTGCCTCTAGGATTCAGAAGTGTTATTTTTGTGGGAATATCCAGCACCCTCGTCTGAAGTGTCCTGCTCGGGAGGCTGTGTGTAGTAAATGCGGCAAGAGAGGTCATTATGCACGTGTGTGCAAATCATCAGGTTCAATTACCTTCCCTTCTCCTGGTGTGGGAGGGTCTTCCTCCACTACCTCTTCTGTGACTATTCAGCCTTTAGATAGGGCGTTTATTGCATCAATTTCTGCTGCATTTGCTCATGGCCTAAACAAAGCTATAGTTACGGCTCAAGGTAATGGGTTGGAAGTGAAGGCCCTTATAGATACGGGCAGTACTGAGAGTTTTATAAGTCTTCAGTTTGCGAAGGAGAAACATTTGAAAATTTCGCCTGTTACGTATCAGGTGTGTATGGCTCAGACGACCCTTACTTCACAAATAGCTGGTTGTTGCTTTGTGAAAATGGTTCTTCTAGGTAATACGTATACTGATATACGCCTATCTGTTTTGCCTAATCTCTGTGCGGATATTTTGATTGGACATGATGTGCTTCAGTTACACGAGTCTCTTAGTCTTTCATTTGGAGGGACTAAGCCACCTTTATCTATTTGTGGATTAACCTCTTTATCTATTCCTCCATTATCACTTTTTTCCAATTTGATGTCGGATTGTAAGCCAATTGCTACCAAGTCAAGAAGATATAGTAGTCAGGATAGAGAATTTATTAATTCTGAAGTTCAACGTCTCTTATTGGAAGGAATCATTGAACCTAGTTGTTCGCCTTGGCGAGCACAGGTAGTTGTCACGACTAATGAGAGACACAAGAAAAGAATGGTGATAGACTATTCCCAAACTATTAATAGGTATACTCAATTAGACGCGTACCCTTTGCCTAAGATTGATGAGCTTATCAATAAAGTATCTCAGTATAAAGTTTTTAGCACTATTGATTGAAAGAGTGCTTATCATCAGATTCCTATTGTTAAGAAGGATCAATCATATACGGCCTTTGAGGCTGGTGGAAAGCTGTATCAGTTTTGCCGAATACCATTTGGTGTTACTAATGGTGTTGCTTGTTTTCAACGGGCAATGGATGCTTTTATAAGTGATAACTCCTTCTCTGACACCTTTTCATGCTTAGATGACATCACAGTGTGTGGCAAATCAAGGGTGGAGCATGATTCTAATTTAAAAAGATTCCTTCAAGCTGCGGAAAAAGTTGTTTTAACTTTTAATAAAGAGAAATGTATCTTTTCGACTACTGAGGTAAATCTATTGGGGTATATTATCTCGGGAAACAAGATTAAACCAGATCCAGAACGTCTGCGACCGTTGATTGATTTACCTTGTCCTACTAATTCTAAGGCTTTGCAACGAGTTGTTGGACTGTTTTCTTATTATTCTAATTGGATTGCAAATTTTTCACGGAAGATCCGGCCTCTTATTCGGGTTACGACATATCCTCTATCATGGGAGGCCAGGACATGTTTTGAGAATTTTAAAAAGGATATTTTAGGAGCAGTTGTGCATTCCATTGATGAGCAGGTTCCCTTTGTGATTGAGACGGATGCTTCGGATTTTGCAATTGGGGCTACTTTGAACCAAAATGGAAGACCTGTGGCCTTTTTCTCACGTACTTTGAATAATAGTGAAAAAAGACATTCCTCAATAGAAAAAGAGGCATACGCAATAGTAGAAGCATTGCGTAAATGGAGACATTATTTATCGGGGCGACATTTCACGTTGGTAACTGATCAAAAATCTGTGTCCTTTATGTTTGATGTTAAACATTTTGGAAAGATTAAAAATGATAAAATAATGAGATGGAGGATTGAGTTGGCATGTTACCATTTTGACATAGTTTATCGTCCGGGGAAGGATAATGTTGCTGCTGATGCACTGTCGAGGGCTTATTGTTCTGTGATTCACGGAGATATGCTTATTAATCTTCACAATGCCTTATGTCATCCTGGGGTTACGAGGATGATACACTTTGTACGCAGTAAGAACTTGCCTTTTTCAGTTGAAGACGTCAAGCGGATGACTTCATCATGTTCTATCTGTGCTCGGTGTAAACCGAATTTCTTTAAGCCTCAACGAGCTCATCTTATAAAGGCTACTTCTCCTTTTGAACGTTTGAGTGTTGATTTTAAGGGACCTCTTCCTTCAACTACTCAAAACCGATATATATCTACTGTTGTGGACGAGTTTTCAAGGTTCCCTTTTGCTTTTCCTTGTGCAGATGTATCAGCTGCTACAGTTATTAAATGTTTGACTCAACTTTTTGTCATCTTTGGGATGCCTGCGTATATCCATTCGGATCAGGGAAGTTCTTTTATGTCTTCCCAGTTGAAGGAATACCTTCAGAGTCGGGGAATTTCTACTAGTAGAACTACCCCGTATAATCCCCAGGGTAATGGACAGTGTGAACGATACAATGGGGTGATCTGGAAGGCAGTTATGTTGGCGTTGACATCCCGGAACCTTAAGAATACACAGTGGGAAATGGTGCTGCCTGATGCCCTGCATTCAATTAGATCATTGCTTTCAACGGCTACTAATGTGACCCCCCATGAAAAGCTCTTTAACTATCCACGGAGATCTACTACGGGATATTCGGTACCTTCATGGCTTACTATGCAGGGACCTGTGTTGCTTCGACGTCATGTTAGATTGTCAAAATATGACCCCTTGGTGGAGGAGGTGGAGCTGTTGGAGGCAAATTCCCAATATGCTCATATTCGATTCCAAGATGGGAAAGAAAGTACTGTTTCAATTAAAGACTTGGCTCCTTGTGGGGGCCAGCCCTCTTCTGAGAATATTAATAATGGTTATGATTCGGATAATGTGGATGCTGTTACAGATACTACGAATATTTCCAATCCGATTGCAGATAATCATACTTCTATTAGCCAGCCTTTGATAGATGTTTATGACCGTCCTAGTTCATCTTCTGATGGGATTTCTAATCCGGAAACCGTTGAGAATCGGGATATGGATAGCCTTCCTGTTGAAGATACTTCTGTGCCTTCTGGCGTGGGAGGGCAAGGAATTTCACCAAGGTTAAGAAGGTCGACACGAACAAGATATCCGGTCGACCGATTGAAAATGGACTTTTAAATTGATAGTAATGTTTTAAAAGTTGTTGAAATATTATAGTATATTGTTTTAGTAGAGAGATACTTAATACTTATGCGTAATGTTATTATTTGTTGTTGTTCATTTAGTATTGTGTTATGTAAATAGTTTTATTCTCGTGCATAGTTTAGTTGTAAATAATTAATTGTAAATTGTAAAAGTTATTAGGTTGGAGTATATTTTAAAAGGAAGGGTGAATGTGGTGATTATTCCTTGATTAGTAAAAGTATTGTGATTCGTTGTTTGTTAACTGCCTTGGGATATGTGTTGTAATCTCATTGGTAGTTGATGATCACATGATGTGTTGTGGCTACCTTAAATTCAGTCCTTTTCTACCTTAGTTGGGACTGGATGTGGAAAGATATGCTGCTGATTTTAAAGTTAATAAAGCCTAGCTTTGGAAGGCAAATCTATTCTTTATTTCAATACCCGAGACAGTGTCGGATCATTGCGTGTCTCCTTCTCTATGTCCACGTTAGTTACTGGCAATCTTTCAATTATCGACGAATAACATATTTCGATAGGGTCCACTGCTGGTGCTTCCTCCACAGTAGGCAGTGGCGGGCGTGATAGCCCATCAGCGTTTCCATGCTGTTTCGTGCCCTTATATTCTATTTCATATTGGTTCGCCCCTAGAAAAAGGGACCATCTTTGTAGCCGTTGTGCAGTCATCACCGGAACGTCCTTCTTTGGATTAAAGATGGAGACAAGTGGTTGGTGGTCAGTCAACAAGGTGAACTTCTGCCCATGCAGATAGTGGTTGAATTTTTTTTACTCCCCATACTAGGCTGAGGGCCTCCCTGTCGATCTGAGCGTAGTTGCACTCGGCTGAGGTTAGTGACCGAGACGCAAAGGCTACTGGCCTCTCCAACCCGTCTGGGAATTTGTGCGACAGCACCGCTCCAATACCATAGGGTGATGCATCACATCCCAACCGAATTGGTAGTGCTGGGTTGAAATGGGCCAGCACCTCTTTTGATGTGATCAATTCTTTGCACTTTTGGAAAGCTTGTTTACATTCATCATTCCACTTCCATGGTACCCACGTTTGCAGTAGAGTGTTCAGTGGGTGTAATACTGTAGACAAATTTGGTAAGAACTTATGGTAGTAGTTCACCAGCCCGAGGAACGACCTCTGTTGTGACACATTTTCCGGTGCTGGAGCCTTGACTACTGCCTCAATCTTTTC
Organism: Somniosus microcephalus; assembly: GCF_052327205.1. Taxonomy (NCBI): domain Eukaryota; kingdom Metazoa; phylum Chordata; class Chondrichthyes; order Squaliformes; family Somniosidae; genus Somniosus; species Somniosus microcephalus. The sequence continues at coordinate 242,745,996 of NC_140994.1, forward strand.
AGGGGACTTATGTAACCCCTCTTCATCAATAATGTGGCCACAATACGAGATCTGCTTCTGGAAAAACTCACACTTGTGCCGATTAGCTCGTAGCCCATATTTCTTGAATCTAGTGAGCACCTTCTCCAGGTTGGCGAGGTGATCACTGTCATTTTCGCCCGTGATGAGGATATCGTCCAAATAACACTGGGTCCCTGGAATCCCTTGCAGGACTTGATCCATTGCCCTTTGCCAAATAGCCAGACTCAATGCTACCCCGAACACCAGCCGGTTGTATTGGTTGAGACCTTTATGAGTGTTGATCGTGAGGTATTGTTTCGAGGCTTCTTCTACCTCCATTTGCAGGTACGCCTGGGCCAGATCAATTTTGGTGAAGCGTTTACCTCCAGATAGCGAGGCGAATATATCCTCAATCCGTGGAAGCGGATATTGTACCGTGTGAAGGACTGGGTTCACTGTCACCTTAAAATCCCCACAGATGCGGATCTTCTTTGGTTCCCCAGGCATATTACTCAACGACCTCTTCATTACAGGAACGATGGGTGCAGCCCACTCGCTCCAGTCTACTTTGGACAGTACTCCTGCACGTTCCAACCCTTCCAGCTCTGCTTCGACGGCTGGTCGGATCGCATAAGGCACCGCTCTGGCCTCAAAAAACTTCGGGCTTGCATTTTCCTCTATTTTAATCGTCGCTGTTATGCCTTTTAGTGTTCCGAGTCCCTCCTGGAACACTTCTTGTGCGTCAGTTAGCATTTTTGACAGTTGTCCAGGTGTGACGTCATCATCCTTTTTGGCCTCAACCTTCAGTGCCTGTATGGAATGCCAATCTAATTGTATCTTCCGGATCCATTCACGTCCTAGTAGTGGTGGTCCTCCATCTGGCAATACATATAGGTCCATTTTGGGTATTTCCTGGCCTTTGTATATCACGTTCACCCTTATTTTTCCTTTGGGGTAGAATTTTTGCCCCATGTACGTCTTCAAGACAATCTCTGTAGCTTTCAAGGGTATATGTGAAAATAGCGGCTTGTAGTCCCTTTGGTTTATGACTGTTAGGGCTGATCCTGTGTCCAATTCCATTTTCACTTGGACTCCCTCTATCTTGAGCGTGACCCAGATAGTCTGGTGATCCTCCATTTTGATTACCTTATGTAGTTTCAGACAACCCAGCTCCTTGCTTCCGGTGTCTGTATCACTTTTCTGTTCGTCTGAACTACTGTCCATCACCTTATGTACCTTTTTGTGCTTCTCCTGTGGAGATTTCTTGCTGCTGGTTTTCTTCCCTGACCTGCAGACTCTTGCTATGTGCCCTGCTTTTCCACACTGTCTGCACACTTGGTCCTTGAACCAACAATCCTTCTGGTCGTGTGTTGTTCTGCCGCAGCGATAACACTTCCCTGCTCCATATGACATTTCATTGGTGCCATATTCTTGCGGTCTCCGTTGTATCTCTGCAGCGCCCCGTGCGGCTGCTTCATGTGATACTGCCATGCTGAAAGCCTTGTCCAGCGTAAGATCCTTTTCTGACAGAATCCATTTCTGGGTTCCTTCACTTTGAAGCCCACACACAAACTTGTCACTTAATGTATCTGCTGGTCCCAATCCAAACTGGCAGTGTTTCAATAGCTTGTGCAGTTCAGTTAAGTACTCAGCATTACTTTCGTCTTTGTGCTAGTTCCTTTTGTGGAACTTAAATCTTTCTGCTATCAGCAGCGGTGTGGGGTTTAAGTGGTCCTGTAGGATTTCCACTATGCTTTCGAAATTCTTATCCACTGGCTTCTCTGGGGTTATTAGGTTTCGCAGTAAGCCATAAGTTTTTGCACCCATGGAATTCAACAAAACCAGTGCTTTCCTAGCATCTGGCATTTCATTCGCCTTGCAGTACACCTCAATGCGTTCCACATATGTCGCCCAATCTTCAACTTCATTGTCGAATGCAGTGATACTGCCACTCTTTGGCATCCCTGGGTGTGATTAAACTGTCTAAAATGGCATCTCCCGCGCTCTCCCTTCTTCTCCGCTGGCACAAAATGGCGTCTCCCACGCTCTCCTTTCTTCCCGCGCTCGCCCTTCTTCTCCGCTGCGGCTTCTAAAATGGCGTCTCCCGCACTCTCCCTTCTTCTCCGCGGCTCAATGGCGTCTCCCGCGCTTCCTTTCTTTCCCCCGCGGATGCTGTTCAGCCCTTGAGCCCTGGCTGTGCTCTGTGCATTCTACTGTGTGCCTCTCTTGTTGCCGCCGTTCGGTCCTGAACCCGGCTGCTGTTTTACCCTCTCTCTCTTTTTGTTTTCCGTCGACGCCGCTCGGTTTTCAACCCCCGGCTGCGCCCTGTGCGCTTCACCCTCTCTCTTACCCCATCGATGCTGCTCGGCCTTTTCTGTGCCGTCGGTCGGCTCCAGCTGCCGCTGTACGGGAAGGGTCTGTGCTGTACCTGTTGCCAGTCTGTTGCTGGATCGTCGTGGCTGGAGAACCAAGCCCAGCTCTCAACAGCCTCCCCTGTGATGTTCACTCTCTGCTGGATGACTGGGCGGTTGCTCGTGGTCGACGCCCGTGCTTCGGGCCTCGACTTTCTTCCACCATCCTCCCGGAGCGAATCCTTGAAAGGAAATGCAGAGTTGCAGGTAGATTCGAATCGACCTCGTCGCCACTGTTGAATCCGTGATTCTTAAAGTATGATGTTTTCCAATAACTGGACGGAGGCTGTAAATTAACAATCAACAGGTGTTTACTGGAGGAGGGTAGTCTAAAGACTAACAGTATAGAGGCATGCTCAAGGCTTATATACAGGTGTGGTCACTGCCGGTACTACAGTATACAGGAGCTATAAAAGTAGTTCTCTCTTAAAGGTACATACACTACAATTATAAGCCTAATCGACACAATCTCTCCTCATACGTCATTCCTGCCATCCCAGGTATCAGCCTGGTGAATCTTCGCTGCACTCCTTCCATGGCAAGAACGTCCTTCCTCAGATAATTGACCAAAACTGCACACAGTACTCAAGGTGCGATCTCACCAAGGCCCTGTACAACTGCAGCAAGACATCCTTGTTCCTGTACGCGAACCCTCTTGCTACGAAGGCCAACATACCATTTGCCTTCTTAACCGCCTGCTGCACCTGCATGCTTACCTTCAGCGACTGGTACACAAGAACACCCAGGTCAGATCACGATCCATTCCATCCCGAAAATCTTTCTGCAAAAGATGTAAAAACATGCAGCCAGGTCCCCAAGAGATTCTCTGGCTTGGTGAAGCATGGTCGGGACCCGCGACCTCGACCCAAAGATACACTCTTAACAGACTACAGGAAACTCTTTGGTATCCGGCACCGACGGGACCGGGATGGTGCCGGTTGATAAAAAATTCAGGATAACGGAGAGGTATATCTACCGAGGCTATTTTTAACAAACAAAAATTAAAAAATCAAGAAATGTGCAGTATAATTGGGTACTCACCTACAGAATGTTGTGTTAATGGATGGTGGAAGATGCTTGATTCAGTACAGTAATGCCAGTTGAGGGTAATCCATAACTCTTTAATTACTTAACAGTAAAACAAAACTTATAAACGACTGTATACTGTAGTTTTCGGAGTGAGAATTGTGCCGGTTATTAGGCAGTTCCGGTTAAACGAGAATTCCCTGTACTTAACTTAAAACTACCCATCACCTTATTTAACTTAAATTATAAACACCCAAACTTAAGCTAAATAATTACACTTTACTTAAAACTTAAACTTAAACCAAAACTATATACATCCACCACCCGTCTTCGGGCGGCCAGGCTAATCCCTGGTCAGACTACAGCTCGCCGCTACCCCCGGCGTGACCGCACCGTCCTTCACTGTTGGTCCGCCGCAGCCCATGGCTGCTGGCTGAGGACCTCTGTCGATGGACCTCTCCCTGGCTCGAGGGGCGGCCTTTGGTAACTGGAGGGCTGGTGACCATGGCTTTCTTGGCTGGGGCATCCGTGGGGACCTTCTAGGGGTTTTGGCAGGTGGGGCTGTTTTGGCCGCTGGGCCTTTTACCCGAACCGCTGCTCCCCCAGGCTTGACCCCTCCCGAACCTGGGCTGGGGGCAGGTAACTTTTCGCAGCCTGCTGCTGCGAGCTGAGAGTCTCCGCCCCCAGGTCCCATGGCTGGGTCCGGTGCGGGGTTTTCGACCTCAGGTCCCTCCCTCTCTACACCTGGGTTAGGTGCGGGGTTTTCGCCCTCAGGTCCCTCTCCCTCATCTGGATCCCAGAAGAGAGGGGGAGTGTCCCAACCGATGGGCGGGATGGCCCCTCCCTTCAAGCAAGCCACAGCGCCTGCCTGTGCAGTCTGTGAACTCGCTCCTGCTGCGGGCTGAGGATCTTTATCCTCAGGCCTTTTCCAAACTAGCTGCTTTCCCCTTTCAGGCTGAAACAGCTTACACTGGTTAATGTAACCAGCGGCCTGTTTTAAAACCTGTGCTGAAAGCTCGCCCGCTGCCCCGAGCAGACCTTCTAGGGGCTGTCTTTTCTCTTTTCTCACCGGGACGGTCTTACAGACGGGATCTTGGGCCCGGACCCGCTTTAGGTCCGAGGCCAAAATTACCCCCCATGTGCCTCCCTTGTCCCGGACTGCGGCTTCCGGACCTGCCCGATAGGGGTCCCTGGACTCTCCTTCCCCAGCCCATCTATGGCCCTTTCTCTAGCGCGCACGGTCAGACCGAGGAATTTCACCTCCTGCTGGCCGATCTGCGCCTTCTTGGGATTTACCTTGAAACCCTTCTGTCCTAACAGCTCCAGTAGTTCGGCCAATAGTGGGCCATGCTCCTCTTTCAAATCAGTGAACAGTAGCTGGTCATCCACATATTGAACTAACTGTCTGGGCTGGCTAAAATCCTTCAAACTGTCGGCCATGCACTGATGGAAAATGCTGTTGTGGAAGCCATGTGGCAAACAGTTCCACGTGTACTACTGCCCTTTAAACGTAAAGGCAAACTTGTACTGATCCTCCCTCCTTACAGGGATGGACCAAAACCCATTTGAAATATCCAGGACCGTGAAAGTGGTCGCGGATGCTGGAATACTCTCGATGAGGTCGGCAACTGCTGCTACTGTGGGTGCGCAGGCTGGGATGTTGCTATTGAGCACCCGATAGTCCACCGTGGCCCTCCAGGAATTGTCCGGCTTTCTGACCGGCCATAACGGAGAATTCACGTGGGTCGCTATCGGTCTCAGAACTCCCTGCTGCACTAACGAGGACATGGCTGCTTCCATGTCCGGCTCTGCTTCCCTGGGGAAGTTATACTGTTACTGTGGTCGGGCCATGGGTTCCCCGTCTACGCTGACCTCAAACCCTGTGACCCTCCCGCAGTCGTGTTTGTGAGTGGCAAATGTGGCCAGGTGGGCCTGCACAAATGCCTGGAACTCTGGTGGGGTGTCGCTGACCATGAGCCTGAGGTTATAATCCTCTTTGGGCTTCATGGTGCAGAGGTTCCCCTTCCCTTCCTTTCCCAGGATAACTAGGATCTCACCGTTCTTTACTTTTCCTGCCCCCCAAAGGCAGTGATTCCTCAAATCCACTAGGATCCCATGACCTACAATAAAGTCGGCCCCCAGGACCTCTCTCCCATCCTCCACATCCCATTTCATCAGGACACACGTCCACTTGGAGCGGAGCAGCCCTGTCCGAATGGCGAGTGGGATGGAAACCGAGCCAGCCTGTTCCGTACCCGTGAACCCCGATAGACTGTATGGGACCCCGCTGGAGAGAGGCGAGGTGATGGGTTTAGCTGAGTAGATCACGGTGCACGATGCCCCCGTGTCTAACAGATAGGTGCCTGCCACCTTATCCACCTCCATCTCCAAAAGGGGTCTCCTCCATTCATCATATCGGAGCGAACACAGATAAACAGGCTGCGCCGACTCTAGTCACGGCTGTGGGTTGGATGGGGCTGACGGGGTGAGAGCACCGGTGGTGGCTGCTACTCTCCCCTGGCCAGTCAGTAAGGACCTCATGGCGTCCAAAAGTGACTCGACCTCTGCGGAAGGGGTCCCTACCCCTGCCTTTTGGGCTGGGGCTGTGGGATGCTTTCCCTTGTTATTCTTCCAGGGGTTCTTACACTCCTTCCACCAGTGACCACCCTTCCTGCACCCGTAACAATTGGTCTTCGTGTTGTGGGGGTTACTCCCTTCCTGGTGCCATTCCTTTCTATTCTGCACTCCTAGTTTTATCTCATGCACCTTCCCCTTGGGTGGGTGTGCAGTGGTTCCCCTGCCGTTTTTGTAGGCTAGGGTTAGCTGCCTAATTACCGTGAGCTCTGTGGTCTGGGGATCTTTGGGGTCGAACCAGGCTTCTGCCTTGGCCCGGACCTGTGGCAAGCTGTTCGCCACAAGGCAACAGAGCCAACACATCAGGGAGTCCCCGTTCAGGAACGTCCGGCCTGGCATTCCTGGGCAAGCTTTCCGGTACACCGGCCACAGCCGGTCCGCAAAAGCCTGCCGGTTTTCCCCAGAAAGCTGGATCGTCTACCCCACGCGGGAGAAGGGACTTCCCTTATCCATCCCCATGGCCTCTAGAACCGCATCTCTAAGCCCCTTGTAACCGCTCTGCCCCCTTTTACACTCGTCAGTGAGGGATTGGAGGAGATTACTCTCCAGGCAGAATAGCAGCATTTTGGCCTTCTCAGCGTCATCGCAGTCGTTGACGCTGGCGGTCTGCTCTATTTCCCTGAAGTGGATCGAGGGGTCTCCCTTGGCCGAAAGCTTCGGGATATGGTTGACCATAACCCTGAGCTGTTGGGTGTTAAAGGGCAACACAAACTGGTTTTGGAGGGGTCCCTCATTGTCGCCATCAGCGGGTGGGCCGAACCTCTGATGCCGTGCTGGGCACATCGGTCCTGGCTCTGGCCTCTCGGGCGGGGGTTGCTCTACCTCAGCCTCCACCTCTGGCTCTGCTTCGGGTTCCCCCACCGGTTCCACTCCCCCCTTGCTGCCAAACCTCGCTGAAACTTGGCGCTACGGGTGGTGGCCGTGAGGTCTCCTCTCTCTCTACCGGGTCGTCACTAGGCACCACCGGTGATGTTGGAACTGTCCTCCCCTCATTCCCCATAAAATCTGCCTGGCCTGCCTTTGGGCTTATGAGGCATACCATGCCTTTTGCCCTCCGGAGGGCCTGGCTCAGATTTTCTATCCTCTCTTTACAGGGGCCGTGGTCTGCCTCCTCAAACCCCTGTTCATTAGCTAGCTTGTAAGCGGCTTTTACCTCCTGCACTCTCTCTTCCTGTTCCCTGATCTGTCTTGCCAAGCGGGCATTTTTCTCCCGCAACCTTAACTCATTTCCTTTGGCCTCGGTGACTTGGCACCATAGGTATTACAACTGGGCCTTGTGTTCTCCTATTAAATGTACTCTCTCTTGGTTTAAAGCCTGCAAAGCTACCAATAACTATTCCCCTGCGAGAGCCTTATCCCGGATCTCCAGGGCTGACTCCCTTAACTCGACTGCCTGTGCTGTAACGAGCCCGTCCAAAAGCTGGACCTGCTTTATAAAGCACATCAGCCAAACTGCCTTCTCTAAGGACTTCTTGTGTTCCTTTCCCTCTGCCCACTTAGCTGCTGCATCTATCAGACGCCCAGCCCTTAACAGAGTGGTGATCATCTTCTTCGTGATATTCACCTGGCTAAACACATAATCAGAAATCCTTTACTCCATCACGGTTCGCTCATCCGAACCACTGTCTACTGTATCACAACCTTGTTGCCGGTGTCCTGCCGTGGTCGCCATTTCTGTAGGGGGTGGCGGGGTGGCGGTGTTGCCTGGCGCGTGCGTGCGCCCAGTCAGTTATGCCTCTGACTGTTTTGTGAGTGGTTCGAATCGCTCCCACGCCCCTGGGTTCTAGACACCGGACTTAGGTACAAGGCGGCGGTACAGAGAAGACTCGAGTAGACAGGTGGTTGGATGCAAACAAAACCAAGATTTTATTGAAGTGGAAAACTTGATACAATCTTATGGAAAAATTACTGGTGTACACTTCTGCAGGCAAAAATTACAAAAGAGTCATAATAATACTATATTTGTACTTATATAGGGAATGGGGAACACATGGCACATCAAGGGAAAACAACTATCTTAACAATCCCCTTATCCTTATTCCACCCCCTATACCTAACTAGGTTAAGCTATGAGGGGTCAGAATTCATGCTCACCAAACAAAAGGGTTTGTTAGACTCAAAACAACGGTTGGGTTCGGGGTTCGCTCTTGGTGCTCTCTGGAGCCTGCCGTCATCACGTGGGCTCTGGGCGCTGCAAGGGCGTTGTCCAGGTTCGAGCACCCCAAAGTTAAAGTCTCTGCTTGGGTACTTTACCTTGCAGGGATGGTTCTTCATCGACAGCTGCCAGCTTGAGTTTGCATGAAGATAATTGCAGGGTGGCTGAGGCTGAAGACCCGATGATTCGAAGCCTACCCTCAGTTGGTCTTCCTCAGTTGGTCTTCCCTCCTCCCCTCGTCGCGTCCCGCCTCGCCTGGCCTGAATTTGTCCGTGTCCGCTCAATGTAATGCCAGGGCCGATGGAGTGGCAACAGGCACGGGCAAAGGCCAGGGGGTAAGCATGGGACGGGGAAAGCGTGGCAGCCACGAGGGTGGGCAGAGGGAGAAGAGAAGGAAGGAGCAGAGCAGGGCTGAGAAGAGAAGTGAGCGATTGCTACCCGGGGCCTTCAATTATACCTTCGTCAAAAACCCTTATCTGCACGCCAAATCAGGTTAGTTCTTTGTTTTAATTTTGGCGGGCTAGTTAAAATAATGGTGGCAATTCATACTAACTGGTTTTTAGATGGTCGGTAATCACATCTACTGGCCCGATAATTGGCTTGTATTGTCCTGAAAGTTCCTTGATGGGCTTGTCCAGCCTCGATGGCTCTGTTAATCTGTTTCCGATAATATAAATGTAAGAAGTCACACAACACCAGGTTATAGTCCAACAGCTTTATTTGAAATCACAAGCTTTCGGAGCGCTGCTCCTTCTTCAGGTGAAGTGGAGAAATGCATAAAGACACAGCTTATATAGTCAGAGAATCATGTCAGATGTTTACAGGTAACCTTTCCAACTGCCATTTATCACACCTCGGCAGAGAGATAATCACAGCAGTCAAAGGTGTGAATGGTGTCCAAACAGGTCAGTCAGGGAAACATTACATCAAAGAACAATGAGGTGGGGTCACAAGGGGTCAAATATTGCAGATGCTGGGGTCTGTATGAAAAACAAAAAAACAGACAAAAAATTTATTTTTTTGCTGGAAATCACAGCAGGTCCGGCCGCATCTGTGTAGAGAGAACAAGCCAATGTCGACTCGAGCCTGGATGACCCTGCGTCAGGTGGGGTTACATGTAACGTGACATGAACCCAAGATCTCTGTTGAGGCCGTCCTCATGGGTGCGGAACTTGGCTATCAGTTTCTGCTCGACGATTTTGCGTTGTCGTGTGTCTCGAAGGCCGCCTTGGAGAATGCTTACCCGAAGATCGGAGGCTGAATGTCCTTGACTGCTGAAGTGTTCCCCGACTGGGAGGGAACACTCCTGCCTGGTGATTGTTGCGCGGTGTCCGTTCATCCGTTGTCGCAGTGTCTGCATGGTCTCGCCGATGTACCATGCTCCGGGGCATCCTTTCCTGCAACGTATGAGGTAGACAACGTTGGCCGAGTCACATGAGTATGTACCATGTACCTGGTGGGTGGTGTCCTCACGTGTGATGATGGTATCTATGTTGATGATCTGGCATGTCTTGCAGAGGTTGCTGTGGCAGGGTTGTGTGGTGTCGTGGTCGCTGTTCTCCTGAAAGCTGGGTAATTTGCTGCGACCGATGGTCTGTTTGAGGTTAGGCGGCTGTTTGAAAGCGAGTAGTGGAGGCGTGGGGATGGCCTTAGTGAGGTGTTCATCGTCATCGATGACATGTTGAAGGCTGCGAAGAACATGGCGTAGTTTCTCCGCTCCGGGGAAGTACTGGACGACGAAAGGTACTCTGTTGGTTGTGTCCCGTGTTTGTCTTCTGAGGAGGTCTATGCGATTTTTCGCTGTGGCCCGTCGGAACTGTCGATCGACGAGTCGAGTATCATATCCCGTTCTTACAAGGGCGTCTTTCAGTGTCTGTAGGTGTCCATCGCGTTCCTCCTCGTCTGAGCAGATCCTGTGTATTCGCAGAGCCTGTCCACAGGGGATGGCTTCTTTAACGTGGTTAGGGTGGAAGCTGGAGAAGTGAAGCATCGTGAGGTTGTCCGTGGGCTTGCGGTAGAGTGAAGTGCTGAGGTGTCCGTCTTTGATGGAGATTCGTGTGTCCAGGAATGAGACCGATTCTGAGGAGTAGTCCATGGTGAGTTTGATGGTGGGATGGAACTTGTTGATGTTATCGTGTAGTCTTTTCAGTGATTCTTCGCCGTGGGTCCATAGGAAGAAAATGTCGTCGATGTATCTGGTGTATAGCATTGGTTGGAGATCCTGTGCAGCAAAGAAGTCTTGCTCGAACTTGTGCATGAAGATGTTTGCGTATTGGGGTGCGAATTTGGTCCCCATGGCTGTTCCGTGTGTTTGGGTAAAGAACTGGTTGTCGAAGGTGAAGACATTGTGGTCAAGGATGAAGCGGATGAGTTGTACGATGGCGTCTGGAGATTGGCTGTTGTTGGTGTTGAGTACTGAGGCTGTCGCAGCGATGCCGTCATCGTGGGGGATACTGGTGTAGAGTGCCGAGACGTCCATCGTGGCGAGGAGTGTTCCTGGTTCAACTGGTCCGTGGGTGCTGAGCTTCTGTAAGAAGTCTGTAGTGTCGCGACAGAAGCTGGGGGTTCCCTGTACGATGGGTTTCAGGATGCCCTCGACATATCCAGAGAGGTTCTCACACAGGGTTCCGTTGCCTGATGCGATAGGACGTCCAGGTGTGTTGGCTTTGTGTATCTTTGGGAGGCAGTAGAAGTCTCCCACGCGGGGAGTACGTGGGATGAGAGCATGTAGGATGCTTTGAAGGTCTGGATCGAAGGTTTTGATCAGTCTGTTGAGTTGGCGGGTGTGTTCTTTGGTCGGATCTGCGGGTAACTGTCTGTAGTGTTCCTGGTTGTCCAGTTGTCGGTATACTTCTTTGCAATAGTCCGTTCTGTTCTGTATGACGATGGCACCTCCTTTGTCTGCTGGTTTGATGACGATGTTGCGGTTGGTCTTGAGAGCGTGGATGGCGTTGCGTTGTGCTCGGGTGACATTCTGGACTGTCTTGTGAGTGCGGCTGATGAATCTGGCATTGATGCATCTCCTGACAGCTTGAGCATACATGTCAAGCTTAGGGCAGCGACCCTGCAGAGGGGTCCAATTTGACTCTTTCTTCTTCGGTAACTGCATTGCGGATCCCTCTGTCTGCTGTTCCGGATCATTGATTGTCTCATTGGGTTCGCTGCTGACATCTTGGGATTTGTGGAAGAATTCCTGGAGCCTCATTCTCCTGATGAATTCCTCTGTGTCTGCCGCGAGACCGATGGGGTCCATTTTGGTGGTGGGGCAGAAATTGAGCCCTCGGCTGAGAACTTCAATTTCGTCTGGTTGAAGGGTGTGGTCGGACAGGTTGATGATGGATTTCCCTGTGGTTTCAACCGTGGTACCGGGGGAGGCTTGGTTGCTGCTGCTGGTGATGCCAAGTTTCTCAAGCTTCCTGTTCTTGGTGTGCATGTAGGTAGCGTAGTTCCGTTGCCTTGTTTGTTTGGCGGTGTCTCGTAGCTGGTCTGCTGCCTCCTGAGCACAGGCTGAGAACATGGACTCCATCTCGGTTTCGAGGTTGCGGCGTCTGCTGTAGAGCTGGTGTACGAGATGGTTGAGGAGTGTGCGAGAGGTACGACGGCAGAGTCTCAGCGTAGTCTGTGTTGTAGGTCGACTTGAGTGGGTTAGTGATCTGTAGTCCTTTCAGGATCTTGTCTGCTTTCTTGCATCTCTGTAGAAACTTGATGTCTGTGTCAATATGCGCGATCTTCTTGGAGATCCTCTCCACTTTGAGCCGGCAGTTTGTGGTGTCGATAGTAGTCATGGTGTGGAGATGCCGGAGTTGGACTGGGGTGGACAAATGTAAGAAGTCACACAACACCAGGTTATAGTCCAACAGCTTTATTTGAAATCACAAGCTTTCGGAGCGCTGCTCCTTCTTCAGGTGAAGTGGAGAAATGCATAAAGACACAGCTTATATAGTCAGAGAATCATGTCAGATGTTTACAGGTAACCTTTCCAACTGCCATTTATCACACCTCGGCAGAGAGATAATCACAGCAGTCAAAGGTGTGAATGGTGTCCAAACAGGTCGCATAGACCTCCTCAGAAGACAAACACGGGACACAACCAACAGAGTACCCTTCGTCGTCCAGTACTTGCCCGGAGCGGAGAAACTACGCCATGTTCTTCGCAGCCTTCAACATGTCATCGATGACGACGAACACCTCGCTAAGGCCATCCCCACGCCTCCACTACTCGCTTTCAAACAGCCGCCTAACCTCAAACAGACCATCGGTCGCAGCAAATTACCCAGCTTTCAGGAGAACAGTGACCACGACACCACACAACCCTGCCACAGCAACCTCTGCAAGACATGCCAGATCATCAACACAGATACCATCATCACACGTGAGGACACCACCCACCAGGTACATGGTACATACTCATGTGACTCGGCCAACGTTGTCTACCTCATACGTTGCAGGAAAGGATGCCCCGGAGCATGGTACATCGGCGAGACCATGCAGACACTGCGACAACGGATGAACGGACACCGCGCAACAATCACCAGGCAGGAGTGTTCCCTCCCAGTCGGGGAACACTTCAGCAGTCAAGGACATTCAGCCTCCGATCTTCGGGTAAGCATTCTCCAAGGCGGCCTTCGAGACACACGACAACGCAAAATCGTCGAGCAGAAACTGATAGCCAAGTTCCGCACCCATGAGGACGGCCTCAACAGAGATCTTGGGTTCATGTCACGCTACATGTAACCCCACCTGACACAGGGTCATCCAGACTCGAGTCGACATTGGCTTGTTCTCTCTACACAGATGCGGCCGCACCTGCTGTGATTTCCAGCCAAAAAAAATGTTTTTTGTCTGTTTTTTTGTTTTTCATACAGACCCCAGCATCTGCAATATTTGACCCCTTGTGACCCCACCTCATTGTTCTTGGATGTAATGTTTCCCTGACTGACCTGTTTGGACACCATTCACACCTTTGACTGCTGTGATTATCTCTCTGCCGAGGTGTGATAAATGGCAGTTGGAAAGGTTACCTGTAAACATCTGACATGATTCTCTGACTATATAAGCTGTGTCTTTATGCATTTCTCCACTTCACCTGAAGAAGGAGCAGCGCTCCGAAAGCTTGTGATTTCAAATAAAGCTGTTGGACTATAGCCTGGTGTTGTGTGACTTCTTACATTTGTCCACCCCAGTCCAACTCCGGCATCTCCACACCATGTCCGATAATATATGCAGTCCTTAACTATTGGCCGAACTGAATTTAAATTTTGTCTCCAGTTCGGTCTAATGCATAATTCAGAGTCCTGTCTGGTTCCAAAATACAAATGCTTTTCTTCACAGAAAAACCTGCAGCTTTGGTTTCGATTCCTCCCAAGCTGTCTGAATTGCAGAATCCATTTTGGAATCCCACAGGCTTTCTGCCACGAGGCACGGATGCCATCTTGGGTACCCTTTTTAATTTAAAATGTCCACGCAGTGTCCCGTTTATTAATGATGTGGAGATGCCGGTGTTGGTCTGGGGTGGACAAATGTAAGAAGTCACACAACATCAGGTTATAGTCCAACAGCTTTATTTGAAATCACAAGCTTTCGGAGCGCTGCTCCTTCATCAGGTGAAGTGAAGAGATGCATATAGGCACAGCATATATAGTCAGAAAATACTGCCAAATTGTTACAGATAATCTTTCTAACTGCCCTTTATCACACCTCGGCAGAGAGATAATCACAGCAATCAAAGGTGTGAATGGTGTCCAAACAGGTCAGTCAGGGAAACATTACATCAAAGGACAATGAGGTGGGGTCACAATAGGTCAAATGTTGCATATGCTGGGGTCTGTATGAAAAACAAAAAACAAACAAAAAACAATTAAAAAAAAAATTTTTTTTTGCTGGAAATCACAGCAGGTCCGGCCGCATCTGTGTAGAGAGAACAAGCCAATGACGACTCGAGTCTGGATGACTCTGCGTCAGGTGGGGTTACATGTAGCATGACATGAACCCAAGATCGCACTGTTCAAAAAGGGTGGTAGAGAGAAAACGGGGAATTACCGGTGAGCCTGACATCAGTAGTGGGGAAAATGCTAGAGTCCATTATAAAAGATGTAATAGCAGAGCACTTGGAAAACAGTGACAGGATTGGAAAAAGTCAACATGGATTTACAAAATGTAAATTGTGCTTGACTAATCTACTGGAATTTTTTGAGGATGTAACTGGTAAAATAGATAAGGGAGAACCATTGGATGTGGTGTATTTGGATTTTCAAAAGGCTTTCGATAAGTTCCCGCATAAGAGATTAGCATGTAAAATTAAGGCACATGGGATTGGGGGCAAGGTATTGACTTGGATAGAGAACTGGTTGGCAGACAGAAAGCAAAGAGTTGGAATAAACGGGTCTTTTTCCGATTGGCAGGCAATGACTAGTGGGGTACCGCAGGGATCGGTCCTTGGACCCCAGCTATTCACAATATATATCAATGATCTGGACGAGGGAATTAGATGTAATATCTCCAAGTTTGCACACAACACAAAGCTGGGTGGGCATGTGTGCTGTGAGGAGGATACCGAGAAACTCCAGTATGATTTGGACAGGTTGGGTGATTGGGCAGAAGCATGGCAGATGCAATATAACGTGGATAAATGCGAGGTTATCCACTCTGGTGTCAAAAGCAGGAAGGCAGATTATTATCTGAATGGCATTAGATTGGGAGAAGGGGAAGTGCAATGAGGCCTGGGCCTCCTTGTGCACCAGTCGCTGAAAGTAAGCATGCAGGTGCAGCAGGCGGTTAAGAAGGCAAATGGTATGTTGGCCTTCGTAGCGAGAGGGTTTGAGTACAGGAACAAGGATGTCTTGCTGCAGTTGTACAGGGCCTTGGTGAGACCACATCTTGAGTATTGTGTGCAGTTTTGGTCGCCTTATCTGAGGAAGGATGTTCTTGCTATGGAGGGAGTGCAGCGAAGATTCACCAGGCTGATACCTGGGATGGCAGGAATGACGTATGAGGAGAGATTGGGTCGATTGTGCTTGGACTCGCTGGAGTTTAGAAGAATGAGAGGGGATCTCATCAAAACTTATAAAATTCTAACAGGACGAGACAGACTGGATGCTGGAAGGATGTTCCCGATGGTCAGGGAGTCCAGAACCAGTGGTCACAGTCTAAGGATTAGGGGTAAGTCATTTAGGACAGAGATGAGGAGGAATTTCTTCACCCAGAGAGTGGTGAACCTGTGGAATTCACTGCCAAAGAAGGCAGTAGAGGCCAATTCATTAAATATATTCAAGAAGGAGTTGGATGTATTTCTTAAGGCTAAAGGGATCAAGGGATATGGAGAGAAGGCAGGAACAGGGTACTGAATTTGGATGATCAACCATGATCTTATTGAATGGTGGAGCAGGCTTGAGGGGCCGAATGGCCTACTCCTGCTCCTATCTTCTATGTTTCTATGTTTCTAAGAAAAACTCTTTCTCCCCATCTATCGCCCCTAGAGCTGGTGCGGACCGCAGATTTTTCTTGAGGCTTACAAATGCTGCCTCGCAACCCTCATCCCAAACCCACTCCTCTCCCTTGTGTAGGAGTCGGAGCAGAGGGGCTGCTGTGGCGGCGTAATCTTCAATAAAATCCCGGCAGTACCCTGTTAGCCCTAGAAAGGATCTCACTCCTGTCACTGTACTGGGGGCTGGCAACTCCTGTATTGCTTCCCTTCTGGCTTTATCTATGGCCTTTTCCCCTGATCATACAGCCAGCCCTAGGAACTTTACTTCCTTTTGGCCGATCTGCACCTTCTTGGGGTTTACGTTAAAACCCTCCTGCTTCAGCAACTCCAGCAGTTCAGCCAGTAGTGGACTGTGTTCCTCTCCTTCATCAGTGAATAGGAGCAGGTCATCCACATACTGGACTAACTTTCGGGGTCGGCTGAAGCCTTTTAAGCAATCTGCCATACACTGATGGAAGATGCTGGGGCTGCTGTGGAACCCCTGTGGTAGGCAGTTCCAGGTGTACTGTTGGCCCTTGAACGTAAAGGCGAACTTGTACTGGTCCTCTCTCCTTAGAGGGATGGACCAAAACCCATTGGAAATATCCAGCACCGTGAAGGTGGTCGCGGAGGCTGGAATACTTCCTATGAGGTCGGCGACGGCTGCTACCGTGGGTGCACAGGTGGGGATGTTCCTATTGAGCACCCGATAGTCCACCGTGGCTCTCCAGGAGTTGTCCGGTTTCCTAACCATCCACAACGGAGAGTTTACATGGGTGGCTATTGGTCTCAATACCCCCTGTTTGACCAGAGAGATCATGGCCGTCTCCATGTCCTTCTCTGCCTCTTTTGGGAAATTATACTGCTTTTGTGGTCGGGTCATGGGGTCCCCATCTACACTCACTTCTACCCCGTTCACCCTTCCACAATCATGCTTGTGAGTGGCAAATGCGTCGAGGTGTGCTCACACAAACGCCTGGTACTCCACTGGAGTGTTACTGACCATTTGCTCGAGGTCGTAACCCTCCTTGGGTTTTAGAGTACACAGGGTCCCCTTGCCCTGCTTCCCTGAGATAACTGACACTTCACCCTCTTTGCCGGTGCATGCTCCCCACAGTCAGTGGTTCCTAAGATCCACGAGGATCCGGTGGCCTATGATAAAATCAGCCCCCAGGATCCCCTTCCCTTCCTGCTCCCACTTCATTAGAACACAAGTCCACTTGGTATGGAGTGCTCCTAAATGAATGGACAGCGGGACAGAGAACGAGTGAACCTGCTCATTACCTGTGAACCCCACTAAGCTGTATGGGACCCCGTTAGACAGAGGTGAGGCAGCGGGGTTATCTGAGTAGACTATGGTGCTTGAAGCTCCCGTATCCAACAGATAGGTCCCTTTTACCTTTTCCACCTCCATCTTAACAAGCAGTCTTTTCAATACATCATATGCAAGGTGACACAGATAGACAGATAGACAGGCTGCGCTGGCTCTAGTCATAAGTCTGTGTTAACTGAGGTTCAGATGGAGTTAAAGCACCCGTGGCTGTGGCTACCTTAACTGGGCTAGCCAACAAAACCTGAAGTGCAGTTACTATCGAATCTACTGTGGGGGTAGAGGCCTGTGTTTCTGCCTTTGGGGCGGGAGCTGGGGCATTCTTTCCTGCATTATCCTTCCAAGGATCTTTACAGTCCCTCTCCAATGCCCACTCTTCCCGCACCTGAAGCAGTTACGCCTCACATTGGAAGGGTTACCCCCTTCCTGGTGCCATTCCTTCTTACCCTGGCTGGGTTTAAACTCATGCACTTTCCCTTTAGCCTGTGGTTCGTCTACCCCCCACCGTTACGGGAAGCCAGGGTCAGTTGTCTGACCACTGTCTCCTCGGTGACCTGGGGGCTTCTTGGGTCGAACCACAGCTCGGCCTTGGTTCTGATCCGTGGCAAGCTGTTTGCCACCAGACTTCGGAGCCAGTGAGCCAGCTCATCCTGGTTCAAGTTAGCCCGGTCGAGACCCCCATTACAGGCACATCTGTATACAGGCCACAGCCTGTCTGCGAAAGCCTGTGGGGACTCCCCTGCTAACTGAGTAGTCTTCTCCACCCGGGAGAACGGACTACCATCATTCATCCCCATCGCCTCCAGAACTTGACCCCGGAGGGCAGCGTACCCTCCCTGTCACTTCTTGCACTCAGCAGAGAGGGACTGGTACAGCTTGCCACCCAAGGTGAACAGGAGGATCTTGGCCATTTCTGAGTCATCGCACTCATTAATGCCTGCTGCTTGTTCCACTTCCAAAAAGTGAACTGAGGGATCTCCCTTGTGTGTGAGCTTACTCAAGTGGCTTACCATAGCCCTAAGCTGTTGAGTCCCATGGGGAACCACAAACTGGCTTTCAAGGGGCCGCTGGCCCCCACCTACCCCAGGTGGGCCAAACTTTTGCTGTCGAGTCGGACACATCGGCCCCGGCTCCGACCTTTCCTGCAATTGTTTGGCCACTCCACCCTGCTGCCAAACCGAGTCAAAACCCGGCGCCACAGGAAGCGGTGATGTGCACCCCTCCCTGTCTTCTCTACAGATTGCTTGTCCCTCCTGCTGCCCAACCGAGTTGTTCCCCAGCACCACAGGTGACATCTGCACAGTTTCTACTTCTACTTCCAGGTCTACCCGGGCCGCACCCGGGCTTACTAGGCATACCATGCCTTTTGCCCTGGATAGAGCAAGTTTTAAACTCTCTACCTGCTTTTGACAGGGGCCGTGATCTCCCGCTTCAAACTCCCTTGTGCTTGCTACTTGATAAGCTGCCTTTATATTCCGATACTGCTCCTCCTGGTCCCTTAACTGTCTGGTTAGGCGAGCGTTCTATTCTTTCAGCACCAGCTCATTTCCTTTTGCCTCAGTGACTTGACACCGAAATACTCATGTCTGTTTCTGCGTTTCTCTACTAACTGCAATTTCTCTAGATTCTGCGCTTGCCATTCCTGCAATAGTTGCTCCCCTGCTAAAGCTCTGGCCTGAGACAGTTTGGCTGCCTCCTGCAGCTCTGCTGTCAAAGCTTTCACCTGCTGGTCTAAAAGCTGGATCTGTCATAGGGCACAGACCAACCAGATGGCCTTCTCTACCGACTTCTTATGATCCTGGCTCTCAGTCCATTTGGCTGCAGCGTCTATAGGACGCCCAGCATGTAACAGACTGGTTATCCCCTTCTTGGTGATATTCACCTTCTCAAAAACGTAAGAGGAAATCCTCTCTTCCATCTTTGTCCTTTCATCAAACACAGGGTCTATTGCATTACTATAATAATAGCAAAATGCTGCGGATGCTGGAAATCTGAAATAACAACAGAAAATGCTGGAAATACTCAGCAGGCCAGGCAGCATCCGTGCAGAGAGAAGGGTCCCAGACCTGAAACATTAACTCTGTTTCTCTCTGCACGGATGCTGCCTGGTCTATTGCATTACTTCCCTTTTGCCAAAGTCCTGCCGCGGTCGCCATGCTGTAAGGGGTGGTGGTGTGAGTGTTATTTGTCAGCTTCACCTCTGACTCCTTTAAGTGGTTCAAATCACTCCCACTCCCTTTTGTTCTAGACTTTGGACTTATTTGGGGGTTGTAATAAACTTGCAACAGACACCTGGGTTAGTCAAAAGAATTCAGATCTTTATTTTGAGACAGGAAATATATACAATACAATAAACTTACACTTTAAAAGGGTGGGGAACACACGGAATAAGCGAGGGAGAATTACAATACACAAAATCCCTTCCCCTCCCAACCCCACTACGCTAGCTAGGCTGGAATACAGAGCACCAGGAAATGCTCACCAGAACGACTTTCCTGACAGACTGTAGAGTTTCGCGATTTTGGGGTGCTCTTTAGTTGTGGCGGTTGGGGCCTGCCATGCCTCAGATGTGGTAGAAGACTGCACCTGTGTTGGGTCTTCAGTTGGGTTTGGTCCGCTGATGCGTTTAGTCGCACTGTTGGATCTATTGGGTAAGTAACCAATTTTCTTTGGTTGGGGCTAGTTTTAGGGTCTTTATGTCTAAAATCTTACCCGGGGTAAGTCAGACTAGCCTGTAGAGTGGAAACAAGTCTTTGGTTCGTGAGTTTTTCGGCGGTTGGTTCCTTTTTGGTCGCTGTGGCCCAATATTACCTGGTTGGTGGTAATATAGGCTGTTGTTGGTTTCTGTAGGCTTTTGGTTGCCGCGATCTCTGTTTCTTCTTTTCTTCCTTCGAGCCTCCGATGATGATCTCCCTCTTGAGCTGGTTGACTGAACTTGACCTCGGACTGGCTGTCCGTTTGAACTGCTGTCTGTGTTCCGAACTGTACTGCCGAACTGTACTACTGAACTGAAAAGGCAGGCCTCAATTATACTAATTTGGGGCCTGGCTTATCTCACCGCCAAATCTCGGTTTCCTTTGTTAAATTTGGCAGGCTCGTTATTTTTAACGTCTTTTAAAACTTTAACGAGCTTCGGGGATGGCCCATCCAAATTTAACAAGTTAAGGGGATGGCTCATCCAAACTTAATCAGCCTTTAACTGGTTTTGGGATTGCCTTGAAACCAGTTTAAAAATGCAAAACTTTTGTCAATCTCTTTAATTGACTTTGGACTGTGGTTTCTTTGTGGTAACTGTAGGGCTGATGTTCTTTCTTTTGTACGGCTGGGGACATGTCCTGTTTACTCGATACCTGGCTCTGCGACTTCTGGGTGGGAAAACAGGCTTCATTGTCCTTACGTAAAACTGGGGCGGCCCTGGACATTCCTCAGACAGTCCAATATCCAAACTTCGAGGGCCCACCCCGCCTCCCCATTGTTCCAGCCTTTTGCAAGCCTCAACATGTCTTTTAAACCAGCCAAATCTTCCTGAGATTTTTATTTTAAACCCCCTTTTGCCCAATAACTCTTTAAAACAGTCCAAAAATTCTCTACCTTAAACAATCTCTTTAACCTTCTGTTTGGCCCAACCACTACAATTAGCCTTTTTGCAGATTCCTTCTGCAGAGTTTCCAAAATCATTTTTTAAATGACTTTCCTTGTGTTCTGGGGTTGTGCAGAAATTTTCGAACCTTACAACAACCTGCGAGAGACTCGCTCGGCCTCATCTCCTGAGGTTTCTCTCTCCATCTTTTGGAGCTGGCGAGAAGCCAGCAACATGCAAGAGACTTGAGCTTCTCTCCCTCTCTCTCTCTCTCACCTATTCCTCAGGTAGGGAGGGTTCAGGATGTTCCAACTCCCCTCATCCTTTAATCAAAGCAGACAATTCCAAGCTCTGGGTTTTCTGTGACAGTCTCTTAATTAACCGTTTGAACCAACACACTGCACCAATTAGAATGATGAGGACAATTATCTGGGCTGTGACAAAACTCATTGATATTATTCTAGCCCCTGGGTGCTGAGCTATGTTGTTAACCATCTCCCACCATGCATCATTCCCAAGGGTAGACGTCTCCTTTTCAGATGTTGGAATGTTTTACTGCGTTAAAGGTGCTTTATAAATGCAAGTTGTTGTTGTTGTGCTTTGATCAACAGGTTTTCTCTCTCTCCAGATTATCTGATCAGAAGATCGGGGGGGTGTCTGGAGGTCTTTGCTTATCTCCCCCGTGTGGTCCCGATGTCTTGGGTAGTGGCCAGGCTATCTAATGCACTTTTCCCATTGTTCAGTATAGGCGGCGACACAAACATCTCCAAGAGAAAGCTATCAATTAACGATTCTCACCTACACCTTCCTCACTTTCACTATAATGTACTCGTGGGTGCCCTCACACATCTTTCAATCACCTGGGGCAATGCCCCTAGACCCCATTTGGTGAGGCACTTTCTCTGCTTCCATCACATACCTTCAATCACTGCCTCTCACATCATTTCACTCATCCTATTAATTACCATTTCATCTCATTCCTGAGCCCTGGAGGAACTTTACTGTCCAATACAATATTATCATCAATCCTTAAAACACAGAGAAAACGTTCCCAACTTGGGCCAAGTCATCAACACATTTTTGCTTATTTTATCATTTCAAAATTATCCCAAATCCAGAGAGCAGTATTGTGGGACTGGCAGGACTTGTCAATGTTCAATTTTATATCCCCAAGAACCTTCCTTGATCCACAGCATTGGGCAGGAACCACTTAGCCTGGACCCTTTAAACAAATGATCATCCCCAGGAGATTACATGGCGGCGGAGTGAGGGGTGGGGGAGGGAAGAAGTGTTTAGTCATTGATGCTCCGGCCATCATGGTGTGGGCCAGGCTTGATGGACCATCTGGTCTTTTCCTGCCTGTCAATTTGTAAAAATGTGAGGCTTGTGTTCCATACATCAGAATTCTGTTCCACTTGGCACCAAAACTAACAGGACAAAGGCAGGCACATTTTGCCAAGACAGGGACTTCATTTTCCAGAGGCTGTTCTCTAAAGGATGATTTAATTCATTATGGACCTTGCTCATTATATTTTTGTGTTGTGTTGTGTTGCTAGTTTTTGTCTAATTATTTCCTGCTTCACAGTTTTAATGAAACATAAATCAATATATTTTAGTTGCTTCAGCTTCTTTTTAAAAACCTTTTCCTCATTTTAATATTCTGCCATTTCTGCAGTAGTGTTGCACTGGGAGACTACAGCTCATTCAGTCTGCAGATTGGATCATTGTTAACCTTGCAGTTCATGCTGCTGTGTAAAGGCAGATTACAGTAAAGATACAGCTTCCAGATAGTGGGGACATAGCCTACTTACAACAACTGGGTCAGGATCATGGAGTGAGAAACTGCTCTCTAAAATAAGGGACATTGGAACAATTGCAATGTTTTTATGGGAGAAATTCACTGGTTTTTCGACACAATACAACATCAAACAATGATTTCAGGTTAAATCTGATAAGTTTTTGTTTCTCCATAACTGATCAGTATAATGTGGTTCTGGGGAAACTATTTCCCACTATTTGCTGTCACTCTGACCCTGGTCCTGGGTCCTTGGTCTCAGGTCCAGTCTGCTGAATTTCAACATCAGATGCACACAAGCAGATCCTGGGCTCGGAACACTGACTCTCCGTATAAAATGGGAACACCTTGGCCTGTCTGTCACAGGCTGGCACAACCCCAGATTCTGGGGCATTTGGATTTGAGAATCCAGCAGCAGAACGAAAGTGCAGGAAACAAAAGAGGAACAAAATGGAAAATAGCGCAAACTGAAGAGAAAGTTGGAACAGAAGGAAAAGGAATTGCAGAGTCAGAATGGGCCTAAGCCAGCACTCCTCACTGACTGCACTTTGGCTTTGGACAAACACAGAACGAAATGGTCGGGTTGCACAAGAGATAATGATACCAATGAAGACATTGCACCTGAGAAACCACAAACCAAACCTGTTGTGTATGTACCTTTAAGAGAATAACTGGTCTCAGACTGCAGTACCGGCAGTGACCACCCCTGTATAAAAGGCGCTAGAGAGCCTCTGTTGTTTAGATGCGTTTATGCCTTCCACCAGTAAAGATTGTTTTGTTTTCTCTCCTGTTAGTCTGTGTCTCAATCATTCACGGACTTAACACTGGCGACGAGTTAGAAACAAACTTACCTGCAACTCAGCAACAGCTCCAACGACGTTGTTGAAGGTCGGAGCCAGAAGAAAGTAAAAAAAAGAGAGTCCATTGAAACTCGAGGAACGGGCATCGACCATCAATCATCGGGTTCATAGCTTTGCAGGAGAGACTGTCCAGAGCCAGGCTGGGTTCCTCGGTCCGTGGTTTCCCAGCTAACCGGGCTAGTGGCAGGTAGTGCTCTGATCCTTCCTGGGCTGCAACGGGGCCGGGCAGCGAGTCGGGAAGCAAGGAGAGAGAGAGAGAGGGTGGAGCATACAGGGCGCGGCCAGTATTTCGAAGCTGGGCAGCCTTCGGACCTCAGAGGGAGGGAAGTGTCCCAGAGGGTCCGCTCCACGACGGGAAAATAATAAAAGAAAAAGAATACGCGCAAGAAACCGTGGAAAGCAGCGCTAACAACAGCGGGGAAGAAGGAAAAGCGCGGGAGGCACCATTTTGTTAAATCGGAGAAGAAGGCAAAGCGCGGGAGGCGCCATTTTAGATTTGCAAGATGCCGAAGACTGGCTGTATCACTGCTTTTGATAATACATTAGAGGACTGGACCACGTATGTGGAAAGAGTAGAGGTATATTTCGAGGCAAACGATATAGCGGAGGGGAAAAAGGCATCGGTATTGTTAAACTTAATGGGTGCTAGAACATACGGCCTATTGTGGGACCTGATTACTCCAGCCAAACCGAAGGCGAAGAGTTTTAACGAAATTGTTGCTGTTCTACAGGAGCACTTAAACCCTGCACCGCTGTTGATAGCAGAAAGATTTAAATTCCACAGGAGAACTCAGCACAAAGATGAGAGCAATGCTGAGTATCTTACGGAACTACGCAAGCTATCAAAGCACTGCCAGTTCGGAGCAGGACTGGCAGATACCCTACGGGACAAATTTGTCTGTGGACTCCTGAGTGAAGGAACACAGAAGAAGTTACTCGCAGAAAAAGAGCTGACGCTAGATAAGGCTTTCAGCGTGGCAGTATCATATGAAGCAGCAGCCAGGGGAGCTGCAGAAATTCAACAAAAACCACAGGAATACGGCACCCACGAAATGACACGGGGATTTGCAAAATGTTATCGCTGCGGCAGAACTAACCATGACCAGAAGGACTGCTGGTCCAAAGACAAAATATGCAGACAATGCGGGAAGATTGGACACATTGCACGAGTTTGTAGGTCTGGGAAGAAGACCAGTGACAACAAAAAGGCTACTAAGGAACCGTACAAGAAAGTACAAAAGATGACGGACAGTAGTTCCGAAGACCAGATGAGCGATAGTGAATCCGGAAACAGAAGACTAAGCTGTCTCAAACTTCACAATGTAATCGCAAAAGAGGATCACCGAACCATTTGGGTCACTCTCATGATAGCAGGGTCCCAAGTTAAAATGGAATTGGATACAGGATCAGCGCTAACCGTCATGAATCGACGAAACTACGAGCGGCTATTTTCACACATACCCTTGAGAGAGACATCCATCGTCTTGACGATGTATACGGGGCAAAAAGTATACCCCAGAGGAAAAATAAGGGTGCCTGTCGAATACAATGGCAAGAAAATACGGAAATTGTATCTCTACATACTGCCAAATGGTGGACCACCGTTATTGGGACGGGAATGGATCAGGAAGATAAACTTAGATTGGCATTCCATTCATGTAATGACGGTGGACGGTAAAAAAGATGAAGACGTCACTCCTGGACGATTGTCAACAATCTTAGCTAACGCCAAAGAGGTATTTCAACAAGAACTAGGCACGCTTAAAGGCGTAACCGCCTCGATAAAAATAGAAGAGAATGCAGTTCCCAAGTTTTTCAAAGCGAGACCGGTACCATATGCAATTCGCCCAGCTGTCGAGGCAGAGCTGGAGAATCTGGAGAAGGCGGGCGTGTTGTCTAAGGTCGACTGGAGCGAGTGGGCGACACCCATCGTTCCTGTCATGAAGAAAAGGTTAACCAGTAAGTCCGGAGAGCCAAGGAAGATTCGCATCTGTGGGGATTTCAAGGTGACGGTGAACCCTGTCCTTCGCACAGTAGAATATCCTCTTCCAACGATAGAAGACATCTTTGCCTCACTGTCTGGAGGGAAGCGTTTTACAAAAATTGACCTAGCACAAGCATATTTGCAGATGGAGGTTGAAGAGTCCTCTAGGAAGTATCTCACGATAAAAACTCACAAAGGTCTTTACCAGTATCATCGATTGGTATTCGGAGTAGCATCGGCTCCGGCGATATGGCAAAGAGCGATGGAACAAGTCCTGCAAGGGATTCCGGGGACTCAGTGTTACTTGGACGACATCCTTGTAACAGGTGAAGATGACAGTGAACACCTTAACAACCTAGGACAGGTGCTCACTAGACTACGGGAACATGGGCTGCGAGCCAACTGCCCCAAGTGCGAATTTTTTAAGAAACAGATATCGTATTGTGGCCACGTGATTGATGAAGAGGGGTTACATAAGTCCCCTGACAAAATTGAAGCGGTTGTTAAGGCCCCAGCACCTGAAAATGTGTCGCAGCTGAGGTCATTCCTCGGGTTGGTGAATTACTATCATAAGTTTTTGCCGAATTTGTCGACAATTCTGCACCCACTGAATGCCCTGCTACGAACGGGGGTAGCATGGAAATGGAGCGATGATTGTAAGCGTGCTTTTCAGAAGAGTAAGGACTTAATCACTTCAAAGGAAGTATTGGCTCACTACAACCCAGCACTGCCAATCAGGCTGGCGTGTGATGCGTCTCCCTACGGCATTGGGGCGGTACTGTCACATAAATTCCTTGATGGTTCGGAGAGGCCGATAGCTTTTGCGTCACGCTCGTTAACTTCTGCCGAGCGTAACTACGCCCAGATTAACAGAGAGGCCCTCAGCCTAGTGTGGGGGGTGAAGAAGTTCAATCACTATCTGCACGGTCAAAAATGTACTCTACTAACCGATCATCAACCTCTTGTCTCCATTTTCAACCCTCAGAAGGGCGTACCGATAATGACAGCACAACGGCTGCAGAGATGGTCCCTTTTTCTAGGGGCACACCAATATGGCATCGAGTACAAAGGAACTAAACAGCATGGAAATGCTGATGGATTGTCACGTCTACCGTTGCCGACGGTGGAAGAAGAAGACCTTGCAGTGGATCCAATGGAGTTATTCCACTCGACCATAGTCGAATGTCTCCCTGTGACGAATGCAATCATAGAAAAGGAAACACGGAATGACCCGACACTATCACGGGTCTATGATTTAACGGTGAAGGGATGGCCAGCACATGGCGAACCACTGCTGCCAGCATTCTCGCCGAGAAGAGAACAGCTGTTAGTGTGCAGAGGAACCTTGATGTGTGGATCCAGAGTAGTAATTCCACCTAAGTTGATGGATAGAGTGCTCAATGAGCTTCATGAGGGTCATCTGGGTGGGGTAAAAATGAAAAGCTTAGCCAGAGCGTTTGTGTGGTGGCCGGGAATCGATAGAGAAATCGAAGAGATGACCAAGAGCTGTGCAGGCTGCCAGAAGGTCCAAAACGCCCCACCACAAGCTCCTCTGCATCCATGGGAGTGGCCCTCATCTCCATGGCAAAGGGTGCACATTGATTTTGCTGGTGCCTTCATGGACTTGATGTTTTTAATTGCGGTGGATGCACATTCAAAGTGGTCAGAGGTCATAAAAATGTCCTCAACCACCACAGAAAAAACTATCACAATTTTACGAACCATATTCACCAGGAATGGGCTGCCTGAACAGATTTGCTCTGACAATGGACCACAGTTTGTGTCTGAAGAGTTCCGGAGGTTCTTAAAGAACAATGGTGTTAAGCATTACACATCTGCCCCATATCATCCAGCCACTAATGGATTGGCCGAGAGGTTTTTCCAAACATTCAAGAAGGCTATCAAGGCAATGTGTAATGAAGATATACCCCTACAACACAAGGTGGACAACTTCTTGTTTGCCTACCGGAATGCGACACATGCGGTTACCAACCAAACTCCAGCCATGATGTTCTTCAATCGAAGACTACAATGCCGCTTGGATTTGGTTAAGCCAAACGTCCGAAGAGATGTGGAGAACAGGCAGTTTCAGAATATGAATGAAAGGCCGACCAGGAGTTTTAAGATAGGTCAACCAGTTTTGGCCCGGGACTACCGCACTGAGAAATGGCAGCCAGGAACGATTTGTACACGACAAGGACCTCTCATGTATACCGTGGATGTTGGGGAGAGCATTGTAAGACGACATGCTGACCAGATTCTAGAGTCACTGGAAAATGTCAACTCCACACCACGATCTGATACACCTGGTAATGAAATCGACATTCCAATTGCAGCTACCGCAGACCCGGTAATATTGGAAGCAGATGAACCAAACAAAGACATTGATTCCGACTCAACATTGCCAGAAGAACCTGATACCCCAAAGAGGCGTTATCCAGACAGAATCAGGAAGCCTCCTCAAAGACTGAACTTATAATTGCTTAAACTTAACCAATGTATCTAGCAACAGTAATTGTGATTGTAATTCGTTATCATTAGTTGTTAAATGAATGTTATGTACTGTTTATCTAAAAGGGGAGGAATTGTTGTGTATGTACCTTTAAGAGAATAACTGGTCTCAGACTGCAGTACCGGCAGTGACCACCCCTGTATAAAAGGCGCTAGAGAGCCTCTCTTGTTTAGATGCGTTTATGCCTTCCACCAGTAAAGATCGTTTTGTTTTCTCTCCTGTTAGTCTGTGTCTCAATCATTCACGGACTTAACAAAACCAATAGAAGCCAGCTCGCTTCAGAAACTCTAACACAAGTCGACATGTTTCAGTTCAAACACAGATGTTTATGTCAGTCAGTATTAACTGTGCTCTTCATGTGAAGCTGTGTCAATCTGCTAACTGTACAAAACACTGCAAGGTTTAAGGACCTTTTACACAAGACTTCTTTTGTTCTCATATAAAATGAAGTGTTTTATTTAAATTGTGACCTTGTTTTGAACAAAGCAAGTTCTGCAATTATAATAGCAAAATACTGCAGATGCTGGAAATATGAAATAACAACAGAAAATGCTGGAAATAATCAGCAGGCCAGGCAACATCCGTGGAGAGAGAAACTGAGTTAACGTTTCAGCTCTGGGACCCTTCATCAGAAGTTCTGCAATTAATTGACTCCAAGAGGAAGCTCCTAATGCTTTTGATAATAAGGATCTGATTTAATTTTTTAACAGGACTTCCTAATAAAGACAAAATATATGGGTGAATTTTTAGGCCTCCGAGTCAGTGGAAATGGGGCGGTAGAGCCCCAATAATAGTGGTCAGTGACCTAATACCCCAATACCTCCATCGCTGTGTCCACAGCAATGTCCCCTGGGCCTACCACTGGCAGCCTGAGTCTGGGTCAGGTGGTAGGCCCGTCTAAAATGTAAATCAGGGTCCTGTGATGTGAAGAGGACTGTGATTGTCATTTTGGACTAAACTGATGGAGTGTGATCCCAGTTTGTAGTGTATGTACCTTTAAGAGAGAACTACTTTTACAGCTCCTGTATACTGTAGTACCGGCAGTGACCACACCTGTATATAAGCTTTGAGCATGCCTCTGTACTGCAGTCTTGAGGCTGCCCTACTCCAGTAAACACCTGTTGATTGTTAAGTTACAGCCTCCGTGTAGTTATTGGGAAACATCATACTTTAAGAATCACGGATCTAATAGTGGCGATGAGGTCGATTCGAATCCATCTGCAACTCTGCATTTCCCTTCAAGGATTCGCTCCGGGAGGGCGGTGGAAGAAAGTCGAGGCCAGAAGCATGGGCGTCGACCACGAGCAACCGCCCCGTCGTCCGGCAGAGCGTGAACATCGCAGGGGAGGCTGTTGAGAGCCGGGCTTGTTTCCCCAGCCACGATGATCCAGCAACAGACTGGCAACAGGTGCAGCGAACACCCATCCCGGACAGCGGCGGCTGGAGCCGACCGACGGCAGAGAAAAAGCCGAGCAGCGTCGACGGGGTAAGAGAGAGGGTGAAGCGCACAGGGCGCAGCCGGGGGTTGAAAACCGAGCGGCGTCGAGGAAAAACAAAACAGAGAAAGAGAGAGGGTAAAACAACAGCCGGGGTCAGGACCGAGCGGCGGAAACGGGAAAGGCGCACAGGAAAACGCGCAGAGCACAGCCAGGGCTCAAGGGCTTAGCAGTGTCCATGGGGAGAAGAAGGGAGAGCGCGGGAGACGCCATTGAACCGCGGAGAAGAAGGGAGAGCACGGGAGACGCCATTTTTAGAAGCCGCAGCTGAGAAGAAGGGCAAGCGCGGGAAGAAAGGAAAGCGCAGGAGATGCCATTTGGTGCCAGCGGAGAAGAAGGGAGAGCGCGGGAGACGCCATTTTTGACAGTTAAATCACACCCAGGGATGCCGAAGAGTGGCAGTATCTCTACGTTCGACAATGAAGTCGAAGATTGGGCGACATATGTGGAACGCATTGAGGTGTACTGCCAGGCGAATGAAGTGCCAGATGATGGAAAGCACTGGTTTTGTTAAATTCCATGGGTGCAAAAACTTATGGCTTACTGCAAAACCTAATAACCCCAGAGAAGCCCGTGGATAAGAATTTCGAAAGCATAGTAGAAATCCTACAGGACCACTTAAACCCCACACCGCTGCTGATAGCAGAAAGATTTAAGTTCCACAAAAGGAACCAGCATAAAGACGAAAGTAATGCTGAGTACTTAATGGAACTGCACAAGCTATCGAAACACTGCCAGTTTGGAGTGAGACTAGCAGATACGTTAAGGGACAAGTTTGTGTGTGGGCTTCAAAGCGAAGGAACCCAGAAACGGCTTCTATCAGAAAAGGATCTTACGCTGGACAAGGCTTTCAGCATGGCAGTATCACATGAAGCAGCCGCAAGGGGCGCTGCAGAGATACAACGGAGACCGCAAGAATATGGCACCAATGAAATGTCATATGGAGCATGGAAGTGTTATCGCTGCGGCAGAACAACACACGACCAGAAGGATTGTTGGTTCAAGGACCAAGTGTGCAGACAGTGTGGAAAAGCAGGACACATAGCAAGAGTCTGCAGGTCAGGGAAGAAAGCCAACAGCAAGAAATCTCCACAGGAGAAGTACAAAAAGGTACATAAGGTGATGGACAGTAGTTCAGACGAACAGAAAAGTGATACAGACTCCGGAAGCAAGGAGCTGGGTTGTCTGAAACTACATAAGGTAACAAAAATGGAGCAGCACCAGACTATCTGGGTCACACTCAAGATAGACGGAGTCCAAGTAAAAATGGAATTGGACACAGGATCAGCCCTAACAGTTATAAACCAAAGGGACCACAAGCGGCTATTTTCACATATACCCTTGAAAGCTACAGAGATTGTCTTGAAGACGTACACGGGGCAAAAAGTCTACCTCAATGGAAAAATAAGGGTGAAAGTGATAAACAAATGCCAGGAAATACCTAAAATGGACCTATACGTATTGCCAGAGTGAGGACCACCACTACTAGGACGTGAATGGATCCGGAAGATACAATTAGATTGGCATTCCATACAGGCACTGAAGGTTGAGGCCAAAAAGGATGACGACGTCACACCTGGACGACGTCAAAAATGCTAACTGACGCACAAGAAGTGTTCCAGGAGGGACTCGGAACACTAAAAGGCATAACAGCAACGATTAAAATAGAGGAAAATGCAAGCCCAAAGTTTCTTAAGGCCAGACCGGTGCCTTATGCGATCCGACCAGCCGTCGAAGCAGAGCTGGAAGGGTTGGAACGTTCAGGATTACTGGTCAAAGTAGACTGGAGCGAGTGGGCTACACCCATTGTTCCTGTAATGAAGAGGTCGTTGAGTAATACGCCTGGGAAACCAAAGAAGGTCCGCATCTGTGAGGATTTTAAGGTGACAGTGAACCCAGTCCTTCACACGGTACAATATCCGCTTCCACGGATTGAGGATATTTTCGCCTCGCTATCTGGAGGTAAACGCTTCACCAAAATGGATCTAGCCCAGGCATACTTGCAAATGGAGGTAGAAGAAGCCTCGAAACAATACCTCACGATCAACACTCATAAAGGTCTCTACCAATACAACCGGCTGGTGTTCGGGGTAACATCAGCTCCGGCTACTTGGCAAAGGGCGATGAATCAAGTCCTGCAAGGGATTCCAGGGACCCAGTGTTATTTGGACGACATCCTGGTCACGGGCAAAAATGACAGTGATCACCTCAGCCGAGCGCAACTACGCCCAGATTGACAGGGAGGCCCTCAGCCTAGTATGGGGAGTAAAAAAATTCAACCACTATCTGCATGGGCAGAAGTTCACCTTGCTGACTGACCACCAACCACTTGTCTCCATCTTTAATCCAAAGAAGGGCGTTTCGGTGATGACTGCACAACAGCTACAAAGATGGTCCCTTTTTCTAGGGGCGAACCAATATGAAATAGAATATAAAGGCACGAAACAGCATGGAAACGCTGATGGGCTATCATGCCTGCCACTGCCTACTGTGGAGGAAGCACCAGCAGTGGACCCTATCGAGATATTTTATTCGTCAATAATTGAACGATTGCCAGTAACTAACGCGGATATGGAGAAGGAGACCCGCAAAGATCCGACACTGTCTCGGGTATATGATTTGACGGTGAGGGGATGGCCAACACATGGCGACTCACTGTTGCCAGCATTCTCATCCAGAAGAGAACAGCTGTCAGTATGCCAGGGGACAGTGATGTGTGGATCCCGAGTGGTAATTCCAACCAAGTTAAGGGAGAGATTGCTAAATGAGCTTCACGAAGGTCATCTGGGAGGGGTGAAAATGAAAAGCCTTGCTAGGGCTTATCTGTGGTGGCCGGGGATCGATCAACAAATCGAGGACGTAAGCAAGAGCTGCTCAGGATGCCAGAAGGTCCAAAATGCACCGCCACATACCCCTCTACACCCATGGGAGTGGCCCTCCTCTCCATGGCAACGGGTGCATATTGATTTTGCTGGTCCATTTATGGACTCAATGTTCTTAATAGCAGTGGATGCTCACTCGAAATGGCCTGAGGTGATAAAAATGCCCTCAACCACTACAGAGAAAACGATTGCAGTCCTACGGACCATATTTGCCAGGAACGGCTTGCCAGAGCAGATTTGCTCTGATAATGGACCACAGTTTGTGTCCGAAGAGTTTCGAAAATTTATGAAAAGGAATGGGGTAAGGCATTACACATCCGCCCCGTATCATCCAGCCACAAATGGATTGGCTGAGAGGTTCGTACAAACCATTAAAAAGGCGATAAAGGCCATGTGCGATGATGAAATTCCATTACAGCATAAGGTGGACAATTTCCTGTTAGCCTACAGAAATGCGACACATGCAGTTACCAACCAGACCCCGGCCATGAGGTTCTTTAACCGAAGGTTGAGATCTCGTCTGGTTTTGCTCAGGCCAAATGTGCGAAGAAATGTTGAGGATAAACAATTCCAGCACATCAATGAGAAGCCGACAAGGAGCTTCAATGTAGGACAACCAGTCTTGGCCCGTGAATACCGAACAGAGAAATGGCAACCCGGAACGATATGCACACGGCAGGGGCCATTAATGTACACAGTGGATGTCGGGGAGAACATTGTGAGACGCCACGTCGACCAGATCTTAGCGTCACAGGAACGAGTCAACCCCATGTCGCATGTACCTGGGGATGAACCCGACATACCGGTAGCATCTACCTCAGAAACAGTAGCAGTGGAAACTGATGAATTAACCGACGAAAGGGGGCCAGAATCGCCTCCGCACCAAGAACAAGGACCTCAGGAAAGGTGATATCCAGAAAGGATCAGGAAGCCGCCCCAAAGACTGAATCTATAAATGGACTATTTCTGTTTAATGTGCATGTTAAAGTGTTAATTGTTATTTGAATATTATGGGTACTGCTAATCTAAAAGGGGAGGAATTGTAGTGTATGTACCTTTAAGAGAGAACTACTTTTACAGCTCCTGTATACTGTAGTACCGGCAGTGACCACACCTGTATATGAGCTTTGAGCATGCCTCTGTACTGCAGTCTTGAGACTACCCTCCTCCAGTAAACACCTGTTGATTGTTAAGTTACAGCCTCCGTGTAGTTATTGGGAAACATCACACCCTAAGAATCACGGATCTAATACAGTTCAATCCAAAAATTGCAATCAGCTGGCAGCCTGGCTGAAGAGGATCCCGTGGGTAAGTTGCTTATTAATTTTGGGGACACCAGAGGTAACAAAGTGGGAGCGGGAAGAGAAGCTGTTGCAGATGATTCTCTGGCTGGGATTAGATAGATAAGAATGGAACCAGGCGAGTGCAGTTCCACCCAGCTGGACGACGGTGGAGAGGCGTTGGAGAAGGATGGAGTGGTCAACCATGTCAAGGCTGCAGACAGGTCAAGAAGGATGAGTAGGGATAGTTTACCTTTGTCACCGTCTCTTAGGATGTCATTTGTGACTTTGATAAGAACTGTTTCGGTACTTTGGCAGGACAGAAACCTGTTTGGAGGGATTCAAACATGGAGTTCTGGGAAAGATGGGCACGGATTTGGTAGGTGACAACACGTTCAAGGACTTTGGAGAGGAAAGGGAGGTTGGAGATGGGGTGGTAGTTTGCAAGGACGGAGGGGTCAAGGGTTGATGTTTTGAGGCGAGGATTGATGACGGCAGGTGTGAAAGAGAGGGGGCAGTACCTGAGGAGAGAGAACCGTTAACAATGTCAGCTAACATGGGAGCCAGAAAAGGAAGTTGGGTGGTCAGCTGTTTAGTAGGAATAGAGTCTTGGGGGCAGAAAGTGGGTCTCATGGACAAGTTGAACTCGGAGAGGTCAAGAGTGGAGATCAGAGAGAAACTGGAGAAAGATGTGAGTTCAGGGCTAGGGCAGGGGGGAACCTTAGAGGAAGTTTGGCCTGGTGGGCTTGGGGAAGGAGGGAAGTGACAGAGGCAGCATATTGGATAGTCTCAATCTTAGAGACAAAGAAGTTCACGAGCTCCTCGCAGTAGTTATTGGAGTTGAGGGTGGAGGAGACGGGAAGAGGGGTTTAAGAAGACAGTTTGCAGTAGAGAAAAGAAGCTGGGCATTATCTTTACATTCCAAAATAATCCTGGAATAGTGAGCAGTTTTGGCAGATGAGAGCAGGACTGGATAGTGCTTTATGTGTTCCGGCCAGATCTGGCAGTGAATGGCTAAGGCTGCCATATCCGTTCAAGTCTGCATCCCTTGGAATTAAGGGAGCGGAGATGAGGGCTGTACCGGGGGAATGGCCAGGGTGACAGAGAGAGTAATGGTTTTTGTTGTGTTTGCACCGCGATACACAACTACATAAAATAATAAAGCAGCAGAGACTGAGAGTAACTTCAAGTGATCTTTACTGGGTAACTGGAACTTCGGCACTGACTATACAAATCGATACGTGTCTGTTATATACGCTCGCAACTAAGGATGTACATCCGCAAAACAAAGTAGTCCCTTCAATGTTGTATACATTACACTTCCTCCCCCTTTAGTTTAATAATATATTAACGCAAAATTTCTATAATTAACATACAGAGCCTGTCTTTACAGTAACCTTTTTGTTTTCTTAAAAGTAACAAAACTCAAATTCCTACATAACATTTTATTTTGTCAACAGCCCTTTCACAAGTCAAGTCTCTGGGGAGGCCTCCTCTGCCTCTCTGAGTAACGTCTCTCCAGACTCTTTTGCTTTGTGGAATGAGACTGTACAGGTACAGATGCATCGGTGAGCTATCAGCACAGGTAGAGCTCTCAGCTGTGGATGAGGCTGGTGCTGATGCTGATGAATCAGGAGTGTCTGTTTCCATGTCAGTTGAGTCTGGGCGAGGTATAGGGGTGTTTTTCACCTGAACATCCAGAATTTGGTCCAGATGATGTCTCAAAACATTATCTCCCACATCCACAGTATACATCAGTGGTCCCTCTCTTGTGGATATTGTCCCCGGTTGCCACTTTTCCATCCGGAAATCACGAGCAAGAACTGACTGTCCCACACAGAAGCTTCTTGTTGGCTTAGCATTCAAATGTTTGAACTGTTTTTTCTCTACATCACGGCGTACATTCGGTTTAAGAAGGTCCATGCGAGATCTCAGATTCCTGTTCAGAAACATCATCGCTGGAGTCTGATTAGTGGCTGCGTGTACTGCGTTCCGATAAGCAAAGAGGAAATTGTCTATCTTGTGTTGCAGTGGTAGATTCTCGCTGTACATTGCTTTGATGGCCTTCTTGAAAGTCTATACGAATCTTTATGCCAAGTCATTTGTAGCTGGATGGTACGGGGCAGATGTGTAGTGCTTGCTTCCATTTTTCCTCATGAAACCTTGGAATTCGTCAGAGACAAATTGTCATCCATTGTCTGTGCAGATTTGTTCTGGTAGGCCATTTCTAGCGAACATGGTCCTCAGAACTGAAATGGTCTTTTCAGATGTGGTTAATTTCATTTTAATGACCTCGGGCCATTTGGAATGTGCATCGACTGCAATCAAGAACATGGAGTCCATGAACGGTCCAGCAAAGTCGATGTGCACACGTTGCCATGGTAATGAGGGCCATTCCCATGGATGGAGAGGGGCTTGTGGTGGTGCGTTCTGGACCTTTTGACATCCTGAGCAGCTTTGTCAGGTCCTCGATCTGTTTGTCAATTCCTGGCCACCACACGTATCCATGGTCAAGGCTTTTCATCTTTACCATACCTAAGTGGCCTTCATGCAGTTCATCTAGCACTCGGTTACGAAGCTTGGAAGGAATCACAATTCGTGAGCCGCACATCAGTGTTCCCTGACACACTGATAACTGCTCCACCCTAGCTGAGAATGCTGGAAACAATGAGTCACCATACGCTGGCCATCCCTTCACAGTGATGTCATAAACTTTTGACAATGTAGGGTCATTGCTTGTTTCTCTGTCAATGAGGGAGTTTGTCACTAGTAGCGGCTCAACTATTGTTGTGTGAAATACCTCTGCTGAGTCAACTGTTGTAATTCTCTCTGAGGTCGGCAGTGGTAAACGTGACAACCCATCGGCGTTGCCATGTTGCTTGGTACCCTTGTATTCAATGTCATACAGGTGAGCCCCTAGGAAGAGTGACCATCGCTGCAGCCGTTGTGCCGTCATCACTGGAACGCCCTTCCTTGGGTTGAAGATTGAAACGAGAGGCTGGTGGTCAGCTAACAGTGTAAACTGTTGACCATACAAGTAGTGGTTGAATTTCTTGACTCCCCACACAAGGCTGAGGGCCTCTCGGTCAATCTGTGCATAATTGCGTTCAGCTGTAGCCAATGATCTTGAGGCAAAGGCTATTGGTCTTTCTGAGCCATCTGGGAACTTACGTGACAACACGGCACCAATGCCATAGGGTGAAGCATCACATGCCAGTCGAATAGGTAAGGATGGGTCAAAGTGAGCTAGCACCTCTTCTGAGGTAATGAGTCTTTTACTCTCTTGAAAAGCTTGTTCACAGCTGTCACTCCACTTCCATTGTGACTCTGTCTGTAGCAGTGCATTTAGTGGATGTAACACTGTGGATAGGTTGGGCAAGAACTTGTGATAGTAGTTCACCAGTCCAAGATATGATCTCAACTGAGATACATTTTCAGGTGTTGGTGCATTATTCACAGCTTCAATCTTGTCTGGAGACTTGTGTAAACTGTCCTTGTCAATCACATGTCCACAGTATGAGATTTCCTTTTTGAAAAACTCACACTTGTCTCGGTTCGCTCGGAGCCCATACTCCCGTAACCTGATGAGCACCTGTTCAAGGTTGGAAAGGTGGTCGTTGTCATTCTTGCCAGTAATGATGATGTCATCAAGATAACATTGAGTACCTGGGATCCCCTGCAGGACTTGGTCCATTGCCCTTTGCCAGATTGCAGGAGCTGATGCTATTCCGAATATCAGCCGATTGTACTGGTAAAGGCCTTTGTGCGTATTTATTGTCAGGTACTTCTTTGATGCATCATCAATTTCCATTTGGAGATAGGCCTGGGCCAAGTCAATCTTTGTGAAGCGTTCCCCTCTTGACAGGGAAGCAAAGATGTCCTTAATGCGAGGCAATGGGTACTGTACTGTGTGGAGGACTGGGTTAACAGTCACTTTAAAGTCTCCGCAGATGCGCACTTTTCTTGGCTTTCCTGGTTTTGTGCTGGAGGTTTTCTTCATCACTGGAACTATAGGTGTGGCCCATTCACTCCAATCCACATTGGACAGGACCCCTAACTGCTCCAAGTTCTCCAGCTCTGCTTCTACTGAAGGGCGAATTGCATAAGGCACTGGTCTGGCCTTATGGAACTTTGGATTTGCGTTCTCCTCAATCTTAATTTTTGCTTTCATGTCCTTAAGTGTTCCTATTCCCTTCTTGAACGCCTCCTGAGAGTCAGAGAGTATTTGTGACAGTCTCTCAGGAGTGGCGTTGCTGTCCTCCTTTGCTGACACAAACAGTGCTTGGATGGTGTGCCAATCCAACTGTATTTTCCTGAGCCATTCGTGTCCCAGCAATGGTGGTCCTCCATTTTTCAGTACATAGAGGTTCAATTGCAGTATTTTTTTTTCTTTGTATGTCACTGTCACTTTTATTTTACCTTTGGGGCACACTCTTTGTCCTGTGTATGTCTTTAACAGTACTTTAGTTGGCCTTAGCGGTATGTGTGAAAACAGTCATTTGTAGTCATGTACAGAGATCACTGTTAAAGCTGAGCCTGTGTCCAACTCCATTTTCAGCCTAACTCCTACCACTTCTGGAGTAATCCATATTATTCTGTGATCCTCTGTCTCTTTCACACTGTGTAGTTTTAGACAAGCCAAATCCTCTTCCTCTGAGTCTGTGTCGCTTTTTTTTATCTGAACTGTTTCCAGTAACGTGGTATACCTTCTTGTATCTTTCTTTGACAGGTTTCTTGTTTTCAGTCACTTGATGTACCTTCTTGTTACTCTGTATTGTATCAGATTTCTGCTTCTTATTTGTTTTGCAGACTCTTTCAATGTGCCCTTGTCTGCCACATTTTCTGCAGTCTTTGGCCTAGAAATTTGGTGGGCTGCGCCACCAGTTAGCTCCTAAAGAGGGCACTCAATGGCTTTAGCACCACTGGCCATGCCTCCCGCGATATTTAGCTGGGGCGCTAATGGCGGCGTTAACCTGTTGCACTGCGCCGCCTCCGATGACGTCATTGGTGTGCGCAGCGCACCGCTACCGCCCCGATCTTGATATTTGGCAGCGACCGCCTCTGTAACGCCGTTCGCAAATGGCGCCCGGTTCACGGGGCCTACCTGTGGCGAGAGTGGCGCAAATTAAGGTGGAGGTGCGGGGCAGCCGTTTTTTTCGGCAGCCGCCTGCCAGCACCTCCGTCCCCGGCCTCCTGATCTCCCCCCGCGGCAATGCCGGCTGTTTTCCGAGAGCCCGGCACTTCTCCTCGGTGCCGGGCTCTTTTGCCGGCACTCGTGATCTCCGATCGCGCTGGTGCAGGCCCCTCCCCCTTAAGAATGGGAGGAAGGCCTGCAGTACCACAGCGCGCCGTGCCGCAGCGTGTGGCACTGTGGCACGTTGCACTGCGATATTCAGTTTCAGCGCCCTAAGAGGGACGCGGAGCGCCTCAAGCCTCGCCCTGTGTCCCTCTTGGCGCTCAAGCTGAATTTCCGGCGGTCGCAACTGCTCCGAATGCTGCGCTAATTTCGGTGTCCAGGCGAGCTTGGCACCCCATTTGCGGCTCCACCCAATTTCTCCCCCAATCTTTAAACCAACAATCATTGTGTTCATGTGACATTTTGCCACAGCGATAACACTTCTTTTCTTGTTTCAGTGACATTTTATTAGTTGAATATTCCAGGGATTTTTATTGAATTTCTAAAGCGCCACGTGCTGCTGCTTCCATTGATATTGCGATACTCAGAGCCTTCTCCAATGTGAGGTCTTTTTCAGACAGGAGCTTCTTTTGTGTGCTTTCATTTTGCATGCCACACACAAATCTGTCCCTCAATGCGTCTGATAAGCCCACTCCAAATTGACAATGTTCTGATAATTTGCGCAACTTTGCCACATATTCGAAAATGCTTTCATTTTTGCTCTGGTTCCGTTTATAGAATTTAAATCTTTCGGCTATGAGCAGTGGTTTGGGGTTTAAATGGTCTTGGAGTGTGACCACTATTTGTTTGAATGTTTTGTTTGCTGGCTTTTCAGGGGTTAATAAACTACGTAGCAGCCCATATGTCTTTGCGCCCATAACACTCAGCAAAACAGTGGTTTTCTTTTCTACCTCCACTCCGTTAGCCTCACAGTACAACTCCACTCTTTCAATGTAAGTTGCCCAGTCTTCAATGCTGCTATCAAATGCTGCAATAGTGCCAATCATCGCTTTTTTTTTTTTCCAAACCCGTTTTTCTTTCTTTACTAGTTAGCTAGCATCATGCAAGTCACTGTGCACTTTTCACTTGACTTACGTATCCCCAGCCTAGCTTAGCAAGCGTACTCCGTTTTCTCTACCTTCTCGCTCCTTTCTTCCAAGTTTCGGTGTCCTCTGGATGCGATGCCAGAATAGGGAGACGTAGGTTCATAATTCTCGTCGCCAATTTGTTGTTTTTGTACCGCTATACACAACTACATAAAATAATAAAGCAGCAGAGACTGAGAGTAACTTCAAGTGACCTTTACTGGTTAACTGGAACTTCGGCACTGACTATACAAATCGATACGCGTCTGTTATATACACTCGCATCTAAGGATGTACATCCGCAAAATAAAGTAGTCTCTTCAATGTTGTATACATTACACTTTAATAGGGACTAGGGCATCAAAGGTGGTGGTGAGGGTCTGGTTGAGCAGATCAGTAGCT
Source organism: Somniosus microcephalus (assembly GCF_052327205.1). Classification (NCBI taxonomy): domain Eukaryota; kingdom Metazoa; phylum Chordata; class Chondrichthyes; order Squaliformes; family Somniosidae; genus Somniosus; species Somniosus microcephalus. The sequence continues at coordinate 242,786,066 of NC_140994.1, forward strand.
GCAGAAATGTCATGGTGAATGGAGGGCCAAAGGCTGGACAGTTGGCATTTTGGAAGTGCATTTGTAAGTGAGTTGTGTTGAGTCTGTGTGTCCCAGTTATGCTTATTATAAATCACTGGACACAGACAACAAGAATGACTTTAACAGGTCTTTACTATTCGGAGGTCAGGGCTCAACTGCCCAGCAAATCCCTACACAACACTTATATACCGGTGTGGTCACCACCGGTATTACAGTATACAGCAGCCAAGAGAAAGTAGTACATCTCTTAAGGTAGTTCTCTTAAGGTGGAACAGGTTACATACACCACAATCCTCCCTTTTTAGCTTAACAGTGTATATCCCCATTTAACATAACATAATAACATATATATATATATATACAACTTCATGCAAAACAGTTCAAAGATTCAGTCTCTGAGGAGGCCTCCTGATCCGAGTTGGATAACGCCTTTCAGGGGTCTCTGATTCTCGTGGCTGGGGTGACTCATCTAGTTGATCTCTTATGGATTGGACATCATCATCAGGTACATTCACTTCTGAGGTAGATGCTTCAGGTTCACTAACTTCTTCCACGGTTGTCTCTGCCGTAACCATGGGTTCGACCCTTGTTCTCGATTCTACCAGTTGGTCAGCATGACGTCGTATTACATTTTCACCAATATCTACCGTGTACATCAGGAGTCCTTGTCTGGCCCGAATTGTTCCAGATTGCCATTTCTCATTTTTATAGTCCCGGGCTAACACTGGTTGTCCTATTTCGAAACTCCGAGTGGTCTTGTTATTTATATGCTGGAACTGTTTGTTTTCGACTTCCCTCCGCACATTTGGTTTTAACAAGTCCAACCTGGACCGCAACCTCCTGTTATAGAACATCATGGCAGGACTTTGGTTTGTCACTGCATGAGTGGCGTTTCGATATGCCAGTAGGAAATTGTCCACCTTGTGTTGTAGTGGAATCTGATCTTCGCTCATGGCCTTTATTGCTTTTTTGAACGTTTGTACAAATCTCTCGGCCAACCCGTTTGTAGCTGGATGATATGGGGCAGAGGTATAATGTTTCACCCCATTCTTCTTCATGAATTTCTGGAATTCTTCTGACACGAACTGCGGTTCGTTGTCATAGAGTCATAGTCATAGAGTCATAGAGTTTTACAGCACAGAAAGAGGCCCTTCAGCCCATCGTGTCTGCGCCGCCCATCCCTCCCTGTCCAGTCTAATCCCATTTTCCAGCATTTGGTCCATAGCCTTGTATGCAATGGCATTTCAAGTGCTCATCCAAATGCTTCTTGAATGTTGTGAGGGTTCCTGCCTCTACCACCCTTTCAGGCAGTGAGTTCCAGCTTCCAACCACCCTCTGGGTGAAAAAGTTCCTCCTCAAATCCCCCCTAAATCTCCTGCCCCTTACCCTGAATCTGTGTCCCCTTGTTATTGACCCCCCTACTAAGGGGAAAAGTTTCTCTTTATCTACCCTATCTATGCCCCTCATCATTTTGTACACCTCAATCAGGTCCCCCCTCAGCCTTCTTTGCTCCAAGGAAAACAACCCCAGCCTGTCCAGTCTCTCTTCATAGCTGAGGCGCTCCATCCCAGGTAACATCCTGGTGAATCTTCTCTGCACCCTCTCCAAAGCAATCACATCCTTCCTATAGTGAGGCGACCAGAACTGCACACAGTACTCCAGCTGTGGCCTCACCAGCGTTTTGTACAGCTCCATCATAACCTCCCTGCTCTTATATTCTATGCCTCTGCTAATGAAGGCAAGTATCCCATAAGCCTTTTTAACCACCTTATCTACCTGTTCCGCTGCCTTCAGGGAATTATGTACATGTACACCAAGGTCCCTCTGACCCTCTGTACTTCCTAGGGTCCTACCACTCATTGTGTATTCCCTTGCCTTATTTGTCCGTCCAAAATGCATCACCTCGCACTTTTCCGGGTTAAATTCCATTTGCCACTTTTCCGCCCATCTGACCAACCCGTTAATATTGTCCTGTAGCCTGAGGCTTTCCTCCTCGCAATTTACCACCCCACCAATTTTCGTGTCATCCGCGAACTTACTGATCATACCCTTTACATTCTCATCCAAATCATTAATGTAGATCACAAACAGCAAGGGACCCAGCACCGATCCCTGAGGTACCCCACTGGACACAGGCTTCCAGTCACAAAAGCAACCTTCGACCATCACCCTCTGCCTCCTGCCACTCAGCCAGTTTAGGATCCAACGCGCCAAGGCCCCCTGGATCCCATGGGCTCTTACCTTCTTGACCAGTCTCCTATGCGGGACCTTGTCAAAAGCTTTACTGAAGTCCATGTAAACCACATCCACAGCATTTCCCTCATCCACACACCTAGTCACCCCCTCGAAAAATTCAATCAGATTGGTCAGACATGATTTACCCTTGACAAAGCCATGCTGACTATCCCCGATTAATCCTTGCCTCTCCAAGTGGAGACTAATTTTGTCCCTCAGAATTTTTTCCAATAATTTCCCTACCACAGATGTTAGGCTCACTGGCCTGTAATTCCCTGGTTTATCCCTGCTACCCTTCTTGAATAATGGTACTACATTAGCTGTTCTCCAGTCCTCTGGTACATCCCCTGTGGCCAGAGAGGTTCTGAAAATTTGTGTCAGAGCCCCTGCAATCTCCTCCTTTGCCTCACACAACAGCCTGGGATACATCTCGTCCGGGCCTGGGGATTCATCCACTTTTTGGCCTGCTAAAACCGCTGGTACCTCCTCCCTCTCGATGCTAATATGTTCAAGTATGTCACAGTCCCCTTGCCCGACTTCTATATCTACATCGTCTTTCTCCATAGTGAACACTGAGGCAAAAAATTCATTTAAAACCCCACCTACTTCATCTGGCTCTACACACAGCTTGCCACTTTGGTCCCTAATGGGCCCTACCCTTTCCCTGGTTATCCTCTTGCCCTTAATATACTTATAAAACATCTTAGGATTTTCCTTTATTTTGCTCGCCAGTGTTATTTCATGGCCCCTCCTCGCCCTCCTAATTTCCTTTTTAAGTATGCCCCTGCACCTCCTATACTCCTCTAGGGCTTCCACCGTCTTTTGTCTTTTGTAACTGCCAAAAGCCCCCCTTTTTTTCCTAATGCATTTTTGTATATCCTTTGTCATCCAAGGTTCCCTTTGCTTGTTGGTCCCACCCTTGACTTTTACAGGAACATGTTGGTGTTGCACTCTCTCTATTTCCCTTCTGAAAGCCTCCCACTGTTTTGATGTGGATTTTCCTATAAGTAGCTGCTCCCAGTCCACTTTTGCCAGATCCTGTCTTATCTTATTAAAATCGTCCTTCCCCCAATTTAGAACCCTGATTTCCGGGCCGTCTTTGTCTTTTTCCATGACCACCTTAAATCTCACTGAATTGTGGTCACTATCGCCAAAATGCTCTCCTACAGACACTTCCACCACCTGCCCGGCTACATTCCCTAGAATTAGGTCCAGTACCGCCCCCTCTCTTGTAGGACTTTCTACATGTTGGCTCAAAAAGCTTTCCTGGATGCACTTTAAGAATTCTGCTCCCTCCAAGCCTTTCACACTCTGACTATCCCAATTTATATTGGGGAAGTTGAAATCCCCCACTATTACTACCCTATTATTTTCACACTTTTCTGATATCTGCCTGCATATCTGTTCCTCTATCTCCCCCTGACTGTTTGGGGGCCTATAGTACACTCCCAGCAAGGTGCTTGACCCCTTTTTGTTTTTAAGTTCTACCCATATGGCCTCATTAGAGGAACCCGCTAACATATCATCCCTCCTTACAGCAGTAATAGACTCCTTAATTAATATTGCAACACCCCCTCCCCTTTTACACCCCCCTCTGTCTCGCCTGAAGATTCTATACCCCGGAATATTTAGCTGCCAGTCCTGACCCTCCCTCAACCATGTCTCCGTGATAGCAACAATATCGTACTCCCATGTGTTCAACAACAACTTCAGTTCATCCACCTTATTTGCAAGACTCCTTGCATTAAAATAAATGCCTTCCAGCCCTGCCATATTCCCTTTTGCCTTCACATCTTTGCTCTGCCTTCCCTGCTGACTTGTTTTTTCCTCCTTATTTGGCTGTACATCACCCCCTACTATAGCTCCACTCTGTATCCCATCCCCCTGCCGAATTAGTTTAAACCCCCCCCAGCAGTGCTAGCAAACCTCCCCGCAAGGATATTGGTTCCCCTCTGGTTCAGGTGTAAACCGTCCGACTTGTACAAGTCCCACCTTTCCCAGAAGCAGACCCAGTGATCCAGGAAACTAAAGCCCTCCCTCCTGCACCATCCCTTTAGCCACGCATTCATCTGTTCTATCCTCCTATTCCTATACTCACTAGCACGTGGCACCGGGAGTAATCCAGAGATTACAACCTTTGAGGTCCTGCTCCTTAATCTTGCCCCTAGCTCCCTAAATTCTTGCTGCAGGACCTCATCCCTCTTTTTACCTATGTCGTTGGTACCAATGTGGACCACGACCTCTGGCTGTTCACCCTCCCCCTCCAGAATGCCCTGCACATATTTGTTCTGGCAATCCCTTTCTTGCAAATATCGTTCTTAGCACCGCGATCGTCTTTTCTGAGGTAGTGGTAGTCATCTTAATCACTTCTGGCCATTTAGAATGTGCGTCCACCGCAATTAAAAACATGGAGTCCATGAATGGACCAGCAAAGTCAATATGTACACGTTGCCATGGGGTTGAAGGCCATTCCCATGGATGCAGCAGTGCAATCGGAGGTGCATTTTGAACTTTTTGGCACCCTGAGCAGCTTTTCGTCAGATCCTCTATCTGTTGGTCGATACCCGGCCACCACACATAAGCCCTAACAAGGCTTTTCATCTTGACTCCCCCCAGATGACCTTCATGCAGTTCCTTTAGAACTCTCTCTCTTAACTTAGGAGGAATAATCACCCTTGTTCCATACATCAATGTTCCTTGACAGAAGGACAGCTGTTCTCGTCTTGCTGAGAATGCCGGTAACAGTGGATCACCATGTGCTGGCCATCCCTTCACTGTCACTTCGTAGACCCGGGACAGTGTCGGGTCGTTCCTGGTTTCTCTTTCAATACTTGCATTGGTGACTGGTAAACATTCGATGATGGTCGAGTGAAATAACTCAACAGGGTCAACCGTCGGTGCCTCCTCCGCTGTAGGTAGTGGCAGGTGCGACAGCCCATCAGCATTACCATGCTGCTTTGTACCTTTGAATTCGATCTGATATTGATGTGCCCCTAGGAAAAGGGACCATCTCTGGAGCCTCTGTGCTGTCATCACCGAAACACCCTTCTTAGGGTTAAAAATGGATACCAACGGCTGGTGATCTGTCAGTAGCGTAAACTTTTGGCCCTGCAGGTAATGATTAAACTTCTTTACTCCCCACACAAGGCTGAGAGCCTCCCTATCTATCTGAGCATAGTTGCGCTCAGCGGAGGTCAATGGGCTGGATGCGAACGCGACTGGCCTCTCCAAGCCATTTGGCAACTTGTGTGAGAGTACTGCCCCAATACCATATGGAGAAGCATCACAAGCCAAACGAATAGGCAGCGTTGGGTTGAAGTGAGCCAACACTTCCTCTGAGGTGATCAATGCCTTGCTTTTGCGAAAGGCCCTCTTACAGTCCTCACTCCACTTCCATGGTACTCCCTTCTGCAAAAGAGCGTTCAGCGGGTGCAGCACCGTGGATAAATTTGGCAGAAACTTATGGTAATAGTTAATCAACCCTAGGAACGACCTCAACTGGGATACATTATCCGGAGCGGGAGCCTTCACAACAGCTTCGATCTTGTCAGGAGACTTATGAAGCCCCTCCTGGTCAATGACATGACCACAGTACGAGATCCGCTTCTGAAAGAACTCACATTTCTGGCGATTAACTCGAAGTCCATGTTCTTTCAATCTGGTGAGCACCAATTCCAAATTACATCTCCTGTAATCAGAATATCGTCCAGGTAACATTGTGTGCCTGGAATTCCCTGTAATACCTGCTCCATGGCCCTTTGCCAAATTGCTGGAGCCGATGCCACTCCAAAAACCAGTCTATTATACCGATACAAGCCTCTATGCGTGTTGATCGTGAGATACTGGCGTGACTCTTCCTCAACTTCCATCTGTAAGTACGCCTGCGCCAGGTCTATCTTGGTGAAGTGTTTCCCACCAGACAACGAAGCGAAGATATCCTCAATCCGCGGAAGCGGATATTGCACCGTGTGAAGCACCGGATTAACAGTGATCTTGAAATCTCCACAGATGCGAACCTTCCCCGGTTCCCCTGGCTTGTTGCTCGATGAACGCTTCATGACGGGAACAATGGGCGTAGCCCACTCACTCCAGTCCACCTTAGACAGTACTCCTGAACGTTCTAGCCCTTCCAGCTCAGCTTCCACAGCAGGTCTGGCTTTGAAAAATTTCGGGTTTGCATGTTCTTCAACCTTGATGTTTGCCGTAATTCCTCTCAGTGTTCCCAGTCCCTGTTGGAACACCTCTTTAGCATCGTCCAATATTCTGGACAATCGTTTTGGTTTGACATCTTCTTTTTTGCCGGAATCTACCGTTAGTGCTTTTAAGGAATGCCAGTCCATATTTATTCTCCTGATCCACTCCCGTCCCAGTAGTGGTGGACCTCCCTCAGGTAGCACATATAAGTCCATTCCTCGGCTTTCTTTGCCCTTGTGGACCACCTTTACCTTTATCTTTCCGATGGGGTATACTCTTTGCCCCGTGTATATTTTCAATACAATCTCCGTATCCCGTAGGGGAATATGTGGGAATAACCTTTTGTAATCTTGCTTATTCATGACCGTCAATGCCGATCCAGTGTCCAATTCCATCTTCACTTGGACTCCTGCTATCTGAAGTGTGACCCAGATAGTTTGGAGGTCTGCTTCATTACCCACATTGTGTACTCTTAGACTACCCAGTTCCTTACAGCTAGAGTCTGAATCTGACTTCTGTTCATCCGAACTGTTCTCTGTCACCTTGTGTACCTTCCTGTACTTTTCCTGCGGTGACTTTTTGTTGCTGGTCTTCTTTCCTGACCGGCATACTTTAGCTATGTGACCAAGCCTGCCACATTTTCTGCATTCCTGATTTTTGAACCAGCACTGGTTCTGATCGTGCGTTGTCTTTCCACAACAATAACACTTTACTGCACCCAAGGCCATTTGATTGGTGCTGAGTTCCGATGACCTTAGCTGCATTTCCGCAGTGCCTCTCGCTGCGGCTTCGTGCGATGCTGCAATAGTGACAGCTTTATCAAGCGTAAGATCATTCTCCTCTAGCAGTCGCTTTTGTGTTCCTTCTTTTAACAATCCACACACAAATTTATCTCTCAGTGCATCTGCTAGTCCTGTTCCAAACTGACAGTACTTTGATAGCTTACGCAGTTCAATTAAGAATTCAGCGTTGCTTTCTCCTTTCAGCTGCGTTCTTCTGTAAAATTTAAATCGTTCCGCTATCAGCAGCGGCGTGGGGTTTAAATGATTTTTCAGGACAGTAACAATATTCGCGAAAGTCTGATCCGCCGGTTTATCTGGTGATACAAGGTGCTTCAATAGCCCGTACGTCTTCGCACCCATTGAGTTTAATAAGGTTAGTGCTTTCTTATCATCTGGTACCTCATTTGCTTTACAATAAACTTCCATGCGTTCTACATACGTGGTCCAATCTTCGATATCGCTATCAAAAGCATTGAAGTTACCATGTTTAGGCATCCTTGCAAATTTCTTTAAATTTTCTTTTTCCCAAAATGGCGGCTTCCCGCGCGTGTCTTCTTCCCCCGTCTACTAAAATGGCGGCTTCCCGCACTTGGCGGTTTTTCCCCGCGCTTGTCTTCTTCCCCCGCCGACTACAATGGCGGCTTCCCGCGTTTGCCTTCCTCCCCCCCGCTGGCTGCAATGGCGATTGCCGTGCTGCTGCCGTTCTCGCCTCCCCAGCGGTTCTCAATTCCCCGACGCTGGTTTTGCTCCCCCGTGGTTCCCGTGGGCTTTCACGCTTCCCCTGCTGTTGCGCCTCTGAGCCCCGCTTGCAGGCCGGTCTTTTACACCGGCTGCGGTTGAGTTCTCCGCGGTTCTCGTGGCCTTAACGCTACCCCAGTCACTGCGCCTCTCGGCCCCGATTGCAGCCCGGCCCTTTTCACCGGCCGCGGTCGAGTTCTCCACCCTTTTTCCTCCGTTTTCCCTCCCCTACTCCACAGCCAGCGCGGCCGACTTTCTGCTCGTGTCGCTGATCGGCTTACCCACCACCGTGGTAGAAGGGATGATCACTGCCTGTCGCTGATGGGGGGCTTCGTGGTCAGAATTTTTCTTTTTAACCCGGGTTCTCGATGCCTCCCGTGCGATGTGTTGCTCAGCAGGATGATGAGGGTGGATGCCTCTTCTCGACGCCCATTCTGAGGACGAAGCTGCCTTGGATGGAAAACTGCCGCAGGGTAAGATCGGACTCGTCGCCACTGTTGAGTCTGTGTGTCCCAGTTATGCTTATTATAAATCACTGGACACAGACAACAAGAATAACTTTAACAGGTCTTTACTATTCGGAGGTCAGGGCTGAACTGCCCAGCAAATCACTACACAATGTTTATATACCGGTGTGGTCACCACCGGTATTACAGTATACAGCAGCCAAGAGAAAGTAGTACATCTCTTAAGGTAGTTCTCTTAAGGTGGAACAGGTTACATACACCACAAGTTGGGAGAGAGTTTTTTGAAGGGGCGGACACAGAAGGAAGTAGAGTTGCGGGGGGGAGGGGACAGGGGTGGAAGGCGGATGTGGGTGGAGAGCGATATGAGGAAGTGGTCACAGATGGCCTTATCTGTCATTGACACGATGAGAGTAGCGAGGCCATGAGAGAGGGCCAGGATCAAATCATAAAATGACCCTGAATGGGTTGAAGCCGAGCCTTTGAGAGGCAAAGTCTTAGTCCAAATCATCACCACGCTGTGACATTTGATGTCTGCTGATGTCTGCAGATGAGGTCTGGAACTCTAAACACTGCTGGATCTTCGCCCGCACCAACATTTTTCCAGCAGAGGTCGCTCCGTAACTCTGTGACACCATTTTTATGTCAAGGCTACTCTCGGTAATCCTGCACCATTAACACTCGCAGTCCTGAAAAACACAAAATCCACTGTGGCTCTTCTAGAGCGTCCAAGGGGTTAATTAGTCAATTCATGATTTCTTTCTGTCACCTTGGGGAAATATCCACTCAAATTAAGAAACTTCAAATTAAACAAAGCTCAAAATCTGTCTCCATTCAGCAATGTGAAAGTTGTTGCTTGGTGAATTAAAGCAGCTGTCAGCGGAAGGGGTTAACTGCTTTGTGTGTTTATAAGGAGGCGGAGCCAGATATGGTCAGACTGGCGCAGCTTGTGTAACACAGCTTTCACCTGAAGTTCAAAACATCGCCCAGAGAAAAGGAACCAAACTCCAAAAGTCTCAGTGCCGTCAAAACCCGCACAAAGATCCTGATACAATTCAATTCTGGATTAATTTTAAACACAGTCTTGTCAGGAAAGGCAGCTTTTCAGTTGGTTCATCTCATTTAAACTGCAGAAAGCAAGAGCAGTTTTGAGCTGTAATCCAATTCAAACAAAGTGCTTTGAAGAAGTTCAAATTGATGGACAACCCGACACTGTCCTGCACCTGGAACTTGGGATTCTTCAAAGCTGCATTGATTAAAATGTTTGAAATACTCCCAACATGATGGACAAGACGACAGAGGGTTAAACTGCTTTTCGCTCTGTGAAGGGAAAAGAGGGCGGAGCTGACACCACAAACAAACATCACACAGACACATTGTTAAGAGAGACTTTCAAACAAAAGGAAAGCTGCAGCTTGTTAAACATTCGTAGCATTCTTAATGTCAAGCGCTCAGCCAATGGGGACGGTAGGATAGTGATTATGTTACTGGACCAGTAATCCAGAGGCCTGGACTAATAATCCCGAGATGTGGGTTCAAATCCCACCATGGCAGTTTGTGAATTTCAATTTAATTAAATCGGGAATAAAATGCTATCAGATTGTCGTAAAAACCCAACTGGTTCACCAATATCCTTTAGGGAAGGAAATCTGCCGTCCTTACCCGGTCTGGCCTATATGTGAATCCAGACACACAGCAATGTGGTTGACTCTTAATTACCCTCTGGACAGGCCTAGCAAGACACTCAGTTGTAGCAAACCGCTACGACAAGGTACAATAATAATAAAACCGATGGCCACGTAGTCTCACAGCATCAGTTCAAACATGGGCAAGGAAACCTCCTACCGCCCTCCCTCAGCTGATCAATCTGTACTCCTCCATGTTGAACACAACTTGGAAGAAAAACTGAGGGTAGCAAGGGCACAGAATGTAGTCTGGGTGAGGAACTTCAATGTCCATCACCAAGAGTGGCTCGGTAGCACCACTACTGACCAAGCTGGCCGAGACCTGAAGGACATAGTTGCCAGACAAGGCTTGTGGCAGGTGGTGAGAGAACCAACACGAGAGAAAAACCTACTTGACCTCTACCTGTCACAGATGCATCTGTCCATGACAGTTTTTGTGGAGCCAAAGTCCCATCTCAAACTGAGAATACCCTCCATCGTGTTGTATGACACTACCACCCTGCAGCTGGACAGCACCAGGCTTGGGCTGATAGGTGGCAAGAAACATTTGCGCCGCACAAGGGCCAGAAAATGACCATCTCCAACAAGAGAGTGTCTAATCACTACCCCTTGACATTCAATGGCATTACCATCATTGAATCCCCCATCAACATCCTCGGGGTCACCATTGACCAGAAACTTAACTGGACCAGCCACATAAATACTGTGGCTGCAAGAGCAGGCCAAAGGTTGGGTATTCTGCGGCAAGTGACTCACCTCCTGAATCCCCAAAGACTTTAAACCATTTGCAAGGCAAAAGTCAGGAGTCTGAAGGAACACTCTCCACTTGACTGGAAGAGTTCAGGTCTTGTTGCATTCAGGCATGGACAGCTTTATTATCTGAGGAATTGCGAATGGAACTGAACACTGCAATCATCAGTGAACATCCCCACTTGTGACCTTATGACAGGGGGAAGGTCATTGATGAAGCAGCTGAAGATGGTTGGGCACAGGACACTTCCCTGAGGAACTCCTGCAGTGATGTCCTGGGGTTGAGGTGATTGGCGTCCAGCGGAACTTTGTCTCCACAAGGATTCTGTGGTGGTTACTCCTACCAATACTGAGAGGTATGATGTTGTAAGGATGACTATGTCAGGCTGTTGTTTGACTAGTCTGTGGGTCAGCTCTCACAAATTGTGCACAAGTCTCCAGATGTTGGTGAGGAGGAATTTGTGGGGTCGACTGGGCTGGGTGCGCCTTTGTCGTGTCCGACACCGATGCCTAGGTCGTCCCGTTTTATTCCTATTGTTAAGCTTCCCTGCAGCAGTTTGATATAACTGAGGGGCTCGCTCGGACATTTCAGAGGGCAGTTGTCAGCCACATTGCTGTGGGAGTGGAGTCACATATAGGCCAGACCGAGTAAGGACGGCAAGTTTCCTTCACTGACGGACATTAATGACCCAGTTGGATTTTTATGACAATCCGATAGCTTCATGGTCACCATTACTGAAACAAGATTTTTATTCCAGATTCAATCAATTGTTTTTTTTAAACCGAATTCAAATTCTGAAACTGCCGTGGTGGAATTTGAACTCATGTCGTCGGATTTTTAGACCAGTGAAATCTGACACCTCGAGTATTGTGTCCAGTTCTGGTCAGTCGCTCCTCGAGTACTGTGTCCAGTCCTGGTCAGTCCCACCTCGAGTACTGTGTCCAGTTCTGGTCAGACCCACCTCGAGTACTGTGTCCAGTCCTGGTCAGTCCCACCTCGAGTACTGTGTCCAGTTCTGGTCAGTCCCACCTCGACTACTGTGTCCAGTTCTGGTCAGTCCCACCTCGAGTACTGTGTCCAGTTCTGGTCAGTCCCACCTCGACTACTGTGTCCAGTCCTGGTCAGTCCCACCTCGAGTACTGTGTCCAGTTCTGGTCAGACCCACCTCGAGTACTGTGTCCAGTTCTGGTCAGTCCCACCTCAAGTACTGCGTCCAGTTCTGGTCAGTCCCACCTCGAGTACTGTGTCCAGTTCTGGTCAGTCCCACCTCGAGTACTGTGTCCAGTTCTGGTCAGTCCCACCTCGAGTACTGTGTCCAGTTCTGGTCAGTCCCACCTCGAGTACTAGGTCCAGTTCTGGTCAGTCCCACCTGCAGTACTCTTGTGCCTTCCTGGTTTCAGATAGTGAGCCACCATCTGAACAGCCTGTCCCTCAGCCTCCCAGTGGAAGCGACGTGGGAGAGGATCAGGAACACCAAGCCGGAGCCTCAATGCCTGAGGGCAACACATCGGATACTGGGGCCACGCAGTCACTGGAGGGGAGCAGAGGATTTGGCTCTGATGTGGGTGAAGCTCCAGGACCCAGAGAGCTGCAGAAAGGCCATGGGGAAAGGTAGGATCGAGGGCCATCTCCCCGGAGGGTGAGTACGCTCGAGTCTGTACACAGGACACGGATGAGGACCTTGATATTGTGGCGATGAACACTCAGGCAATGAGAATACATACCGAGCTCATAGGTGCAATGACAAGGGTGCTTAAGAGCATGGATGCACTGGCTAGGAGCGTGGAGGAATCCGCCACCAGCACAGCCTCGAGCCCATCCTTGACTCGTTGCAGAGGATGGTTGACTTGCAGAGAGGCTGTGGGGACCCAGACCCCATGCCACGTGTAATGGTTGAGGTGGCAGCATCTATTACAGCACAGGCCGAGGCAACACACTGACTTAGTGTTGGAATTGAGTCATTGGTTGGTGCCATCCAGTCTCAGGCTGCTCTCATGCAGACTCAGATTGATGCCACGCCAGCGCTGACTGCTGCCATCGTCGCTGGGTCGCCCACAGTCCACCAGGGAACTCTCTGTGCCACAGCAGGCCAGCAATCTGTGCTCGAGCAGATTGCTCTGGATGCTGAGGTTCTGCCCCGGGGGAGTGGCCATGTGTTGGTTGAGCAGGAAGGTACTGTCCTCTCTCAGGATGACAGCATTCCTGCTCCCAACACTGCCACTTCCCCATTGCACTTGCCACAGCCTGTAACCCAGCCAGCCCAGACTGCTGCCGCCCATGCAGAGCTGGTGCAGTCTGCAGCCGGGCCCTCCAGGCCCAGAGCTGGTGGAGGGCTTCCTTCAAGGCCATCTCCAGTCTCTGGATCCAGCGTTCAGCAGCCTTCCACCAACCTTGCTGCAGCCACTGGGGCCACATTACGGAGGAGTAGTAGGGTTGGGAGGGGGGAAGTGTGAAGAGGAGGGAGATCATTGAAAAAGGACGACCAAATGGGGGGAGTGTTTGTACCAAAGCTGGATGTGTTTGTAAATACATTGTTCACTTTGTTAAGAATGATTTTGATGTGCTAAGAACCAGTTGTCTTTATTAATAAATTGTTGTGTTTGTTTTTTATTGATTGTGCTGAATAAGACAATTGTTCAGAAGAATAAAAATATTTATTTAAACGTTACAAATTTCCTCATGTTACTCATTGGAACTTTGGCCGGTAATAGGGGCTGCGAGCTGGCTGTAAGGATGTGGTTGTTGACCCCAAATGCCATCTTCTCTCTCATTCTGTGTTATGAGGGGTTCACGAGCGGCCCTTGCAGAAACAACATTGAGCGGCTCCCTCCCATGATGTTGCTGCTCCTCCTCCTCCTCCTCCACCTCCTCCTCCTCCACCTCCTCTTCCTCCTCCTCCACCTCCTCTTCCTCCTCCTCCTCCTCTTCCTCCTCCACCTCCTCCACCTCCTCCTTCTCGTCCTCCACCTCCTCCTCCTCCTCCTCTTCCTCCTCCACCTCCTCCTCCTCCACCTCCTCCTCCACCTCCACCTCCTCCAACTCCTCCTCCTCCTCCCCCTCCTCCTCCTCCTCCTCCTCCTCATCCTCCAACTCCTCCTCCACCTTCTCCTCCTCCTCCGCCACCTCCTCCTCCTCCTCCTTCTCCTCCTCCTCCTCCACCTCCTCCTCCTCCTCCTCCTCCTCCTCCTCCTCTTCCTCCTCCTCCTCCTCTTCCTCCACCTCCTTCGCCACCTCCTCCTCCTCCACCTCCTCCTCCTCCTCCTGCTCCACCTCCACCTCCTCCTCCTCCTCCTCCTCCTCATCCTCCTCCTCCTCCACCTCCACCTCCTCCTCCTCCTCCTCCACCTCCTCCTCAACCTCCTCCTCTCCCTCTTCCTCCTCCTGAGGTGGGTCACCAATTCCTGGTGGCAAAGACTGGGTCCTCAGAATGGCGAGGTTGTTAGTCATGCAGCACACAACAATGAAAACCGAGACTCGAGCAGGGGAGTACTGCAGGGCTCCTCCAGAGTGGTCAAAACACCGGAACCGTTGCTTCAGCACGCTGATCGTCTGTTCAATGAGGTTCCTGATGGTGCTATGGCTCTCATTGTAGGTGAGCTCAGCAGGAGTGTTGGGGTTACGGAGCGGTGTCATCAGCCAGGTGCAGAGTGGATCACCCTTGTCCCCGAGGAGCCAGCCACGATGTTGATGCGGTGGTTGGAACAGGTCTGGGACACCAGTCTGGCGCAGGATGAATGCATCGTGGCTGCTGCCAGGATAGTGGGCATTGACGGTGAGGATGCGCTGTCTGTGGTCACACACCAACTGGGCGTTTCAGAGAGTGGAAGCCTTTGCGCCCTGAACCATGCGGAAGCCCGCTAACCTTGCGAAGTCACATGCGCATTCACGCTGTTTGTCTCGGGTCATGGGTATAGAGCATTTGTGACTTCCCGAATGCAGCAATGAACAGCGAACTGGGAGATGTTCGGAATATACCCTGTGGAAGTCTGGAGGGAGCCACTGGCTTAGAAATTGAGAGCCACCGTCACCTTCACTGCCACCGACAGAGACATTCTGGTCCTGAGCTGAGGCTGGACCTCTGGCTGCAGGAGGTGGCAGAGCTCAGTGACCTCCTCCTTGCTGAAGCAGTGCCTGCGGAAACACTGCTCCTCGGGCAGATGGATATATGGGAATTGCTCCCGGAATACCCTGGGAGGGTAAGGTCTCCTGTGCAGAGGCCTGTTGGCCCTCCTCCCTCTGGTCACGTTTTCCACTCTCTCTCTCCACCTCCGCTCCTCCGATGGTGAAGCTGGAGGGCGAGGCCCTGTGTTAGTATAGCCCCCATTAACTCTTTTAAATGTGGTAGTACTAAAGGGTACAGAAATGGTAACCTGAAAAGTCTTGCTGACGACCAAAACTCCTTCAAGTAGGACAGCGTTAAATGTCTCCAGCCGCCTCTCTCCCTCTCTCAACCTGCGTGTGTAGAATTGATTGTCGAAAGGAAAAAGCAGGACGTGCACGCCATTAAATAGCTTCCCCCAGCTCCCAGCCGACTGAAAACCGTCCCCCTCTACCTGTCGTTCCTTGCGCCAGGCGCTGAGGCCGGGGGCGAGAATCAATTTCTGGTCCCGGGTGCGACCGGGGTGATGCGCGCTTGGATGATGTCACGATCTCCGGGCGCAGGAGATCATGGCGGTCGTGTTTAGCGCCACCACAAACCGTCTGTTCAATTTCACAGACGGCGCTAGAATCGCCGCGCATGGACGGTGAGTCGTTAGCGCCCCTCAGAGGCACTAACGGGCGGCGCTAACCAACCGTATTTTTCCCCCTTAATCTTACAATAGGAGCAGGAGTCGGCCCTTCAGCCCTCGAGCCTGGTCCATTATTCAATCCGATCACCGCTGATCTGTATCTGAACTCCACTTAGCGACTTCCATAAAATCCTGAAATCAGACAACATCCTGACAGTGAGTGATTGAGAAATCTGGAGCCCCAGCGGGTTTCCGCTCGCACTCTGAGCAGGTGCACTGGGTTTTGGGAGATCAGAAAGGCTCGAGGACTGACAGGATATTGGACTGTGGAGAGCTTCACAACTGAGCCCCAGCCTGTTTCTCTCAATCTCTCACTCTCTCTCTCTATCTCACTCTCTCTCTTTCTCACTCTCTCTCTCTCTTTCTCACTCTCTCTCTCTCTCTCTCTCTTTCTCTCTCTACCTTTCTCCCACTCTCTCTCTCGTCTTTCGGATGAGACGTTAAACCGAGGTCCCATTTGCCTCTCAGGTGGATGTAACAGATCCCACGGCGCTATTCGATGAAGAGCAGGGGAGTTAGAAACATAGAAAACTAGGAGCAGGAGCAGGCCAGTCGGCCCTTCGAGCCTGCTCCGCCATTCAATATGATCATGGCTGATCCTCTATCTCAATACCATATTCCCGCTCTCTCCCCATACCCTTTAATGCCTTTTGTGTCTAGAAATCTA
This sequence comes from Somniosus microcephalus, assembly GCF_052327205.1. Classification (NCBI taxonomy): domain Eukaryota; kingdom Metazoa; phylum Chordata; class Chondrichthyes; order Squaliformes; family Somniosidae; genus Somniosus; species Somniosus microcephalus. Next base: position 242,802,393 of record NC_140994.1, read on the forward strand.
TCTATCACCTTCTTAAATATATTCAATGACTTGTCCTCCACAGCCTTCTGTGGTAGAGAAGTCCACAGGTTCACCACCCTCTGAGTGAAGAAATTTCTCATCTCAGTCCTAAATGTCCTACCCCGTATCCTGAGACTGTGACCCCTCGTTCTAGACCCCCCAGCCAGGGGAAACATCCTCCCTGCATCCAGCCTGTCTAGCCCTGTCAGAACATTATACGTTTCAATGAGATCCCCTCTGATTCTTCTAAACTCTAGTGAATACAGGCCTAGTCGAACCCAAGTTCACCCAGCTGTCCTAGAAAAAATGTATCACTCAACCGACATCACTAAAACAGATCATCTGGTCATTATCACATTGCTGTTCGTGGGAGCTTGCTGTGCTCAAATTGCCTGCCGTGTTTCCTACATTACAACAGTGACTACACTTCAAAAAGTATTTCATCGACTGTGAGGCACTTTGGGACGTCCTGTGGCCATGAAAGGTACGATAGAAATGCCAGTTCTTTCTTTGGTTATACCGACAGCTTGAGTTACACAGCCCACATAACTCCTTGTTTTCACATGTCAGGGGCTTGTAATTAGGGGCGTTCCTGAGTTCTCAGCCTTTTGAGGCACTACCAGCTGGTTTGAAGTTGCTGGTCAGCTTTTCCTGGTCTTCTAGGTTGCCGTGTAGGCATTTCTGAGCTTAAAATGACTGGAAAATCTTTGGGATGAACGGCCATCTGAACAATCCTCCCCCTCCTGTCACAGCCGCCTATATAAATACAAGTTCTTTCTTGCTTTAGGCTGTAGACCAGCACTGGCTGGAGAATCAGGGCCACAATGTTACAACACTCTCTCTGACCCACGCTCATGTTTAGCTCCGTTTGGTTTTGTCAGTGAAGCTCCTGAATTTATCTCTTTGATGGAATCGCGCTGAACTGTGGAAGGAAAATGATTCCCTTAAACTGACTGAAAGAGAAAGCAAGAAGGATGTAATGAGGTGAATTCCTGCCCTGAGTCAGGGCCCTGGAGCAGCGCCACCTGGTGTCCAGGCTGAGTCACTACCTGTTCCTGGGAGGAAGAAAGAAAGAACTTGTGTTTATACTGAGCCTTTAACACCCTCAGGACCTCCCAAAGTGCTTCACAGGCAATGAAGTCCTTTTGAAGTGTCGTCTGTTGTAATGTAGGGAGATGCGGCAGCCCATTGCGCACAGCAAGATTCCACAAACAGCAATGTGACAATGACCAGATAATCTGTTTTAGTGATGTTGGTTGAGGGATAAATATTGGCCAGGACACCGAGGATAACTCCCCTGCTCTTCTTCGGAATAGTGCCAGAGGATGTTTTACATCCACCTGATAGAGCACAGAGCCTCAGTTTAATGTCTCATCTGAAAGACGGCACCTCCGACAGAGCAGCACGCCCTCAGTACTGCACTGGAGTGTCAGCCTAGATTATGTGCTCAAGTCTCTGGAGTGGGACTTGAACCCACAACCTTCTGACTCAGAGGCGAGAGTGCTGCCACTGAGCCAAGGCAAATGCCTTAATGAGTAAACTCTGAGTAGAACAAAAGTGGTCAACCTTTCCAAGCTGAGGAGACAGGAAAAGAAACAGTAAACCGCAGGCCAGGCCTGCCCACCGGAGAGAAAGGGCACCCTCCCCCGCAAGGAGCAAATTAGGACAACTCTTGCTCCCAGTTGCAGGAAGATGCATCCCCCATCCCGCTCTGGTTAACCCACCCACAACCAACATGGGGACATCTGCCCATCAGAAGGAGTGATGTTCCCTTGGCCTGGGGAACTGGGGCAGTAACAGGCTACCTTGGGGCCTGTTCTCGAAGAGTCTCTTAGCACAAACTGGAACCAAAGAAGCTGCCTCGGCCCATCAACCTGCTCTGCTCCCAGTGTAGGAAGCCGGGTGTAGCGATACATTCCTCCCACAGGCACCGTGCAGTCAGGATGCACAGTGGCTCCGTGAAACCTCCATGGACTCCCATTGAGTGTGTGGATTCATCACCTGAATATGGAATGATCTTGGAGAATATCAGCGTGAACGTACCTTTAATTGCACAATAACTTCATAAAATGTTTTACTGTTAGAGATTCAGATTGAGAGATAGTAAGTCAAACCATTTTATACAAAATAATTACTTATATTCTATACTATATTCCATTTATTTATTTCTGCAGCTAAAAAATAAAATTGAAAGGCTGACAGTGTATCTGTACTAAAGGTTACAGAATTACATAGAATTTACACACAGAAGCAGGCCATTTGGCCCAACAGGTCTTTGCCGCTGTTTATGCTCCACACGAGCCTCCTCCCACCTTACTCCATCTCACCCTATCAACATATCCGTCTATTCCTTCCTCCCTCATGTACTTATCGAGCTTCCCCTTAACTGTATCTGTGCTATTCACCTCAACCACTCCATGTGGTGGCGAGTTCCACATTCTCACCACTCTCTGGGTGAAGAAGTTTCTCCGGAATTCCTTATTGGATTTATTAGTGACGATCTTATACTCGTGGCCTCTAGTTTTGGACTCCACGACAAGTGGAAACATCTTCTCGACATCAGCCCTATCGAACCCCTTCATCATTTTAAAGAGCTCTATCAGGTCACCTCTCGGTTTCTCTTTTCTTTCCTGAATACCTAATAAAAAAGGAAAACACGAGAGAATCAAACTGACAAAGAGCCTCGTGTTTCGAGGAACGAAGGATTGATTTGTTGTGTTCTGCACTCCATTCCAAACACTGGGCACAGATATCTCCGGTCCGGGTTTTGTGTATTCTTGGTAAAATAAAGGGTGAAATCTGTGTTCGGGCATTGTGACAGCGAGATTAATTTTAAAACCCAAATACTGTGCACAAACCACAAAACAGCAAATTACTTCAGCCCCCCAACTAGATACATTTTACATCTTCTCCAGAATCGCCCGACTGTGGAGCCGAGTCAATGGACTGTTTCTGCTCTGTTCATGGCCGGGTCTCAGGCTGTTTGTTTTTAACCAGTCCCCCGGGGGGTAAAACTCTATAGGGACTGAGGCAAAATACCCAGGCAGGCTGAGATCGACAACAACAACAACTTGCATTTATATAGCGCCTTTAACACAGTAAAACATCCCAGGATTCACAGGGGCGTTATCAGACAAAATATGACATCGAGCGACATAAAGAGACATTAGGACAGGTGACCAAAAGCTTGGTCAAAGAGGTCGGTTTTAAGGAGTGTTTTAAAAGGAGGAGAGAGTGGTGGAGAAGCGGAGAGGTTTCGGGTATTCTGGAGCTTAGGGCCGAGGCTGCTGAAGGCACGGCCGCCAATGGTGGGGCGATGTTAATCGGGGATGTACAAGAGGCCAGAGTTGGAGGAACGCAGAGATTTCGAAGGGTTTTAGGTCTGGAGGATGTTCCGGAGATAGAGAGGGGCGAGGAAATGGAGGGACTTGAACACAAGGATGAGAATTTTTAAATTGAGGTATTGCCAGACTGGGGACCAATCCGTGTGATGCGCTATCAATTCTAATAAGAGGCTGAGCAGAGTTCAGAACGACAGGCTTTTATTAACTACTGAATTGCACTTCAGACAGATCAGGACTATGCCTCTAGTGGACGACCGAATGCCAGGAGCTGCCATGCGGCCGTCCTTATACTCGGTAGCCGAGGGCAGAGTCAGCTGAGGCATAGTCAGACATAACAGTGAAACAAGAGTGAACGACAACAACAACAACAACAACAACAACAAGTGAACACAGTGAACTACAGTGGTTTACCACATTCACCCCTCGTTTGAAATTAAGTCCGGCGGGGTGAAGCGTATCAAAAGTTCGAGTAGGCGAGTCTGTCGGGCGGCCTCGTTTGCCGTCGAGATCTTCGTGGCGATGGTTGCGATGTTACAGCTTCCAACGACGCGTCTTGAGCGGGGTCGGGCACCGGTGTATCGTCCCCTTTGGTGTTGGGTGGGCGAGTGGACTCCGGCTGGTCCTGGGGTCGCGGCATGCCGTCTACTGAATTTTGGGCCGTGTCGAAGGGGGTCGTGGTGGAGGGCAATGGTGACGGGTCAGTGGACCCCGAGGGTGCCAGATCTCTAATGGAGACTGTATCCTCCCGCCCGTCCGAGTATGCCACGTAGGCGTACTGGGGTTTGGCATGGAGGAGGTGAACCTTCTCTACCAGGGGAGCCGTTTTGTGGGACCTTACATGCTTCCTCAGCAGGACGGGCCCTGGGGACGTCAGCCAGTGTGGTAGTGAGGTACCGGATGTGGACCTCCGGGGAAAAACGAACATTCGCTCATGGGGGGTGGCGTTGGTGGCCATACACAGCAGTGACCGGATGGAGTGGAGCGCATCAGGTAGGACATCCTGCCAACGGGAGGTCGGAAGGCCCCTAGATTTTAAGGCTAGGAGGGCCGCCTTCCAAACCGTCGCGTTTTCTCTTTCAACCTGTCCGTTCCCCCGGGGGTTGTAGCTGGTGGTCCGGCTTGAGGCAATACCTCTCATGAGCAGGTACTGACGGAGTTCGTCGCTCATGAAGGACGAGCCCCGGTCGCTATGAATATAGCTGGGAAAGCCGAACAGAGCAAAGAGGTTGTGCAGGCATTTAATGACCGTAGCGGTGGTCGTGTCCGGGCAGGGGATGGCGAAAGGGAAACGGGAGTACTCATCAACTATGTTGAGGAAGTACACATTACGCTCAGAGGAGGGGAGGGGCCCTTTAAAGTCGACACTCAGGCGCTCAAAAGGGCGGGTGGCCTTGATCAGGTTTGCTCTGTCAGGCGTATAGAAGCGCGGCTTGCACTCTGCACAGACTGGGCAGCTCCTGGTCATGGTCCTGACCTCCTCGATGGAGTAAGGCAGGTTGTGGCCTTTAATGAAATGGAAGAAGCTGGTGACCCCCGGGTGGCAGAGGTCGTTGTGGAGGCCCCGTAGTCTATCGATCTGCGCGGTGGCGCATGTGCCTCGCGATAGAGCATCTGAGGGTTCGTTGAGTTTCCCGGGCCAGTACAAGATGTCGTAATTGTAGGTGGAAAGTTCAATTCTCCACCTCAAAATCTTGTCATTTTTGATTTTGCCCCTCTGCTTGTTGTTGAACATGAAAGCGACTGAACGTTGGTCAGTAAGCAGGGTAAATCGTTTTCCAGCCAGGTAGTGCCGCCAGTGGCGCACCGCCTCCACAATGGCCTGGGCCTCCTTTTCCACAGAGGAGTGTCTGAGTTCGGAGCCCTGGAGGGTTCGTGAAAAAAAGGCCACGGGTCTTCCCGCCTGGTTAAGGGTAGCGGCCAGGGCAAAGTCGGATGCATCGCTCTCCACCTGGAAGGGGATGGACTCGTCTACCGAGTGCATGGTGGCCTTGGCAATGTCGTCTTTTATACGGTGAAAGGCTGAGCGGGCCTCCGCCGTCAGGGGGAAGGAAGTGGACTTGATAAGTGGACGGGCTTTGTCCGCATAATGAGGGACCCACTGGGCGTAATAGGAAAAGAAGCCCAGGCACCTTTTGAGGGCCTTGAGACAGTGGGGCAGGGGAAGTTCCATCAATGGGCGCATCCGGTCAGGGTCAGGGCCGATGACTCCGTGTTCCACCACGCAACCAAGGATAGCGAGGCGGGCTGTGCGGAATATGCACTTTTCCTTGTTGTACGTGAGGTTTAGGAGTTGGGCCGTGCGAAGGAACTTATCAAGATTGGCATCATGGTCCTGCAGGTCATGGCCGCAGATGGTCACGTTGTCCAGGTAGGGAAACGTGGCCTGTAACGCATTCTCATCGACCATCCGGTCCATCTCCCTCTGGAAGACGGAGACACCGTTGGTGACGCCGAAAGGAACCCTGAGGAAGTGAAAAAGACGGCCCTTTGCCTCGAAAGCTGTGTACTGGCGGTCCTCAGGGCGGATAGGGATTTGGTGGTATGCTGCCTTGAGGTCAATGGTCGAGAAAACGCGATATTGCGCTATCATTAACCATGTCGGCTATGCGGGGGAGAGGGTATGCGTCCAACTGGGTGTACTTGTTGATAGTCTGGCTGTAGTCAATGACCAGGCGCTGCTTGTTGCCAGTCTTAACGACTACCACCTGAGCTCGCCAGGGGCTGGTACTATCCTCAATAATCCCCTCTTTCAGGAGCCGCGTCACCTCAGATCTTATGAAGGATCTGTCCCCGGTGCTGTATCGCCTGCTCTTTGTGGCGATAGGCTTGCAGTCGCGGGTGAGGTTGGCGAACGGGGGGGGGGTGTGATTTTGAGGGTGGAGAGACTACAGGTGGGGCGCGGCGGGCAATTTAAAAACTGCTGGTTGCAGACAGTGAGCGGGGGAAGAGGTCCACCGTATGTCAAGGTGACGCTCTTAAAGTGACAATGAAAGTCCAACCCCAGCAGAACAGCAGCGCAGAGATGTGGCAGGACGAATAGCTTTACATTTTTATAAACGGAGCCCTTCACCGAGAGGGTCACTACGCAGTAGCCGCCGACGTCTGCTGAGTGAGATTTTGAGGCCATGGAGATCCGATGGCGCGTTGGCCGGACCGAGAGGGAATAATGCCGTACCGTATCAGGGTGTATGAAGCTCTCCGTGCTCCCGGAATCAAAAAGGCAAGTTGTGGCGCGGCCATTTACCTGGATGTCCATCGTGGACCTGGCTAGCTGATGGGGTCTGGATTGATCCAGCGTAATGGAGGCCGCTGTGGAGTCGGGAGCGTCGCTGTAGAACCCCGGTGAGGCGGCGGTGGGTGAGTCGGGGGCCCGTTGGCAAAAGGGCGGACAAAATGGCGGCGTCGGAGAAGAAGGACAAAATGGCGGCGCCCATGACGATCCCGATCCCCACGAGGCTGGAGGAAGGCAAGATGGCCGCTCCCACGAATCGCACGCGGCGCTGCTGGAGGTAGGGGTCTTCTGACTTCTGCAGACGCCAGCGTAGTGTCCCTTCTTACCGCAGGCAGAGCAGACCGCGTTTTTCGCCGGGCAGCGCGCCCTGGGGTGTTTGGTTTGGCCACAGAAATAACATTTCTGGCTCGGGCGGGACATCGCTGCAGCAGTTGAGGCCGGGGCCCGTGGCGGCGCCGTGTCCCAAGATGGCGGCGGCTGCGGCATCCATGAGGCGGCCGCGCGGTCCGGGGAGTAGGCCTCCATGTTCCAGTGGGCTACGTCCAACGAAAGGGTGAGTGAAATCGCCTTCTTCAGGTCGAGCTTGCTACTTTCCAGCAGTCGCTGCCGTGTGTGAGTGGACCTGAGGCCCGCAACAAGGGCGTCACGGACGAGCTCCTCTGTATGTTCCGTGGCTGATACTTGCTTGCATTCGCAGGCTCGGCCGAGTTCCTTCAGCGCCCGTATGTATGCTTCTGTGGGTTCCCCGGGCTGTTGTTTGCGAGACCCCAGGAGATGTCTTGCGTAAACATAGTTGACCGGGCGTGCGTATTGCTCCTTCAAAATGTCGATAGCCCCCTGGTAGCTCGTAGCGTCCCGGATAAGGGCAAAAGCTCGGTGGTTTACTTTAGAATTCAGCACCCTGAGCTTGTCGGCGTCGGTGGCGACGGTCTCGCCGGATGCAGCCAGAAAGGACTCAAAACAGTTCAGCCAGTGCGAGAACTTAGCAGTCGAGTCCGGTTCTTGCGGGTTGAGTTCCAGGCACTTGATCTTAAGTATCTGCAGCATCGTTATTATTATTTTTTTTTTTTCAGTAGTTAATAAAATTGATGCGCTATCAATTCTAATAAGAGGCTGAGCAGAGTTCAGAACGACAGGCTTTTATTAACTGCTGAATTGCACTTCAGACAGATCAGGACTATGCCTCTAGTGGACGACCGAATGCCAGGAGCTGCCATGCGGCCGTCCTTATACCCGGTAGCCGAGGGCGGAGTCAGCTGAGGCATAGTCAGACATAACAGTGAAACAAGAGTGAACGACAACAACAACAACAACAAGTGAACACAGTGAACTACAGTGGTTTACCACACCGTGTCCCTGTAATTTTTTGGGGGGCTACGTGGCCCCTTTAACGGGCTGCACGGTCCATTCAAAATATCGCACAGATGTGGGTTTTCCATTTCAAACCAGCAAGACGGCATGTGTGGGATCTTCAGAGAGCTGCGCGGCCGCACAGCTTAAAGGGAACATTGGAGCCAATGTAGGTCAGTGAGACCAGGGGTGATGGGTGAACGGGACTTGGTGCCAGTTAAGATTCGGGCAGCAGAGTTTTGGAGGAGCTCAAGTTTACAGAGGGTGGAAGGTGGGAGGTCGGCTGGGAGAGCTTTGGAATCGTCAAGTCTCGAGGTAACAAAGGCATGGATGAGGGTTTCAGCAGCAGAGGAGCTGAGACAGGGTCGGAGACGGGCCATGCTACCGAGGTGGAAGTAGGCGGTCTTGGTGATGGAGCGGATATGGGGTCAGAAGCTCATCTCAGGGTCAAATAGGAAGCCAAGTGCGAGAAAAGTACTTTCCGCAGGCTTTTCAGTAGAATGGGCCTTTTAGATTGAAAGTTGTTCTTGTGGGCAGTTTGTGTGACTGTCCTTGTACAACTACGTCAGGAGACATTTCATCTACTGGGGTTATCTGATGTTCTGGGTCATGGCCTGGGAACCTGGGTCGACTGTGCCTGAATATCTTGGAATGTAGGAGAGTGTTTAGGAGGCTGCTTGGCGCGGGGAAACGTTGAAATCTACTGACATTGAAGGTATATAAGGCAGATGTAAATTCTAGTGTGTTAGAGGACTCTGGGAGTGGAATTGGACACTTCTTCTTAGGCAGTCCCTCAGAACCGAGGATGACTTGCTTCCACACTAAGAATGAGTTCTCAGATGACTGATGAGTGCAATGCAGGACCTGGGATTGAATCCTGGGATGGCTTTACTGTCGTATGAGAAGAGATTGAGTAAACTAGGCCTGTATTCTCTTGAATTCAGAAGAATGAGAGGTGATCTCATTGAAGCATACAAAATTATTACAGGGCTTGATAGGATGGATGCTGGGAGAATGTTTCCCTTGGCTAAGGAGTCCAGAACCAGGGACCACAGCCTCAAGATAAAGGGTAGGCCATTCAGGACTGAAATGAGAAGAAATGTCTTCACACAGAGGGTGGTGAATCTTTGGAATTTTCTACCCCAGAGGGCTGTGGAGGCTCAGTCATTGGGTATATTCAAAACAGAAGTCGATAGATTTCTGACTAGTAAAGGAATCGAGGGATATGGCGATAGGGCGGGTGAATGGAGTTGAGGCAGAAGATCAGCCATGATCTCATTGAATGGCAGAGCAGGCTCGAAGGGCCAAATGGCCTACTCCAGCTCCTATTTCTTATATTCTTATGACCTACGGTCTCTGTCACAAGTGGGGAAGACGGTGGTTGAAGGGGCGGGTGGGTGGGGTATTTGGGTTGACGTGCGCTCCTTCCAATGTTTGCGCTTGGCTTCCACTTGCTCCCGGCAAAGAGACTCGAGGTGTTCGGCGCCTTCCCTGGTGCTTCTCCTCCACTTTGTGCGGTCTTGGGTCAGGGATTCCCAGGTGTCCGAGGGGATATTGCACTTTTTCAAGGAGGATTTGAAGGTGTCCTTGAAGCATTTCCTCTGCCTACTTGGGGCTCTCTTGCCGTGTTGGAGCTCTGAGTAGAGCGCTTGTTTTGGGATTCTCGTATTGGGCATGCGGATGATGTGACCCGTCCATCGGAGCTGATTGAGCGTGGTCAAAGCTTCGATGCGGGGGATGTTGGCCTGAGTGAGAACTCTGACGTTGGTGCGCCTATCCTGCCAATGGATTTGCAGGATCTTGCGGAGACAGCATTGGTGGTACCTCTCCAGTGCTTTGAGGGGCCTGCTGTACATGGTCCATGTCTCTGAGGCATACAGGAGCCGGGTATCACTACTGCTCTGTAGAGCATGAGCTTGGTGCTGGGTTTGACGTCCTGGTTTTCAAATACTCTCTTCCTCAAGTGACCGAAAGCTGCACTGGCACACTGAAGGTGGTGTTGGACTTCATCATAGAAATCTGCCCTTGTTAACAGTAGGTTCCCGAGGTATGGAAAGTGGTCCACAGTGTCCAAGGCCTTGTCATGGATTTGGATAATTGGGGGGCAGTACTGTGTGGCGTGGGCAGGTTGGTAGAGGACCTTTGTCTTTCAGATGTTTAGCATAAGGCCCATGCTCTTGTACGCTTCGGTGAAGGTGCTGATGATGGTTTGGAGTTCGACCACACTCGAAGCAAGGCCGCTGCCAGATTGATCACCTCGTAACCTTGTGGCGTTAGTCAGGTTGTCTACCAACAGCTCATTCACTGTTTCACTGTTATAACTGCAGGGGGGGCATCCTTTACCTGGTTTACGGTAATTTACTTTCCTTTACCTGGTTTACGGTAATTTACCTGGTCAAGCAGCCTTTGCTTTTACTGCACTGCGACCAATACCAATCAGCGGTTTCGAATCGCTAAACCCACCCTTCCAGTTCTGACTGGAGGAACTTATAATTAATGATATATTAAAATGGACAAAATGGTCTGGGTGCAAGAAAGTCAAACTTTATTAACTAAATAAACTACACCACACGATCAATGTAATCACGGTAAAATTGCTTAGATAGGGGAGGAAAAAAACGGCATAACGAGGGAAAAATGACTAAAATAACAATTCCTAATGAAATTCCTACTTTGCCCCCACCCCTAAACCTATCCTAAGTTGCCTTGTGGAAGGCCAGAAAAATATATGCTCACCACTGCAATGCTACCTTCGTGCCTTGCGAGATCTTCACTGTCCCGAAGTAAAGAAAACACCCCAGTGTTTTAAAAGTAAACTGCTGGTGTTTTTACTTCTTCAGACAGACTTCCACGCTGTAGAGAGAGACACATGGAGGCAGGCGAGAGAGAGAGAGAGATGCTTCTCAGAAGCTATCTTTATATACCCCAACTTTGGGGCCGAGATGATCACGCCCAAATCCAAGTTCATCTGGGCTAAAACAAAAGCGATCCAACTGCCCTTGTCTGGGATGGGTTTGAATAAAGTTCCATTGTCTGTGATGACTATCAATAAAACTGCAGGGGTTTTGAATGTGTCTTCATTCATGGGTTTGAATGGGGTTGTATCACTATTGTTGTGTATGTACCTTTAAGGGAATAACTGGTCTCAGACTGCAGTACCGGCAGTGACCACCCCTGTATAAAAGGCCCTAGCAGGCTTCTGTAGTTTCAGTTTCCAAGTTGTCTCCATTCAGTAAAGACTTGTTATAATCAACTCCTGCAGTCCGTGTCTCAATTATACACGGACATAATACTGGCGACGAGTAAGAAACAAACTTACCTGCAACTCGGCAGCACCTCAAATGACATTATTGAAGGTCGAAGCCAGAAGAAAGAAAAAAAATAATCCAAAGAAACTTGAGAAATGGGCGTCGACCGTGGGCAACCGCCCTCCAAATCATCGAATTGAAAAGTGCAGGAGAGACTGTCGCCAGCCAGGCTTGGTTCTCCAGTCTGTGGTTTCCCAGCTAATCGGGCTGGTGGCAGGTAGTGCACTGATCCTTCCTGGACTGCGGCAGGCTAGAGCTCGATCGGGTGGCTCTGCAACGGGGCCGGGCAGCGAGTCGGGAAGCAAAGAGAGAGAGAGAGGGTGGAGCACAAAGGGCGCGGCCGGTGCTTCGAAGCCGGGCAGCGTTCGGACCTAAGAAGAGGGAGGGAAGTGTCCCAGAGGGTCCGCTCCACGACGGGAACAGTTCTTCAATTAACGGAGCAAATATTGAAGCGCGATAGAAAAATAAAAATACCGCGGAGAGCGGCGTTGGCAGCAGCGATCGGGGAGGCGCGAAGACCATAGGGCGTCGCCATTACAGGGTAGTAAAATAAATATAATCGCCAGCAACAGCATTGGCAGCAGCGGCAGCGGCGGGAAAGCGCGGAAGGCGCCATCTTAACTCAGCGGGGAAGAAGGAAAAGTGCGGGAGGTGCCATTTTGATCCATCGGGGACGAAGGCAAAGCGCGGGTGGCACCATCTTAGATTTTCAAGATGCTAAAGACTGGCAATATCACTGCCTTCGATAATGCAATAGAAGACTGGACCACGTATGTGGAAAGAGTCGAGGTATATTGCGAGGCAAACGAAATAGCCGATGAGAAAAAGGCATCGGTATTGTTAAATTTAATGGGCGCAAGAATGTATGGCCTATTGCAGGACCTGATTACTCCAGCCAAACCGAAGGCGAAGAGTTTTAACGAAATTGTTGCTATCCTACAGGAACACCTAAATTCTACACCACTGCTGATAGCAGAAAGATTTAAATTCCACAGGAGAAATCAGCATAAAAATGAGAGCAATGCTGATTACCTTACGGAACTACGCAAGCTATCAAAGCACTGCCAGTTCGGAGCAGGACTGGCAGATACCTTACGGGACAAATTTGTCTGTGGACTCCTGAGTGAAGGAACCCAGAAGAGGTTACTCTCAGAGAAAGAGCTGAGGCTAGATAAGGCTTTCAGCATGGCAGTATCGTACGAAGCAGCAGCAAGGGGAGCTGCAGAAATACAACAAAAGCCACAGGAATACGGCACCCATGAAATGACACGGGGATTTGCAAAATGTTATCGCTGCGGCAGAACAAACCATGACCAGAAGGACTGCTGGTCCAAGGACAAAATATGCAGGCAATGCGGAAAGATGGGACACATTGCACGAGTTTGCAGGTCTGGGAAGAAGACCAACGACAACAAAAAGGCTACTAAGGAACCGTACAGGAAAGTACAAAAGATGACGGACAGTAGTTCTGAAAACCAGATGAGCGATAGTGAATCCGGAAACAAGAGACTAAGCTGTCTCAAACTTCATAACGTAATCGCAAAAGAGGATCACCGAACCATTTGGGTCACCCTCACGATAGCAGGGTCCCAAGTCAAAACTGGAATTGGATACAGGATCAGCTCTAACCATCATGAATCGACGGGACTATGAGCGGCTATTCTCACACATACCCTTGAGAGAGACATCCATTGTCTTGAGGACGTATACGGGGCAAAAAGTATACCCCAGAGGAAAAATAAGGGTGCCTGTCAAATACAACGGCAAGAAAATATGGAAATTGTATCTCTACATTCTGCAAGATGGTGGACCACCGTTATTGGGACGTGAATGGATCAGAAAGATAAGTTTAGACTGGCACTCCATTCAGGCGCTGACGGTGGCTGGTAAAAAGGATGACGACGTCACTCCTGGACGATTGTCAACAATCTTAGCTGATGCCAAAGAGGTATTTCAACAAGAACTGGGCACTCTTAAAGGCGTAACCGCCTCAATAAAAAGTAGAGGAGAATGCAATTCCCAAGTTTTTCAAAGCAAGACCGGTACCATATGCAATTCGCCCAGCCATCGAGGCAGAGCTGGAGAATCTGGAGAATGCAGGCGTGTTATCTAAGGTAGACTGGAGCGAGTGGGCGACACCCATCGTTCCTGTCATGAAGAAAACGTTAAACAATAAGTCTGAGGAGCCAAGGAAGGTTCGCATCTGTGGGGACTTCAAGGTGACGGTGAACCCAGTCCTTCACACAGTACAATATCCTCTTCCAAGGATAGAGGATATCTTTGCCTCACTATCTGGAGGGAAGCGTTTTACAAAAATTGACCTAGCACAAGCATATTTGCAGATGGAGGTTGAAGAATCCTCTAGGAAGTATCTCAGGATAAACACTCACAAAGGTCTTTACCAGTATAATCGACTGGTATTCGGAGAAGCATCAGCTCCGGCGATATGGCAAAGAGTGATGGAACAAGTCCTGCAAGGGATTCCGGGGACTCAGTGTTACTTGGACGACATCCTAGTGACAGGTGAAGATGACAGTGAACACCTTGCCAACCTAGAGCAGGTGCTCACCAGACTACGTGAACATGGGCTACGAGCCAATCGCCCCAAGTGCGAGTTTTTTAAGAAACAGATATCGTATTGCGGCCACGTGATTGATGAAGAGGGGTTGCGTAAGTCCTCTGACAAAATTGAAGCGGTAGTTAAGGCTCCAGCACCTGAAAATGTGTCGCAACTGAGGTCATTCCTCGGATTGGTGAATTACTACCATAAGTTTTTGCCGAATTTGTCCACAATTCTGCATCCACTGAACGCCCTACTACGAACGGGAGTAGCATGGAAATGGAGCGATGAATGTAAGTGGGCCTTTCAGAAGAGTAAGGACCTAATCACTTCAAGAGAAGTATTGGCTCACTACAACCCATCACTACCGATAAGACTGGCGTGTGATGCGTCTCCCTACGGCATTGGGGCGGTACTGTCACATAAATTCCTTGATGGTTCAGAGAGGCCGATAGCTTTTGCGTCACGCTCGTTAACTTCAGCCGAGCGTAACTACGCCCAGATTGACAGAGAGGCCCTCAGCCTGGTGTGGGGGGTGAAGAAGTTCAATCACTACCTGCACGGTCAGAAATTTACTCTACTTACTGATCATCAACCTCTGGTCTCCATTTTCAACCCTCAGAAGGGCGTACCGATAATGACGGCACAACGGCTACAGAGGTGGTCCCTTTTCCTAGGGGCACACCAATATGACATCAAGTACAAAGGAACTAAACAGCATGGGAATGCTGATGGATTGTCGCGCCTACTGTTGCCGACGGTGGAAGAAGAACTGGCAGTAGATCCAGTGGAGTTATTCCACTCGACTATAGTCGAATGTCTCCCTGTGACGAATGCAAACATAGAAAAGGAAACACGAAATGACCCGACACTCTCCTGGGTCTATGATTTAACGGTGAAGGGATGGCCAGCACATGGCGAACCACTGCTGCCAGCATTCTCGCCGAGAAGAGAACAGCTGTCAGTGTGCAGAGGAACCTTGATGTGTGGATCCAGAGTAGTAATTCCACCCAAATTGAAGGATAGAGTGCTCAATGAGCTTCATGAGGGTCATCTGGGAGGGGTGAAAATGAAGAACTTAGCCAGAGCATTTGTGTGGTGGCCGGGAATCGATAGAGAAATCGAAGAGATGACCAAGAGCTGTACAGGATGCCAGAAGGTCCAAAACGCCCCACCACAAGCCCCTCTACATCCATGGGAGTGGCCCTCATCTCCATGGCAAAGGGTGCACATTGATTTTGCTGGTCCCTTTATGGACTCGATGTTTTTAATTGCGGTGGATGCACATTCAAAGTGGCCAGAGGTAATAAAAATGTCCTCAACCACCACAGAAAAAACTATCACAGTCTTACGAGCCATATTCGCCAGGAATGGGCTGCCTGAACAGATTTGCTCTGACAATGGATCACAGTTTGTGTCTGAAGAGTTCCGGAGATTCTTAAAGAACAATGGTGTTAAGCATTACACATCCGCCCCATATCATCCAGCCACTAATGGGTTGGCCGAGAGGTTTGTTCAAACATTCAAGAAGGCTATCAAGGCAATGTGTAATGAAGATATACCCCTTCAACACAAGGTGGATAACTTCTTGTTTGCCTACCGGAATGCGACACATGTGGTTACCAACCAAACTCCAGCCATGATGTTCTTCAATCGAAGACTACGATGCCGCTTGGATTTGGTTAAGCCAAACGTCAGAAGAGATGTGGAGAACAGGCAGTTTCAGAATATGAATGAAAGGCCGACCAGGAGTTTTAAGATAGGTCAACCAGTTTTGGCCCGGGACTACCGCACAGAGAAATGGCAGCCAGGAACGATCTGTACACGGCAAGGACCTTTAATGTTTACCGTGGACGTTGGAGAGAGCATTGTAGGACGCCATGCTGACCAGATTCTAGAGTCACTGGAAAACGTCAACTCCACACCACGATCTGACACACCTGGCGATGAAACCGAAGTACCAATTGCATCTACCGCAGAATCGGTGATATTGGAAGCAGGCGAACCAAACAACGACATTGATCCCGACTCAACCTTGCCAGAAGAACCTGATATCCCAAAGGGGCGTTATCCAGACAGAATCAGGAATCCTCCTCAAAGACTGAACTTATAATTGCTTAACTTCAACCAATGTATCTAGCAACCGTAATTGTAATTGTAATTAGTTATTATTTAGTTGTTAAATGAATGTTATGTACTGTTTATCTAAAAGGGGAGGAATTGTTGTGTATGTACCTTTAAGGGAATATCTGGTCTCAGACTGCAGTACCGGCAGTGACCACCCCTGTATAAAAGGCCCTAGCAGGCTTCTGTAGTTTCAGTATCCAGGTTGTCTCCATTCAGTAAAGACTTGTTATAATCAACTCCTGCAGTCCGTGTCTCAATTATACACGGACATAATAACTATGTGAACAGAAACCCATTGCTCAATTGTTCTTGTGGTCACTGGAACTGCAGTCTCAAGTGGGTACTTCCTTGTGTAAACAAACATCGATTGTCTCTGCAGTTTCTGTAAACAAACAGCTTGTAGGTTACCTGACCCGCCCAATACCACAGGGTGATTAACAGATTGAACCTTTCTTCACAGACACATCACACAAGCTGTTCCCAAGTCCTTTGTCTTCGGACATGTGGTGTGAAGGCCATTTTTATCCCATGAAATTTAAAGGAACAACGCCCAGGGATTCTTTAATCAAAAAAATCTCTAATCTTCAGAACTGTAAATTATTGCGAATTCTTACATAACCATTGCATTTTAACATCATTACTTCTTGTATTGTAGCCTCTGTAATACATATAATAAACATATACACTTTGGAACAAGGCTCCCTCTCGGATCCGAGTATCACAGACCGATAAATAGCCAACACTTGGTGCCCATGTGGAGCAGGAGGAGCTGTTTCTTTGTCCACAGTATCTGGGCAGTGAATGTGTTTGGTTTGTTATACCTGCTAACGTGTTGGCTGGTGGAAGACCTGTGTAATAGTCCTGGGGCGGGACCGCGGTGGGTTTACCCAATCCATGGGTGGGTTGTTTAACGTGCTGAGATAGATTCTCACACACACACACACTATTTTATTGAATTTTAAACAATAATGAGGGATGGCGGATTAAGTTAATAGTTGGGGGAGGGTGGGAGGACAGCCAGGAACAACTCTGGAAGATAAAACAAAGAAATCTATCCAGGAGAAGCGAGGACCTGGTGCTTTATTAGTTAAACACTGTCAGACTTTGTGTGAGGCTGAGATGGAAATTAAGGAGTTAACGAAGGAAAAGGAAATCTGGGGGAATGATTGGAAAGCAGGCGAGCTGATGTTTCATCTTCAGGAGGTGGAAAGATGAAAGCACCAATTAGAGGCAGCTGAGGCTGAGAATCCATTGCTAAAAGCGAAGGCACAGAAGGATGAGGAAGAGCCGATCACGAATGAGAATGAAAAGAAACAATATCCAGACATGTTGCAGGAACAGTGGCCGACATGCAGACACAGCTATAGAGCAAAACACAGGAGGCTACTCAAAGACAGGCAGAGTCGGAGGAACTGAAACACAAGCCAGAGAAAGCGAAGGTTAAGGTCAATGAATTGACTGCAGCCACTAAAACCGTGGCCGACATTGTGAGAAAGGAAGGAGAGGCGAGCCTACAGGGGCCTCGCCACGGTCAATGTAAGGACGAGATAGAAAAGCTTCAACAACAACTAAATTCGCACAGGCGATGGTTGAGGCCGTCAGTCAGTGCGGTGTGACTGGGGGAGATGAGAGTGGGGATGAAGGTACAGACTGGGGTGACCTCGCAGAAAGGGCAGAGCATTACTGGGACGAGGACCACACCCGAGATCATCCTGGTGATGGAGGTCCGAGGGAGCCCAGACCCAGAATGGCCCCACACGTTGGGTCAAACGGGCTGTGGGGAGAATTGTGGGTCAGGACGGAGTCCAGCCCCCAGAGGGTGCAGCATAGAACGCTGCAGGGAAGGAGAGGCAGAGCAGAGGGATCCCCGAGACAGGTCGGCAATTCCAGCAATTAGTCAAAACTAGTCCCCAAATAACAGTAAGGGAGGAGCCAGGAACTTCAATAGCAGCGAGAGATCAGAGTGTGGAACTGAAGGAGTGAGGAGCGAGTGAAGGTGCCAATGATGTCTGTGCCTGGAGCCCCGAGCTATTCAGATGTGTGTCAGGAGGGAGACGGGGAGGCAGGCAGGGATGTGCGGATACTGCAGCCGCGGTCTGGAAAGCAGGAGGGACAGGAGGTAGTGGAGGGCAGGCTGCTCTGCCAGCAATGATGGATTGGAAGCAGGAGAAAGAGGAGCCGCCCCAGGCTTTGGCCCCAGGCTTTGGCCCCAGGCGCGGCTGTGGAATCAGGTTCAGCCTGTGTTGACCATCGGAGCCCAGGGACCAGTTCCCAACACTGTGGCGGGGGCTGGGCTGTGAAGGTGGCTGGGGGCGATTATGGGAGGTTGTAGTGAGTTGTACAAGGCGATTGGTGATGGATGTGACCCCACCACTGACTGGCTCACCGAGGCCTGGGTTCTTGCTGGGATGGAGAGGAAATCTGAGCAAAGTAGGGACAGAAAGGGGAAAGTCCACATGGTGCAGGGGAACTTCAGAGGACAAAGAGGGAACCAGAATGTTGGGGGTGTGGAAGAAAAGGGCACATGTTCCACTCCTGCCCCAGCAGAACAACGGGAGGACAAGGAGGGGCAATGCAGCAGGAAATGCCTGCCGAGTGCCCTGGGTATCGGGAGCCCGTTACACTGGGAATGTTGAGAAAGGAATTGCAGAAGATGCTGTTCAAGGACGGTGCAGGAGGAGACAGACCAGCCCCGACACCCCCACAGCAGGGGAGGATGGACCGGACCTGACACCCCCACAGCAGGAGGGGATGGACCAGCCCCGACACCCCCACAGCAGGAGGGAATGGACCAGCCCCATCACCCCCACAGCAGGAGGGGATGGACCAGCCCCGACAACCCCACAGCAGGAGGGGATAGACCAGCCCCGACACCCCCACAGCAGGAGGGGATAGACCAGCCCCGACACCCCCACAGCAGGAGGGGATAGACCTGCCCCGACACCCCCACTGCAGGAGGGCATGGACCAGCCCTGACGGGTTGGTTTCTGATCCTGTTCCTGATTTTCTCCAGAAAACCATTAAAAACACAAAGAGAAGGACTTGGAGTTGGAAATTCCCAGTGTGCGTCTGTGTGGATTGAAACGGTTAATGAAAAGGGTGCTTTGTAAACCAGCTGTTGATGTCCAGCTCGGAAAGAGAGAGAGAAACCTTGGGAGATGAGGCCGAGCGAGTCTCTCGCAGGTTGTTTTCAGGGTTTGTCTCAGTTACAGAGATTATTCTTCACATTAGATCATTTAGTGAGATTGTGGCCCTGATTCACTCAATGATTATCGATATTTTACGCTTGCAACCTGAACAATCACTGATGTCAGATATTAACCAAGAGCCTATATTCCCTCTTTCAGACATATTCCCGCGGTTGACCCATGACCTTATTGCTCGCTGGCGTGTTGGGCAGCGTCGTGCCCCTCGGTGAATCGAGAAGCCTCTCGGGCGACTGGCACTGTGTCGTCATGAGTTATACCAGCAATGAGACCCGGCCATGGTCAACAGGGGACGGTTCACACACGGACCAGCAGGGAAAGGGCTTTGATTGACGTGTACGTGTATCGGTAAAGGGATCGCCAATGGCACAGCATCAGCTATCAAGTGGTCTCGGACAGAGTGAACACCAGTAAAGACAAGGACGATGAGCCTTTTTCCATACCCTATATGGGAGACTCTAAGAACACTTTGCGTTCCCTAATGGGACACGGGCAATGAGCAGCTCTCTCAATTCCCCTCAGGTCTGGAGACGACATGCTGACTGCTGTGGGTGTGAAGCCAGGTTTTGGGACTATACTCGCACTCTTTCATCTTGGGCCTCCTGCTTCACAGTGTTGAAGAATGCAGAGTTGTCAGGGGCAACCGTCCATTCGGCCTGTACCGGATGCCCGGTTGTGGACAAGGGTCCCAGCAATGGTTTATTGGTTTTCAAAATATATCAGACCTTATATAACGATGTGAGATTTCAAATCTTCCCGGCTCTGGTTGATTTTTCAAAAATTGCTTTGCCATCACGTTTGTGTAATAAGAATTATGAGAGGATCAACTAAAAGATGTCTGAAAAACTTTGACAGTTTATGGAGAGAAATTCAGGTGGAGGTATAGATGCAGTTCCAAGGGATAAGACCACACACCCCATTAGACAGCAAGGAAAACGGGATCAAGCTGAATGGTTGGGTATCGGTCCACTCCTCGGAGGTGCCGTCTTTCAGATTAAACGTTAAACCGAGGCCCCGTCTGCCCTCTCAGGTGGGTGTAAAAGATCCCAGGGCTCTATTCGAAGAAGGCAAGTTCTCCTGGTATCCTGGCCAACATTCATCCCTCACCCAAAACAGATCGTTCATCTTATTCGCTGTTTCTAGGAACTTGCTGCGTGTAAATTGGCGACTGTGTTGGCCGAAAAAACTGACTGCACCTCAAAGTAATTCATTGGTGGTGAAGAGCTTTAGGATGTCCAGAGGACGGGAAAAGTGCTCCGTAAATTGAAGCTCTTTCTTCTTTAGGCCCTGGGCCTGCAAGGAGAGGTTCCGGGAGCTGAGAATGTTTATACTGGAGTAAAGGAGACTTCATCCAAGAGTTAGAGAGAAACTGAGACTTCATACATTGGCCCAGATTTTGCGGCAGTAATGACGGTGAAACTGTCAGCGTTCACTGTCATTACTCCTCAGAATGTGACAGAATCTTCCGGAGTCAGTGCGTGTGCAGATAGACGGAGAAATCCAGAAGTTGCTGTTGGTGATTCTCGGCGTCTCCACAGGTGGCGCTGTAGAGCTCCCCGGAGCCGACAATCAATTCAAATCACAACGAAATGTAGTTCCTGATGAAAACTTCCCCTATTACACTGCAATATCGCTGTTAAAACAAACCCCAAAAGATCAGCCTTGTTGAGAGAGGTGTAACTGGGTTTTAATGGCATTTTGGCTGTTTAACAAAAGTTCTGGCCCTGAAAAACTCATTTTATATTTGTGGAATGTCAATTTTTCCATTAATATGATAAGAATTCCATGGTTTTTAATGTAATAATTTTCACCGATGAGGCAGGCCGGCCGCGTTGTCAATAGTCACTGCGAGAAAGAAATGAGGCCCTGGTATAACTGACAGACCCGACTGCAATCTGTGTAGCCCAGGATTAATGATTGGAGCTGAACCCCTGTAATGATGCTGTATAAGGGAAGATATTACCAGTTCAGACTCCCATTGCTGAGCTTCACCCATTGGGAACTCATATTGGGAATCTGGGACATGGAGGGCCAGGGCACCCTGTCAGGAACACAAATTTATAGAATCCATCCTTAAATCTGGATTATTTACCACTAACTTTATGAAAAATAATTTTAAAAGCAGTTTAACAATCAACCCATAAATGTACGAGTCGATCAATTGTGAGGTCACCCTCACCAGTGAGGTCATCACCTGGCAGGTCATGTGACAGCTCGAGCCACAAGACGTCACAATGAAATTCCTGACTTCACAAAAGCAGGAAATAATGACACAGCGCCTTTTTCAAATAAAGTTGTTGGCTGCTTGTCATCCAGCAGTTAAACTTTGTGTTAGACCGCGAGGAGAACGAGGGAGCGAGTTTTCAAAAGAAACCTTTTCAAAACGATCAACCAAACTCTTTAATACATTAAACTAGTTCAAGACCATCAAATTAGGAATCTACGAGGAAAAGTCTGCACAGGACGGACATCTGTGAGTGTGAGAACTTCCAATTACAGGAGAGAAAGAGCCCGTGTTAGGATGGAGACAAATAATCATCGAAACAACAAATCGACGATATAACGACAGCAATACTCGTGCTTATCTGTGAGTAAAAGCAGACAGCTCTGTGTTGTAACACATGGGGCTGGATTTTCATTCAGCAGTCTGGAAGGAGGCGGGCCTACAACTTTCAGATGCGGCCAATCCACGCGATTTTCCCTTGATTGACCTTGTTGAGCCCGCCCAGCGGGCTCAACAGGCCAATTAAGGACCACCCGGCAACTGGTGACGTCACAGACTGAAATTTCATCTGTCAAGACGTGTTGGCAGATGAAATATCAGTGTTTCACAGCTGTTTGAAGCTGTCAAACACTGACAGTCTTACTTCTAACCTGAGTCCTTCTACGCAGACTCAGAAATCTCGCCGGCACTGAAAGCTGCAGGCTGTCACTTTTGACAGCTCGCAGCCATTCAGCTTTCGGTGCCGACTGAATGATGGACTCCCAAAGCCTGGAGGAAGAAAGGCTGTAAAGGTAAGTACAGGTAATTTAAACTTCTTTACACACTTTAGACACACCAAACACACTTACCTTTGCACTCATGCACCCATCACTCACTTGAACACCGACATCGCGACCCCTCCAAGTCCTTCAACTCGACGGCCCGCCTGCTCTAACCTGGCATGATTTGAAGCCGTCGGGAATCCCACACACCCTTCAAAATAGGGATTAGGCTAAAAACTGCCTGTTAACTACCTGTTAACAGGCAGTTAATTGGCACTAATCCCTTCCCACCTCGAGTCGGCGGGTCCCAGTGCGGGGCGGGTATCCGCCTCCTTTGAAACTTACGTGGAGGCGGGTTTTGGGCGGGATGGTGTCGGGACCCCCGAATTCGGGATTTTTGCCCTCCGCACGCCTAAAAGCCCGCCTCACGGCACACTGAAAATCAACCCCATAGTGGGGGGAAAATTCACAGGCGACCATTTTGGGTCACTAACATCACCTGAGCACTAACTTTAGCGCCCGGTGAAAAATAGCACGACGGTGGGTAAATTCAGTTTTAACATCCCAAAAGGGAGGTGGGGGCGCTAATTCAAGCACTCCACTTCCTTCTTAGAGAGCTAACCCTGAATATCGGGGCGGTGTGTTCTGCTATGCACTGGGCTACGTAGCGCTGTCGCATGGAAGGGCTCTTCCCCTCATTAAAGGGGTGGGCCCAAGCCCACAACTCTGCAGGGCCCTACCTGCACCCCCGGGGAGCGGGGAGCCGTGCCAGCAGCCCAGCACACGAGAAGCGCCGGGCTGCCAGATCGCGGCACGGACCCCGCGTTCAAAGAGGCAACGGGCCACTACAAGTGAGACAGACGATCTTTATTTCCCCCGCCCGCCACTTCCACTTTAGTTACCGCCCGCGAGCCTCCTGCCGCTCCGTTCCCGCCCCCTGAATCGGTCGCTGTCATCGCCCGGCGCATAATCAGGGGGCGCGAAAACAGGGTGCTGCACATGGTGATGACATCATCATCACCAGCGCAGTGGAGCGGGGCGCTACCGGCTCAGGTGAAATGGGCAGTCTCAGTGATAGAACGGATATGAGGTAGGAAGCTCAATTCATGATCAAATATGTCTCCAAGGTGGTGAACAGACTTGGTCAGCCTTAGACAGTTGCCGGGGAGAGAGATCGAATCAGTGGAAAGGGAATGGAGTTCGTGGCGTGAATCAAAGACAATGGCTTCGGTCTTCCTGATATTAAATTGGAGGAAATTTCTACTCATCCGGTGCTGGATGTCGGATAAGCAGTCCGATAGTATAGAGACAGTGGAGGGTTTGAGAGAGGTGCAGGAGAGGTAGAGCTGGGTATCATCAGCATACATGTGAAAACTCACGTTGAGTTGCCGGATAATGTCACCGAGGGGCAGCATGTAGATGTGAACTAGGAGGGGCCAAGGATAGATCCTTGGGGGGCACCAGAGGTGACAGTGTGGGATCGGGAAGCGAAGCCATTGCAGGTGATTCTATGGTTACGGTTGGAAAGATAGGAATGAAACCAGGCGAGTGCAGTCCCATCCAGCTGGACGATAGTGAAGAGGCCTTGGAGCAGAATTCTGTGTCAAAGCTGCAGACAGGTCCAGAAGAACGAGAACAGAGAGATTACTTTTGTCGGAGTCAATTAGGATGCGATGTGTGACCTTGGTAAGAGCAGTTTCAGCACTGTGGCAGGGGCGGAAACCTGATTGGAGGGATTCAAACAAGGACTTCTGGGAAAGATGATCACGGATTTGGGAGGCGACAACATGTTCATGAACTTTGGAGATGAAAGGGAGGTTGGAGATGGGGCGATTGTTTGCAAGGACGGAGGCGTCAAGGGTTGGTTTTTTGAGGAGGGGGTGATGACAGCAGATTTGAAGGAAAGGGGGCCAATACCGGAGGAGAGAGAACCATTAACAATATCTGCCAATGTAAGGGGTTTTCTCTCCGAGGTCGCAGAGTTTTCTCTCGCCAGAGGCCTCTCTCTCACTTTTGCACAGTAAAACCTTGAGTGGTTCGACACACTCACCCCTTCGATTCTCGACACTGGACTTAGGTGCAGGAACAACAATGCAGAGAAGACACTTGTAGACAAAGTTTGATGAATCAAAATGGAATTTTATTGCATAAGGAAAAACAAATCAAATGCAAGCAAATAAGAGGATACATGGGAGGGAAAAAGAAATCATAACAATACAGTACTAGCTAAAATAGATACAGGCATATTACACTTTACAAAAATCATGATGAAATGGGGAAACACACGGAACATCGAAGGACAACAACTCATGTTAATTATACCCAAAATGACCACTCCCTTTAACCTATCTAGATCCGATTATGAAGGGCCAGAAACATGCTCACCAGTCCAATGGGAAATGTATAGAGTTTTGAAGTCTTGCGTTTTGATCCTTTCAGGCGTCCTGTCTCCACGTGGTTAGTGGAGCCCCAGCGAGCTGCACCACACCTCTCTCCTGAGGTGGGGGTCAGGGACGGCTGGACACCGGCTGGCCATGGATGTCGGCGGGGTCGAGGATCGTCTGCTCGACCCCGGTCAGAGGAGCCTCGGGCTGGCCCCCATAGTTTCCTTCTGTAGTTTTTATTTGTCTCTTCCCCCGATTCAGGGTTGGTCGGTGACCTCCTGACGGTCACTCCGGGACGGGATGCGGACTTAGAACTACCTTCTTGATGGCTGCCTGGTTTTCTTCTTCTTCCTCTCCGATGATGGAGCCACGCTGATCTCTTCCAAGCAGCCCCTCTCTGCAAAGCTCCCAAAGATGATAAGCTAAAAAAAAAACTGATTTCCTACCCGGGTGTCCCCCAATTATACTTCTCAGCAGAAGCCCTTATCTCGCGCCAAATCAGGTTAGTCTTTTGTTTTAATTTTGGCTGGCACCACAATGAGTCATGTGAGCTCTACTGAAGAAGACGTGGATGTTCATGTGAGTATGGTCACTGCTGCGCTGCCCGTGTCAGTCACAAAATCAAAGCAAATAGCAGAAGAAACAGTAAAAGATACAGTATTACAAACAGTAATAGAGAACATTCATCATGGTTGGCCAAAAGGTTCCTGTCCAAAATATTTTCACATAAGGTCAGAATTGAGTGTCGCAAGTGGACTATTACTAAAACAGAACAGAATAGTCATTCCACAGGCTCTACGTCAAGACATGATCAAAATGATTCATGAGGGACACCTCGGAATTGAAAAATGCAAAAAGAGAGCAAGAGACACTGTTTATTGGCCTGGCATAAATAAGGACATTGAGAACATGATAGGCAAATGTGAGACATGTCAGAAACAGCAAAACAAACAAGCAAAGGAACCAATGATAGTAGCTGACTTACCAACAGCACCATGGCAAAAGGTTGGTATGGACCTTTTTCATTTAAATGGTAAAGACTATCTAATAGTGATTGAC
The DNA here is from genome assembly GCF_052327205.1 of Somniosus microcephalus. Taxonomy (NCBI): domain Eukaryota; kingdom Metazoa; phylum Chordata; class Chondrichthyes; order Squaliformes; family Somniosidae; genus Somniosus; species Somniosus microcephalus. Next base: position 242,827,948 of record NC_140994.1, read on the forward strand.
TACTATTCTAACTATCCTGAGATGGCACTGCTCTCAAGCACCACAGCAAGCAGTGTCATAATGCATGTGAAATCCATCTTCGCCAGACATGGAATTCCCAGGATTGCCGTTAGCGACAATGGTCCGTGCTTCAACTGTAAGGAGTGGCAACAGTTTGCAGCACATTATGACTTTCAACACATCACATCCAGTCCTTTGTATGCTCAGTCGAATGGTAAGGCAGAGAAAGGTGTTCAAGTTCTCAAGCAGCTACTGAAGAAAGCGACAGAAAGCAAGTCTGATCCTTATCTCGCCCTGCTGAGCGACCGAGCCTCACCTTTAGACTCTGGTTCTTCACCTGCTGAACTCCTAATAGGTCGCAAGTTGTGTACCACGCTACCCTGATGTGCAAAAGAAAAGCAGAGTAAGGAACTGAGACAGAGACTTCAACTGTTAAAGCTGAAACAGAAATCATACTATGACAAGTCATCCAAAACTCTGAAACCATTGACAAGGGATGATGTTGTCAGGATTGAGGATCCAGATGCATGGAACAGGAAAGCTACAGTTCTTGAGGAAGTAGGACCAAGGTCATACACTGTTAGAACTGACGAAGGACAGATTCTCAGGAGGAACAGCCATTCCCTCCTAAAAACACAAGAGACTATCGAAGAGCAAATCGAGGACAATGCCGCAACTGAATCTTGTCACTCACCACCAGAACAATTTAACACAAGTACACATACAGACTCTCATGAAAACACATCAGACTTACCTGTGCTGAGAAGATCCACACGTGAAGTAAAAAAGCCTGATAGACTTAATCTTTGAGTACAAAGAAAACTACATTGAAAATGTATTGACTATTGAAGATGTTTATGTTGTTATTGATTGATATTGATTGATACTGATTTTGTTTAACCTCAAGGAAAGGGGGATGTAATGATCAGTAACCTGTCATTCTGGAATGGTACACTAGGTGGTGCTGTATATATATAAGAGTGGGCAACCCACGATGCACTAGGCTACCCACAAGGCAGCAGTCAAGATGGAGGCCTCTACAGATACTGTACCTAGTCCACATGTGCTCAATAAAGTGTCTAGCAAAAGCTAGCTGTTCTTAATAAAAACGACTAGTTATTAATGAACATAACACAATCTATATGTATAAGTGTACATGTCTGGTTTCGTTTCCTCAGAAACGGCTTCCAGAACCTACTGTGGGTTGAATCCACAAAGCTGTCTGGGGACTGCAGGAACCATTTTAAAGTGTCCCACTAAGTTGGTCACGGGGTCTGGCGGCCATTTTGAATGCCCCTTTTTCCTGGGCTGCTTTTAAAACAGTCTTTAAAATCATGGCCTCTTCTGCCATTCACCCCTTAATAATACAATATCAATTTTGCAAATCCTACACTCCCCCCTGATGATACTATAACTTGCTTGAAGTATCATAATTCTGGGTGAGCAAAATTTTCTGACCTTCCACAATCAAACCATCCCCTGTGATTACCTATCTGTGACCCTACGACACATGCATTTCCCATTTCAGAAAACCTACAGTGTGCATAAAGCATCTATAGATGGCAATACATTGGGTTTAAAAGTTTGAAACACATTCTTCCAGGTGTGGAGGGGGGCCTAATACCCCTACACCACCTGGTTCATACACATTATCTTTTATTCATAATCATAATCATAATCATAATCAACTTTATTGTCACTGTTAGTGCACAAGTGCAGTACAACGAAATGTAGGCTTGCGGCTCCCGAGAGTGTACATTTAGATTAAGACATTTAAACATTCAACATACATTTGGCTTGTAATACATTAACATAAACATAACCATAATAAAGTGCATTGGCAGATGTGCAGGCTTTAGAGTTTATTTGTGGAGTTCAGTAGGATGACAGCCCTGGGAAAGAAGCTGTTCCTAAATCTGGTCGTACGGGTGCGAATGCAGCTGTAGCATCTCCCAGATGGCAGGAAGGTGAACAGACTGTGGCTGGGGTGGGTAGGGTCTTTGATGATGGTTCGTGACCTCCGTAAACAGCGTTTCTGGTATATGTGCTCTATGGTTGGTAGCCGGGTGCCGGTAATGCGTTGGGCAGTTTTGACTACCCGCTGCAGGGCTTTCCGGTCTTAGTAGCTACAGCTGCCATACCATACTGTGATACAGTTCGTCAGGATGCTCTCTATTGTGCAGCGGTAAAAGTTAGAGAGGATCAGCGGTGACAGGTTACATCCCTTCAGCCTCCTTAGGAAATATAGGCGCTGCTGGGCCTTCTTCACCAGAGAGGAGGTATTGAGGGACCGGGAGAGGTCTTCCGTGATGCGGACTCCGAGGAACTTAAAGCTGTCCACCCTTTCCACCACAGCCCCATTGATGTGAATGGGGGTGTGACTTCCGCCTTTGGACTTCCTGAAGTCCACAATGATTTCTTTGGTTTTCTTGATGTTAAGGGCCAGGTTGTTATCGGCGCACCACTTCACGAGATGCTGGACCTCCTCCCTGTAGGCTGACTCATCGTTGTTGGTGATCTGGCCTACTACCGTGGTATCATCCGCAAACTTGATGATGGTGTTGGAACCATGAACCGCCACACAGTCGTGGGTGAAGAGGGAGTAGAGGAGGGGGCTCAGCACACATCCTTGTGGGGCCCCCATGTTCAGGGTCAGGGGGGGAGGTGTGGTTACCTAATTTGACAGACTGGGGTCTGTTTGTTAGGAAGTCCAGGGTCCAGTTGCAGAGGGAAGTGTTCAGGCCAAGAGTGTGGAGTTTGATGGCCAGCTTGTTGGGGATGATAGTGTTGAATGCTGAGCTGTAGTCTATGAACAGCATTCTGATGTAGGTCTCTTTACCATCTAAGTGATTCAGTGCAGAGTGTAGAGCAGTTGTGATTGCATCCTCCGTTGATCTGTTTGCACGATAGGCAAACTGGTGTTGGTCAAGAGAGTGGGGAACACTGGCTTTGATGTGAGCCAGTACCAGTCTCTCGAAACACTTCATTACGATGGGTGTGAGTGCGGCAGGTCGATAGTCGTTCAGGCACGTCACAGCCGTTTGTTTTGGCACAGGAATAATGGTAGCGGTCTTGAAGCATGTAGGGACTACTGCCTGGGCCAATGACAGATTGAAGATGGCGGTGAAGACATCAGCCAGCTGATCAGCACATTCCTTGAGTACCTGTCCAGGGATGCTATCCAGTCCAGCAGCCTTTCGTGTGTTCACTCCGCGTAGAACACCCCTTACGTCGGAGGACGACAGAGTGAGCACCTGGTCTTCCGGGGGTGGCAAGGCTTTGGTAGCTGGCTCCCTGTTGTCTCTGTCGAAGTGAGCGTAGAAGTTGTTAAGCTCCTCCGGAAGGGAGGCATCGCTAACCAACTCGCTTAATAAACTTCAATAATAAAGAATAAAGTACACACATAACTTACACATGACCAAACATCAAACAAAAAGGAGGGAGATAGCAGCAAAAATCTAAACGGGTGTCTCTTCTTCTACCCGCACATAATGCTTTCTCCATTCTCCCCTGTTCTCATACTTCTGTGAATGTCTGACCTTTATACAGTGTACAAACAGTAAATAAATCACAATAAAAACCTGACACACTACAAGGATGTGGGAGGCTATCCTAATCCAAGAAGGGACTTCATTAGTGAACAGGTCCCACCACGGTGGGGTTACTATATCCAATATGTTTGCCCCTATCTCTAAAGTCTTCTGCTCCAGTGTGTAAAATTGTTTCTGTGAAACGACAATGGCTTTTAATATCTTGGTGAGGTGTTCAGGGAGAGGGGGAATGATATATCCAAAATGTGCAATGAATCGTTGCAGATCGGTGAAATTCTCCTTAACAGTGATGTGAACAGTGGAAGGTTCAGGAATGGGGACAATTCACTCTTGGGCCACTTGAACTTCTGCCTTGGGCTTGAAACAGAAACTGCTGTCACTCACCGGACACCAGCCGTGCTGTCCATGTTGGTAGTGGGGCGCTGCAGTGGTGACACAGTATGTCCCACCTCCTATATATGCCACCTGTGCCATTACCTCCATGGTGCACTTTATAGGCTTTGAGCCAGCAGTTCTGAACCCACACTGTGGTTTCGAATAGGCATTCAAGTGCTGGGGACACAGGATGATGTGTGCTCCCTGGCTCCGGCACCCCGAGAGGTCGGTACCCATCATTGCATGCTCCCATCGAATGACGTAAGGTGGGACCGCTGTATAGCGAATGTGTGCACCCCCCTGAATGACTCCAATGTTCTCCACCCTGTACACCGGGGCGGGTTTAGCTGTCTTTCCCATCACCGGCATTCTTACCACTATACCCATAATGGTGTGATTAGACTATCCACAGTCCACTGGGACTGGGTAGGCTTCTGAAGCTAGTCTGAGCTGGCACGGACTTAATGCATTTTCAAAAGGGTGGAGGGCTGCGAGGTGCTTGTTGTTGATCCAGGAGGGGCTGAACCTTGTTTTAAATCCTCCAGATTACTGCGGCCCTCACCCAGTAACCATGCCCCGTACAGCATGCAAGCTTCGTTCTGCGCAGCCTGATCGGACGCATTCCGATCCTACCTGATGAGAGCATTTACCGTTTTAGCGTGTTTCTCCAGCTCAGCAATCATTTCTTTTAAGTGTAGTGTCATGGCCTGGTCCTCATGTAACTCAGAACCCACTACCTTATTCTCATCAGTCAGTATCTTTTGTAACTGTGTTTTCAAACCATTAATCTGGGTCTGCAGCTCCACGTCATCCAGAGTGTTGATGACGGAAGTTCCTGTGTTAAAAGTTGTAAAAATATCATTTACTGTACCCCTTCTTTGTCTCCCTGCCCTGTCCAAGACCTCATGTGGTGTGGTGTACAATTCGGCTCCGTCTACATCAGCAAAGCCGAATTCATAAAACTGTCTGAACATGTTTGTTCACAGGACCTGGTACAATTGCTCCATTTCCTTGGGGCACCACTCTGGCAATCGCACCTCGGTGAGGTTTAAAATCACCGAGGCCACCGCGTAGTGCACCCCTTGGTACAGCACCTGACCTGTGGGTACTAATACCAATCCATTCCCGGGTCCCTTGGTAGTGGTGGGGCACCCTTCCTTGCGTGCTTTGGCTACCGGAATCGTGGGCAGGGGCTTGCGGGGGCGGGTGATGAGCTCAGTGGCATTTACTGGGACCTGAGAGTATGGGACTCCGCACGCCCGTGTGCTGACGTCCCACCTCATTCCTTTCCCAGCATCCTGCCACTGCCTTTGGAAAAAGATGGAGACGCCTGTGGGGCAGGCGCTTTCTGAACCCCACATACAGATATAAATCCCCTCATCTGGTTCCCGCCATTTGTCCCAACAGACACTCAACCCCCCTTGAGCCCCCGTAATAGTCTGATGGGTATTGTTACCCAGTCTCTCCCACTCGACCGTGGAGTTCTTTATGGTTCTGCTCAACTTGCGCAGCCACCACCATCGGTCCAAAGGAACATGTCCAAAACATACCAGGCAAATCTTCTTCTCGATGGTAACGCTGACTCTGGGTGCAATGACCCTCACTCGGAGGCACATCAAGGAAGTCTCTCGGTACGCAAACCCGGACTGGCTGGAGTATTCCGTAGAGTTCGACCCCAGCCATCCTGGCCACCTCCCTTCGTGGAAATAGGTGGCTGTCTCCTCAACGTCCCGGGTGCCCATCCCATCAGTCGCAATGGGGGCTGTGTTCCCTGAGCACCCGTAGATCATGGAGTCCTTGGTGCGGCCCCGACAAGCCCAGCTCCACCCGATCACCATGAACGCGACAAGAATCCCTCTCATCTCTCTGGGTCCTGTAACAAAATTAAACGATATAGCCAGGCTCCCGAGAGATTCTGGCTTAGGTGAAGGCATGATCGGGTCTTTCGACCTCGATCCAAAACAACACACATACTGAGCAGATTCCAAAACTACTTAACACTAATCACTTTAAAATTTACACACCTTAAACTTAATTAAACTTAAACTTAAGCACCGCCCGTCCCCGGGCAGCTTACCTAATCCCTGATTGGACTGCAGCTCACCGCTCCTTGTGGCGGGGCTGCACTGACCTGTGGCTTGGGTTCCCCACAGCCTTTTGCTGTCAATCGGGGACTGCGTTTTTCCAGGGATTTCCCAAGTCGGCGTTTACTGAAAACGGGGGAATCGGGCCAAGGTTTTACCGGCTGAGGCATTCGAGCCGACCTGCGAAGAGGTACTTTGGGTGTGGCTCCCTCAGCGAGCGGACCTTCGGTTGGGACTTTAGCCCTCACAGCCCATGGCACCTCCACGGCTGCCGGCTTCGGCTCCCTTCCCTCAGGCTCCGCCCCTTTGGGATTTGGGTCTGTGGCAGATGGCTCCTCCTCACCTGTCCCTACAGGTGGAGGATCTCCGCCCCCAATTTCTACCTCCCCTAAGCTTGAGTCGAGGGCAGGACCTCCGTCCTCTGACTCCACCTCCTCCAGAATCGTGTCGAGGGCGGGGCCTAGCTGTTCGGGCTCCTCCTCATCTGAGTCCCAGGCCAGTGGGGAAACCTCCCAGTTGGGTGGGACAGTTTCTCCCTCCAGGCAGGCTGCGGTTCCAGCCTGTGTGGTCTGTGACTTGTTGCACGCCTCAGGCTGAGGAATTTTACCCTCAGACCTGGCCTCAGTTGTTGGCTCTTTTGCACCCGGCTTAAACAGTTTGCACCGCTTGAAGTGAAACCACTTATTGCATCGGGGTACCTTCACTACTCGACTGGCGGGGACTGGTTGATCTTGCACCGACTCCTGTCTATCCTGGTCCGTGTCTCTCTCGCCAGCGCAGAGGGTCAGACCCAAGAATTTTACTTCCCGCCGGCCGGCCCGTGCTTTCGTTGGGTTGGCCTTGGCATCCTCTATCCCTTTCACGCTCGCACCCGCGCCCCAGAGACAGTGATTTCTCAGGTCCATGAGGATCCCGTGGGCTAACAAGAAATCAGACCCAAGGACTCCCGTTCCACCCCCCACCTCCCACTTCATTAGTGTACACTTCCACGTGGTGCGGAGTGGTCCTAAATGAATGGAGAGGGGAATGGAATGTGCGCCAGCCTGTTCTTCGCCTGTGAAGCCCGACAGAAGGTATGGGACCTGTAGTGTATGTAACCTGTACCACCTTAAGAGGATACCTTAAGGTGATGGACTACTTTTTGATGACTACTGTACATTGTATTACCGGTGGTGACCACACCGGTATATAAACCCTGTGGCGCAAAGTGCATCTCAGTTCAGCCCTGACCATCAATCACTAAAGACCTGTTTACTTACTTCTGTAGTCTGTGTCCTGTTATTCAGGATAACTGCAATTGAAACCACAGACTCAACAGTGGCGACGAGTCTGATCTTACCTTGCGGCAGTTTTGCATCAAAGGAAGCTTCGTCCTCAGAAACGGGCATCGAGAAAGGGCATCCGCCCTCAACATCCTGCATCGCATGGGAGGCCATCGGAAACCCGGGTTGGTTTGCTGGCCACGAAGTCAAGCATCAGTGAGCATCCCTTCTACGACAGCGGCGGGTAAGCCCGATCGAGCGGCACGGGGGGGAAGTCGGCCGAGTTGTCAGTGGGAGAAGGGGAGGGAAAACGACGAAAAGGGCGGAGAACACGACCGCAGCCGGTGTCAGGGGCCGGACTGCAATCGGGCAGAGACGCGCAGCAGCCAGAAAAGCGTTTATGGCCACAAGGACCGCGGGAGCGGCGGGGGAACAAGAGCAGCAACGCAGGGGAAAATAAAGGACCGCTGGGAGGCGTGGACAGCAACAGCGCGGGAATCACCATTTTGAGTCGGCGGGGGAAGAAGACAAGCGCGGGAAAAGCCGCCAAGCGCGGGAAAAGCCGCCATCTTGAAAAAAAAAAATAATAATAATAAAAATATCCAAAGGGGAAGGAGAAACTCAGCAAGGATGCCAAAAACGGGTAACATCACTGCTTTTGATAACGATGTGGAAGATTGGGTCACTTATGTGGAATGCATCGAAGTTTACTGTACAACGAATGAGGTACCGGATGATAAGAAAGCACTAACCCTATTAAACTCAATGGGTGCGAAGACGTACGGGTTATTAAGGAACCTTGTAACACCAGACAAACCAATAGGGAAGAGTTTCGCGGATATTGTTACTATCCTGCAGGAGCATTTAAACCCCACGCCACTGCTGATAGCGGAACGATTTAAATTCTACAAAAGAATTCAACTTAAAGAAGAAAGCAACGCTAAATTCCTAACAGAACTGCGCAAGTTATCAAAGTACTGCCAGTTCGGAACAGGACTAGCAGATGCACTGAGAGATAAGTTTGTGTGTGGGCTCCTAAGGGAAGGAACCCAGAAGCGACTGCTAGAGGAAAAGGACCTTACGCTGGACAAAGCTTTCAGCATTGCAGCATCCCACGAGGCAGCAGCACGGGGCGCTGCAGAGATACAGCAAAGGCCATTGGAATTCAGCACCAATGAAATGGAATTGGGCACAGTAAAGTGCTATCGTTGTGGAAGGACAACGCATGACCAGAACCAGTGCTGGTTCAAAGATAAAGAATGCAGGCAATGTGGCAAACTTGGTCACATAGCGAGAGTATGCCGGTCCGGAAAGAAGACCAGCAGCAAAAAGTCACCGCAGGAGAAGTAAAAAAAGTACACAAGGTGACAGAGAACAGTTCGGATGAACAGAGGACGGATTCAGACTCCAGCAGTAAGCAACTGGGTTGTCTTAAAATACATAATGTGGGTAACACAGCAGACCACCAAACTATCTGGGTCATGCTTCGGATAGCAGGAGTCCAAGTGAAGATGGAATTGGACACTGGGTCGGCATTAACGGTCATGAATAAGCAAGATTACAAAAGATTATTCTCGCACATTCCCCTGAGGGATACGGAGATTGTATTGAAAACATACACGGGGCAAATAGTATACCCCAAAGGAAAGATAAAAGTAAACGTGGTCTACAATGGTAAAGAAAGTCAGAAAATGGACTTGTATGTGTTATCTGATGGAAGTCCGCCACTACTGGGACGGGAATGGATCCGGAGAATAAATGTGGACTGGCATTCCATACAAGCAGTGACTGTAGATGCCTGTACGGAGGACGACGTCAAACCTAAACGACTGTCCAAAATCTTAGACGATGCTAAGGAGGTGTTCCAAAAGGGACTTGGAACACTGAAAGGAATTACAGCAACCATCAAGGTTGAAGAACATGCAAACCCAAATTTTTTCAAAGCCAGACCGGTGCCTTATGCGATACGACCTGCTGTGGAAGCAGAGCTGGAAGGGCTAGAACGTTCAGGGGTACTGTCCAAGGTGGACTGGAGCGAATGGGCTACACCCATTGTTCCTGTCATGAAGCGTTCGTTGAGCAACAAGCCGGGGGAACCTGGGAAGGTTCGCATCTGTGGCGATTTCAAGATCACTGCTAATCCGGTTCTTCACACGGTGCAATATCCGCTTCCGCGGATTGAAGATATCTTCGCTTCGCTGTCTGGTGGGAAACACTTCACTAAGATAGGCCTGGCGCAGGCGTACCTACAGATGGAAGTTGATGAAGCATCACGTCAGTATCTCACGATCAACACGCATAAGGGCTTATATCGGTATAATAGACTGGTTTTTGGAGTGGCATCGGCTCCAGCGATTTGGCAAAGGGCCATGGAGCAGGTATTGCAGGGAATTCCAGGCACACAATGCTACCTGGATGACATCCTGATTACAGGAGATAACGATAAGGATCACCTCACGAATTTGGAGCAGGTGCTCATCAGATTGAAAGAATATGGGCTCAGAGTTAATCGCCAGAAATGCGAGTTCTTTCAAAAGCGAATCTCGTACTGCGGCCACGTCATTGACCGGGAGGGGCTCCATAAGTCACCTGACAAGATCGAAGCTGTTGTAAAAGCTCCTGCACCGGAAAATGTATCCCAGTTGAGGTCGTTCCTCGGGTTGGTTAACTATTACCACAAGTTTCTTCCAAATTTATCCACGGTGTTACACCCGCTAAACACTCTTTTGCAAATGGGAATACCATGGAAGTGGAGCGATGATTGTAAGCGGCCTTTTCAAAAGAGCAAGGCACTGATCACCTCTAAGGAAGTGTTGGCTCACTTTAACCCAACGCTGCCTATTCGCTTAGCTTGTGATGCTTCTCCATATGGTATCGGGGCAGTGCTCTCACATAAGTTTCCAGATGGCTCGGAAAGGCCAGTCGCTTTCGCATCCAGATCATTGACCTCCGCTGAGCGCAACTATGTTCAGATAGATAGGGAGGCTCGCAGCCTCGTGTGGGGAGTTAAGGAATTTAACCATTACCTGCAAGGCCAGAAGTTTATGCTGCTGACAGATCACCAGCCGTTGGTTTCCATTTTCAACCCTAAGAAGGGTGTTCCGGTAATGACGGCGCAGAGGCTTCAGAGATGGTCCCTTTTCCTAGGGGCACATCAATATGATATTGAATTCAAAGGTACAAAGCAACATGGTAATGCTGATGGGCTGTCGTGCCTGCCACTACCTACAGCGGAAGAGGCACCGGCAGTCGACCCTGTCGAGATATTTCACTCGACCATCATCGAATGCTTACCAGTCACCAATGCGGGTATTGAGAGAGAGACCCGAAATGACCCGACACTGTCTCGGGTCTACGACTTGACAGTGAAGGGATGGCCAGCACATGGTGAACCACTGTTACCAGCATTCTCAGTCAGACGAGAACAGCTGTCCGTATGTCAAGGAACATTGATGTATGGAACAAGGGTGATTATTCCTCCGAAATTAAGAGAGAGAGTTCTGAAAGAATTGCACGAAGGTCATCTGTGGGGAGTCAAGATGAAAAGCCTTGCTAGGGCTTATGTGTGGTGGCCAGGTATCGACAAACAAATAGAGGATCTGACTAAAAGCTGCTCAGGGTGCCAAAAAGTTCAAAATGCACCTCCAATTGCACCGCTGCATCCGTGGGAATGGCCTTCAGCCCCATGGCAACGTGTGCATATCGACTTTGCAGGTCCATTCATGGATTCCATGTTTTTGATAGCAGTAGACGCACATTCTAAATGGCCAGAAGTGATTAAGATGTCAACCACTACCTCTGAGAAGACGATCGCAGTTCTAAGAACCATATTTGCAAGGAATGGGTTGCCGGAGCAAATATGTTCAGACAACGGACCACAGTTCGTGTCAGAGGAATTCCAGAAATTCATGAAAAAGAATGGGGTGAAACACTATACATCTGCCCCATATCATCCGGCTACAAATGGGTTGGCCAAGAGATTTGTACAAACGTTCAAAAAGGCAATAAAGGCCATGAGTGAAGACCATATTCCACTACAACACAAGGTGGACAATTTCCTGGCGGCATATCAAAACGCCACGCATGCAGTGACAAATCAAAGCCCTGCCATAATATTCTATAACAGAAGGTTGCGGTCCCGGTTGGATTTGTTAAAACCCAATGTGCGAAGGGAAGTCGAAAACAGGCAATTCCAGCATGTAAATAACAAGGCCACTCGTAGTTTTGAAATAGGACAACCAGTGTTGGCCAGGGACTATAGGGATGATAAATGGCAACCTGGAACAATTCGTGCACGACAAGGACCCTTGGTGTACACGGTAGACGTTGGAGAGAACGTAATACGACGTCATGCTGACCAACTTGTGGAATCGAGAACAAGGGTCGACCCCATGTCTACGGCAGAGACACCAGTTGAAGAAGTTATTGACCCTGTAGCATCTACCTCAGACTTGAACGTACATGATGATGTTCAATCCATAGGAGATCAAGTGGATGAGTCACCCCAGCAACGAGAACCAGAGACCCCTGAAAGGCGTTATCCGGCCCGGATCAGGAGGCCTCCTCAGAGACTGAATCTTTGAACAGTTTTGTGTGTAAATTGTATATATGTTATCCATGTAATGTTTAATTTGGGGTGTACACTGTTAAGCTAAAAGGGGAGGAATTGTAGTGTATGTAACATGTACCACCTTAAGAGTATACCTTAAGGTGATGGACTACTTTTTGATGGCTCCTGTACATTGTAGTACCGGTGGTGACCACACCGGTATATAAACCCTGCGGAGCAAAGTGTATCTCAGTTCAGCCCTGACCCTCAATCACTAAAGACCTGTTTACTTACTTCTGTAGTCTGTGTCCTGTTATTCAGTATAACTGCGATTGAATCCACAGACTCAACAGGACCCCGGTGGACAGAGGCAAGGCGGTGGGGTTACCTGCGTGGATCACGGTGCACGATGCCCCCGTATCCAACAAATAGGTCCCTGTTACCTCCTCCACCTCCATCTCCACGAGGGGTCGCCTCCATACATTATATCGCAGCGCACACAGGTAGGCGGGCTGCACCAGCTCTAGTCATTTGGGCACAGGAGTCGGGGTTTCGGGAACGACAAGACCAGTGGTGGCGGCTATCTTCCCCTGCGCGATCATAAGAGACCGCATTGTCTCTAAAATTGATTCTATCGCAGCGGGATCCATAGCCGCACCGGCTCCCTTTGCTGGGACAGGAGCTACGGCTTGGGTTTGGGCTAGTGCTGGTGCGGCGGTCTGGGCTTGGGTTTGGGCTGTGGGAGATTTCCCTTTATTATCCTTCCACGGATTTTTACAGTCCTTGCGCCAATGTCCATCCTTCCCACACCCGTAGCAATTGAGCTTGGCTTGGGCAGGGCGATTCCCCTCCTGACGCCACTCCTTCTTGCTTGGGGCTGCGGGTTTTGCCTCATGCACTTTTCCCTTAGAGGGAGGCGTCTCCTGACCTCTACAATTCTTGTATGCCACGGTGAGCTGGCGGAGCACCGCTTCCTCCGTGACACCGGGACCTTGGGGGTCAAACCAGGACCTGGCTAAGGCCTGTATCTGTAGCAAGCTGTTAGCAACCAAGCAACGGAGCCAATGAACCCGCTGTTCGGCGCTCATTCCAACCCGTTCAGGCATGCCCGGACAACTGCATCGATACACTGGCCACAGCCTTTCTGCGTAAACCTGTGGGGGTTCTCCAGTTAGCTGCACAGTCCCTTCCACCTGTTGGAATGGATTACCATCGTCTACTCCCATAACTTCCAAGACCTCATCCCTGAGATCCGTATACCCTTTCCGCCCCCTCTTACTCTCGTCTGAGAGGCACTGAAGGATTGTGCTATCCAGGGAGAAGAGCAGCATCTTTGCCTGTTCAAGATCATCACAATCATTGATGGCGGCTGTCTCCTCTATCCCCCTGAAATGAACTGACGGATCTCCCTTCTGGGTGAGTTTTGGGAGGTGGCTCACCATGGATCTTAGTTGTTGGGCACCGTAGGGCATCACGAGCTGGTTCAGGTGGGGTCCATCATTGCCGTTTGCGGCGTTGGGACCGAACCTCTGGTGCCGAGCAGGACACATTGGTGCTGGCTCCGGCTTTACTGCCAGGGGTTGTTCCTCCTCCGGTGCCATCTCGGCTACCCTTCCTTCCACCACCCCCTTTTCTGGCCAAGCTTCACTATAGCTTGGCGGGGCTGAGGGTTCAGTGACTGGTGCCACAACTACTTCGCAAGAAACCGGATGTTTGGACTCCTGCAAAAAGTCAATCTGACTTGCTTTTGGGCTTACGAGGCATACCATGCCTTTTGCCTTAACCAGGGCCATTCACAGGTCCTTTATGGTCTTTTGGCAGGGGCCATGGTCTGCGCTCTCAAACCCATGTTCAAGGGACAGTTTGTAAGCTGCCTTGACTTCCACTACTCTCTTCTCCTGCGCTCTTAGCTGTTGTGCGAGGCGGGCGTTTTTCTCCCGTATTCTCGCTTCATGGATCTTTGCCTCGGTAACCTGGCATTCCAGATACTCTATTCTAGCCTGATGTTGGCTGGCTACAACTTGCCGTTCTTGATTCAGTGCGTGAAGCGCTGTGATGAGTTTTTCCCCACCCATGGCCTTTTCCTCTATCTCTGCTGCCTGGGCAGTGATTTTGGCTGCCTGTGCTGCAACGACCCGGTCCAAAATCTGGACCTGTTTCTTGTAGCACATTAGCCACACTGCCTTTTCCACTGACTTCTTATGCTCTTTGCTCTCTGTCCACCTGATGGCTGCATCCACCGGATGCCCATCCAGTAAGAGATCGGAAATCCACTGCTTAGTGAGATTTACCTTACCAAAGACATAATCTGCTATCCTCTCATCCATTGCATTTTGACTATTCAAACTTGGGTCTAATACATTGCAATCCTGCTGCCAGAGTCCTGCTGCGGTCGCCATTTTCTGTAAGGGGTTATCTCTCCGAGGTCACAGAGGTTTCTCTTGCCAGAGGCCTCTCTCTCTCTTTTGCACAGTAAAACCTTGAGTGGTTCGACCCACTCGCCTCTTAGATTCTCGACACTGGACTTAGGTGCAGGAAATACAATGCAGAGAAGACTCTTGTAGACCAAGTTTGATGAATCAAAATGGAATTTTATTGCATAAGGAAAAACAAATCAAATGCAAGCAAATAAGAGGATACATGGGAGGGAAAAACAAATCATAACAATACAGTACTAGCTTTCAGGCGTCCTGTCTCCACGTGGTTAGTGAAGCCCCAGCGAGCTGCGCCACACCTCTCTCCTGAGGTGGGGGTTGGGGACAGCTGGACACCGGCTGGCCTGGATGTCGGCGGGGTCGGGGATCGTCTGCTCGACCCCGGTCAGAGGAGCCTCGGGCTGGCCCCCATAGTTTCCTTCTGTAGTTTTTATTTGTCTCTTCCCCCGATTCGGGGTTGGTCGGTGACCTCCCGACGGTCACTCCGGGACAGGATGCGGACTTAGAACTACCTTCTTGATGGCTGCCTGGTTTTCTTCTTCTTCCTCTCCGATGATGGAGCCACACTGATCTCTTCCAAGCAGCCCCTCTCTGCAAAGCTCCCAAAGCTGATAAGCTAAAAAAAAACTGATTTCCTACCCGGGTGTCCCCCAATTATACTTCTCAGCAGAAGCCCTTATCTTGCGCCAAATCAGTTTAGTCTTTTGTTTTAATTTTGGCGGGCTGGGAGCACAACGGGGTAGTTATTATATTTAAAGTACATTCAGGATGGCCGGTAAAGGGCCATCTCTGGTCTGGAATGACCTTCATTGTTTTTAATGTCCTGGTGATGTCCTTAACGGGTCCTTGATGCTCTTCTCATGAATGTGTAACTGTTTTCCTTTGTCTGGGTAAACATTTAGATGGCCTTTATCTACAAGCTGATCTGGTTGGATCTGCATCCGATCTATATGTATAAGTGTACGTGTCTGGTTTCGTTTACTCAGAAATGGCTTCCAGAACCTACTGTGGGTTGAATCCACAAAGCTGTCTGAGGACTGCAGGAACCATTTTAAAGTGTCCCACTAAGTTGGTCACGGGGTCTGGCGGTCATTTTGAATGCCCCTTTTTCCTGGGCTTCTTTTAAAACAGTCTTTAAAATCATGGCCTCTTCTGCCATTCGACCCTTATTAATACAATATCAATTTTGCGAATCCGACACCAACATGGGAGCCAGGAAGGAAAGTTGGTTAGTCAGCAATTTAGTAGGAATCGGGTCGAGAGAGCAGGAGGTCGGTCTCATTCCTGGATCCAGCAGGCCTCGTCTCACTTTAGTTGGGTTACCCGAAGCCTGAGAAACTCGACCAGCCAGAGTTAAATTTGAAATGGTGGTTAAAACCCACCTCTTTGACCAAGTGTTTGGTCACCTGTCCTAATGTTTCAGTGGTGATGGGTGAACAGGATTTAGGGCTGGAAATGACCACAGTTCAGCCTGTGTGACAGCATCCGTTTTATTCCCTGTGTATAGTGAAAGAAATAACTTGCCTTTATATAGCGCCTTTCCTGACCTCTGGACGTCCCAAAGTGCTTTCCAGCCAATGAATGAGTATATTCCCCACTGGATAGTCAAGCATTAACTAGGCCGACACTGCCAGAAACTGCAGTGCAGCACTGTAGGACTTTAGCATTGATGACCACAGGAGGGAGCTCCAAGATAAAGCACGAAGGGACGAGTGAACTGAAAGGAAGGCAATAAATCCCCGAGAAGGAAAGGCAGAAAGCCGCCGAGCAAAGGGCATTCGGCAGCAGTGGAACGGAATCCAGAGCAGGATGGGGACCAGCAGAAACCAGCAGGTCGCAGCTAACTCAGCAGAGAGTGAACAATTCCCAGCAGAGGAGCAGAAATCTGAAACCGCAGCAGCAGGCCAGACACTACTACAACAACTTGCATTTATACAGCGCCTTTAACGCAGTAACACATCCCGAGGAGCTTCACAGGAACGGGAATCAAACAGAAACTGAGACAGAGCCAAAGAAGGAGACATTTGGACAGGTGACCAAACGCTTGGTCAAAGAGGTGGGTTTTAAGCAGCGTGTTAAAGGAGCAGAGAGAGGAGGAGAGGCCGAGGTTTCGGGAGGGAATTCCATAGTTTAGGGCCTAGACGGCTGAAGGCACGGCCGCCAATGGTGGAGCGAAGGAAACGGGGGATGGACAAGAGGCCAGAGTTGGAGGAACGTAGAGATCTCGGAAGGTGATAGGGCTGGAGGAGGTTAGAGAGAGAGTGAGGGGCGAAGCCATGGAGGGATTTGAACAGGAGGATGAAAATATTGAAATCAAGGCATTTCCGGACCGGGAGCGAGTGTAGGTCAGTGAGAACAGGGGTGAGGGGTGAATGGGTCTTGGTACGAGTTAGAAATATGGGCAGCAGAGTTTGGGATGAGCTCAAGTGTATGGAGGGTGGAAGATAGGAGAGCGGGTCAGGAGAGCACTGGATTTGTTGTTGTTAGTTCACAGGGAGGTCATCACTATATCGAATCCAGACGGCCCAGCAGAGAATAGTCTCCGTAGTGTCCATCCTGGAGAGGCTTCAGGTGGAGCTCACCCACCTCCCCCCGCACCCCCTTCAACCTCTCAGGAAGTTGGGTTTACATTTCCTGTATCGGGGATGAATGTGCAGTTTCACAGAAACATAACCAACAAACTGCTTTCCTTCCGTGCTTACATCCCAGTTTAACACAGAACCAGCACCTTCTCAATGACAGGACGGCACCCGGAGATATTTGCTCAGTTGGCAGTCACTGCTGGACCATTCTGAGAAAGTTATCTGTTTCTTTGGATTTTGGAAATGTGGGTAATATAAAACAGGCTCATTTTATTCCTCTATTGAACGGAGTCCCTTTGGGATTGATCTGGCTGTAAGATCTGGTGATGGGAGACAGGGACCAAGCTTAATCTTCAGTAATACAATCCAGGCAGCTCCACAATAAACCAGAGCACAGTTAATGATGGACCAGTCAGTGTGGTTCATTTGTGGGATTGGAGAGAAGGTCTTGGCACAAGAGGATGGGACCCTCCCCAGTTGGCTCCAGATAACCCGACAAACCAGCGCCATAATGAGTCAGGTGGTCCTCACTCGATAAGCAGCAGGAAACTGTGTGTTGCTCTGTAAGCTGGCACTGGGCAAGCAGTGAGGGTATCAAACATCTGGTACTCTGGACAAGCAGAGAGGCTATCAAACATCTGGGACTCTGGGCAAGCAGCGAGGATATCAAACATCTGGCACTCTGGGCAACCAGGGAGGGTATCAAACATCTGACACTGGGCAACCAGGGAGGGTGTCAAACATCTGGCACTCTGGGCAACCAGGGAGGGTATCAAACATCTGGCACTCTGGGCAACCAGGGAGGGTATCAAACATCTGGCACTCCTGGCAACCAGAGAGGGTATAAAACATCTGGCACTCTGGGCAAGCAACTAGGGTATCAAACATGTGGATCGGAAAGAGACAACTAGTAAAGGGAGAGGAAGGTTCCAACAGTAACAATTTGGTTCAAACTAATTAATTTATTGGAACTTAGCCTAATTGTTGTAACACTAGGGAGAGAAATTCGTGTGTTTAGCGCCACGAGCTGGCACTAAAATGCCGGTCGCTGATGGGGGTTCAAGCGGCGCATGCCATTTTGGTGTTGCTGGTTGTGCTGCCGCTAAACTTGATCGCCGGTGACATCACAATCACCCAGATCATGATGTCAGTGAGTGTGCAACGCTCACTTGACACCCGATGTACCAGTTTTGTTTTGGCCATTGCATTTATTGGCTGGAGAAAGTAACGACAGGTAGAGGTGGCGAGCAACAGCAGGGAGCCGGCTCCAGACATAAGATTTAAAGGGATCCTCACCAATCACTCGCACCCAATAGGGTTTTGCAGTTTGAGTGGCTGTGTGCTACTTCCTGCAACTGCAAGAGTTTTCTTTAGATATTTCAAGGTTAGTTGGTATCAGGGAGTGTTCTGGCAAGTACAAAACTCCCTCATTATTGTTGACACGCTTCAAACTGCAACACTTGCTAAAAGTCATGGGGGTTGTACTGACAGTCAACATCACCCTCCAGGATCTACGGCAGAGAGAGCGGAGGCAGCAAGGAAGACAGGAACATGTGGCCAGAGGGAGGAGGAGGGCCATCAGGGCTCTCAACAGGAAGCCTTACCCACCGAGGGTATTCCGACAGCCCTTCTCCTACCTTCAATTAAGTGAGGAGCCGTGTATTAGGAGGCTCCGCTTCACCAAGGAGGTGGTCACAGAACTCTGACACATTATGCAGCTGGACGTCCAGCCTCAGACCAGGGCAGCTATAGCTCTCCCAGTGATAGTCAAGGTCACCGTGGCCCTCAATTACTTCACTAGCGGATCCTTCCAGTCTGCAGGAGGACACATAACTAACATCTCACAGCTCGCTGTCCATCGCTAAATCCAGGAAGTCACAGAAGCTCACTACACCAGGAGAAAGGACTACATTGGCATCCCAATCAACAGGGAGAAGCAGGATGAGCGTGCATGAGGCTTTGCCAAGATAGCAGGATTCCCCATGGCGCAGGGTGCCATCAACTGCACCCACGTGGCCTTGCAGGCACCGCATAACAATCCTGAGATCTTCCATGACCGTAAAGGCTACCACTCACTTAATGTGCAGCTGATGTACGACCACAGCGATTCCTCAATGTCAATGCCTGCTAACCTGGCAGCAGCCACGATGCCTTCATCCTATGCCAGACTGGTGAGCCAGCACTCTTCCAGCCACCACGTCAAGCTCAAGGGTGGCTGCTCGGAGAGAAGGGCTAACCACTCTCCACCTGGCTCCTGACTCCCCGCCACAAACCCAACACTCGTGCCCAGCACTCATATAATGAGAGCCATGCTGCCACCAGGAACATCATCGAGCAGACCATTGGCCTACTGAAGCAACGGTTCCACTGCCTTGACCGCTCGGAAGGAGCCCTCCAATACTCGCTGGAGCAGGTGTCCCATTTCGTGGTGGTCTGCTGCATGCTCCACAACTTGGACATCATGAGGGCACAGCCCTTGCCAGCAGGGATTGCAGGATCACCTCAGGAGGAGGACGAGGACCAGGGAGTGTAATGACCAGCAACATGTCATTCTAGAATGGTACACTAGGTGGAGCTGTATGTTTAAGTAAGGGACTACCCACGATGCACTAGGCTACCCACAAGGCAGTAGTCAAGATGGATGCTGTGGTGTATGTGCCTTTAAGAGCAATTATGGTGTATGTGCCTTTAAGAGCCCCAGGTGTGCGTAATGCCGGTAATTGCCACTTGGGCTATATAAGCCTGTGTATTGTGTATATCCTTTAGAAACCCCCCCCCAGACTTGCTTAGTAAATACCTATGAACCAACTCCTGTCTTCAGTGTCTTTATCTACACACGGACACTACAGTGGCGACGAAGTGGAAACGGACTTACCTGCAATTCGGCAGCACCTCAAGGACATCGATTCCTCCAGCGTCCAGAAGACTCAAGGAAGTAAGAGAAACTGTGGTTTCACCAGCTGGCCAAGCTGGTGACAGGTACTGCGCTAATCCTTCCTGGGCGTCAGGCTGGAGCTCCAGCGGCGGGCTCTACAGCTGAGACAGGCAGCGAAATCGGAGGCAAGCAATAACGGACTGGGAGGGTGCACTTGAGAGACGGCTGGCGCGGCAAGCAGGTCAGCGTTTAGACCTCCGTCGGGAACGAGTCTCCAACAGTGAATAAACGGAAACCACAGTAAAACAGCGTTGTTATCGGTAGCAGCGGCGGGAAAGCGCGGGAAGCGCCATATCTTTGCTACAGAGAGAAAAAAAAAAAGCGCGGGAAGCGCCATATCTTTTCTGAAATGCCTAAATCTGGTAATATTGAGGCTTTTGATGGCGAAATAGAAGATTGGACCACATACGTGGAAAGAGTAGAGGTTTATTGCACTGAAAATGGAATAACAGATGAAAAAAAAGCTTCAGTACTTCTGAACTTAATGGGCGCGAAGACATACGGGCTGTTACGAAATTTAATCACTCCAGCCAAACCAAAGGACAAGACTTTTAAAGAAATTGTTGATACCCTGCAGGAGCATTTAAACCTAACACCGCTGCTGATAGCGGAACGATTCAAGTTCTTCAAGAGAAATCAACACAAGAATGAAAGTAATGCTGATTACCTAACCGAATTAAGAAAGCTATCAAAGTACTGCCAATTCGGAGCAGGACTATCGGATTATCTTCGAGACAAATTTGTTTGCGGTCTCTTAAGTGAAGGAACACAAAAAAGACTGCTTTCTGAAAAAGATTTAACATTGGACAAAGCTTTCAGTATGGCTGTATCATACGAAGCAGCAGCAAAAGGAGCTGCAGAGATACAACAAGAGACACAGGACTTCGGCACCCATAAAATGACACAGGAGTTCGGAAGATGTTATCGCTGCGGCAGATCCACCCATAACCAGAGGGACTGCTGGTTCAAGGGCAAAGCATGCAGGCAATGTGGTAAGATTGGACACATTGCACGGGTATGCCAATCTGGACAAAATAAATCCACTGACAGAAAACAAAAAATCAATAAAGAAAAGTACAGGAAGGTACAAATGATGACGGACAATAGCTCCGAAGACCAGAATAGCGATAGCGACTCCGGGAACAAGAGACTAAGCTGTCTCAAATTACATAATGTACTTGCCAAAGAGGATTACCAAACCATTTGGGTTACCCTCACAATAGCAGGGTCCCCAGTTAAAATGGAGCTAGATACAGGATCAGCTCTAACCGTAATAAATCGACGAGATTACGAGAGGCTATTTTCGCATATACCTCTAAAAGACACATCCATTATCTTAAAAACATATACGGGGCAGAAAGTCTACCCCAAAGGAAAAATAAGGGTGCCTGTGGTATACAACGGCAAAGAAATACAAAAGTTGTATTTATACATTCTACAAGATGGTGGTCCACCGTTGTTGGGGCGTGAATGGATAAGGAAGATATGTTTAGACTGGCACTCCATTCAGGCACTGACGGTGACCAGTAAGGAAAAAATCAATGATGACATCATACCTGAACGATTAAAAGACATCTTGGCCAACGCCAAAGAAGTGTTTCAAGAGAAACTAGGAACCTTGAAAGGCATCACCGCCTCAATAAAAGTGGAAGATACAGCAATTCCAAAATTTTTTAAGGCAAGACCGGTGCCATACGCAATACGTCCGGCAGTCGAGGCAGAGCTGAAGAATTTGGAAAAGGCAGGCGTATTATCCAAAATAGATTGGAGCGAATGGGCAACACCCATCGTTCCAGTCGTGAAAAAAACATTGAAAAATAACTCTGAGGAACAGAAAAAAATTTGCATCTGTGGGGACTTTAAGGTGACTGTAAACCCGGTCCTTCACACGGTACAGTATCCTCTTCCGAGGATAGAAGATATTTTCGCCTCACTATCCGGAGGGAAACGTTTCACCAAAATTGACTTGGCACAGGCATATCTACAGATGGAGGTTGAGGAGACCTCTAAAAAGTATCTCACAATAAACACACACAAAGGCCTGTACCAGTACAATCGACTGGTTTTTGGAATAGCATCAGCTCCAGCTATCTGGCAAAGAGCTATGGAGCAAGTCCTGCAAGGGATTCCGGGGACTCAATGCTACCTAGACGACATCCTTATAACAGGAGAAAACGACAACGAGCACCTTGCCAATTTGGAGCAGGTGCTCACTAGGCTGAAAGAACGGGGCCTACGAGCAAATCGCCCCAAGTGCGAATTTTTCCAAAATCAGATACCATATTGTGGCCACATAATTAATAAGGAAGGGTTGCATAAGTCACCTGAAAAAATTGAAGCAGTTATAAAAGCCCCAGCACCTGAAAATGTTTCACAATTAAGGTCATTCCTGGGATTAATAAATTACTATCATAAATTTTTACCGAACTTATCAACTATTCTACACCCTCTTAATGATCTTCTACAGACAGGAGTGATTTGGAAATGGAACGAAGACTGTAAACGTGCCTTCCATAAATGTAAAGACTTAATCACATCCGAGAAAATTTTGGCTCATTACAACCCATCACTACCAATCAGACTGGCGTGCGATGCATCCCCTTACGGCATAGGAGCGGTATTGTCTCATAGATTCCCTGATGGCTCGGAACGGCCGATAGCTTTTGCGTCACGCTCATTGAACTCAGCTGAGCGTAACTATGCCCAGATAGACAGGGAAGCACTCAGCCTGGTATGGGGAGTGAAGAAATTCAACCATTACCTACACGGACAAAAATTTACCTTGCTGACTGACCATCAACCCCTCATCTCCATATTCAACCCTAAAAAAGGTGTCCCCATTATGACGGCACAAAGACTACAGAGGTGGTCCCTTTTTCTAGGGGCACACCAATACAACATTGAACACAAAGGGTCAAAACAGCATGGGAATGCTGACAGTTTATCACACCTACCGTTGCCAACGATAGAAGAGGCACCTACAGTAGACCCAGCAGAGATATTCCACTCTACCATAGTGGAATGTCTACCGGTGACAAATTCTGCCATTGAAAGGGAGACAAGAAATGACCCTACTCTCTCACGGGTCTACGATTTAACAGTGAAGGGATGGCCAGCACATGGCGAACCACTGTTGCCAGCATTCTCGCAAAGAAGAGAACAGCTGTCAGTGTGCCGAGGAACCTTGATGTGTGGATCCAGAGTGGTGATTCCACCCAAACTCCAGGATAAAGTGCTAAAGGAGCTTCACGAGGGGCATCTGGGTAGAGTGAAAATGAAGAACCTAGCTAGGGCATTTGTATGGTGGCCAGGTATCGATGGAGACATCGAAGACATGACCAAGAGCTGCCTAGGATGCCAGAAGGTCCAAAATGCTCCGCCACAGGCCCCTCTACATCCATGGGAGTGGCCCTCATCTCCCTGGCAAAGGGTGCACATCGACTTTGCTGGTCCATTTATGGACTCAATGTTCTTAATCGCAGTTGATGCACACTCCAAGTGGCCGGAGGTAATAAAGGTGTCCTCCACCACCACGGAAAAAACCATCACAGTATTAAGGACCATATTTGCCAGGAATGGGCTGCCGGAGCAGATATGTTCTGATAATGGACCGCAATTTGTGTCCGAAGAATTCAGAAAGTTCTTAAAGAACAATGGGGTAAAGCACTACACGTCCGCCCCATACCATCCCGCCACCAATGGATTGGCTGAAAGGTTTGTCCAGACCTTCAAGAAGGCCATCAAGGCCATGGGTAATGAAGACATAAAACTTCAGCACAAGGTGGATAACTTCTTATTTGCATATAGGAATGCAACGCATATGGTTACTAACCAAACTCCCGCCATGATGTTCTACAATAGAAACCTAAGATGCCGGCTGGATTTGGTCAAGCCCAACATCCGAAGGGACTTGGAGAACCGGCAGTTTCAGGGCATGAATGAAAGGCCAACTAGGGCCTTCCAGATAGGCCAACCGGTTTTGGCCCGGGACTACCGTACCGAGAAATGGCAGCCTGGAACTATCTGCACACGATTAGGACCACTGATGTATACCGTGGACATCGGAGACAGCATAATAAGGCGCCATGCTGACCAAATCATCAAGTCATCCGAAAAGGGACAACCTACACCACCACTCTATACATCTAACGATGAAGTAGAGATACCCATATCTACCTCCGATCCGGTGATACTGGAGCCCGATGAACCCGACACTGGCTTTCAAGCCGAATCAGCCTTGCCAGAAGAACCTACTACACCACCAGAAACTACTACGCCCCCGAGGCGTTATCCGGACCGAGTCAGGAAGCCTCCTGAGAGACTAACTTATAATTAATTAATACAGCAATGTATATTATTTTGCATATAACATGTAATTAATAATTACTTAAAATATGATGTACTAGTTAGCTAGAAGGGGAGGAATTGTGGTGTATGTGCCTTTAAGAGCAATTATGGTGTATGTGCCTTTAAGAGCCCCAGGTGTGCGTAATGCCGGTAATTGCCACTTGGGCTATATAAGCCTGTGTATTGTGTATATCCTTTAGAAACCCCCCCCCAGACTTGCTTAGTAAATACCTATGAACCAACTCCTGTCTTCAGTGTCTTTATCTACACACGGACGCTACAGATGCCTGTACACTAGTCCACATGGCTGAATAACCCCAGATCCCCGTTGCTCACCACATCCCCATCATACCATCCCCGTCTCACGCCATATCATAGTGTCTTCCTGGGTGCAATGCTGAACTGGGAGACACTACAAAAGATTCCAAACACAATTAATAAATGTATCTATAATAATATCACAAATATTTACATTAATACTGTTAACTAATCACCTTTGTGCAATCCCTCAGTGTCTGTTTCTCATGTGCCCTTTCCTGATCTAGTGCTCCTACGCAGTGCTCCCCCGATAGTTGCAGCATGGCTGATGGAAGGCTGCTGAGTTTCCATGCGGGAGACTTCAGATGGCCTTGCAGGACAACCTCGAGCCGCATTGGCCCTAGTGAGCTCGGATGTAAACTGTACCACCTCAGCATGGGTGGCAGCAGTCTGGGTTGGCTGGCTGACAGGCAGCAACAAGGGCAATGGCGGAGTGGCAGTGGTGGGAATAGGAATTCTGTCATCTTGAGAGAGGACAGAAGGTTCCTGCTCCACTGACCCACTGCCACACACCTGGGGCGGCGCCTCAGCATTCCTAGAAATCTGTTGGAGAAAGGATTGCTGGGCTGCTGCGAGACCCACAATCACTGATCGACGGTGGGCAACCCAACCACGTTAGCAGCAGCCTGAGCTTGGGTGGCATCATGCTGAGACTGCGCGAGAGCAGTCTGAACTTCCGCTCCAACAGCAAGGCGTTGGGTCGCTTCCACCTGTGCTGTAATGGAAGATGCGACATCGCCCATCATAGGCAGCATCACGTCTGGGTCGACACAGTCTCTCTGGGAGTGTACCATCATTTCCAGGCTGGAAATTCTGGGCTCCATGCTCTGTGCAGAGCCCTGTACAATGTTGGAGGCGGACTCCCCCATGCACCTTGACATTGCCGAGAGGCTCTCTGGAAGATTCGCCATCGCACCCATCAATTCTGTGTGCTTGCCCATCACCCTTCTTCTGAAGGTCTCCCCATTGAAGTCCTCATTGGAGTCCTGCGCAGCAGAACCTGTGCACGAACTTGCCCTCCGGAGCCAGAAATGCTGCAAACAGCATCAGCAGCTTGAAAGTGAGAAGAGATTGTGGGCTGAGGGGGAAGTGGGATGGGAGGAGAAGGATGAGGAATGAACATACCGTTCTTGTCCCCCAGGGGTTCAACCTCGCCAGTTGCCACGGCGTCAAAAATGTGGCACCCAATGATCTGCAGTACTCGCTCCTCCAGCTGGCTAAGTTCCTGCATGACCGCCTGGCCCCCGCCCGCCTGTTGCTGCTCGCTGTGATTTTGGGCCAGCTTGGCCTGCAAGAGAAAGAGAAGTGTGTGAGTAAGTGTGGAGCAATGTGTTTGGGTGATGTGCCAGCCATAGTTGAATAGCTGTCAGTGTGTGTGAAGTATGAGATGTGGGTGTGAGTGTTGCAGCCGTGGTGAGGTTGTGAGGCTGAAGTGAAGTTCTGATTGTGAGGTGTGAGTGGTGATAGGTAGAGATTGTTAGGTGAGTGCTGGGGGTGAGGTGCATTGAGCAGTGTGTGAGGCTTGTGGTGGAGATGGTGCTATGTGGCATTTGCTGAAGACTTCACTCACCTTGACCGCTTGTGTGAGGTCATTAAACTTCTTCCTGCACTGGTCGGGGATCCTGGGGACCACAGTGCTGGCCGTGACGTGGTCCGCAATCTCCCGCCACATGGTGCGGGATGTGTAGGGCGAGGGCCTCCTGCCAGTTTGTGGGTATAGGACCGCCCACCTCCTCTTCACTGTGAAGACCAATGTCTCTAGAGCTTCTTCTGAAAACCTCCGGGCTCTCGCCCTTGGTCGAGGATCTGCCATCACGATTTCTCAAGAAGTCTTCCTTGTCCTTCACCTTCTTCTGATTGTTGTCGGGGCAGCTGCAAACCCAACCACCCTGACAATGAGGTGCGAGAGCATCAATGCTCCTCCCCTTTAAACAGTGGAAAAGCCGGAGGGAAACCTGACTGAATTAGACTGGCCCCGATATTGGCCCACCTGTTGAGAGTAAGGCCAATGAGCATCAGTTTTAGCTCTGAAATCATGACTATAATCATGTTAATGAAGGGTGAGCACCAATTTTGTGCTACCTGGACCATTTTCAGGTGACTTTCTGTAAGGGGTTTTAGACCGCAGAGGTTTGAGTGGTTCGACTCACTCGCCCCTTAGATTCTATACTCTGGACTTTGGGGCAGGAACCACAATGTAGAGAAAACTCTTGTAGACCAAGTTTGATGAAACGAAATGGAATTTTATTGCATAAGGAAAAATATCAAATCAAATGCAAGCAGATAAGAGAGTACATGGGAGGGAAAAACACAAACAAATCATAATGACACAATACTAACTAAGGCAAATACAGGCATCTTATACTCTACAAAGATCATCATGAAATAAGGAAACACACGGAACATTGAGGGACAACAACTCATGTTAATTGTACCCTTAAATCCACCCCCCTTAAACCTATCTAGATCTGATTGTGAAGGGCCAGAAACATGCTCACCAATCCAACTAGGAAGTACCAGGTTTTGAAAACAAGTCTGTGTTTTGATCCCTTCAGGCGTCCCGTCTCCTCGTGGATCGTGGAACCCCAGCGAGCTGCGCCACACCTCTCTCCTGAGGTGGGGGTCGGGGACGGCTGGACAGCGGCTGGCCCTGATGTCGGAGTGGTCGAGGATCGTCGGCTCGACCCTGGTCAGAGGAGCCTTGGGCTGGCCTTCATATAGGTTTCTTCAGTTTATTTTTGTCTCTTGCCGAGCCGGAGTGGCTGGAAGGTCCCTTCTGTAGGGTTATTTTGTCTCTTCTCCCGAGCCGGAGAGGGTCGATGGACTCTCGTTTTGTCAACGGCCCGGTGTTGGTCGATGATCTCCCGATGTTATACCCCGGGGCGGGACGCCGGCTTCGAATGACCTTCTTGATGGTGGCTTAGTCTTCTTCTTCTTCCTCCGATGGTGCAGAGGAGTTCGTTGATCTTCTCCCAAACCAGCTCCTCTTTACCCAGCTCAAAAGCTGGACCGGCTGCCAACGCTCCAAGGCTGAAGATCTGCAAAGCTGAAACTCAACTGCTCCGAAGAAGCTCCAACTCAACCCCAACTGCCGAATTCCTACCCGAGCCTTCCAGTTATACTTTTCCTTCAGAAGCTTCTGCCTCCCGCCCAAAATCAGGTTAGTCTTTGTTTAACTTTTGGTGGGCTGTGAGCACAGCGGGGTAGTTATTATATTTTAAAACATTTTTGATGGCCGGTAAAGGCCCATCTCTGGTCTGAAATGACCTTCATTGTTTTTAATGTCCTGCTGATCTCGTTATCTAGTCCTTGGTGCTGTTCTCATGAATATGAAATTGTCCCCTTTTGTCTGGGTCAACATTTAGATGACCTCTGTCTCCAGGCCGATCTTGACTGGATCTGCATCCAATCCATATGTATATGTGGGTGTCTGGTTTTGTTCTCTCAGAAACGGCTTCCAGAACTTACTGTGGGTTGAATCCACAAAGCTGTCTGAGGATTCGCAGGAACCATTTTAAAGTTTCCCAATAAGCCGGTCACGTGGCATGGTGGCCATTTTGTATGCCCCTTTTTCTGGGCTTCTTTTAAAACAGTCTTTAAAATCATGGCGTCTTCTGCCATTCGACCCTTTATAATATAAAGTTCAATTTTGCGAATCCTACACTAGCTAAACCTCATTTAGTCTTAACACGGCCCATTTTGTGGCGATATCCAATCTTGAGCCCAGTCCCGATCCAAATCCCCAGTCTTAGAGACAGAGGCACTTCTCATCCAATCCCTCCAGTTATACAGGGGGGAATTTCACCTTCATAAAACAGGTTGGTTTGGAGTGTGGGGCTAGTTGAATTGTTAAAAATTGAATCGTGACCTGAACCCGCCCACTTCTGGGTTGCGCGGTGTGTGAGGCTTGTGGTGGAGATGGTGGTATGTGGGACGGGAGGCGGGCAGACAACCCGCTACCAGGAGGCGGGAGGCCAATTTAAATATTACAATGAGGCTGGAAGCTGCTTCTTTAACCTCCGTTTTGTGTTTTGCTGTAGCTGGTCGGGTTTTATACACCTGGTAAAACCCGACAGTTACAGCAGGGCGAGGACTGCTGCATCCTGGAGGTAAGTGTCTTTACAGCGACCTCCTGGATCCAGGGTCCCTGCCTAGCCCACCCCCCGCGATCGGAGATCCCCCCACGAGGCCTCTGATCGCCTTCCTGGAGCCCCTCCCCACCCCCCGCCTCCCGCCGATGATCCTGAGGCCAGCCCCGATCATCCTGAGACCCCGATCTTCCTCCACCCCAACTCCGATCATCTGGAGACCCCGATCTTCCTCCCCCTCCAACCCCGATCATCCGGAGACCCCGATCTTCCTCCCCCTCCAACCTCGATCATCCGGAGACCCCGATCTTCCTCCCCCCCAACCCCGATCATCTGGAGACCCCGATCTTCCTCCCCCCCCAACCCCGATCATCCGGAGACCCCGATCTTCCTCCCCCTCCAACCCCGATCATCCGGAGACCCCGATCTTCCTCCCCCCCAACCCCGATCATCTGGAGACCCCGATCTTCCTCCACCCCAACCTCGATCATCCGGAGACCCCGATCTTCCTCCCCCTCCAACCCCGATCATCTGGAGACCCCGATCTTCCTCCCCCCCAGCCCCGATCATCTGGAGACCCCGATCTTCCTCCCCCTCCAACCCCGATCATCCGGAGACCCCGATCTTCCTCCCCCTCCAACCCCGATCATCCGGAGACCCCGATCTTCCTTCCCCCCCAACCCCGATCATCCGGAGACCCCGATCTTCCTCCCCCTCCCCCGATCATCCGGAGACCCCGATCTTCCTCCCCCTCCAACCCCGATCATCCGGAGACCCCGATCTTCCTCCCCCTCCCCAGATCATCTGGAGAACCCAATCGTCCTCCCCCCCCAACCCCGATCATCCGGAGAACCGGATCTTCCTTCCCCCCCAACCCCGATCATCCCGAGACCCCGATCTTCCTCCCCCTCCCCCGATCATCCGGAGAACCCAATCGTCCTCCCCCCCAACCCCGATCATCCGGAGAACCGGATCTTCCTTCCCCCCCAGACCCCGAACATCCCGAGACCCCGATCTTCCTCCCCCTCCCCCGATCCTCAGGAGACACCGATCTTCGTCCCCCCCAACCCCGATCATCCGGAGACCCCGATCTTCCTCCCCCTCCCCCAATCATCCCGAGACCCCGATCTTCCTCCCCCCCACCCCGATCATCCCGAGATCCCAATCTTCCTCCCCCATCCCCCAATCATCCCATGACCCCGATCTTCCTCCCCCCCTCCCCCGACCATCCCGAGAGCTCATTCTTCCCCCCCCTCCCCCGACCATCCGGAGAACCCGATCTTCCTCCCCCCCCCGATCATCCGGAGACCCCGATCTTCCTCCCCCCCCCCGATCATCCGGAGACCCTGATCTTCCCCCCCCTCCCCCGACCATCCGGAGAACCCGATCTTCCTCCCCCCCCCGATCATCCGGAGACCCTGATCTTCCTCCCCTGAACATCCCAAGACCCTGATCTTCCTCCCCCCTCCCCCGATCATCCCGAGACCCCGATCTTCCTCCCCCCCCTCCCCTGATCATCCCGAGACCTCGATCTTCCCCCCCTCCCCCGACCATCCGGAGACCCCGATCTTCCACCCCCCCAACCCCGATCATCCCGAGATCCCAATCTTCCTCCCCATCCCCCAATCATCCCGTGACCCCGATCTTCCTCCCCCCCTCCCCCGATCATCCCGAGACCTCAATCTTCCCCCCCCCTCCCCCGACCATCCGGAGATCCCGATCTTCCTCCCCCCCTCCCCCGATCATCCGGAGACCCCGATCTTCCTCCCCCGAACATCCCAAGACCCTGATCTTCCTCTCCCCTCCCCCGGTCATCCGGAGACCCCGATCTTCCTCCCCCTCCCCCGATCATCCGGAGACTCCGATCTTCCTCCCCCTCCAACCCCGATCATCCCGAGATCCCAATCTTCTTCCCCCCTCCCCCGATCATCCCGAGACCCCGATCTTCCTCCCCACCTCCCCCGATCATCCCGAGACCTCGATCTTCCCCCCCTCCCCCGACCATCCAGAGACCCCGATCTTCCTCCGCCCCAACCCCGATCATCCCGAGACCCCGATCTTCCTCCCCCCCCCCTCCACTGATCATCTGGAGACCCCAATCTTCCTCCCCCTCCAGCCCATCGATGATCCGGAGACTGACACCGGCCCCCACCCGATCCCTCCCTCCCTCCTCTGTGTGGCCTAGTGCAACAGGCCTACCCGGCCGGAGCCAGCCAGCCTCTCCATCTGGCTGGCTGTGGATGAGAAACAGAGGCTTCAGATGCAAATCAGGCCCTGCCGTTAAAGTCAGCAGGGTTTGCAGGAAACCCGTTCTCCCAGGTTTCCCGCCCCCATTAGAGCCGCCCGCCCCCAACCCGCCCTCCCCATGAAAATCCAGCCCACTGAACTCAACCTGGCCCTGTTCATCCCTTCCCCCCAATTCATGATGGCAATCTTTACTCCACCCCTCAGTAAACACTGGCACTCACTTTCCACCCGACTCGAAGCACTCCACCCAGTTTTTCCCTTCTTTCTCACTTAACAGCGCTTCTAAATTTCTGTTTTCATGAAAATTCCCATCGGCAGTAAACAGCGGCCAAAATTAATTCCATTAGCAGCAGGACTCAGGCAGGAGCATCGTGGAGCGGAGAGAGCGGAGAAATGATCATCTCGCTGTTTAGGTGCTACAACGGGTCTGGGTAGACAACACCACTTTTCAGAAGCGCGCTCGCTCTCTCCAACGCCGCGCATGCGTCCTGCGAATGTCAACGTTCAATACCGGCAGCGGTGTTATCAACAGCTGCAAACATTTATTAATGACTTAGATTACAAAATAGAGAGCCAGATATTCACGTTTATCGATGACAAAGATTGGTTTCATTGTAAGCAGTGTAGACGGGGCATAAAATTACAGAAACATTGACAGATTCAGTGAGTCGGGAAAACTGTGGCAGATGGATTTCAACGCATGCAAGTGTGAGGTCATCCATTTTGGACCAAAAAGGATCGATCCTAGTATTACTGAAATGGTGAAAAGCTCAGAGCAGTGGAGCTCCAAAGAGATTTAGGGCTCCATGCACACAGATCACTAAAATGTAATAGTCACTACAAACAAAATCAAAAAGGATCATGGGATGTTAGCCTTTCGAACTCGAGGGTTGGAATCTAAAGGGGAGGAAGTTGCGATCCATCAATACAAAGCCCTGGTTAGATCACATCTGGGGGACTGAGACACAGTTCTGGACACTGCACCTTAGAAGGGATATATTGGCATAGGAAGGAGTGCAGCGCAGATTGATCAGAACGTTACCAGGGCGAAGGGTTAGATTATGAAGAGAGATTATATAAACTAGGTTCGTATTCCCTGGATTTTAGACGGTTAAGGGGTGATTTGATTAAGATTTTTAGAATTTTGAAAGGAATCGATAGGCTAGATAGAGAGAAACATTTTTCTGCTGGTGGGAGCATCTCGGACAAGGGGACAAAACCTTAAAATCAGAGCCAGGCCATTCAGGAAATTAGGAAACAATTCTTCATCCAAAGGGAGAAACACTCTCCCACAAAAAGCAGCTCAATTAATAAATTAAAAATTGAGATGGTCAGATTTCTGCTAGCCAAGGATCATAAGGGATTATGGAGGCAAGGCAGGTTGATGGAGTTAGGATACCGATCAGCCATGATCTCATTGAATGGTGGAACAGGCTCGAGGGGCTGAATGGCCGGCTCCTGTTCCTATGAGGAACCCTACCATGCGGGCGAACCCTCGTGCTCTCTCCTCCTGCTCCTCTTTGGCAATAGGGAAGGAGATGCAAGTGTTTTGCAAGGCGTAAAGAACTTCAAATCAGGGTTACACACTGAAAGGGGATAATTCGACTCGACAGCATTTAAGGGGTTACTATAAGCTTGCTGACACTGCCTGAATTCTTGGAGCCCAATGTGCAGACAACAAGCACGTATGCATGGATCTCAATAGGATGTGCTTTGAAATAGCAGATGGGAGCAAATTCACTTACGGTTAGAGAGCGCAAATGCAGCTGTGATAAGAACGGATGTGGTAACGACCAAATTAGGTCGACGGAAAGTATATAACTGCATAACATGCTTGTAAGTATTGAGTCTGATCCTCCAAGAGTGGAAGGACGGGCTCCCACGTGTGTGAAATAAAGACTGTTTACACTCTTGCTCCTGACTTGTGTCGAGCATTTTGAAATGCTCCACAACACACACTGATCCATGTCATGATCTTCCTGCCCGGCATGTTGCCGGTGTTCCACAGGCGGGCTCGCTAACCCCATTACCAAGATGGCGTGCGCACTAACCCCTTTACCAAGATGGCGTGCTCGATAACCCCTTTACCAAGATGGCGCACTCGCTAACCCCTTTACCAAGATGGTGTGCTGTGCACTTCCCATCGGAAGTTTGTGCACATATCTTGGAAACCATTTCCGAACCTTAGGTGATCACCTAGTGCCTGAGAAACAGGCATTTCTTGGCTCAATTTAAACCCCCTGTCTTACATCATGTGTATGAAGGCAAGTTATTTAAAGTGAGCTCTTACTGATGAAGATTGCAGAGGCTGGATCCATTCTCGCCTGTGTTACTTTTCTATTCACAAGAAAAATATCTAGAAACCGAAAATATAATAAGAAGTCGTCAGTACGGATTTCGGAAGAGGTCATGCTTGATCAACTTTATTGGATTCTTTGAAGATGTAACCTGTAAAGGAGAGGTGCGGCCGCAACCTGCGCCGTCATTTTCTTATTTTGGCTGACCTCCAGGATGGCCCTCCGTGGTGGGCCGTGCAGTGGTCCTGGCCGCCATCGCGCAGCCCGGCATGGTGTCTCGGTGTCGCACTGCGGCCGCGGCACCACGCCGCCCTGGTGGCCTAGTGTGGGCCATCGGAGGCCCTGCAGAGTGCGCAGCGGCCCGTCCCCTTTACCTGAAGCACTCAGCGGAGCCTCCGCAGAACGCTGCCGATCACGCCCCAACATTGCCTCAGTTACCGCCCCGCCAGGAAGAGGAGCGCTCGACATTGCGTTCCACTTCCTGTGCCGGACGGTTAGCTGAATTTAGCAGCCGGGGCGGTACTTCTGTGCAAGGCACTAAGGCCTAGAAATTCAGTTGGTTGCGCCAGCCATTAGCGCCTTAGGAGGAGTAGATGTCGGGCGCTAGGCGGGTAGCGCCCGGGCGCAGCGCGAACTGCGCCTCGCCCCAACTTCACTAGAGATTTAGCGGCGGCGCAAAGTCTTTGTGCGCGCTCAGCTGCGCGCGCAGATCATGATGTCATTTCCTCGTGCAACGCCCTTTGTGCGCCCCCAACCGGAACTTCAGTGGCGACGCCCCATTGTGCGCCTGGCACCCCTAGCGACTGTTAGAGTGGAACGGTGCTCAGCCGATGCGGGGCGCGGGGGGCGCAAATTAAAGGGCACTCCTCCTGCAATATAAAAGGCTGCCATTTTGCAGCACACCTTCTTGCGAAACGGATCTTTGGAGAGAGACCAAGGTAGATAGCTTTCTGCTTTGGCCCAACACTCGGACAGGTACTTCTGGCTTCAGGCCACAGCTTTCCACTAGTCTTTGCCTTCATTGACATCTCATTGTTTGCCAGCATATTATGGGGGCTGCAATGGGCTGCTGGCTTTCTCAATTACATCCAAAGGGCTCACAGACGCCGTGAGAGAGTGGCAGCCCTGGCTAGATGGAGAGGGGGCAATGGGCGTCGGCAAAGGAGGCCTTACCCACCCAGGGTATACCGCCAGCAGTTCTCCTATCTCAACATGTCTGAGGAGCAGTGTGTTCGGAGGCTGCAATTCAGAAGGGACGATCTGCCAGCTGCTTGGCGGTGATCTGCAGCCACAGCTGAGGAGCAGGACGTCTCTGTCGGTGGCAGTGAAGGTGACGGTGGCTCTCAACTTCTATGCCACCGGCTCCTTCCAATCCGCTACTGGGGACATTGCCAACATCTCCCAGTTCGCCGTGCATTGCTGCATCCGGCAGGTGACCAATGCCCTTTTCAAAAGGAGACGTCAGTTCATCTCCTTCTCCATGGCCCTTGACAAGCAGCAACAGCGTGCAATGGGCTTTGCAGCATTCGCGGGCTTCCCCATGGTGCAGGGCGCCATTGACTGCATGCATGTGGCTTTGCGGGCACCTCTGGAGAATGCCGAGGATTACCGCAACCGGAAGGGCTACCATTCGCTGAACGTCCAGCTGGTGTGTGACCACAGGCAGCTCATCCTAGCTGTCAATGCCCGCTTTCCAGGCAGCAGCCACGATGCCTTCATCCTGCGACAGACTTCTGTGGCAGACATGTTCCAGGCACAGCCTCGCCCACGAGGATGGCTTATCGGGGACAAAGGCTATCCTTTGTGTACCTGGCTGATGACCCCGCTCCGTGCGCCCAGCACCCCTGCTGAAGAGGGATACAACGAGAGCCATCAAGCGACCAGGAACATCATCGAACAAACAATCGGCGTCCTGAAGCAACGGTTCCGCTGTCTGGATCGTTCCGGTGGAGCCCTCCAATATTCGCCGGAGCGAGTCTCCCATTTTGTGGTCGTTTGCTGCATGCTGCACAACCTGGCTATCCGCAGGACTCAGCCACTGCCACCACAGATTGGAGGACCACCTGAGGAGGAGGAGCAGGAGGAGGAGGAGGAGGAGGACCAGCACAGGAGGGAGGCAGAAAGTGCAAGGGCCGCCCGTCGCCGGCTTATTGAACGTCGGTTCTAGGCCCCCTCTCAGGGACTGGCTTGTGCCAATGTCAGCAGATGAATGTAGCCGCTCCACAAGCCCTCAGCCGAGCAGGGCAACCAGGACTTAACCAAAAAACCATGCACACTGCAATTTAACAACAATAATTTATTGAAAACCTCTGCCCTTCCCACATTACATGCTCATGTGGAGAAGCCCCCTCCAAAAACACAAAACTACCAGTCTAGGCCTTACAAAAAGAAAGAAAGACACCAGTCTCAGCCTTACACAAAGAAAGAAACACACCAGTCTCGGCCTTACACAAAGAAAGAAAGACACCAGTCTTGGCCTTACACAAAAACAACTGCACCAGTGTCGGCCTTACAACAAGCACCAGGCATTTGTGCATACCTCTACTTTTTGCCCTGCGAGGGCGATGCCTTGCGCATCCTTGCCTGGCCCCTGCCCGCCCTGCTGCTCCTCCTCAATGGGAGCCCAGTGGCTGCAGCAAGGCTGGGGGAAGGCTGCTGAGGGGCAGATGGCGAGACGGCAGATGCCCTTGGGGGTCGGCCTGCACCAGCTCTGGCCTTGGAGTGGCCGGCTGCTGACTGCTCCAACTCTGGCTGGGCGGCAGCAGTCTGTCCAGCAGCTCGTGGCAGCTGCAATGGTGGAGTGGCAGTGTCGGCTGCAGGAATGGTGGCAACCTGGCAGCTCGCAGGTGCTCGCTGGTCGCCTGACACATTGGCACTCGCACGGGCCAGCACTGCAGCATGCGCAGCAACCAGCTGAAGGACAGATTGCTGGGCTGCTGCTGCGCGGCGAGTGCCCTGGCGAGGCCTGGCTGATCCAGCGAGGGTGGCAGCAGTTAGTGCCCGTGTGGCCCTGGTCTGTGTCCGCAATACACCAGCCAGTGAATGGACGGCACGACTGAGCACTTGGCTAGAAGCCGACTGTGCTGCCGTGAAGTCCTGCAGACTCCTGGCCTGTGCTCCCGCGATGTCCTGCAGACTCCTGGCCTGTGCTGCATTGATGTCCTGCAGACTCCTGGCCTGTGCTGCATTGAATTGTTCCAGACTCCTGGCCTGTGCTGCACTGAATTGTTGCAGACTCCTGGCCTGTGCTGCCCCGAATTCCTGCACACTCCTTGCCAGTGACTCTATGGAGTCAGGCATCCTTGCCACTGCAGCCATGAGCTCAGTGTGCCTGCGCTCAGCCTGGACGGCCATTTCCTCTAGGAGGTGCACCTCCTCTGCGCTCACCGTTGCAGGACTGGAGGCCGCACTCACCCTCTGGGGAGAAGTCCGCCGAGCTTCCCCACCCCTCCCGCATTGCTGCAGGCCGCTGGGCCCCGGAGCTTCACTCTCCTCCGACCCTTCCCCCCGGCTCCCCTCCAGGGAAGACGTTTCCCCTACATCGCCATGGGCTGGCGCGGCTGAGGGTGGCACTGATGGGCCGGCTTCCTCTTCCTCCTCCTCGTCTTCCGAAGGGCTGACAGTGGCAGCTTGCGGGCCCGCCTCCTCACCTGGCGATTCACCATCTGAAAGCAGGAAGGCACAAGAGTAGCTTTAGAGTGAGGACAGGGTGGCAGCGAGGGAGGCATGAGTGGTGCCATTCACCGCATTGGTCGGACAGTGGCAAAGGATGCTGATCTGATGCGCAAGTGGAACGAAAGAGGTCCAAAAGGTGATGCCCTTACCATTGGTGCCCAGAACAGGGTCGGCATCTCCAGTGGCGACGGGGTGAATCAGCCGGCCTCCCATAATGCGCTCCACACGCTGGTCGAGGTCGGAGAGCTCTTTGAGGTCAGGACAGCCTCCCCCGGTCTCAGTTCGGTTGCGCCGGTTGTGCGCAACCTTGGCCTGCAAGAGAAAGGACGGCCTCTAAGTACAGTGTGTAGCCCTGATCTTGTCTGCAATGCCTCCCATGGTCGAATAGCTTGGACAGTGTGTAGCCCTGATCTTGTCTGCACTGCCTCCCATGGTCGAATAGCTAGTACAGTGTGAAGCCCTGATCTTGTCTGCACTGCCTCCCATGGTCGAATAGCTAGTACAGTGTGAAGCCCTGATCTTGTCTGCAATGCCTCCCATGGTCGAATAGCTTGGACAGTGTGTAAAGTGCTGAATGTGCAATTGATTTTCATGCCAGTGCCATAGCTGCTGGATGAGGGCTGGCCATTAGGGCTTTGAGGTCCCTTTGCCCATAATGTGAGGTGCACATGCAAGGATGAGGAGGACACTGGAAAGGGTACTCACCCTGACAACCTGAGTGAGGTCGTTGAACTTCTTCCGGCATTGCACAGGAGTCCTGGCAACCACGCTGTTGGGAGACACCCTATTGGACACCTCCCTCCAGGCTTTCCGGTAGGCACTGGGCAGCGGCCTCTTGCCACCTTCTGGGAACAAAACATGGCGCCTGCGCTCCACTCCGCCAACCAGCACCCTCAGGTCACCGTCGCTGAAGCGCTGCGCTCTCTCCCTGGCCTTCTCCATAGTCCTGGGCGTTGTACAGGTGAAGCTGAAGTGGTCAGGCCTAGGTTGAGGGCTTCAGTGTGCAGGGCGTGGCAGGCAAACAAATCCACCCTCCCCCTTTAAGAGATGACCGGCGCCAGAGTGTCTGCCGTAAATCAAGAACTCGCCGCACCTGCGCTGCGCCCGGCCTCGGGGCTATCGCTCAGCACCGCCGGCTTAGCGCCTAAAGATAGTCGTGCATCGCCTGTTTTTGCGCAGCAGCAACCTCTTGGGGTGATGCGACTGAATATCGGCGAAGGGGGCGCGACTTTGCGCCGGGCGCAAACTTTAGCGTCCGCCCGACTTTACCGCCCCAAAAGTGGCTATACTGAATTTCTAGGCCTAAATGTCTGGCCTTAACTTGGTTACGGCCCCAAACGGGGCGTAGCTGAATTTTGCGCCCTTTAAGAATCTAAATGGGGTTCAGATACACAGATCACTAAAAGTAGCGATGCACATTAATAAGGCCATAAAATGAGCAAATCAAGCACTGGGGTTCATTTCTAGAGGGGCAGAATTGAAAAGCAGCGAAGTTACATTAAACTTGTATTGAATCTTGGTTAGACAGCACGTGGGAGTATTGTCCACAGTTCTGGTCACCATATTACAATAAGGATATAGAGGCACTGGAGAAGGTGCAAAACAGATTCACAAGGATGATACCAGAACTGAAAGGATATACTTATCAGGAATGGCTGAACAGGCTGCGGGTTTTTCCCCAGAAAAGATAAGGCTGAGGGGTGACCTGATACAAGTCTTTAAGATTATGAGATGGATTAACAGGGTAGACGTAGAGAAGATGTTTTCACTTGTGGGGGAGACCAAGACTAGGGGCCATCAATATAAGTTAGTCCCCAATAAATCCAATGAGGAATTCAGGAGGAACTTCTTTACCCGAAGAGTGGGAAGAATGTGGAGTAGTTGAGGCGACTAACATGGGTGCATTTAAGGGA
Source organism: Somniosus microcephalus (assembly GCF_052327205.1). NCBI lineage: Eukaryota > Metazoa > Chordata > Chondrichthyes > Squaliformes > Somniosidae > Somniosus > Somniosus microcephalus. The sequence continues at coordinate 242,866,606 of NC_140994.1, forward strand.
AAGCTTGAAAAGCCCATGAGGGAGAAAGCAATAGATGGATATGGTGCTAGGGTGAGAGGAAGAGGGGTGGGAGGAGGCTCGTGTGGAGCAGAAACCCCGGCATAGACCACTTGGGCCAAATGGCCGGTTTCTGTGTAGTAGATTCTATGGCCGGGATTTTCCTTACCTCGGTGGGTCCAGGGCGGGTGATGTCGGTGGTGGGTCGTGGCCCCGCTGCTGGCTCCATCCTGCTCTGGAAAATGAATTTACGTTGCTGGGGTTTGTTAAACCCCGCCCAGCGCGTTTCCTGGCCCAATTAGAGGAAGCGGGTCTGGTGACGTCATTCATGACGTGTCATCAGCCGGTTTCCTTAGAGGGACCAGGGCCAACTTTCTTTTGACATTTGTGTGTCAGTGTTCTACAGCATTGAAAGGCTGAAAACACTGACAATGACTGTACAGAGGCACAGGGCTGTACCCAGGCTCTCCCATGACACCTCTATATGCTTATGGAGGGAGTCAGAGCACGCAGGGAGGTCCTCTTCCCTTCCAATGGGCAGAAGAGACCTCCCCAGGAGAATAAAACAGCCTGGTTGCACATTGCACAGGAGGGCACAAGCAGGGATGTGGTCAGGAGTTCCTGGGTTGCAGTGGAGCAAACCTTTCAATTATCTCATTAGATCACAAAACGTTAGTACAAAGCCACACTCGACCTCATCCTGCTGTGCCTCTCAACACATCACCATCACTCTGCTTTCCCTACCCTACTCCTGCACTTCCTTACTCACACCAACTTACCTTGCACCTCCACCCATCCCTCTCGATCTACATTATCACATCTCCATCTCACTAGCCACCCCTCACACTCACCCTCATCCTAGTGTAATCATATCAACTAACAACACACATGAATAACCACTTGGGTGTTTTATGCAATGTTCATGTAAGATTTCTCTTAATGTGATGTCAAACATTGAAACCTTTATTTTCAACACTTTCCGATCTTGGACAGATTTGTGTGCACCTTTGGAAGTGTCTTAGTGAGTTTCACTGAATGATGAGACATAACGGTCCTCCCGCAATGGTGGTGAGTGTGAAAGGAATGGATTGGACATTGTAGGGATGCTTTACCGTGTTGGTGTGAGGTGGTGCCAACCTGGCGCATCATGTGGCAGCCAGGGTGTACAGCGTCAAGTGAAGTAAATCTGGCCATGGTGAGGCCATCCCTGGCCTCTCGGGCAGCAATGTGCTCGGGTGCTAATGCTTTCTGTCCTGTGTAGCATCAGGTTGGTGTTGTTGGTGCTGCTGGTGTGCCTGGTGCTGCTGGTGTTGGGGCTGATCGTGGTCGGATTCTGAGGACCAAGATGAGACAGTATAAAGGGCACCCATGTTGATGGAATAGATGGCAGGTGAAGTAGAGATGACAGAAGCATTCTATCAATGGTGAGAGAGTTCTTCCAATGAGGTAAGAGTGGATGGAGAGTGGAAAGTGGAAAGCCCGCAGAATCTGTGCTGGAAATGGACTGAGAAACAGCTTGTGGCTGAGGAAAGTGATGATCTGTCAAGTGGGAGCTTTTACTGTACATTTGAAGCTGTCAAGTGATCAGCTGGAGCAATGGTCATTCAACTCCCGCCTCAGGTTCACAGACTTGGTCCCCGAGCAGCAGGGACCCCGTGGGTGAGCAGTTAAAGTTAAAAGGTAAGTTTAAAAGCATTATTAACTGTCTGTCAACAACCCAATAATTGCTTTAATTGGGTTGCCCGTCTCTGCAGGCTGGGTTGGATCGGAGATCATACATGCGCCTGTGGGAAAGTCACTTTGCAGTGAGTTGACAGCGGGGTCCCGTCCCACTGTCAAAAATATCAAATTTCCCACCGACCCGCCACCAATCCCGTCCGCTGACCCGAGGGAAATTTCCAGCCTGTGTAATTATGTTATTTGCAGTCAATAAATATGTATGCTCATAGGTTGGTTATGAACGACAAAATGTCCTTTTTCCAAGCAATGCTTTGCAGGCTCAGATTTCCAGGTGCTATTTCGAGGTTCAGCGGAGGGATCTTGCACCAAGGTCGGTCCTTCCCAGCAGAGTCAACATGGAGCAGAAACCAGGAAAATTCCAGCTGCAAGTTGTAGTGATTCTGAGAAATGTTAGAATCTGAAAAAGAAAACCTGAGGATTTATAACAAATGAAAACATGTTTAAAATGTAAAATCAGACAACAGCAGAGAGAAGGGGTTTGGTTTCCACGGTTGCAGTTCCAGTGACGGGTTTCTCGCTGCCTTGTGCAGGTTCCTCTGCCCCAGTCTCCGAAGCCTTTTGTTCAGCAACCTCCTTTCTCCTCTGGTTCACAACAACACTTTCCCAGTAAGCACGAGACTTCGTAGTGGAGTAAACTGAACAGACTTTATTGATACACAGTAAAGGTGATCAGTCTTAACTGAATACAGAGAGTGACTTTACCGCTTTCTCTATCTTTCCAGCCCATTCTGACAAACTGTTGACACCGTGCTCCTTTATACACCATATAATATATCTTGACTACATCAAAGGAAAATGTCAAAATGACGAATCTATTTCCCAAATCCTCTGGAAACAGATTATCGATGGAAACAGTTTGCAGTTGTTTACCTCAGAACCATTTCCCCAAAACGAGACTTCCTGACGTAATATTTTCTAGCATCTTTGACCAATTGTTATCTGCATCTAATGGACACCTACTGCCCATGTTTATTACCCTAAAACTAAACATTAACCATTCATGGGTGATGTCATCACTGACACTTCTTCCCTTACACAAGCACTTTACATTTCAGAAACAAGCACTGCCTTCTCCCAAACACTTCAATGTCATCCTGTTTATATCTTGGAAAGCCTGACAATGCATTCCTTCTACGACACTTCCAGGAAAACCTGATGCTTTAAGATACAAAGTAGTTTAACTGTTAAACTTTTAACTTTCACGATGTCCAACATATCCGCCACTTTTTATTTCTTCTTCTAATGCATGTTCCTATAATGAGGTCAGCTGTTTATACAGGATAATTCTAGTCCATAAGTGCTGAACTATGTTTTAAACTGTCACCCACCATTCACGATTTCAAAAGGTAGATGTCCCCTTTTTAACGTTAGCATTACATCATATCATATACATTTAGGCCACGATTTTGCCGGTGCTCAGGGGGCGGGTTCAGAGGCGAGTCAGATGTTAAACTCGCAATGATTGACGGCGGGTCAGAAACCCGCCGCGAACCCGCCTCCGTGTGAGTTTCAAGAGTGTCTGGTCTGTTTTTTCAGCAAAGACCCGGCACCAAGCAGCAGGTAAGGGATTTAAGGCACTTAACTCCTTGTTAGGTGCTTGTTAACTGCTATTTAGAGAGCCTTTTGCAATTTGCCAACATTTGATTGGGGTTTCACGACGTTCGGACAACACGCCAGGTAAGTGTGTCGGGAAGACCAACGAGCTGGAAACGCCACAGCTGTAAATGCAGAATAAAAGCTGCTCTCTCAAATCTGCTCAATTTCAAATGTCAAAGGCTGCTGATTTCACAATTTGGGATACTGTCTTGAGGCTGTAAGTGTCTATTGTTAACTCTATATGCACTGTCACCTGCATTGCTGGACATAAAAGGCGCCCTCATCCATCATTTTGCCACTTTAAATTGGGATCACACAAATGGCAACGATGTCAAATGTTCAGACAAGATTAATTTATTCCAACATAATAAAAGAAAAGAAACTTAACATTGAATTTTATCAGAACACTCAAGTGAGTACCCTTGTGATCATTTATGTGTCAGCTTTCTCTTACGCGTGCTTCTACGTTGTGCTACCCCTGTGTTTTCAGCAGAGGTAGAGACAGCCTGCTCACTTCTGTGCTGCACCTGCTTAGACACCTTTGCCAGTTGTCCTCTGGGTATTGGAGCCTTTGCAGACACATCCCATTGTGCATCATCATGAGCATTCCATTTCTAATGACATCAGATATCATATGTATCACTGGTGAAAGCCAAATACGATGGATGGAGAAGCATTCTGACACCAGGTTGTTCAACTGAGCCCATCTCTCCGTTCCCCACTTCGAGCTGTTCCACTGATCCCACAATTTCCAGAGCGGCCTCCTCAGCTTTGGTCAGCTGTGATAAAGATGGTGGTCCTCCTCCTGTTCTCTCGCTCTCCCTCTTATTGTGGGCTCTCTTTTCCTGCAATGAGGAAAGAAGTGGAGTTTCAGTGAGAGTGATGGAATGAGTGTAAAGAATGGATAGGATAGATGCTTAGAGGGAGACTGTGAATGAGTGGGTTCCCATAACGAAGTTCCCTCCTTTTGAGTTGTTAGTTGTTATCAGTGCATAAACTTGAGGGTGGGTGTGAGGGGTGCATTGTAAGATGGGGAAGTAAATCTGTGCATAGGGAGAGAGGGATGGGGGATGGTGCAAGGGATGTTAGGTTGAGTCAGGCTGTGCAGGAGTAGGATTAGCAATGCAGAGTGATGTGGATGTGATGACAGGCACAGCAGAATTAAGGTAAGTGAGCATTTATACTCAGAATGCAGGAGATCATTGAACCTTTACCTGCATTGGACCCAGGTGCATCTGTACACAGACCCGGCATTGACCTCCTCAGCTATTCGCAGCCAGGCTGCCTGATGTGCCTCAATAGTTCCGAGACTCGATGTTAGCGAAACAAAACAAGGCTTTTATTAACTTAGAAGGTAACACGCAGTGGAGAGAGGTATCTTCCATCTGGAGGTCTGCAGTACTGGATATGAGGCCAGACTGAGCTTGCTTACATAGGGGCCAGGTATGGGCGGAGCCCTACACACAATACATTACAATATACAATACAATGGTGAGGAGACGGAACTGAGGTAAGGGAACTGAAACCTGAAACCAACCACAGTCACAGGCAGTGATGAATGGAATATTTCATCACATTCACCCCTTCTATAGATTTAGTCTGCTCGGGGGTTTGATAGTCCTCTGCGACCGACGTGGCTGTTGTGGTGTCGCGGGTGTCGGCTGGGTGTCCCCGGTGGCCTCCTGGGTCTCTGCCGGGGGTGCCGCCAGGGTTGTTGAAGGGGTAGTTGGTGGGGGTGCCGTTGGTCGATGTTCTTCTGGGGGTGATGAAAGAGTAGTGGGTGGGTAAGAGTTGCTGTGATCGTTGTTGTTGCTATTGCCGTGGTTGATGTCGTTAGCGGCTGGGGCGACGTCTTTTATGGACACGGTGTCCTCCCTTCCGTCGGCGTGCCGGACATACGCGTATTGGGGGTTGGCGTGGAGTAGGTGCACTGGCTCCACGAGAGGGTCCGTCTTGTGGCCCCTCACATGCCTTCGCACGAATACCGGACCTAGGGTGGAGAGCCATGACGGCATGGATATGCCTGAGGTGGATTTCCGGGGAATGACAAACATTCGTTCATGAGGCGTGGCATTAGTGGCAGTACACAATAGCGACCGTATCGAATGGAGCACATCTGAGAGGACTTCCTGCCAGCGGGAGATAGGGAGGCCCTTGGTCCTTAGAACTAGAGTGACTGCTTTCCATACTGTCCCGTTCTCTCGCTCCACTTGACCGTTACCCCGGGGGTTGTAGCTGGTGGTACGGCTCGTGGCGATCCCCCTGGACAGCATGTACTGGCGTAGCTCTTCACTCATGAAGGACGCCCCCCTATCCGTATGGATGTAGCTCGGCATACCGAACAGGCAGAACAGGCTGTTGAGGCATTTAATGACCGTGGCGCTGGTCATGTCTGGGCAGGGGAAGGCGAATGGGAAATGGGAGTATTCGTCCACAATGTTCAGGAAGTAAACATTGCGGTCGACTGACGGGAGGGGGCCCTTGAAATCTAAGCTGAGCCGCTCAAAGGGCCGTGTAGCTTTGATTAAGTGGGCTCTATCTGGGCGGTAGAACCAAGGCTTGCACTCAGCGCAAGTGCGGCAGTTCCTGGTCAGAGACCGAACTTCCTCAATCGAGTAGGGTAAGTTACGGGACTTTATGAAGTGGAACAGCCGCGTGACCCCTGGGTGGCAGAGGTCGTTGTGGAGGGTCTGTAGCCGATCCCCGGTGGCGCTGGCACACATCCCTCGTGAGAGGGCGTCAGGGGATTCGTTAAGGGCCCCTGGCCGGTAAATGATGTCATACTCGAAGGTGGAGAGCTCGATCCGCCACCTAAGAATCTTATCATTTTTAATCTTCCCCCTCTGTTTATTATTGAACATAAACGCTACCGACCGCTGGTCGGTAAGTAGGGTGAAGCGTTTGCCGGCTAGGTAGTGGCGCCAGTGGCGCACTGCCTCCACGATGGCTTGGGCCTCCTTTTCTACGGAGGAGTGTCTGATCTCGGGCCCTTGGAGGGTCCTCGAGAAGAAAGCTACGGGCCGCCCCGCCTGGTTGAGGGTGGCCGCCAAGGCAAAGTCAGACGCATCACTTTCCACTTGAAAGGGAGTGTTCTCGTCCACTGCCTGTACCGTGGCCCGCTCAATATCCTGCTTAATGCTTTTGAAGGCGGCGTGGGCCTCAGCAGAGAGCGGAAAAGAGGATGCTTTCAAGAGGGGGCGGGCTTTGTCGGAGTAGTTGGGGACCCATTGGGAATAATAAGAAAATAACCCCAGGCACCTTTTCAGGGCTTTGGGAGTGTTGGGCAGGGGCAGCTCCCGTAGGGGGCGCAATCAGTCGGGGTCTGGTCCGATTTCCCCATTCTCCACCACACTGCCTAGTATGCAGAGACGCGTGGTGTTGAAAACGCACTTGTCCTCGTTGTAGGTGAGGTTGAGTTTTTGTGCGGTTTTCAGGAACCTCTCGAGGTTCGAGTCGTGATCCTGCTGGTTGTGACCACAGATGGTGACGTTGTCGAGGTAGGGGAAGGTTGCCTGCAAGTGGTGGTCATCGACCATGCGGTCCATCTCCCTCTGGAAGACCGAGACCCCATTCGTCACCCCAAAGGGGACTCTGAGGAATTGGTAGAGGCGTCCGTTCACCTCGAAGGTGGTGTACGGGCGGTCCTCTGGTCTGATAGGGAGCTGGTGGTACGCTGACTTGAGGTCGATGGTGGAGAACACCCGGTATTGGGCGATTTGGTTCACCATTTCTGATATGCGGGGTAGCGGGTAGGCGTCTAGTTGGGTGTACCTGTTGATCGTTTGGCTATAGTCAATCACCATCCGTTTCTTCTCGCTACCCCTTACCACTACCACTTGGGCGTGCCACGGGCTGTTGCTGCGCTCAATAATGCGCTCTTTCAGGAGCCTGTCTACCTCGGTCGCGATAAACCGCCTGTCCTCCCAGCTGTACCTCCTGCTTTTGGTCGCTATTGGCCGGCAGTTAGGGGTAAGGTTCGCGAATAGCGAAGGCGGCTTTACCTTCAGGGTAGCCAGACCGCACACTGTGAGGGGCGGCTGGGACCCACCGTACTTGAGCGTGATGCTTTGGTGGTTGCACTGGAAATCCAGGCCCAAGATCACGCTCGCACATAGATTCTTCATGATTAATACTTTAAAATTATCGTATACAGTTCCGTTAATGGACAATTGTACCGTGCAGTAACCCAGAATGGTCGATGTCTGGGTTTTATCAGCCATAGAGATGGTACCCTGAGTAGGGACCACCTTTAGGGAGAGTTGTTGTGCCAGTTCAGGGTGGATAAAACTCTCCGTGCTTCCACTGTCAATTAAACATTTAACCCGGCACCCGTTTACCTCGATGTCCACCATTGATTTGGATAGCGGGTGCGGCCTGGTCTGGTCCACTGTGACCGATGCCACTGTAGGGCCCTGATCGAGACAAGATGGCGTCCACGCTGTCTGCTCATGAGATGGCGGACCCCACGAGGTCGGGCAAGATGGCGTCCAAGATGGCCGCTCCCACGGCGCACACGCGGCGGTGGCGGGTTTTCCGGCGGGGTTCCCTCTGCACACCTTCCCGAAGTGCCCCTTCTTACCGCACTTAAAGCAGGTGGTGCCTTTCGCCGGGCACAGGTTTCTGGTGTGCTTTGGCTGCCCGCAGAAGTAGCAGTTGGGTCCCCGACGCGTCGCGGCTGTCGTAGGGCTTCTGGGGGGAGAGCGGGGCCCCGACAGTGTCGGGCTGCCGGGCGGGGAAGATGCCTTCCAAGATGGCGGCGCCCTTGGTGCACACGTGGCGGCGTGGACGGCGCGGGCTGAAGAGTAGGCGTCCGAGTTTCTCTGGGCCACATCCAGGGATCGCGCGGTGTCCGCAGCCTGTTTCAGGTCCAATCCCGTTTTTTCCAGCAGTCTCTGCCGGATGTAAGTGGAGCTGAGGCCTGTGATAAAGGCATCACGAACAAGCTCGTCAGTGTACACTGCGGCTTTTACATCTTGGCACTTGCAGTCTTTGCCAAGCATTTTCAGGGTGCCTAGGAACTCCTCCACCGATTCCCCGGGTTGCTGTGCGCGAGTAGCGAGCAGATGCCTAGCATACACCTCATTCGTAGGCTGCTGGTAATGCGCCTTTAAGATGTCGCAGGCGGCCAGGTACGTGTCGGCGTCTTGGATGAGGGGGTAAACCAGGTGGCTTACCCAATTCCGCAGAATTCCGAGTTTCATACTCGCAGCGTCCGTAGCGCCTTTGACGGCTGCGGAATTGTCCAGGAAGAATTCCATACACATAAACCAGTGTCCGAAGCGTGCCGATGCGTCCGAAGCATGCTGGTCCAAATCCAAACGTTCGGGTTTTAGGAGTTGATCCATTGTGTTGAAAAATAAGTTAATAAAATTGATGTGCCTCAATAATTCCGAGACTCGATGTTAGCGAAACAAAACAAGGCTTTTATTAACTTAGAAGGTAACACGCAGTGGAGAGAGGTATCTTCCATCTGGAGGTCTGCAGTACTGGATATGAGGCCAGACTGAGCTTGCTTACATAGGGGCCAGGTATGGGCGGAGCCCTACACACAATACATTACAATATACAATACAATGGTGAGGAGACGGAACTGAGGTAAGGGAACTGAAACCTGAAACCAAGTGATGAATGGAATATTTCATCACACTGCCTTTGTCTGCTGAGAAGGTTTCTTTCTTCCATCAGATGGGTGCAGGACCTCCCGACATCCTCTGACTCCCTCCACAAGAACATGGAGGGAGTCCTGGTTGAAGCGGGGAGCTGCCTTTTGTTTCTCTGCAGACATCGTGGTGAGAAGCAGCAGTCAGAAACACCAGAAACCACCTGAGATCGAAAGGGGAAATGGCCCCTTAAATGCACCGGCTGCAAACGCGTCAGCCTATCAGCTGACCAGAGCCGCACCTTGTGATCAGGGCGGGTAACCCACACGGCGGCTTAACGAGGCCAATCAACGGGAAATTGTGTCAGCAGGCCAGCAGGAGCCGGCAGCAGGACGGGAACCCGCCCACTACCATTCCCGACACAAACCCGCCTCCAGGAACAAAATCACGGCCTTACTGTTTGGGTTTTAAACTATAGGGGACAAAATTTGGCTCCTTTGCGCCTGTGACTAGCGCCTCTGGGGGGCGCTAACGGGGCACAAAGGCGTTATTACCCAGGGCGGGGTGGGGGGCGGAAAAAGACCCTCCCACGAAATTCGGCGGGGCATTGCTGAGGTGCTACCCGATAGTGCCGCGCCACCACCGGTAGCGCCCCGGGCCACCGTGCCGCTGGTGATGACACCATCACCGTGCACGGCAACCACTCAGCACGCCGCCGCGTCCCCTTACCACCCTGCAGCAGATATTCAGCTGTGCCCCATGAGGCTGCTGCGGGCGGTGTCAGTGCCAGCCTCGCGGGTCGTGAACCGGGCCAACCTCTGCTCGCGGGGCGGTACTTACAGGGGAGTTGCGGCCTTGACCGTCGCCGCCATTGTCTTTCTATTGCTGACCTCCAGGTCGACCCTCCGTGGTGGTTCGTGGCGTGGTCCTGGCCGCCATCGCGCAGCCGAGCGCCCCGTCTCAGAGCCAGGCTGTGACCATGGCACCACGCTGCCCTGGTGGCCTAGTGTGGGCCATGGGAGGCCCTGCAGAGTGCGGAGCAGCCCCTCCCCTTTAACTGAAGTGCAGGGTGTTGTAACGCGGCAGTGCTCTGCGGCGCCACCGTCAATCGCTGCCGATCGCGCCCCGACATCGCTTCAGTTACCACCCTACTAGGAAGTGGATCTCCCAAGATTGCACTCCACTTCCTGGGCGGGGCGGTAAGGTGAGTTTCACGGCTGTGGCGGGACTTCCTCGCCGGGCGCAGGATGTCCCGCCTCGCCAGCGTTACCGCCCCGAAACGGGGAGCTACCGAATTTCGCGCCCTAGCGGTCTTGTCTATGTTTAACTTGGGTAGTAATGTTACTCATCATGATACACACAAAGAAAATCTTAACACATTGTACAGAACATTACAGTTTACCATATGATCAAGTACTCAGAGATTAATAGAGTCTCCAGCTCTCCTTTTACAATTATACATCTTGTGGATGTTGTCTCTAACTATTGGCCCAGAAATTCGGGTCGGAGGCTTCCCACAGGTGCAAGCCTCCGACCTGCACTTACCTTGCGCGCCAGCCGTTGAGCTGTGGGCCCCTGTGGAATTGCGATCCTGGGCCTCCTCCAACTGCCGGCACGCAGTGCTTGCGTATCCCAGGGGCGCAGTTAGTTTGATGCGTCCCCTGGGATCACGTGGGCCATGGAGAGCCAATGGTAGCAGGGAATGCATCATTCATAAATTTGACAGGAAAAGCTGTCAGGAAAAGCCCCAAAACATCACTAAAACATCAAATAAATATTTTAAAAAATCACATTTTTAAAATAACTATAAATTACATGAAATAACTATTTAAAACAATAATTTAAATTTTTGAAAAAAAAATTACATTTTCTAACGGAGCTAAAAATAAACTTACCTTTCTTTAAATTATTTAAAAGTAATAAACCTGTTGTGTATGTCCCTTTAAGGGAATAACTGGTCTTAGACTGCAGTACCGGCAGTGACCACCCCTGTATAAAACGCCCTAGCAGGCTTCTGTAGTTTCAGTTTCAAGCTGCCTCTTGTTCAGTAAAGTACCTGTTAAACTGTTCTCCCGAAGTCCAAGTATTATTCAGGCGCGGACTTTACAGTGGCGACGAGTAAGTTCGAACTCACCTGCAGTGTGGCATCATCTCACGGGGATCTCGCCTGAAAGGAAGGTCCTGGAAGGTCGTAGTCTGAGCAACGGGTGTCGACGGAGGGCAACCGCCCAAAGAATCCATCGGTGTTTGGAGAATTGCGGGAGAGACTGTGGTTCCAGCGAATCGTGCTGGTAGCAGGTAGCGCGCTGACCCTTCCGGACTGCGGCGGGCCCAAGCTCGATCGAGCGGCTCTACAAATCGGGCCGCGCAGTGTCGCCGGATAAGAAAACAAGAGAGAGAGGGTGGAGCGCACAGGGCGCGGTCGGTGCTCGAGAACAGGACAGTGGAGAGAAACTAAACGGGGGGGAAGGAAAGCGAGACGAGCCGAAGCTGCGGGTCGCCGCCATTACCCCGTAGAACGCTAGGAGCAGCGTGGCAGTAAGGGGAAGAAGCAAAAGCGCGGGAGGTGCCATTTTATCCTGTTGGGGAAGAAGCGAAAGCGTGGGAGGCGCCATTTTATTCCATTGGGGAAGAAGCAAAATCGCCCAAGATGCCGAAAAGCGGCAGTATCACTGCTTTCGACAACGAGGTAGAAGACTGGACCACGTATGTGGAAAGAATTGAAGTGTACTGCAAGGCAAATGAGGTGGCTGATGGAAAGAGGGCGTCGGTATTATTAAATCTGATGGGTGCGAGTACGTACGGCCTATTGCGGAATTTAATTACCCCAGCTAAACCAATGGAGAAAAGTTTTGAGGAGATTGTTCATATCTTACAGGAACATCTAAGCCCTACACCACTGCTGATAGCAGAAAGATTCAAGTTCCATAAAAGAAACCAGCACAAAGATGAGAGCAATGCTGACTATCTTACGGAACTACGCAAGTTATCGAAGCACTGCCAGTTCGGAGCAGGACTGGCAGACACCTTATGGGATAAGTTTGTCTGCGGGCTCCAGAGTGAAGGAACCCAGAAATGACTACTTTCAAAAAAGGACCTGACGCTAGAACAGGCTTTCAGTGTGGCAGTATCCTACGAAGCAGCAGCATGGGGAGCTGCGGAAATACAACAGAAACCACAAGAACACAGCGCTAACGAAATGGCGTATGGAGCCGAAAAGTGCTATCGCTGCGGCAGAACAACCCATGAGCAGAAGGACTGCTGCTATGCAGGCAATGCGGGAAAATGGGACATATAGCAAGAGTCTGCAGGTCGGGAAAGAAGACCAACACGACAAGAACTACTAAGGAACAGTACAGGAAAGTAAGGAAACTGACAGATAGTAGTTCAGAAGATCAGGAGAGTGATAAGGACTCCGGGAACAGGCGACTAAGTTGTTTAAAGTTACACAACGTGATCGCAAAAGAAGATCACCGAACCATTTGGGTCACCCTCATGATAGCAGGGTCCCCAGTGAAGATGGAATTGGACACAGGATCAGCCCTAACTGTCATGAATCGACGAGACTATGAGCGGCTATTCTCACACATAGCCTTAAAGGACACGTCCATTGTATTGAAGACATACACGGGGCAAAAGGTCTACCCCAGAGGAAAAATAAGGGTGCCAGTTGAATATAACGGAAAAGAAACACAGAAACTATACATGTATATACTACGAGATGGAGGACCACCATTATTGGGACGTGAATGGATCCGAAGACTACAATTGGATTGGCATTCCATTCTGGCACTAACTGTGACTGACAAAAAAGATGATGACGTCGCACCTGGACGTCTGTCACAAATTCTATCTGACGCGGAAGAGGTGTTCCAACAAGGACTTGGGACTCTAAAAGGAGTAAAGGCAACCATAAAGATTGAGGATAACGCTACCCCAACATTTTTCAAGGCCAGACCGGTGCCATACGCAATACGCCCAGCTGTGGAAGCTGAACTGGAGAGTCTGGAGAGTTCGGGGGTTCTGTCTTAGGTGGACTGGAGCGAGTGGGCCACACCCATCGTTCCTGTAATGAAGAAAGCATTGAGCAGCACGCCTGGGAAGCCAAGGAAAGTTCGCATCTGTGGGGACTTCAAGGTGACTGTGAACCCAGTCCTGCACACAGTACAGTAGCCAGGGCGTTTGCGTGGTGGCCGGGAATCGATAAAGAAATCGAGGATATGACCAAGAGATGCACAGGATGCCAGAAGGTCCAAAACGCTCCACCACAGGCCCCGCTACATCCATGGGAGTGGCCCTCACCTCCATGGCAACGGGTGCACATTGATTTCGCTGGTCCATTTATGGACTCAATATTTCTAATCGCTGTGGACGCCCATTCGAAATGGCCAGAGGTCATTAAAATGTTCTCCACCACCACGGAGAAAACTATTGCAGTCCTAAGGACCATCTTCGCCAGGAATGGGTTGCCAGAACAGATCTGTTCCGACAACGGCCCACAGTTTGTGTCTGAGGATTTCCGGAGGTTCCTGAAGAATAATGGGGTGAAACATTACACATCTGCCCCATATCATCCAGCCACAAATGGATTGGCTGAGAGGTTTGTTCAGACCTTTAAAAAGGCCATAAAGGCAATGTATAATGACGACATACCACTGCAACACAAGGTGGATAACTTCCTGTTTGCTTACCGGAATGTGACGCATGCAGTAACCAACCAAACTCCAGCCGTACTGTTTTTCAACCGGAGACTAAGATGTCGCTTGGATTTGCTCAAACCAAACATAAGACGAGATGTTGAGGATAAGCAGTTCCAGCACATAAATGAGAAGCCAACCAGGAGCTTCAAGATAGGGCAACCAGTCTTGGCCCGCGACTACCGAACAGAAAAATGGCAGCCAGGCACGATATGCACACAGCAGGGACCACTAATGTACACAGTGGGCGTTGGAGAGAGCATCATGAGACACCATGCTGACCAGATTCTAGAGTCACAGGAACAAGCCAAACCTGTACCACAAGCATGTGCACCTGGTAATGAACCCGAAGTACAGATTGCGTCTACCTCAGAAGCAGGGGTATTGGAAGCTGACGAACCAACCAATGACAATGAGCCAGAATTGACTCCACCGCCAGAACAGGATACTCGAGAAAGGCGCTATCCAGTCCGGATCAGGAAGCCTCCTCAAAGACTGAACTTATAAATGACTATTCCAGTGGATGTACATATTACTGAGAAAATTGTAATTGTAATTAGTTATTATTTAGTTGTTAAATGAATGTTATGTACTGTTTATCTAAAAGGGGAGGAATTGTTGTGTATGTCCCTTTAAGGGAATAACTGGTCTTAGACTGCAGTACCGGCAGTGACCACCCCTGTATAAAAGGCCCTAGCAGGCTTCTGTAGTTTCAGTTTCAAGCTGCCTCTTGTTCAGTAAAGTACCTGTTAAACTGTTCTCCCAAAGTCCGTGTATTATTGAGGCGCGGACTTTACAAAACCTGTGGAAAAAATGTTTTAATTTTAATTAATTCACCACTTACCTTGTTAAAAGCAGACCTTGCGACTGCTTTTTGCATGTCTAACTGCTGGAGACTTAACTTCCCGGAAAAACCTGTAAAAAAAACGTAAGTTCAATGCACACGCGCAGCCTCTCCTGCGCATGCGTTCGACTTTTGAACCCCTTCTTTCAGGGGATGGAAGTGCCGGTTTCCCGCGCATGCGCAGTGCATGCAGGAAACCGTCACTTTCGTTGGGCCTACGCGTCAGTACCCTGTGCGTACTCACGCGTTGGGACCCGAATTTCTGGGCCATTATTTCCCACTAACTTTCAGTTATTCCAACTTCATTGTGATCTCCACCCTGAATTTTAGAAATCGAAATCCTATGTCCCAACTTTTTTAATTCCAATCCCTCTGATAGGCCCCAGTGCATTTAACTCTAAGGTTTTCTACAGTCTGAGCAAAGTCCTGTAACTGACTCCGAGCTCCCGTCTACAGAAGGCTCACAATCAGCTGGTCCCTTGGCGGTGATGTCGTCCATGTGGCGTGTCCCAGCCACATCCGCCTGGAAAGTTTGGCTGATGATCCTCTGCTGCCAGCAGGTCTTGATTGGTTTTTGACACCAGCCCAGCCTCACATCCTCTTCCTCTCACTTGCTTCTTTTGGGGTAAAGCACGCACTGTAATATTCTGGGGTTCAGCAGGAGGCCCCATTGGCTGCCCATTCCTCCACATCATCCAGCCGTGTCTGGGGCTTTCCTGATGCTATTTCCCACCTCGTGGAGGATACCCAACCGGTGATGTCATCAGCAACTGTGAGGAAGCTCCAGTCCTGTATCGAGGTGTTGGAGTGTTGTTGCCATAAATGAGGAATGGGGGTGGGCCGTGTACGGATGGAGTGGTCCACTTCCTTTACCAAGCTGCTGTCTTGTTCCTTGTGATTGGGTTTGGTGTGGACAGGGCAGAGGTTATCATTGAAGAACTCTGCTCTCTCTGGGCCTGTCTCCAAAGACCAAGAGACTAGTCCCACTGATTATTCATGAATCCAAGAGCATATTTCAAATGAATCGGTTTCTGCATGTGAAGCCAGCCAAGAATTTACCAGCGGAGAATGTAAACAGGAGTTGGGAACATTTTTTAAAAATTTGTTTATGGGATGTGGGCGTCACAGGCAAGGCCAGCATTTATTGTTCATCCCTAATTGCCCTTGCGAAGATGGTGGTGAGCCGCCTTCTTGAACCGCTGCATACTCCCATAGTACTGTTAGGGAGGGAGTTCCAGGATTTTGACCCAGCGATGATGAAGGATCGGTGATATACTTCTAAGTCAGGATGGTGTGTGACTTGGAGAGGAACTTGGAGGTGATGGTGTTCCCATGCGCCTGCTGCCCTTGTCCTTCTAGGTGGAAGAGGTCGCAGGTTTGGAAGGTGCTGCCGAAGAAGCCTTGGCGAGTTGCTGCAGTGCATCTTGTAGATGGTAGACACTGCAGCCACAGTACGCCAGTGGTAGAGGGAGTGAATGTTTAAGGTGGTGGATGGGGTGCCAATCAAGTGGGCTGCTTTGTCCTGGATGGTGTCGAGCTTATTGAGTGTTGTTTGAGCTGAACTTATCCAGGCAAGTGGAGAGTATTCCATCACAGTCCTTATTTGTGCCTTGTAGATGGTGGAAATGGTTTGGGGAGTCAGGAGGTGAGACACTCACCGCAGAATACCTAGCCTCTGACCTGCTCTTGTTGGCACAGTATTTATGTGGCTGGTCCAGTTAAGTTTCTGGTCAATGGTGACCCCCAGGATGTTGATGGTGGGGGATTTGGCGATGGTAATACCGTTGAACGTCAAAGGTCGGTGGTTAGACTCTCACTTGTTGGAGATAGTCATTGCCTGGCACTTAAGTGGCAGGTAACATTCGCGCCACACATCAGCCCAAGCCTGAACGTCATCCAGGTCTTGCTGTATGTGGGCATGGACTGCTTCATTATCTGAGGAGTTCTGAATGGTGCTGAATCAGCGAACATCCCCATTTCTGACCTTAAGTTTGGCTGAAGGTCATTGATGAAGCAGTTGAAGATGGTTGGGCCTAGGACACAGCCCCGAGGAACTCCTGCAGCAATGTCCTGGGGCTGTGATGACTGACCTTCAAGCACCACATCCACAACTGTAAGATCCACAAAATTTGAACATTGTATTATAAGGGTCCTTTGGCAGAATAGGCCCTGTTTTAAAGACTGTTTTAAAAGAAGCCCAGGAAAAAGGGGCATATAAAACGGCCGCCAGACCCCATGACTAGCATTTTGGACACTTTAAAATGGTTCCTGCAGTCCCCAGGCAGCCTTTGTGGATTCAACCCACAGTAAGTTCTGGAAGCCGTTTCGGAGAAAACGAAACCAGACAGAAACACATACAGATAGATAGGATGCAGATCCAGTCAGAACGGCCTGTAGATAAAGACCGTCTAAATGTTTACCCAGACAAAGGGAAACAGTTTCATATTCATAATGGGAGCATCAAAGACCCATTAAAGACATCAAGAGGACATTCAGAACAATGCAGGGTCATTCCAGACCAGAGATGGCCATCACCGGCCATCCCGAAAGCAGTTTAAATATAATAACTACCCCGCTGTGATACAAGCCCGCCAAAAGTTAAACAAAGACTAACTTTGATTTGGCGGAAGATAGAGGCTTCTCTTGAGAAGTATATTTGGGGAACCCGGGGTAGCCATCGAGAGCGATTAGCCATCGAGGATGCTGGTCATCCTCCTTCACAGATCACCAGCTCGGAAGAAGAAGAAGAAGAAAATGAGGCAGCCATCAAGAAGGTGATTCGAGTCTGCGTCCCGCCCCGGGGTAACCATCGTCGACAAACCCCGGGCCGCTGACGAGACCAAGGGCAGCAGCCCTACAGAAGAAACCCATGTGAAAATGGTAACCAGCTAGAGACCCCTCTAACCGTGGTCTCCGTCACCGCCGACGTCCAGGCCTGCCAGTGTCCAGCCTGCCCGTGACCTTCACCTCGAGGAGAGAGTAGAGTAGAGTAGCGCAGCTCACTGTGGCTCCACTGACCACGCGGAAACAGGACGCCTGAGGGGATCAAAACGCAGGCTTGTTTCAAAACTCTATACTTTTCCAACTGGATTGGTGAGCATGTTTCTGGCCCTTCATAATCGGATCTAGATAGGTTTAAGGGGGTGGGCATTTTGGGTATAATTAACATGAGTTGTCCCTCGATGTTCCGTGTGTTTCCCCATTTCATGATGACGTTTGTTAAGTATAATATGCCTGTATCTATTTTAGTTAGTACTGTATTTTGATTTGTTTTTCCCTCCCATGTACCCTCTTATTTGCTTGCATTTGATTTGTTTTTCCTTATGCAATAAAATTTCATTTTGTTTCATTAAACTTGGTCCATTGTAGTTCCTGCATCTAAGTCCAGTGTCTAGAACCTAAGGGGTGAGTGGGTCGAACCACTCAAGGTTTTACTGTGCAAGAGGGAGAGAGAGGCCTCTAGAGAGAGAAACCTCTGCGATCCAGATAGGAGGAAACCCCTTACACAATCATTCACACCTCATCTAGAGTCATCTTTTGTTTCTTAACTTTTCCCATTACCTCTCTTTATGCCTTGCACCATCATCCCTTTTGTCAGTCAATCTCTCCTGCCTTCCAGCCTGTCACAGACCTTCCCTTTGTTCTTTCCGCCCCATCTCCCTGCGCCTGCTTAAAAATCTCTCTTCTCTAAACTTTTCTAGTTCTGACGAAGGGTCCTCGACCCGAAACGTTAACTCTGTTTCTCTCTCCTCAATGCTGCCTGACCTGCTGAGTGTTTCCAGCATTTTCTGTTGTTAAACCACAGCCATCTTCCTTTGTGCTAGTTATGACTCCAGCCAGTGGAGAGTTTTCCTTCCAATTCCCATTGACTTCAGTTTTACTAGGGCTCCTTGATGCCACACTCGGTCAAATGCTGCCTTGATGTCAAAGGCAGTCACTCTCACCTCACCTCTGCAATTCAGTTCTTTTGTCCATGTTTCGACCAAGGCTGTAATGGGGTCAGGAGCTGAGTGGTCTTGGCGGAACCCAAACTGGGCATCAGTGAGCAGGTTATTGGTGAGTAACTGCCGCTTGATAGCACTGTCGATGACACCTTCCATCACATTGCTGATGATTGAGAGGAGACTGATGGGCCGTAATTGGCCGGATTGGATTTGTCCTGCTTTTTGGAGGATGGACAAGATGTCTGCTGGGCTGGCAGCTTCTTTCTGAACTGCTCGTCTCTTCAACTGTAACCGTGGTCATCCATTGCCATCCTTTGCCCTTTCTTCCCCCAGTCTGCTCTCTTCAATTGCTTAAGATACCCTGCCTCTGATAGTGAAGGCATTTCAGCTCAAACTACAAGTTCAAACTACAAGTTTAAAGCTCCCCCTGCAGAGTCCACTGCCCATCCCCCAGTGTCTTTGTTCTCACTGAGCTCCTTCAACTGCTGGAACTCTGCTGACCCTTGCCCTCTATCACTGGATTCCTCGCGGACAGGACCTCGGTGACTACACCGTTTGACTCAGCGGCTGTGGCACTGCTTTGTTTTTTAGTCACTTCAAGTCTTAAGCTGCGGAATTCTTTCGTCAAATTAGCTTCCGATCTCCTGGTCTTCTCCGGACATCTAGACTATATTTCTGCTTTGAACTACATTGGATTACACTATGTTTCTGCACTGGATTACACTGTAAGACATAGCTGCTGTGTCTCTATCTCTGAAAAGGAAAAATGATTTTTACCTTTAACCCTCGGGCTGTGTGTCTGCTGAACTGGTTCTACTGGTTTTTCAGCTCTGCTGGATTGTAGGTAGCAGCTCCACTTGCTGTCCGGTGATTCGTTTTGCCGGTTTTCAGCTTCGCTGGTCACTGGTTTATGGTTTTACTTTTTCTCCGCCGCTTTGATCTATGGTGACCTCCAACTTGCGTCAATTTCACCATCATCTTTCTGCACTGCTACCGACTCTCATTCCTACAGCAACAACCTCCATCCTCGAACTCTCCACCCTTCAAATAGCTTCTGGACTTCACTCGCCTGCTTTGGACAGCAGTTCGTCGATGCTCCGTGCCGGCCCCATCCTGCTCACGTCAGCTTGTCCTTCCATGGGACCTCTGACTTTGACCCTGGTCTCCCTGTTATTGTCTCCAACCTATTCCCTGCTACCAGGAAATATGTATCCCATTAATTATTACATTAAAACAGGCCTATGTAACCTGAGCTTTTCCCGTTTCCATTTGTTTTCACACTTTGGCTGTCGCTCCAAACCCGAGCCATTCCACTTTTTCCCCCATTTTCCTTTTCTCTCTATCCCTCCCTGTCCGCTCTCTCCTGTCGTCATGCCTCCTTTCCTCTCTTCTCTCTCAGATACACTGCCCTCCCAAATCCCTACCCCAATCCTTCATTACACTTTGACCTTTCTACTCTCCTGCCGCCATCCCAGGATTGACTCCCTCTTAGATAAGCCTACAGCTCCTCTCTGTGCCTCTCTAGGCATCCTACGAAGGGCCCATCGATGCACTGATCGCAGCCGCAACAATCCCAACTGTCCCATCCTGCTCTCTGGCTGACCTTCCAGCCCAGCGCGCCCACTGGGGGCAAATCTTGCCAATCTCCTCCCCGTCCATATCATCTCCCCCAGCGCTGACCCTGTGGATGCTGGCAGCGGGGCAGCCATCACCGACCCTCTCCGCATCTCCCTCCAGAATGTCCGTTCACTTGCCAACAAGGCCCTTGCCATCCATGAGCTTATCGTGGATGATTGCATTGACATCATGGCCCTGACGGAAACTTGGTTGAGGGGTGATGACACCTTACCACCTGGCTAGACATTCCACCACTTGCCCCGCTCAGACCGCCGTGATGGCGGTGTGGCTCTCATCACCAAATCTCACCTTGGTCTGTCCCGCTATTCCTCCGCCACTTTCTCCTCCTTTGAGCATCTCACCTTATTCCACCCATCTCACCTCTCATTTAAAAACCTTGTTCTCTACCGCCCACCCAAGTCCCATAAACATTTTATTACTGAGATATTTTCAATGCTCTCCTCCCTCAGCCTCTGCACCGAATGACTTCTCATCCTCGGTGATTTCAACCTCCATCTCAATTCATCATGCTCTCTCCCCTCTGAGTTCACTAGCCTTCTATCCTCCCTTAATCTCTCCCTTCATGTAAACTCCCCAACCCATACTCACGGCCACTCCCTTGACCTTGCCATCCATCGTGTCAATTGCAGATAAAGCCATCGCTGACCATTTCCTTGTATCGCTCTCCACCCACATCCCCCTTCCACCCCCCCTACCCCACAACCCTACTTCCTTCTGTGTCTGCCCCTGGAAAAAACATAGAAACATAGAAGATAGGAGCAGGAGTCGGCCATTTGGCCCCTCGAGCCTGCTTCGCCATTCAATGAGATCATGGTTGATCATCCAGATCCCTTTAGCCTTAAGAAATATATACAACGCCTTCTTGAATATATTTAATGAATTGGCTTCTACTGCCTTCTATGGCAGGGAATTCCACAGGTTCACCACTCTGTGGGTGAAGAAATTCCTCCTCATCTCTGTCCTAAATGGCTTACCCCTTATCCTTAGACTGTGACCCCTGGTTCTCGACTCCCCGACCATCGGGAACATCCTTCCAGCATCTAGTCTGTCTAGTTCTGTTAGAATTTTATAAGTTTCGACGAGATCCCCTCTCATTCTTCTAAACTCCAGCGAGTACAAGCCCAATCGACCCAATCTCTCCTCATATGTCATTCCTACCATCCCAGGTATCGGCCTGGTGAATCTTCGCTGCACTCCTTCCATGGCAAGGACATCCTTCCTCAGATAAGGCGACCAAAACTGCACACAATACTCAAGATGTGGCCTCACCAGGGCCCTGTACAACTGCAGCAAGACATCCTTGTACCTGTACTCAAACCCTCTCGCTACGAAGGCCAACATACCATTTGCCTTCTTAACCGCCTGCTGCACCTGCATGCTTACTTTCAGCGACTGGTACACAAGGACGCCCAGGTCTCATTGCACTTCCCCTTCTCCCAATCTATTGCCATTTAGATAATAATCTGCCTTCCTGTTTTTGACTCCAAAGTGGATAATCTCGCATTTATCCATGTTATATTGCATCTGCCATGTTTCTGCCCAATCACCCAACCTGTCCAAATCATAATGGAGTTTCTCGGCATCCTCCTCACAGCACACATGCCCACCCAGCTTTGTGTCGTCTGCAAACTTGGAGATATTACATCTAGTTTCCTCGTCCAAATCATTAATATATATTGTGAATAGCTGGGGTCCAAGGACCGATCCCTGCGGTACCCCACTAGTCACTGCCTGCCACTCGGAAAAAGACCCGTTTATTCCAACTCTTTGATTTCTGTCTGCCAACCAGTTCTCTATCCAAGTCAATACCTTGCCCCCAATCCCATGTGCCTTAATTTTACACGCTAATCTCTTATGCGGGACCTTATCGAAAACCTTTTGAAAATCCAAATACACCACAGCCACTGGTTCTCCCTTATCTATTTTACCAGTTACATCCTCAAAAAATTCCAGTGGATTAGTCAGGCATGATTTGTCTTTTGTAAAGCCATGTTGACTTTGTCCGATCCGGTCACTTTTTTCCAAGTGCTCTGCTATTACATCCTTTATAATGGACTCTAGCATTTTGCCCTCTACCGATGTCAGGCTTACCGGTCTGTAATTCCCCATTTTCTCTCTACCACCCTTTTTGAACAGTGGGGTAACATTACCTACCCGCCAATCCATGGGTACTGTTCCAGAGTCTATCGAATTTTGGAAGATGAGCAACAATGCATCTATTATTTCTAGGGCCACTTCCTTAAGTACCCTAGGATGTAGATTATCAGGCCCTGGGGATTTATCGGCCCTCAATCCCATCAATTTCCCTAACACCATTTCCCTACAAATACTGATTTCTATCAGTTCCTCCCTTTCATTAGACCCTATGTTCCCCGACATCTTTGGGTGGTTATTTGTGTCCTCCTTTGTGAAGACAGCACCAAAGTATGTATTTAATTGATCTACCATTTCTTTGTTCCCCATTATAAATTCCCCTGTTTCTGACTGCAAGGGACCTACGCTTGACTTCACCAATCTTTTGCTCTTCACATATCTATAAAAGCTTTTACAGTCAGTTTTTATGTTCCCTGCAAGATTACTCTCATACTCCCCCCTTTTTCCCCCTCTTAATTAATCCCTTTGTCCTCCTTTGTTGGATCCTAAACTGCTCCCAATCCTCAGGTTTACTGCTTTTTCTGGCCAATTTATATGTCCTCTCCTTGGATCTTATGCTATCTCTAATTTCCCTTGTTAGCCACGGTTGAGTCACCTTTTTTGTTTTATTTTTATGCCAAACTGGGATGAACAATTTCTGTAGTTCATCCATGCGATCTTTGAATGTTTGCCATTGCCCACCCACCGTCAACCCTTTGAGCGACACTCCCCAATCAATCCTACCCTACTCGCACCTTATACCATTGTCGTCTCCTTTATTTAAATTCAGGACCCTAGTCTCTGAGTCAACTATTTCACTCTCCATCTTAATGAAGAATTCAATCATATTATGATCGCTCCGACCCAAGGGGCCTCGCACAACAAAATTGCTAATTGATCCTTTCTCATTACATAATACCCAGTCTAAGATGGCCTGATCTCTGGTTGGTTCCTCGACATATTGGTCCAGGAAACCATCCCGTATACACTCCAGGGATTCCTCCTCCACAGTATTGTTACTAATTTGGTTAGACCAATCTATATGTAGATTAAAGTCACCCATGATAACTGCTGTGCCCTTATTGCACGCTTCTCTAATTTCCCATTTAATGCCATCCCCGACCTCCGCATTACTGTTTGGAGGTCTATATACCACTCCCACTAACGTTTTCTGCCCCTTGGTATTTCTCAGTTCTACCCATACAGATTCCATATCATCAGAGCTAATATCCTTCCTTTCAATTGTGTTAATCCCCTCTTTAACCAGCAATGCTACCCCACCTCCTTTTCCTTTCTGCCTATCTTTCCTGAATATTGAATACCCCTGGATGTTGAGTTCCCAGCCTTGGCCACCCTGGAGCCATGTTTCCGTAATCCCAATCATATCATATTCGTCTACCTCTATTTGCACAGCTAATTCATCCACCTTATTACGAATGTTCCTCGCATTAAGACACAAAGCCTTCAGGCTTGTTTTTTTAACACTCTTAGACCTTTTAGAATTATTATTTACTGTGGCCATGTTTGATTTAAACCTTTGATTTATCTGCCTGTCACTTTTGCTTTTCTCCTTCCTGTCTTTTGCTTTTATCCTTGTTTCCCTTTCCTCTGTTTCCCCGCTCAGGTTCCCAAACCCCTGCCATTTTAGTTTAAACCCTCCCCCACAGCACTAGCAAACACTCCCCCTAGGACATCGGTCCCGGCCCTGCCCAGGTGCAAACCGTCCGGTTTGAACTGGTCCCACCTCCCCCAGAACCGGTTCCAATGTCCCAGGAATTTGAATCCCTCCCCCTGGCACCATTCCTCTTGCCACGTATTCACGTATTCATCTGAAATATCCTTCTATTTCTACTCTGACTAGCACGTGGCACTGGTAGCAATCCTGAGATTACTACCTTTGAGGTCCTGTTTTTTAATTTACCTCCTAACTCCCTATATTCAGCTTTTAGGACCTCATCCCATTTTTTACCTATATCATTGGTACCTATTTGCACCAGTACAACTGGCTGTTCACCCTCCCCCTTCAGAATGCCCCGCAGCCACTCCGAGGCATCCTTGACCCTTGCACCAGGGAGGCAACACACCAACCTGGAGTCTCGTTTGCGGCCGCAGAAATGCCTATCTATTCCCCTTACAATAGAATCCCCTATTACTATAGCTCTCCCCCTCTTTTTCCTCCCGTCCTGTGCAGCAGAGCCACCCCTGGTGCCAGGAAGTTGGCTGCTGCTGCCTTCCCCTGGTAAGCCATCCCCCCCATCAGTATCCAAAGCGGTATATCTGTTTGAGAGAGGAATGGCCACAGGGGACCCCTGCACTACCTGCCTGTGCCTAGTACTCTGCCTGTTGGTCACCCATTCCCTTTCTGCCTGTGCCACCTTTATCTGAGGTGTGACCAACAGATTAAACTTGCTATTCACGACGTCCTCAGCATTGCGAATGGTCCAGTATGTATCCAATCACTGCTCCAGCACCACAATGCGGTCTGCTGTAAAGTCTGTGGGTTGTGCAGCTAATAAATACACAGACTTCAGGAGTAACAAACAAACAGGTCTTTACTATTCGAAGGTCCGGGCGAATCTGCCCCAGAAATCCTGCTACAACACTTATATACTGGTGTGGTCACTATCGGTATTACAGTATACAGAAGCCAAACAAATAGTGCCACACCTAAAGTAGTTCCCTTAAAGGTGAACGGTTACATTCAATATTTCCCTTAAAGGTACATACACTACAATCCTCCCTTTTTAGCTTATTACTTACAGAGTCCCCGTTAAACATACATATCTTCAACTTCCTATAAAACAAATTACAGCTATAATCTCGGTGGAGTCAATGTCATATAAAACAATTTACAAATATAATCTCAGTGGAAACAGTTCACAGGTTCCATCTCTGCGGAAACAGTTCATAGATTCAGTCTCTGATCTTGACTCGTTCCGAACAACATTTCTTTGGGGTAGCCGGTTCACCTGGCTAGCGTGACTCCTCCATAGCCTTTTTCTTGACGTAGCAGCTTGAACTTTCGTCCTGTTGAACCAGCAGTGCGGACTTTGACAACCAACTGGCTGTCTTGACATTTACCAGTTTTTCAACTAAGTTAGCTCCTTTCGTAATGTCCCGCCTGGAATGGTAGAAGTGCTAATATTTTAGACAGTTATTATCTTCTGCTTCTTCTTTTTCTTTTCTGCCTTTTTGAAACTCTCGGAGCTCCTTTCTCGGCTGCCAGCTGTAGCGCCACCAACTCTCTATGTTCCTTAGACCTTAAGTGCTTCATCCGGATTTCAGCACTTTGAGAGTTTTCATCACAAGCTGGCAGACCACATCCTCATAATATTCAGTGTCACTCAACAGGTCATGGTAATATTCAGGTTCGTCCTGAGTTAGGCCAGCGAGAGAGACTTCTTCTTCCTCCTCACCCGTCTGGACGTTAGCTGATGGTGGTTCCTTCCCTAAACATCTTTCTTGAAAAGCCTTCTTCATGCATTCATATTCATCCCGCTCTTCCTGGGTTATCTGCCATTCCTTCCCGACGGACCTCATTTGTGAGTTCAATACCTTCCGTTCCACTGGTAATTGCGTTATCAGGCTATTTAACCCTTCTACTGAAGTAACGGGTTCCACCTTCTTCTGTTCACCTTGACGTGATTCAACGTACTTTTGGCATCCTTGTAAAATTTGTGTTGCCACCTCAGCTATCTCCGTGACTTTTGAGAGCTCCGAACTCGTTCCCCCTGAAGATTGAAGCTCGTGTTCAGATTGTTCCCCTTGTAGAGTCTTGTCCTTCAGCATATGAAGGAGTTGGCCGACCGTTAACTCTTCCCTGGGAACACGGTGGATCAGAGTCTTCTCCATTTCATCCACCTCTTTCTCCAATACTTCCACCTTACGTTCCTCTTGAACTTTGGCTTTCAGCGCTCGGAAAAGTTGCGCCCTGATGCTCTCTAGTTCATGTTCAGGGACCATTCTTACAGTGTCCTGTTCTTCCACTGCAAGGATTCCCAGTTGAATCTGTTCTTCAAGTTGTTGAACCTCAGACATTGCCGCCTCATATTTGTCTTGGGTGTCCTTCAATGTTTTTATAAGTTCTTGGACATCCTGTCTTTCATGCTCTGCCATGATTTTCACCTCTAATTGCTCATCTATGGATGGAGCTTCTATCGATGAGTCTGTCTTGGCCTTGAGCTCATCAAGAATTTCCTGCAGCCTTTGGACTTTTTGCTCATGTTCAACCTTTAGTTGTTCATATGCTTCTACTGAAACTAGCTTTTCGGAGGCTGCCGAGTTAACCCCCTTCTGAATTGTAGCCTGGGCCTGTTCATACTGTTCTTTCAACTTCTCACACTCTGCTTGTAAGGAGTCGTAAAGAAGAACTGGAATAAAATCCTGGCTCCCTGAAGATTCCTCTTCCTTTGGTTCATTCTGTAAATATTCTAGTTCCTGAACAGCATCAGGGGAATGTGATTGGTATTTGACCATGATGGCTCTATGGTCGTTCTCTGCTTGAGCTAGCTGTCTCTGTAGTCTTTCCAGGTTCCCCCATTCGGTGTCCCAGAACTTTTCCATATTTTTCATCTCCTGTACGAGACGATCACTCAACTGTTCTAATTGTTGTCGTACTTTGACATAAGTTTGCGTCCGAGCTCGGTGTTCTTCCGTCATGGATGAATCCTTTGCTTGAACAGGCTCAGAATTCTCTGTCAACCTGGAGTTCTGCTCTGCAGCTTTATTCTTCTTGGTACCATAAGTCCTTCTGCCTGTCTTCGTTTTCGACTTGGTCTTATCATCATCCATTTCAGAATCTGAGCTAATAGCTTGCACCGAGTCCTCCCTCATTATGGCTTTTAGGTAATGCCCTTCCATGTCTATTTTCTTAATCCACTCCCGTCCTAGAAGTGGTGGTCCTCCCTCAGATAATACGTACAAGCTCATTCTTGGTTGTTCTTTACCCCTATCTCTCACCTTGACTCTTATTTTCCCCACGAGGTATATGTTATGCCCCGTGTATGTCTGTAATACGAACTTGGTATTTCTTAAAGGTATGTGAGAGAATAGCCGGTGGTAGTCCCTTCGGTTGATGACTGATAGAGCTGATCCAGTGTCCAGCTCCATTCTTATTTGGACTCCAGCTATTTTTAGTATGACCCAGATGGCCTGTAGATCCGTTTCTTTACCCACATTGTGGATTCTCAGACTACCCAGCTCCTGGTTGTTTGGGTCTGAGTCTGAATTCTGTTCGTCTGAACTCTTCTCAGCCACCTTGTGTACCTTGTTGTACTTTTCTGGTGGTGGCTTCCTTTGATTATTGATCTTTTTCCCGGACCGGCATACCTTCGCGATGTGACCCAGTTTGCCACATTTCCTACACTCTTGGTTCTTAAACCAGCATTGATTCTGGTCATGCGTTGTCTTCCCACAACGGTAGCATTTTGTTGTGCTTGAAGTAATTTGGTCCACCCCGAGTGCCGCCGCCTTTAGTTGCATTTCCGCCATTCCTTTCGCTGCGGCTTCGTGCGATGCAGCTATAAGGACAGCCCTGTCCAGTGTGAGGTCGTTCTCTTCCAGTAGTCGCTTCTGCGTCCCTTCTTTGGACAATTCGCATACGAACTTGTCCCGCAGCGCTTCTGTCAGATTCCCTCCGAACTGGCAGTATTTCGCTAGCCTACGCAGTTCGACCAAGTATTCCGCATTGCTTTCGTCTTTCTTCTGCGTTCTTGCGTAGAATTTGAATCGTTCAGCCAGCATCAGCGGTGTTCAAGTGATCCTTCAGCACAGCCACAATCTCTTCGAAGGTCTGATCCGCTGGTTTATTTGGTGCTATTAGATGCTTCAAGAGCCCGTATGTTTGTGCCCCCATCGAGTTTAGCAATGTTATCGCCTTGTCGTCTTCCTCTATTTTGTTGGCTTCGCAATAGATCTCTATGCATTCCACGTACGTGGCCCAGTCTTCTATTTCAGAATTAAAGTCGTTAATATTCCCTCGCTTAGGCATCTTTCTTCCCTTGGGAGCAGCACCAGTATTTCTTTAAGTATTCTTATTTATTCATTTGTTTCTAAGATGGCGGTTTTCCCGCGAAATCGGCGGTTTCCCGCTCTTTCCTTCTCTCCCCGCCCACTTCAATGGCGGTATGTCAATCAAGATGGCGGTTTTCCCGCGAAAATGGCGGTTTCCCGCTCTTCCTATCTCGCCCCGCCCACTTCAATGGCGGTTTCCCGCTTCTGGCGTCTTCTCCGCCTAACGGCGGCTTCCCGCGTTTCTTCCCGATGGAAGGGGTACGCTTCCCCCTCAGCGGACAGGTTCAGCCGCTGGCTGGCTACCGCACAGCTCCCCTTACTCGGCTATGTCGTTTCCTCCCGCCCGCACGGCTCTACCGGCGCTGGGTACACCCCGTTAGCGGAGGACAGTTCAGCCGCTGGACTGGCTCTCGCGCAGTCTCTCTCTCCGTACCCGGCTCTGTCTCTCTCACCCGCACGTTCGATGCTACCGGCCCTGGGTACCCCGTTGGTGGAGAACAGCTCACCGCTGGACTGGCTCTCGCGCAGTCTCTCACCCCGTTTTCGGCTGTGTCTCTCACCCACTCCCGCACGTTCGGTTTTGCCGGCTCTGAGTACCCCGTTGGTGGAGAACAGCTCAGCCGCTGGACCGGCTCCTCGCAGTCTCTCTCTCCGCACCCGGCTCTCACCCGCACGGTTCCCGTTCGCCTCCCCAGCCCTCTCGCAGACCGGTGTTTCCCTCCCCGGCTGCGGCTGGGTTTCTCTTCCCGCGCCTACTCGCAGGCTCAGCGCTTCGTGGCTGTGGTCGCTGCCCCGATTGTCCCGCCGATTGCGGTCCGGCTGTTACCCGACGCCGTTGGACCCGTCTTTTGGCTGGCACAGCTCCCCCTCGACCGAGGTCGAGTGCTCTGCCCTTATCCTCCGGATGCTTCTACACCTTCCCCTACTCACAGTCTCTTCGGCCGCCTTGTTTCTTGCTGGTCGGCTCACTCCGCACCGTGGCAGAAGGGTAGTCAGTGCCTGTTGCTGATACAGCTTTTGTTGTCCTGCTTTCTGTTGTTGCAGCCTCGTGTTTTCTTTTGGTAGCACGACGAGGGCGGTTGTCTCTCTTCGACGCTCTTCGTTGCTTATGGTAATCTTGCCACAGGGCACGATCGGACTCGTCGCCACTGTAAAGTCTGTGGGTTGTGCAGTTAATAAATACACAGACTTCAGGAGTAACAAACAAACAGGTCTTTACTATTCGAAGGTCCGGGCGAATCTGCCCCAGAAATCCTGCTACAACACTTATATACTGGTGTGGTCACTATCGGTATTACAGTATACAGAAGCCAAACAAATAGTGCCACACCTAAAGTAGTTCCCTTAAAGGTGAACGGTTACATTCAATAGTTCCCTTAAAGGTAGACGGGTACATACACTACATCTGCCAGTAGCTGCAGCTGGACACACTTCCTGCACACGTAGTTGTCAGGGTCACAGGATATGTCCCTGAGTTCCCACATAGCGCAGGAGGAGCATACCACGTCACCGGGCTGTCCTGACATGACTTACCCTTTAACTAATTGAAATTAAATCAAATCAAATCAATCCCACCAATTACACGACAGATAAATGATATATTTTAGGGCCCTGGTTCACCAACAGTCCCTGCTACACCACAGGGACCCTAGAAACTATAAACCACAGAGTTAGAGTTAAAAAGGAAAGAAATACTAACCAACCAATCACTTAGCTGCTTTCTGGTGACGTCACACTTCGATTACTTTTGACTTCTCTCCCTCTCTGAGATTGGAGATTAGCATGCTATGAGGCCTACCTGGTCTCTGGGGGCCTTTTAAAGCCTCGCTGCTTATGTATCCCGCCGCCGCTGCGGCCGCTGATGCTATGAGGCCTACCTGGTCTCTGGGGGCCTTTTAAAGCCTCGCCGCTCATGTATCCCGCCACCGCTGCTGCCGCTGATGCTGTGAGGCCTACCTGGTCTCTGGGGGCCTTTTAAAGCCTCGCCGCTCGCGTTTCCCGCCGCCGCCGCTGCCGCTGACGTTGTGAGGCCTACCTGGTCTCTGGGGGCCTTTTAAAGCCTCGCCGCTCGCGTTTCCCACCGCCGCCGCTGCTGCTGACGCTAACATCTCTCTCCCAACTCTCTTACAACTGCACTTATGAAATCCCAACTGTCCAGCCTCTGGCCCTCCATTCACCATAACATTTCTGCAGCTACCGATCTGCTCAACCACACCCTCACCACTATCTTTGATGCCCTAGTCCCTACTAAAACAATAACCCTCTCTCACCCTGACTGTTCCCCCTGGTACGGCTCTCATCTTCGCTCCCTTTAGTCCAAGGGATGCAGACTCAAACGGATATGGCGGACAACTGGTTTAGCCATTCACCGCCAGATCTGGATGGACCACATGAAGCATTATCGGGTCCTGCTCTCGTCTGCCAAAACTGCTCACTATTCCAGAATCATTCTGGATTACAAAGATAAACCCTGGCTCCTATTCTCTACTGTTAACCGTCTTCTTTAAACCCCTGCCCTGTCTCCTCCACCATCACCTCCAATAACAAGTGCGAGGAGCTCATGGACTTCTCTGTCTCTAAGATTGGGACCAGCCGTTCAGCTGCCTCTGCCACTTCCCTTCCTTCCCCTAGCCCACTTGGACAAACTTTCTCTAAGGTTCCCCCCTGCCCTAGCCCTGAACTCACATCTTTCTCCAGTTTCTCTTCGATCTCCTCTCATGAACTCTGTGCTCATCTTGTCCATGAGACCCACCTCCTGCTCCCTCGACCCTATTCCCACCAAACTGCTGACCACCCAACTTCCTTTTCTGGCCCCCATGTTAGCTGATATTGTTAACGGTTCGCTCTCCTCAGGTACTGTCCCACTCTCCCTCAAATCTGCCATCATCACCCCTGTCCTCAAAAAAACAAACCTTGATCCCTCCTTCCTTGCAAACTACCGCCCCATCTCCAAACTCCCTTTCCTCTCCAAAGCCCTTCAACGTGTTGTTGCCTCCCAAATCCGTGCCCATCTTTCCCACAATTCCATGTTTGAATCCCTCCAATCAGGTTTCCGCCTTTCCACAGTACCAAAATGGCCCTCATCAAAGTCACAAATAACATCCTTTGTGATTGTGACAAAGGTAAACTATCCCTCCTCGTCCTTCTTGACTTCTCTGCAGCCTCTGATACGGTTGACCACTCCATCCTTCTCCAATTCCTCTCCACCGTCGCCCAGCTGGGTGGGACTGCACTCACCTGGTTCCATTCTTATCTATCTAATCATAACCAGAGAATCACCGGCAACGGATTCTCTTCCCGCTCCCACATCGTTACCTCTGGTGTCCCCCAAGGATCTATCCTTGGCCCCCTCCTATTTCTCATCTACATGTTGCCCCTTGGCAACATCATCAGAAAACACAGCGTCAGTTTCCACATGTACGCTGACGACACCCAGCGCTACCTCACTAACACTTCTCTCGACCCCTCCACAGTGTCTAAATTGTCAGACTGCTTGTCCGACATACAATTCTAGATGAGCAAAAATTTTCTCCAATTAAATATTGGGAAAAACAAAGCCATTGTTTTCGGTCCCCACCACAAACTCCGTTTCCTAGCCACTGACTCCATCCCTAACATCTGTCTGAGGCTGAACCACACTGTTTGCAACCTTGGTGTCATATTTGACCCTGAAATGAGCTTCTGACCACATATTTACAGCATAACAAAGAACGCTTATTTCCACCTCCGTAACATTGCCCGTCTCCATCCTTGCCTCAGCTTATCCGCTGCTGAAACCCTCATCCATGCCTTTGTTACCTCAAGACTTGACTATTCCAACGCACTCCTGGCTGGCCTCCCACATTCCACTCTACATAAACTTAAGGACATCCAAAACTCGGCTGCCCATGTCCTAACTCGCACCAAATTCCGTTCGCCCATCACCCCTGTGCTCGCTGATCTACATTGGCTCCCGGTTAAGCAGCGCCTCGATTTCAAAATTCCCATCCTTGTTTTCAAATCCCTCCATTGCCTCATCGCTTCCTATCTCTGTAATCTTCTTCAGCCCCACAACCCCCGAGATATCTGCGCTCCTCTAATTCTGGCCTTTTGAGCATCCCTGATTATAATCGCTCAACCTTTGGTGGCCGTGCCTTCTGTTGTCTAGGCCCTAAGCTCCAGAATTCCTTGCCTAAACCTGTCCACCTCGCTACCTCTCTTTCCTCCTTTAAGACACTTCTTTAAACCTACCTCTTTGACCAAGCTTTTGGTCACCTGCCCTAATTTATCCTCATGTAGGTCGGTGTCAAATTTTTTTGTCTTAAAATACCTCTGTGCTGCGCCTTGGGACGTTCTACTACTTTAAAGGCGCTATATAAATACAAGTTGTTGTTGTTGTTGTTTTTGTGGTCAGGACATACCTGGGCAGTTTTCCATATTGTCGGATAAATGCCAGTGTTATAGTTGTACTGGAACAGCTTGGCTAGAGTCGCGGCTAATTCTGGAGCGCAAGTCTGCAGCACGATAGCAGGGATGTTGTTGGGGTCCATAGATTTTGCTGTATCCAGTGCGCTCAGCCATTTCTTGATGTCACGTGGAGTGAATCGAATTGGCTGAAGACTGACTTCTGTGATAGTAGGGACCTCAGGAATAGGCCGATATGGATCATCCACTCGGCACTTCTGGCTGAAGATGGTTGCAAACGCTTCAGCCTTGTCTTTTTACACTCATGTGCTGGGCTCCACCATCATTGAGGATGTGGATATTCATGGAGCCTCCTCCTCCCGTTAGTTGCTTAACGGTCCACCACCATTCACGACTGGATGTGGCAGGACTGCAGAGCTTTGATCTGATCCGTTGATTGTGGGAATGCTTAGCCCTGTCTATAGCCCTGCTTCCGCTCTTTATCCTGCATGTAGTCCTATGTTGCAGCCTCCGCAGGTTGGCACCTCAATTTTAGGTATGCCGGTGCTGCTCCTGGCATGCTTTTCTACACTCCTCGTTGAGCCAGGGTTGGTCCCCTGGCTTGATGGTAATGTTAGAGTGAGGGATATGCCAGGCCATGAGGTTACAGATTGTGGTGGAATACCATTTTGCTTCTGCTGATAGCCCACAGCACCTCATGGATGCCCAGTTTCGAGCTGCTAGATCTGTTCTGAATCTATCATTTAGTATGGTGGAGGTTGTCCTCAGTGTGAAGATGGGACTTAGTCTTCGCAATGACTGTGCGGTGATGACTGTTACCAGTACTATCCTGTACAGATGAACCTGCACCAGGTAGATTGGTGAGGATGAGGTCAAGTAGGTTTTTCCCTTGTTATAGTTTTCACACCACCTGTCGCAGGCTCAGACTCGGTCAGCAGTGGTGCTACCAAGCCACTCTTGGACACTGAAGTCCCCCACCTAGAGTACATTCTTTGCCCTTGCTACGCTCAGTGCTTCTTCCAAGTGGTGTTCAACATGGAGGAGTATAGATTCATCAGCTGAGGGAGGGCGGTAGATGGTAATCAGCAGGAGGTTTCCTTGCCCATGCTTGGCCTGAAGCCATGAGACTTCATGGGGTCCGGAGTCAATGTTGAGGACTGTATATATTATATCCGTGTATAATTGAGACACGGACTGCAGGAGTTGGTTATAACAGGTCTTTACTGAATGGAGGCAACCTGGAACTACTATGCAAATGTTACTACACAGGCTTATATACAGGGGTGGTCACTACTGGTACTGCAGTATACACGGACTGCAGAATATAGTTCCTTCTGCAAAGTACATACACAACAGTATACCGCTGTGCCACCACTCCTGGTGGGTCTGACCTCCTGTGATGGAGGATGTTGGGACATTGGCTGAAAGTATGATACTGTGAGGATGACTATGTCAGGCTGTCTGTGCAGCAGCTCTCCCAATTTTTGCACAAGTCCCCGATGTTGGTGAGGAGGACTTTGCAGGGTCGACTTTGCCTTTGCTGTGTTGGTGCCGGGTGGTCTGTACAGTTTCATTCTTATTATTGTGTTTCGTAGCAGTTTGTTACAACTGAGTGGCTTGCTAGGCCATTTAAGAGTCAACCACATTGCTGTGAGTCTGGAGTCACATATAGGCCAGACCAGGTAAGGATGGCAGATTTCCTTCTTTAACGGACATTAGTGAACCACGTGGGTTTTTATAACAATCCGATAGTTCTATTGCTGATACTAGCTTTTTATTCCAGATTTTTTAAATTAACTGAATTTAAATTCCCAGCTGCTGTGGTGGGATTTGAACTCACATTTCTGCATCATTAATCCAGGCCTCTGGATTACTAGCCCAGTGACATTACCAGTATGCTACCATTCCCATAGGGAGACTGTAGTGGGAACTGGTCCAAGGCCCAGAGCTGCACAATCCAGGGAAAGGGGCACAGCCACAGGTTAGTAGGAACCCCATTCAGGGCCAGACAGGGCCGGTTACTGATTGGGGGCCATATTAAAGTATAAATTCAGCCCCACCCTGGGCACTGTTCCCTTGGATATCAATGGTCCCCTGTTCTGTTCCTCTCACAGTGAACGGGCAGCAACAAATCAGCAAACTCAGCGACAGATTGTAAAGGGCAGATTATTCATCAATTTACAGCTCCGCTCCCTCACACATTACTGCCAGTAATAACCTTTCACCTCAGCGTGCCTTGCCCTACCCATGAGCCCTGTCTATCCAGACTGGGGTGGCACTGAGTAAAGATCTACAAATTGAATAGTGTGGGGAAACATGCTCGGGGGGTGAGGCAGAGCAGCTACCCACTGTGGTTCACACCCGTGCAGACAGCAGGTAAAATCTGCCCGTGCTGTTCATTGGCTGCAGGCCTGAAGGTGGGGCCTAGTATTGGGAGTTCAAAACACTACTTAAAGGCAGCCAGCACCTCTTAAATGGGAGGTGCACTGTGGCTGCAATCCCTGTTCTACAAGTACCTGAGAAAGAAATGGCTGAAGCAGGGAGAGAGAGGGCCCCAAGGTTCTCTGATGCTGCACTGGAGGCCTTGGTGCAAGCAGTGAACATGAAGAGGGCCATCCTCCCCATCCCCCACCTCCCCACAACTGGCAGGGTGCCATCCAGGCAGCTGATGAGGCAGTGGGAGGAGAAGGGACATCCTTTAACCCCTGGGGGCAGGAAGCCCCTCTGGTACCTGAGGCAGAGGCAGTGGGAGGAGATTGCTCACAAAATCAATGCTAGGATTATTGTTCCCAGGACGTGGAAGGAGTTCAATGATTTGACTAGAATCATCAAGGTAAGAGCACTGAAGTACTTTCTCATCACAACTGCACCACTCACAGACCATGAATGACAACACTCACAGCACTCACTACACTCCCCTCCCCCACTACTGTTGAAGTGCCTTACTTCTTAGCTCTGGGTAATGACTCAATACACTCTTGGATTCGTCAGACGGACAGGCCTTTTATTTCACTTGCAAGGGGAATCAGCACCTCTACTCAAGGGGTGAGGCTACTATTCCAATGATACAGCGTAAGCGTTCCATATTTATACAGTGTAACAAACAAGTTTGATTGACGTTCCTTTGTTCCTCTATCAGGATACATTTTAGATTAATCATCAGGTCTTATGACATACTAACAGAAGGATCCTGGACACATAAGTCAACCGTTAATCTATAACAGGGCATGAATCGTGTAACCGGAGGTCCTCTTTAATCTTAATCATGTATTGGGAGGCTAGGTTTGCTTACGGTCGCAAGTTGTCAGGTCACTGGTTACTTCAAAGGAACCCATTGTTTCACTTCTACATTCTCATTAGATGGGCAGACATCTGTTCTTGGCTGTAATCTAAGTACGTACAATAGCTTTAGTTACACATCGACTCTTGACCGGTGTCAAGTCTGAAAAACTTTTACCCAGCAAGCACCTGAAATTAACCCCTTATAATATGTAGATTTCCTCATTCCCCCCTTTTGTCCTTTCTAAGGACAATCTATTTCGCTAAGTTTAAGAAATTCTACATCAAAGGTCTCACCCTTAATATCCTCATATTCAGACATCATTGGTACTGGAGGAGTTGACGTTAACAAGGAAAGGACTTTTGTACACAATAATTTTAAACAACCAATCAATAAACTAATTAAAATGATTATCATCACAATTGCGATCAAGGCTTCCAAAATTTGCTTTCCTAGTGCTCCTCCCCATCCTGAAATCCAATCCCACATGGACCACGGTTCAGGTTGATGTAGTTTCTCTACAGCCTCCTTTATGTGGTTTACCAGGTTGGTGATATTTTCTGAGCTATCTGGGATATAGGTGCAACATTCGCTTTTTATGATTGCACATGTGCCCCCTTCTTTTGCCAACAAATAGTCCAGAGCCATGCGGTTTTGTAAGGCAACAGTGCGCATAGCCACCATTTCTGCGTTTACATCGCTAAGAGCATCAGCAGTATCATTGGCTATTTGTTCCAACACTGCTGCCATGTTTATAGATTCTCTTGCTAACTTCCCTGTTCCATACCAGGGAAATGCTATAGCAAAGAACCTTTCAGTTTCTGTAATGGCTCGTTTTGCTCGTGTCCCAGGGTGGCTATCCAAAGATGAAATATGATGTATATAGGGCACTACATATCCCAAATAACATGACCCAGTCCAATTTTGTGGTAACCAAGGGTATGCTCTATGCCCACAGATGAAATAGGTGTTATTATAGGCTTCAAATTTGTTCCATATCTGGTGCATCATTCCTATTCCTTGTTCTCCTTTCCAGATTTTTTTACTAGTCAAATTTTGTACTGTGGACAGGTTCCACTGTCCCCAATAGGGCCATTCGACTGCACCCGGTGGTTTAGTAGTAGTTTTAGTCAAAGTGTAGTTACATTTGCACTCACTCCATCCAACCATCAATCCTTCTCCATTGTCGTTTACCAGACAGACTTCTCCTTTTGTTTTATTTACGGTTCCCATTGACGTCACTAATAGACTCTCTGGATTCCTTTGATTATCATATTGGGGATGAAACCACCCTTCAAATTTTATAAGGTTGTATCCGAAACCACCCTTCAAATTTTATAAGGTTGTATCCTGCATCTTTCCATTCATTTTCCAATTGATCTGGGTTTAAACTATTTTGGGTCTGAAATGTACTGGCTGCCTCCTTATTCCAGGTGGTATTAGACTGTAATAACCACCCTACCATCTCTTCTATTTTGAAGGGAATGGGCCTTAGAGGTATTCCACCCTCTGCGTGCACAGGGATGTGGCTGCATATCCAGCATTTAGTAAGGTTCTGTCTTTTGGCATACAAATAACTCATGTATAGCCATGCTTGTTTAACAGCCTTCTTCCTCTTCTTCCCTGTTTCTTATCTGTCTTATTAAGTTTTCTTTTCTGAGTGGCTAATGTTGAAATAAAGGGCTGTGTAACTGGATTGTTACAAAACATTGGCCTGGCCGTCAGGGCCAGTCCTCCCTTTGGATTACCACTACAGATAACTCCTTCATTCGCAATTCTTTCACTTGGTGACACAGTATCGGGGCATGTAACCCATAGTTTATCAAGCTTCTGTCCACTATCTTCTTCTACTATCTTATTCTGCCTAATCCTAAGACTCAGGGGTTGATACGGGGGTACCTGCATAGTGTGATCCTGAAGCTGAACCTTCATAGTCTCGTTATAGCATATAATATAAAAGAAATCACTGTTTAAAAGTACACATTCTTCTATGCATGGTTTGCCCTTCAGGGGATCTGGGTAAATCAATATGGCAGCTTCAATTATCGTTAACAAAGGGAACAGTCTTATTAGAGTCCAAATCCAGTTCATCTTGGCAGTGTATCGTCTTCAACTGATGCGTTCTTACAATGGGACGCATGTATCCATGTTGGTCGCTCCTTTACTTTTACAGCGGTGTTTGTGGTCAGGAGTACTTGGAAGGGTCCCTCAAATCTGGGTTGAAGGCCATTCTTTCACTTGAAGATTTTTATGTAGACGTTATCTCCTGGCTCGAAAGTATGGCACTTTCCTTCAGCGGGATCGACCTGGGCTTCCTTCACCTGTTGATGGAAACTAGGAATGCATTTGGTTAGTGCAATGCAATAACTCAACATATCTTCCTCCATTTTATGAATGTCCATTTGTTTAGCTGTTAAAGGTGCCAAAAAGGGCAATCTTTGTGGTCTTCCCATGACGATCTCGTGAGGCGACAATCCTGTAGTTCTGTTGGTAGCAGACCGTATTGTCATTAAAGCTATGGGTAACAAATCAACCCATTTAAGTCCAGTTTCTTTACACAGTTTTGCAAGCTTGTTTTTCAGCATCCCGTTATATCTTTCCACTAGTCCAGCCGACTGTGGATGATAACTGCAATGGAGGTGCTGGTTAATCTGTAAGGCTTTGCATAGTTCCTTAATCACTGTTCCCGTAAAATGGGACCCATTGTCACTTGACAGTTTTGCTGATATCCCAAAGCGAGGCACAATGTCCTTCAATAAACATTTAGCAACAGTAGTGGCGTCACTCTTTCTACAAGGAAACGCTTCAATCCATCTTGAAAACATATCAACAATAACTAATACATATTTAAAGCTCATACACACAGGTAGTTCAATAAAATCCATTTGCAAGTGTACAAAAGGACCCATGGGGTTTGGATGGGATGCGGGCTGTACCTTCTTTATTTTTTTTCCTGCATTCATGGTCTGGCAGATAATACAATTTTCACAAATTTGTTTTGCCAATTTTGAGATTCCTGGTGCATACCAGGTCTTAAGGATATAGTCTGCCATCCCCCCTTTGCCCGCATGGGTGAATTTATGAACACATCGGGCAATTGGTGATAGTAATGATTTGGGTGCCACCATGCGGCCGTCATGATGAACCCATAAGCCGTCAGTGTTTTTAAAACAATGATTAACAACCCATTCCTTTACTTCATCAGAACTGGCCCTATCTTGATGGGTCAGCACATCATCTAAGGACGGGGGCTGCGGTATCTCTGGCTTTTCCCTAACAGGGAAGGCTGAAACTTGTCGTTCAGTACTTGATATAGCTACTGACTTAGCAGCGCTATCTGCAGCAGCGTTTCCAAGCGCAACCTCGTCCAAATGCCCCGTGTGCGCTTGGCACTTAATAATGGCAATCTGCTTAGGTCTCTGGATGGCTAATAAAAGGTTTTGAACCTCGTGCATTTTTTAAATTTGGGTTCCTGATGACGTTAAATAACCGCGAATCTTCCAAATCTGTCCATAATCATGAGCTACTCCAAAAGCATATCGAGAGTCAGTATAGATATTTACAGACTGCCACATAAATTCATAGAGACATCTCCTGATAACAGAAAGGAGTGTTCTTCCTCAAATTCTTCTACTTTTACTGTGAGGGGAGCCGATTGATTCAAGCGTTGTAGTATTCCAGCCAATCCAGCTATCGGGGTCTTTTTCCCATTAATAGGCATTCCTTCAGAATATCCTTTCCCTAACACCGAAAAGGTTGCTCCTGTATCTACTAAAATGAAACAACGGGCATTTGGTGGTCAGTCAGTAATTCTGATCTCTATTTCTCCTAAATCCCTGTCCCTGTAGGGTAACCTCCTGACTGGTCCGAAAAAGGGTTATAGACAGTGAAATTAGGACCTTTATTCTCTAACGGAGGTCCATTATTGGAGGTTTGGTTCTGACGATTTTTCGCAGGGCATTGGTTTGCCCAATGTCCGGGTTGTCCGCAATTGTAACAATTACCAGATCGTCCATACCCTCTTACTCTACCACGTCTTCCTCTATATTCCCCTCTATTCATCCTTCTATAGTTACCTTGTTATCCTACCATAATAGAGGAGAAAGGTATTTCTTCGGGGTAAATTTTTTTTTTCTTCTGACTCAACAAACATAGAGGCATTCTTTTTATCTGGCTGTTCTCTATTTCTCTCTTGTCCGTTAAACATTCCTCGAGGCAAGTAATTCTTTCTATGTTAAATGAACCATCTGAGGGAAAGGGTCTAGTCTTATTTACAGTCCATTTGGACCAATTTGGTAGGTGATCAATGGATGATTTACCACAGTTCTTTAACATAAAGGCTGCTGGCGTGCCTTTCTCGGGTGGCTTACTGGTGCTAGCACCCATTTTAGCAGCTTAAATGGTTCACTTAAAACAATCTAAACTCCTGTGACAATCCGTGATCTGCGTTGTACGCCCCTACAGATCAGATTAATAAACTATACATGCGTATAAAACTCGAGGGTTCTCAACCCTCGTGGAAGGTATTTCTAACTGGGGAAAATACTGAATCCACAATAGCTTAGTGGATCATGTAAAAGACATCACTATTTTCTCAACAATACATTCCGCCGCGGGACTCACTTCCCCGGCTTGGGTCTTTTCCAACCCCTTCTGCAGTTTTTTTTTCAGCTTAAATATTTTAGTTAAAACATACAACAATTCCGTAACATTCTATGATCTGCGTGGGACGCCTCTACAGATCAGACATAACTAAACATTAATACATATGACAATAAACAATAAACAATACACTTGTTAAACAACAACCAAAGTGTTACTAAATCCCCAACCTATGCAGCCTTACTGGACAAAGTTGATTGATAATAACAAGTAGTTAATACTCACTCTCATAAACATTAAACATTGACACTGTGTTTCAGACAATCGCCCACTCTTCTTCCCTCTACCCTACTCCCTTTAGCCAAATTTTTAGCAAAAAGGGCCTTCAATTTGTCCCAACTAACTTCACCCACTCTTCTCTCCTTCTACCCTACTCCCTTTAGCCAAATCTTTAGCAAAAAGGGCCTTCAATTTGTCCCAACTAACTTCAAGCTGGAACCTTGCTAGTTCAATTTCCAATAAATCGCTAGCTCCTTAGTTAAATCAAATTCCTGACTTAGCCTTCTCTCTCAGTAAGCTGGAACCCTGCTAGTTCAATTTCCAGTAAATCGCTAGCTCCTTAGTTAATCAAATTCCTGACTTAACCTTCTCTCTCTGGTACCTTTATTTCAGCGCTTCCTACAGTCCTTTTCTGCCCGATCCTGTTCGCGGGGCGTCAGCGCCTCATGGCTGATCCCCTGTTCCGTTTCTGAAAGGGAAGCACTCACAACGGCAGTTTAACCTCCGAACCTTGTGAGTCAATTACCCGATGGCAGTACTGTCCAATGGAATAAACAGACTATGCGCAGCTATGCTTCTGGCAGGGAAAGTCCCAAAAATGTGGCAAAACACCACCTTCGGCCGATGGGATTTTCCTAACCGAGCAACGTACTCGGCGTCTGTTAACTCACCAATTGGTACAGCAAGCCATCTCGGTGGAACCTCCAAATTGTTGAAGTGCCTTACTTCTTAGCTCTGGGTAATGACTCAATACACTCTTGGATTCGTCAGACGGACAGGCCTTTTATTTCGCTTGCAAGGGGAATCAGCACCTCTACTCAAGGGGTGAGGCTACTATTCCAATGATACAGCATAAGCGTTCCATATTTATACAGTGTAACAAACAAGTTTGATTGACATTCCTTTGTTCCTCTATCAGGATACCTTTTAGATTAATCATCAGGTCTTATGACATATTGACAGAAGGATCCTGGACACATAAGTCAACCGTTAATCTATAACAGGGCATGAATTGTGTAACCGGAGGTCCTCTTTAATCTTAATCATATATTGGGAGGCTAGGTTTGCTTACGGTCACAAGTTGTCAGGTCACTGGTTACTTCAAAGGAACCCATTGTTTCACTTCTACATTCTCATTAGGTGGGCAGACATCTGTTCTTGGCTGTAATCTAAGTACGTACAATAGCTCTAGTTACACATCGACTCTTGACCGGTGTCAAGTCTGAAAAACTTTTACCCAGCAAGCACCTGAAATTAACCCCTTATAATATGTAGATTTCCTCACTACCCTGCACGGTGCTACAATCACTGCACCACACTTCAATCAACATCCTTCTCCTCATCCTCACACACTCAGCACGATTACAAACTTCACTTACCCACAACTCACATCTCACACACACACACACAGTCAGCTTTTCCACCATGGTAGCCACATTCTCCAAACACCTCACAAGACTCTCACTGACACACTTCCCTCTTTATTGCAGGAGAACTATTAGTCGAACGTCTGTTGTGGGGAGGTTATTACAAACTGTTAATAGGGACAGAGTGACTGTCGGATTTTTAAATTTACTCTCTGAGTACTGAGTGCAGATAAACAGAGTGCTGCTAGTTGGGTGAGTCAGGGAGTCTTAATTGTTTGCTAAAATCAAACTTTTGTTTGTTTTACTTTTACTGTTTAAAATCTAAGTTTCCCAGCTTTAAGCAGGGTTATAAAGGGATATACAAGGCCGACAATTCAGAGGAGCTGAAGGCAGTTAATTAGGGGAACTAGATTAAACTGGTTCTCCTGAAGCAGGGCAGGGCCCAGCAAGCTCCTTGGTTTCAAGGCCTATAAAAACAGGCTTTGACGTGTGATTTTGCACTGTGTGCGGTTTGAACAGAGTGCTGCAAGTTGGGTGAGTCAGGGAGTTAGGTGAGGAGTGGAAGGAGGAGCTCCCTTGCTTCGCCTTTGTTTTTCCTAACTTTTCACCCTGTAGGAATTGGTTCTTACTCTACACCAATGAAAGAGTCCGAGAGCGGGACCAGTCAAACAACCACAACTGCGAAACCGCTAAAGTGATGTCACAACCAGGGAAGGAGCTGATTGGTAAGTAGGACCTGGTGAGTATTTCTACAGTCCAGTCGTTAAAGGCAAAGTAATGTCTCTAGTTTAGAGCAAGTAATGTTTAAAGGGAAGTAAGGTCCCTAGTGTAATTAATATTATTTAATTTAAAGGGAGTAAATTAAGGGTAGGACATGGCAGGGCAGCTCGGCTGCGTGGAGTGCTCCTCCTGTGCTGTGTGAGAAGTCAGGGACAATTTTGGTGTCCAGGGCGAACACATACAGGAAGTGTCTCCAGCTGCAGCTACTCGAAATCCGCGTTTCAGAGCTGGAGCTGTGGTTAGAGTCACTGTGGAGCATCCGCAAAGCTGAGGTCTTCATGGATAGCATGTTTAATGAGGTGGTCACACTGCAGGTAAAGAGTGCACAAGCAGAAAGGGAAGGGGTGACCGCCAGACAGAGTAAAAGAACTAGGAAGGTAGTGCAGGAGTCCCCTGGATCCATCTCCCTTTTGTGGTAGATTTTCCATTTGGGATACTGCTGGGGGAGATGGTTTCTCAGGGGAATGCAGCAAGAGCCAAGTCTGTGGCACTACAAGTGGCTCAGCTGCACAGGAGGGGAGGAAAGAGTGGGAGAGCAATAGTGATAGGGGATTCTATCGTAAGGGGAACAGATAGACGTTTCTATGGCCGCAGACGTAACTCCAGGATGGTATATTGCCTCCCTGGTGCCAGGGTCAAGGATGTCCCTGAACGGCTGCAGGGCATTCTGAAGGGGGAGGGCGAACAGTCAGAGGTCATGGTTCACATTGGTACCAACGACATGGGTAGAAAGAGGGATGAGGTCCTGCAACAAGAA
The DNA here is from genome assembly GCF_052327205.1 of Somniosus microcephalus. NCBI lineage: Eukaryota > Metazoa > Chordata > Chondrichthyes > Squaliformes > Somniosidae > Somniosus > Somniosus microcephalus. The sequence goes on from NC_140994.1 coordinate 242,910,276, forward strand.
TTTAGGGAGCTAGGTAGCAGATTAAAAAGCAGGACCTCAAAGGTTGTAAACTCTGGATTACTCCCGGTGCCACGTGCTATTGAGTATAGGAATAGGAGGATAGAGCAGATGAATGCATAGCTAAAGCGTTGGTGCAGGAGGGAGGGCTTTAGTTTCCTGAATCACTGGGTCTCCTTCTGGGAAAGGTGGGACCTGTGCAAGTCGGACAGGTAGCACCTGAACCAGAATGGTACCAACATCCTTGCGGGGAGGTTTGCTCGTACTTTTGGGGGGTGTTAAACTAACTTGGCAGGGGTATGGGATACGGAGTGGAGCTATAGTAGAGGGTGATGCACAGCCAAATATAGAGGAAAAAACAAGTCAGCCTGGAAGGCAGAGCAAATATGTAATGGCACAAGGGAGTATGGCAAGGCTGGATGGCATTTATTTTAATGCAAGTAGTCTTGCGAGTAAGGCAGATGAATTGAAGGTGTTGATGAACACATGGGAGTATGATATTGTTGCTATCACAGGGACATGGTTGAGGGAGGGGCAGGACTGGCAGCTCAATATTCCGAGGTATAGAATCTTCAGGCGAGACAGAGTGGGGTGTAAAAGAGGAGGGGTTGTCGCAATATTAATCAAGGAGTCAATTACAGCTGTAAGGAGGGATGGTATCTTAGCAGGTTCCTCTAATGAGGACATATGGGTAGAACTTAAAAACAAAAAGGGGGCAAGCACATTGCTGGGAGTGTACTATAGGCCGCCAAACAGTCAGGGGTAGATGGAGGAGCAGATATGTAGGCAAATCTCAAAGAAGTGCAGAAATAATAGGGTAATAATAGTAGGGGATTTCAACTTCCCCAATATTAACTGTGATAATCAGAGTGTGAAAGGCTTAGAGGGTGCAGAATTCTTAAAGTGCATCCAGGAGAGCTTTTTGAGCCAGCATGTAGAAAGTCCGACAAGAGAGGGGGCAGTACTGGACCTAATTCTAGGGAATGTAGCCGGGCAAGTGGTAGAAGAGTCAGTAGGAGAGCATTTTGGTGACAGTGATCTTAATTCGGTGAGATTTAAGGTAGTCATGGAAAAGGACAAAGAAGGACCGGAAATAAAGGTTCTCAATAAGGGGAAGGCCATTTTAATATGATAAGGCAGGATCTGGCCAAAGTGGACTGGGATCAGCTACTTGTAAGAAAATCCACACCAGAGCAGTGGGAGTCTTTCAGAAAGGAAATAGAGAGAGTACAACGCAAACATGTTCTCGCAAAGGTCAAGGGTGGGTCCAACAAACCCAGGGAACCTAGATGTCAAGGGATATACAAGAATGGATTAGGAAAAAAAGGGAGGCTTTTTGCAGATACAAAGGACTAAAAAGGGTGGAAGCCCTAGAGGAGTATAGAACATCCAGGGGGGTACTTAAAAAATAAATTAGGAGAGCGAAGAGGGGCATGAAAAAACACTGGTGGGCAAAATAAGGGAAAATCCCAAGATATTTTATAAGTATGTTAAGAGCAAGAGGATAACCAGGGAAAGAGTAGGGCCCATTAGGGATCAAAGTGGCAATCTGTGTGTAGAGTCGGAAGATGTAGGTGAAGTTTTAAATGAATATTTTGCATCTGTGGTCACTATGGAGAAGGACGATGTAGGTATAGAAATCAGGTTAGGGGATTGTGATATACTTGAACAAATTAGTATTGAGAGGGAGGATGTACTAGCAGTTATAGTGGGCTTAATAGTGGATAAATCCCCAGCCCCTGACGAGATGTATCCCAAGCTGCTGTGTGAGGCAAGGGAGGAGATTGCAGGGGCTCTGACACAAATTTTCAGAACCTCTCTGGCCACAGGGGAGGTACCAGAGGACTGGAGGACAGCTAACGTAGTACCATCATTCAAGAAGTGTAGTAGGGATAAACCAGGGAATTACAGGCCAGTGAGCCTATCATCAGTGGTCGGGAATTATTGGAAAAAATTCTGAGGGACAGAATTTGTCTCCACTTGGAGAGGCAAGGATTAATCAAGGATAGTCAGCAGGGCTTTGTCAGCGGGAGATCAAGTCTAACCAATTAGATTGAATTTTTTGAGGGGGTGACTCGGTGCATGGATGAGGGTAGTGCAGTTGATGTAGTCTACATGGACTTCAGTAAGGCTTTTGACAAAGTCCCACATGGGAGACTGGTCAAGAAGGTAAGAGCCCATGGGATCCAGGGCAATTTGGCACATTGGATCCAAAATTGGCTTAGTGGCAGGAAGCAGAGAGTGATGGTCGAAGGTTGTTTTGGTGACTGGAAGCCTGTGTCCAGTGGTGTACCGCAGGGATCGGTGTTGGGTCCTTTGCTGTTTGTAGTGTACATTAATCATTTAGATACGAATGTAGGAGGTATGATCAGTAAGTTCGCAGATGACACAAAATTGGTGGAGTGGTAAATAACGAGGAGGGAAGCCTCAGGCTACAGGATGTTACAGATGAGTTGGTCAGATGGGCAGAACAGTGGCAATTGGAATTTAACCCAGAAAAGTGTGAGGTGATGCATTTTGGGAGGACTAACAAGGCAAGGGAATACACGATGAATGGTGGGATCCTAGGAAGGACAGAGGATCAGAGGGACCTTGGTGTGCATGTACATAGATCCCTGAAGGCAGCAGGACAGGTAGATAAGGTGGTTAAAAAGGCATATGGGATACTTACCTTCATTAGCCGAGGCATAGAATATAAGAACAGAGAGGTTATGATGGAGCTGTACAAAACGCTAGTTAGGCCACAGCTGGAATACTGTGTGCAGTTCTGGTCGCCACACGATAGGAGGGATGTGATTGCATTGGAGAGGGTGCAGAGGAGATTCACCAGGATGTTACCTAGGCTGGAGCGCTTCAGCTATGAAGAGAGACTGGACAGGCTGGGATTGTTTTCCTTTGAGCAGAGAAGGCTAAGGGGGGTCCTGATTGAGGTGTACAAAATTATATGGGGCATAGATAGGGTAGATAGAAAGGAACTTTTCCCCTTAGTAGAGGGGTCAATAACCAGGGGGCAGAGTTTCACGGTAAGGGGCAGCAGGTTTATAGGGGATTTGAGGAAAAACTTTTTCACCCAGAGGGTGGTTGGAATCTGGAACTCACTGCCTGAAAGGGTGGTAGAGGCAGGAACCCTCAAAACATTCAAGAAGCATTTAGATGAGCACATGAAATGCCACAGCATACAAGGCTACGGACCAAGTGCTGGAAAATTGGTTTAGAATAGACAGGGCTTGATGGCCGGCGTGGACACGATGGGCCGAAGGGCCTCATTCTATGCTGTATGACTCTTTACTGTTTAATCAGTGGTAAGATCAACAAGGCTTTAAACATTTCTAACTAATTGGTTTTATTAACGTTAAAATACAAGTAGTTTTACAGATAGAGATTCATACAAGCTTTAAGTCAGTAGTAGAACTCAACTGAGAATGGTCAATTCTTCTGCTTCGGGAGACTGAGGGGTTAATTCTCCATCGCCATCCTGTGTGGTGATCTTCTGGTCTGTCTCATGGACTGTCTCCTTCCATCTTACTAAAATGGCTGGTTTACACCCTTCTTGCTGGCAAAATCACACAGTTGGTACTTTTCCACTCTCTCTTTCCCACGGTTTAAAACAAGTTGATACGACAGCATCTGATGTTTACAGCAGTTTCTTACAGACCATCAAGGCCACGCGGCTCTGACCTTTAACCTTCTAGACAGTCTGCTGAATAAAACTTTCCCAATGTGGCCAACCTTCCCAGCATACCCCTCAACAGGCAGCTTAACAATTCCTTGGTTGAATTCATACTGTTAAACAAACTCAGCTCCTTTAACAGGAAATTAATAACTGGGATTTAGAATTCCAAGATCCATCAGTCCTCCCTCAGTGAGTGTGAGAGATCAAACAACTCCCTTTAAATCATTCATGGAATCTGAATTGTGCTCACCACAATCGGGCCCCGCCCACAGCATCACCAGGGGGAGGGGCCTGACTGAGAGCCCCGCCCACAGCATCACGAGGGAGGGCGGCTGAGAGCCCGGCCCACAGCATCACCAGGGGGCAGACAAGGAAGTGACATCATCAGTGCCCCCAGCCCAGAAGTGACATCTTCAATGTGCCAAAACAGGAAGTGACAGCATCATTGACCCCAGCCAGGAAGAAACATCACAAACCCGTTTATGAGGACCCGCCCAAAACCGGAAGTGACATCACCAGATTCCCAGAGCCAGAAGTGATGTCACCGAGTCTCAGTTATGGGGCTTAATTTACCAGGGGGAGGGGTCTGAGAGAGCCCCGCCCACAACATCACCAAGGGAGGGGCCTGAGAAAGAGCCCCACCCACAGCATCACCAGGGGAGGGGCCTGATACAGAGCCCCGCCCACAGCATCACCAGGCTGCAGACCAGTGACATCATCATTGACCCCAGCCAGGAATGACATCATCAGTGACCCCAGCCAGGAAGTGACATCACAGACCTGTTTCAGAGGCCCCACCCCAAACCGGAAGTGACATCACCCGATTCCCGGAGCCGGAAGGATGCCGCCGAGTCTCAGTTATCGGGATTAATTTAACAGTTTTAGGGATTTGTTCCCACAATAAAATGCTGGAAACACGGGTTCAGTGAATGTGGTTTGAAATGTGTGTAAATGTGTCAGTGAGTCAGTGACCTGGTGAAATGACACAGTCCCAGCCTCGCAGTCCAACTGAACTCGGATCCTGATCACAGACCCGAACCGTCCGAGGGGAGTGAACTGGGAATTGTGCCGGGCCCTGAGAGAACCAGAATCATAATATAAACCCCAGGATTTACTGTTGTACCCAATGAGAGAGATTACCCCCGCCCTCTCGACGCACCCAGACACAATCCCGATTATCCAGTTATTCCCATCAGTCTCCACATCCCAGGAATGGGATCCTGAGGAGAAGCTCTGGGAGCAGAGGACTTGGGAACAGTCTTTAAACCTCTCTGGGTGAGGTGGGTAGGGCTGTTTCTGTTCAGTCCGTGTCACTGATCTCAGATCATCAGACAGAACCAAGTTCCAGTTTGCTGTCTTTGGATCCAGGCTCATCGGTGAGCTTTGCCCTAGAGAGGAGAGAAGAGATTGGTCAGACAGGGTTATTCCACTCAGATCAATGATTGACAGCTGCAGGGTAGGAGTGTCAGTATTTCCCAGACAGTGTCAGCCCCATATTACCGGTTAGACTGGATTCTTCCCATGTTAAATCAATGGCCTTCAATCAGAATCCCTGTTCAATAGCAGTGTGTGGGCCCCAGTGCTGTACACTCCGGGCAAACGCTGCAGTGAGACACACAGTAGCAGTCAGTTTAAATCACACAAGCCCCTGGCACTGTGCACACGTTCTCCCAGACACAATGGAGGAGATTCACCGGCACACAACACATCCAACAGCCTCACAGTTACAGCCCCACAATCTCAGCACTGGCTGTACTGGGAACACACAGCTCACAGGAGTGTTCCCGGGGCTCACTCCCTCCTGTTACTGTTTATCCTGACTACAGGAATGTTCCTGGGCTCCCTCCCTAATGTTAGTTCATCCAGAATACAGGAGTGTGTCCGGGGCTCTCTCCCTCCTGTTACTGTCCCATCCTCTATACAGGAGTGTGCCCTGGGCTCTGTCCCTCCTGTTAGTGTCTTATCCTGAACACAGGTGTGTTGCCCTGGGCCCTCTCCCTCCTGTTACTGTTCATCCTGAATTGAGCTTTATTAAAGCCTCCACCATTTTACACACAGCAGTGAGGATTCAGTTGTGAATTGAGATGAATCTGAGGACCCTTCTGTACATTAAACTGTTGCTCCCTGTTCACTCTGAATTCACCAACACCCCCTCGGCCCCAGGTTCTGAGACTCTGTGAGGAGGGAACAGGTGCAGGAACTCGACCCTCAAATCCCTCACACTGAACTCTGACTGACGAAACAACACAGAAAGACAAAGGGTTAAATAGAAATTTAAAACTGTCAGAGTGATCCCCGTTTCAGATTCTAAACACACATTGGGATACTCCCTCTCTCCCCCTGATCCCAGTCGACTGTTTGATGGCGCTCTGTGGGACAGGGGCTGCTCCAGAGGAGCTGTGTGGGGGAGGAGTTACGTTCGATGGGCCCCTGTATTCGGTGGAAGCTGGCACTGCAAACAAAGCAGACGGTGATTGGGAATTGTGACACAGCGAGGTCCCGACTCCTTCATATTACTCGATGGGGGGGGGTTATATATTCCATACTTAGATATTCTGACATTACAACTGTGACTACACCTCAAAAATAGAACTTCATTGGCTGTAAAGCACTTTGGGACCTCCTGAGGTTGTGAAAGTCGCTATATAAATGCAAGTCTTTTTTTTTTACTTTACCCATCAATAACACTGACGGCCCTGTGATGAACGGTGCCCCTTTAAGAGACACCCTGATTAAACATAAGATGATAAGAATTTGGAGCAGGACTAGCCCCTACGGGCCTTCGAGCCTGCTCCGCCATTCAATGAGATCATTGCTGAACTTCGATCTCAACTCTACTTTCCCGCCCGGTCCCCATACCCCTGGATTCCCTGAGAGTCCAAAAATCTATCGATCTCAGCCTTGAATATACTCAACGACTCAGCATCCACAGCCATTTGGGGTCGAGAATTCCAAAGATTCACAACACCCTGAGTGTCGAAATTCCTCCTGATCTCAGACTTAAATCCTGAGATTATGCCCCCTAGTTCTAGACTCTCCAGCCAGGGGAAACAACCTCTCCTATATGTTTCAATGAGATCCCCTTTCATTCCTCTAAACTCCAGAGAGAATAGGCCCAATCTACTCAATCCCTCCTCTCATCCCAGGGATCAATCTAGTGAACATTCGTTGCACCTCCTCTAAGGCATGTATGTCCTTTCTCAGATAAGGACAACAAAACTGTGCACAGTACTCCAGGTGTGGTCTCACCAAAGCCCTATACAATTGTAGGAAGACTTCCTGACTCTTGTACTTCAACCCACTTGTAATAAAGGCCAACATGCCATTTGCCTTCCTAATTGCTTGCTGTATCTGCATGCTAACTTTCTGTTTTCCCTGTACGAGGACACCTAAATCTCTCTGATCACCAACATTTATAGTTTCTCAGCTATTAAAAAAATATTCTGTTTTTCTATTCTTCCTACCAAAGTGAATAACCTCACATTTCCTCACATTATACTCCATCTGCCACCTTATTGCCCACTCATTTAACCTGTCTCTACCCCTTTGCAGGCACTTTGTGTCCTCCTCACAGCTTACTTTCCCACCTATCTTTGTATCATCAGCAAACTTGGATACATTGCACTCGGTCCCTTCATCCAAGTCGTTAAAATAGATTGTAAATAGCTGAGGCCCAAGCAATGATCCTTGTGGCACCCCACTAGTTATAACATGCCAACTGGAAAATGACCCGTTTATCCCTACTCTCTGTTTTCTGTCCTTTAACCAATCGTCTATCCATCCTAATAAATTGCCCCCAACCCCATGAGCCCTTATCTTGTGTAGTAAACTTCTATGTGGCAACTTATCGAATGTCTTTTGGAAATCCCAATATACTACATCCACTGGTTCCCCTTTATCTACCCAGCTAGTTGCATCCTCATAAAACACTAATACATTTGTTAACCATGATTTCCCTTTCATAAAACCATGTTGACTCTGCCTAATCATACTATGACTTTCTAAGTGCCCCATTATCACTTCCTTAATAATAGATACCAGCATTTTCCTGATGACTGATGTCAGACTAACTGGCCTGTATTTCCCTGTTTTCTCTCTCCCTCCTTTCTTGAATAGCGGGGTTACATTTGCTACCTTCCAATCTGCTGGGACCGTTCTAGAATCTAGGGAATTTTGGACGATCACAACCAATGCATCCACTATCTCTGCAGCCACCTCTTTTAGAACCCTAGGATGTCGGCCATCAGGTCCAGGGGATTTGTCGGATTTTAGTCCCATTAGTTTCTCAAGTACTTTTTGTTCACTGATATTAATGACTTTAAGCTCCTCACTCTTATCAGTCTCTTGGTTCCTCACTATTTTGGGTATGCTTGGCAGAGTATAACCCGCCCCTACCTGGCCCATGGGGGGTGAAGCTCTGGCCCATTACAGTGAGGAATGTTTAAAGCAGGTGTTACTGGGGGCTGAGGATTAATCTCAGGCTCCTGATCCACAGACACAGGGAGCTGATATTAAAGTTCGGGATATTCACTGTCTGAACACAACTAACCCGACCTGCTCCCAGTCCCTTATATTGGAGAAAAGCTGCATGTTCTTACTGATGATTCCCAATATGTCGGAGTGGTACTTTTCCCATCCATTCAGCCTCTTCTGGATAAGTTGAGATATATTGGACAGGTTGAGGGTGAGCGCTGGAACATCTGGGTCTGTGATTCTCTGAGTCTCAGTCACTCTAGAATGAAAGAGGAGAGAATGTTTTTATCAGTGGGGACATTTCGATCAGAAACCCAAAGGGGAACGAGTGATCAGTGCAACAACCTGCAGCCCTTCTAATGCTCGTACTGACACCCTGCAGCAACCCATCCTGAAAATGGCAGAATCCCGGGATTGTCAGTCTCCCTGCATTCACACTGATCTCCACACGTGCAGTGGGATCCTGCTTTGCTGCCACTTCAGCTCAGTTTGTGATTTTCAAAGCTGTCTGTGTTCAGTCCAGTGTCTCTGTCCTGGAGTCTCATCTTTCCATTATTAATAATAATTATTATCCCAAGGGTCTCCAGTCCGTGCTCCCCCTCGCTGCAGGAACACACTCACTACAATCACGTGAAGTGAGGAGAAGAGAAGGAACAGCCTCCCAGGGACCTGGGATCGGTGGGTTTCCCTCACAGACGTCTCGATTTTAATCCCCTCACACCCCGACGGGCGGGAGAGGATCTGGGGTTAAAACATCCGGATCGAGTAACCCGACCCCAGCCCGACCCCGTTCCCAGCTATTTCAATTTAAACAAACACAAATCAGGCCATCGACGAGGCTCCTGCGAAAGGCAGGCGGGGCCTCATTAACATTCGAAAGTCACGGCCTGATGACATAATCAGGATGGTGAGTGAAATGTGAGTGTGGGTCAGGGGGAGGCCGGCGCTGTCGGCTGCCCCACAGCAGATTCGAGACGGGAGAAGCCGACTGGCCAAGGTAAGGGCGAAAGATCGGATCATTTTAGCACTCCTTGTGGGCCCGGAGGAGCAGGAGACCCCCAGGCCTCACAAGGAAGCATTGGGCCTGCCCCAGCCCAAATCTTTCAGTCTTCGTCCCCAGCCCCCCGCGCCCCCCTCCCAGTGGGCCCTCGGTCCATCTCCTCTCCCCCCCCCCCCCCCCTCCCTTCCCTCTCCCAATGGGCCCCCAGAGCCTCTCCTCTCCCACCCTCCCCCTCCCTTCCCCCCCGCAGTGGGCCCCGGAGCTTCTGCTTCCCTCTTTCTGAGTGATGGGGAATGCCCCCACGGGCCCCCGGCTGCAGCCTCCTGCCGCTTGTTTTGCTCCTGTCCGCCGGCCAGGCCATCAATCAATAGGGCCTCCATGTCCCCGGCATTCCCACGTTAACAGCCTCCCCCGCACCCTCCCCACCTCCCCGTTAATATCAGGGTCATAGTGTCCAGTGACACTGACATTCCTGGGAAATCTCAGCACCCACTCATTTCTCTGTTAGTGGATAGAATGAGCCAATCACAACACATTTTACTGTCACTGACACTAGGACCCGCCCCTCTCCTCATTCTCCATGGGCTGGTTGACAGAACAAGCCAATCACACAGCACTTACTGACCCAATGGAATAAAGCTGTCACTGACACACATGGAGCCTTCAGGAAGCCTCGGTTAGATACAGGTCACTGCAGCTTTAACACTCTCTCACTTCCTGTCTAACAGGTTCCTGAGAAGCTCGACACACCGATGGAACAGCTCATGTCACTCAACAACAACAACGTGCTTTCATATCGTGCCTTTAATGTAGTAAAACATCCCAAGGCACTTTACAGGAGCTTGGTCGAAGGGGTAGGTTTTAAGGAGCATCTTAAAGGAGAAGAGAGAGGTAGAGAGGCGGAGAGGTTTAGGGAGGGAATTCCAGAGCTTGGGGACCAGGCAGCTGAAGGGGCGGCGGCCAATGGTGGGGCGAAGGAAATCGGGGATGTACAAGATGCCAGAATTGGAGGAACGCAGAGATCTCGAAGGGCTGTAGGGCTGGAGGAGGTTACAGAGATAGGGAGGGGCGAAGCCATGGAGGGATTTGTAACACAAGGATGAGAATTTTAAATTCAAGGTGTTGCTGAACCAGTGGTCAATGTAGGTCAGCGAGCACCGGGGTGATGGGTGAACAGGACTTGGTGCGAGTTAGGATACAGGAAGAGTTTTGGATGAGCTGAAGTTTATGGAGGTTGGAAGATGGGAGGCCGGCCAGGAGAACATTGGAATAGTCAGCTCAGGGTCACACAGGACACTGAGGTTACAAACAGTCTGGTTCAGCCTCAGACAGTGAGCAGGGAGGGGGGATGGAATTGGTGGCCAGGGAACGGAGGTTGTGGCAGGGACTAAAAGACAATGGCTTCAATCTTCCCAATGTTTCATTGGAGGACATTTTGGCTCATCGGAGACTGGATCTCGGACAGGCAGCGTAACCAGACAGATGCAGTGGAGGGGTGGAGAGAGGTGGTGGTGAGGTAGAGCTGGGAGTCCTCAGTGGACATGTACAATCTCCCATTTCCCACAGGCTGCCTGAGCCAATAACCCCTCAAACCCCAGTTACACATCACTCAATATTCCCACCATTTGAAAGCTCCTTATCTGGGAAGGTTTCCAAGCCGTGATTCTACTTTCACTCTTCTCCCAGATACAGCTGAAGGTTCCCTATCAGCAGCAGCTACTGTATGACTGAGAGGAACTTACCTGGAAAGGAGCTGCTTCGAGTTCTGTGAATAAAGAGAGGAGATCAAATCAGTCAATGAACAAACCAACACCCAATGGAACCAAACCGTGAATTTGGGATTGAGAGTAAAGAGTTCAGTGTGGGACAGTAGGTGGGGCCAGTCACAGGAATGGGGAATAATCCCACATTTCACTGCAGTCCATCCTGGGGCAGCACGAACACTCCGAGGGCAGGGCGGAGGGGGCACCAACACTCCGAGGGCAGGGCTGAGGGGCACCAACACTCCGAGGGCAGGGCTGAGGGGCACCAACACTCCGAGGGCAGGGCTGAGGGGCACCAACACTCCGAGGGCAGGGCTGAGGGGCAACAACACTCCGAGGGCAGGGCTGAGGGGCACCAACACTCCGAGGGCAGGGCTGAGGGGGGGCACCAACACTCCGAGGGCAGGGCGGAGGGGCACCAACACTCCGAGGGCAGGGCTGAGGGGCACCAACACTCCGAGGGCAGGGCGGAGGGGCACCAACACTCCGAGGGCAGGGCGGAGGGGCACCAACACTCCGAGGGCAGGGCTGAGGGGCACCAACACTCCGAGGGCAGGGCTGAGGGGCACCAACACTCCGAGGGCAGGGCGGAGGGGGCAGCACCAATGCTGGGTCCCACCAACAATCTTCAAACAATTCAGCCCTCACACCAGCCTCACACAAACGCCCCATTCCCCAGCCATGGCCCTGTTTATATTGAAGATGTACCTGAATAAAGGAGAGAGGGTCCCTCTGTACCAGACTCTGGGTTTCTCCATCTATTAATGAAATCTGTTCCATCCTCTTGTTTAATGCTTCAGAACAGCTTCTAATCTGTGAGAGAGCTCGGAGCCCCTCCTCATCGATCAGTTTCAGTGCGTATTCTTCATCTTCTTCCAGCTGTCTCCTCCATTCAGAGAAGCTCTTCGATAGCTTTCCTTTCAGCTCATTGATTCGTGTCTGAAACCCAAACCAACTCTCATTACAAACGTCCCTTCCACACAGCTGTTACCCTGAGCACACGGCACTCTCCAGGGACGGGACAGTTTGTTTAGATCACAACTCGATCACCCGTTAAAGATAGACAAGCAGTGGAGGGTGTCTACTGGGAGAGAAAACAGAGTTTAACCAGAGTTGCCGTGAGCCTTCTTAAAAAAAAACCTGCAAAGGAGTTAACCCTTTCCACTGACAGCTGTTTAAGTTCACCAAGCAGCAACTTTAGTGTTGCTGAATGAAATTTAAAGATATTGGACATTATTAAATTTAAGTTTCTTAATTTTAAGTTAATATTTCCCCACAGTGAATGAAGGAAAATTATGATTTGATAAATTAACCCCTTGGGTTCTGAAGCAGAGCCACAATGGATTCTCTGTTTTCTTTTGTTATATGGAAGTCACCTTGTAAACTAATTGTAGCACTTCTGTCTCTAATGATAAAACTCTGTGTAAACCACCTAGCCTGGGAATCACTGGTTTCTGAAATTGGAGTTTGTAGTGTCTGTGTGTAGATAAAGACACTGAAGACAGGAGTTGGTTCATAGGTATTTACTAAGCAAGTCTGGGGGGGGTTTCTAAAGGATATACACAATACACAGGCTTATATAGCCCAAGTGGCAATTACCAGCATTACGCACACCTGGGGCTCTTAAAGGCACATACACCACAATTCCTCCCCTTCTAGCTAACTAGTACATCATATTTTAAGTAATTATTAATTACATGTTATATGCAAAATAATATACATTGCTGTATTAATTAATTATAAGTTAGTCTCTCAGGAGGCTTCCTGACTCGGTCCGGATAACGCCTCGGGGGTGTAGTAGTTTCTGGTGGTGTAGTAGGTTCTTCTGGCAAGGCTGATTCGGCTTGAAGGCCAGTGTCGGGTTCATCGGGCTCCAGTATCACCGGATCGGAGGTAGATATGGGTATCTCTACTTCATCGTTAGATGTATAGAGTGGTGGTGTAGGTTGTCCCTTTTCGGATGACTTGATGATTTGGTCAGCATGGCGCCTTATTATGCTGTCTCCGATGTCCACGGTATACATCAGTGGTCCTAATCGTGTGCAGCTAGTTCCAGGCTGCCATTTCTCGGTACGGTAGTCCCGGGCCAAAACCGGTTGGCCTATCTGGAAGGCCCTAGTTGGCCTTTCATTCATGCCCTGAAACTGCCGGTTCTCCACGTCCCTTCGGATGTTGGGCTTGACCAAATCCAGCCGGCATCTTAGGTTTCTATTGTAGAACATCATGGCGGGAGTTTGGTTAGTAACCATATGCGTTGCATTCCTATATGCAAATAAGAAGTTATCCACCTTGTGCTGAAGTTTTATGTCTTCATTACCCATGGCCTTGATGGCCTTCTTGAAGGTCTGGACAAACCTTTCAGCCAATCCATTGGTGGCGGGATGGTATGGGGCGGACGTGTAGTGCTTTACCCCATTGTTCTTTAAGAACTTTCTGAATTCTTCGGACACAAATTGCGGTCCATTATCAGAACATATCTGCTCCGGCAGCCCATTCCTGGCAAATATGGTCCTTAATACTGTGATAGTTTTTTCCGTGGTGGTGGAGGACATCTTTATTACCTCCGGCCACTTGGGAGTGTGCATCAACTGCTGTAAGAGCCATAAAAGCTTAAGAAAATACTTTAAAATAGTGGCTAAATGGCATAATACAGTTAATTTACCTGAACGACTTATTGTATTAAGAAACCCCCTATTTTCTTGCTCCAGTGGTATAGTCCGACACCCCCTTCAATCTTGCCACAATGGAACAGTCCCTAAGCCACACATGGGTGCAGCCATCTTACAGTTTTAAACTGCACGTGGTGAAAGAGGCAGAAGCTGTGAGGTTTGGAGCAGTACAGTTTTTGACCGTGTTCGTTTATACGTGTTTGCTTTGTAATTCTGTTTAAGTGTTATAGTAAACCATTTAAAAGACAAAGCTACGTTTGGGAACGTTTTATTTCGACACGCGTCTACTCGTTGTTAAAGGCCCCACAGCTCAGTGGCCTGCCTGTTTGGAAACTAAGAAGCGCCACTACATTAGTCAAAAACTAGCTCCCTAAGAAGGAAGGGACGGAATCGTCGGCGAACGTATACATGAATGGTCACGGAGCCAGACGACAATTTAAGAAAGCGAAGGTACAGTGACTGTTACTTGCTTTGTTCATTCTGTTGAGAAGCTAAATAAGAGCTGCGGGTAAAATGGCCGAGGCCTTACGGAGCCAGGAGCTTCCCCCAGCCAGAAGGATTGCTGGCCAAAAGAGGGAAATAAAGCTCACCCCAAAGGCAAGGGAAGAGAAGTTACATAGAAGCATAGGTGCAAGGAAGGCTAAATTAGTTCAGATAACTGGAAAAATGAAGATAATTGATCGTCTCATGGAAGATAATGCTAATATTAAGAAAGCTGAAGACATGATGTATTACGATTTCTCCAAGCTGCATGAAGAATTTAATATACTCAATGAAGATGTATTAGCACTTCTGTCTGAAGAAGAGGGAAACACTGATCAGCACGACTGGTTTGATCTTAAATCAACCAGCATTAAGGACTATATCAAGGCCACGGAGCAGTGGATGTTAAAAATTCGTCATGATGCGGATACAGCAGAGAAAGATAAGGTTGACGATGAAGTCGGACCAGACGATAGCATTTCAGAGACTTCCGCCAGACCGAGCAAAAATCGAAAAGAAGGTAGCTCTGTTTCTGGACGCAGGTCAGTCGCTTCTACCACAAGCTCGGCGTGACGCATGAGAGCGGAGGCTGAACGGGCGGCGTTGATGGCGCGCGCAGCATCTTTAGATGAGAAGCAAGCTCTTGAACGGGAAGAGGCCCAACTGCAGGTCCAAGAGGCCCAACTGCAGGCTCAACTGCAGGCCCAGCGGGCCCAGGTGCAGGCAAAGAAAGAACGGCTGGAGATGAAAACAGCTATCGAGGTCTCAGATGCCAGGTTGAGTGCGTACGAAGATTATGAAGGCTCACGGGACGGCGGGAGCCACTGCCAGTCAACGTTGCCACATAGAGTTGGATCCAGGGCACCTTCAAGAGTTACAACAGAGCCCAAAAGCAATTCCCCGGCATTACAGCGTGGAAGAGTGGCCTCTCCACTAACAGGAGCACGTGATGCTACCCCAGACGTCAGAAGGTCTAGACTGGACCCTGCTGATGACCACCAGAGGCCTGAAGACACAGGGAGAAGCCTATACCGAGTGATGCAACGTCAGAACGAAATTACAGAGATGCTTGTAAAACAACAGAATCTGTTTCGACTCCCTCAAAGAGACATACCAGTGTTCCAAGGCGACCCACTCAAGTATAAGCCCTTCATCAGATCCTTTGAACAAGCCATTGACTCCAAGACAGAGAGCAGCAGTGATAAGTTGTACTACCTGGGACAGTACACCAGTGGTAAACCACAAGACCTGGTCAGAAGCTGTGAACACATGAGACCGGACCGGGGATACATAGAAGCCAGGAAGTTGCTGCAGGAGCACTATGGTAACGAGCTGAAGATAGCCACTGCATATATCGAAAAGGCTACCAAGTGGCCACAGATCAGATCGGAAGACGGAGAGGCATTGAACGCATATGTTCTCTTCCTCATAGGATGTCGCAACACCATGGAGGATGTTGAATTCATGGAAGAGATGGACAATCCTACGACTATGAGAATCGTCATCTCTAAGCTTCCTTACAGGATGAGAGAACAATGGAGAAGAACAGCCTTTGAGATAATGGAGAGACGGAAAAGTAGAGCCAGGTTTGCAGACTTAGTGAATTTCATAGACAAACAGGCTAAAATTGCTAGGGACCCATTGTTTGGAAACATCCAGGATGTCAGCCCGACCACCGATGGAAGAGTGAAAGCCAAGCCTGCTGAATCAAAGACTCTCAGGAAAGGTGGTTCCAGGGGAAGCAGCTTTGCAACTATCATCACTCAGGCCGAGGAAGAAAGGCCCCAGAACTCATCTCCCAAAAAGAGCAGCACAGTGACACCTGCTAATGCCTTTCAGAAGCCATGCTTATTCTGCCAGAAGAATCATACATTGGATTTCTGCAGCGACATCAAAGCACAGCCACATAAGGACAGAATCGAATTCCTGAAGTACAACGGCCTATGTTTTGGATGTCTCTCTCAGGGGCACCTGAGTAGAAACTGTAAGCAAAGAACAACATGCAGAGAGTGCACTCGGAAACATCCCAGTCTGCTGCATATCCATAAAGAAGAACAAGTCTCTAAGAAGAGTGAAGAAAACAATACCGACGAGAAGGTTGTTTCAAGTGCTCTGGTGTCGCTAGAACCAGAGACTTGTGGACTCACTGGGGCCGGTGACAGTGACTGTATTCTTGCCATCGTACCAGTAAGGATCAAGTCTAAGAGGAGTGAGAAGGTTGTGGAGACTTACGCCTTCATGGATCCAGGTAGTTCAGCAACGTTCTGCACAGAATCACTCATGCGACAGCTGAACGTTAGAGGCAGAAGAACAGAAATCCTATTACGCACCATGGGTCACGAGAAGTCAATGCAAAGTTATATCCTGTCAGACCTAGAAGTGTGTGGACTTGAAGAGAAGGACTTCATAGACCTGCCTAATGTTTTCACACAGAGGGAGATTCCTGTTAGAATAGGGAACCTAGCCCTGCAGAAGGATGTGGATAGATGGCCCTACCTAGAAAAGGTGCGTCTCCCATACATTGAAGCAGAAATTGGCCTATTAATTGGAACCAATGCCTACAAAACTATGGAGCCATGGCAGGTGATAAACAGCAAGGATGACGGACCCTACGCCATCAGGACAGCCCTTGGATGGGTAATCAATGGACCGGTAAGGAGAGATGATGGCCACAAGTCGAACAAGGAGGAACGACAAAACGTCACAGTTAATCGCATCTCTATCGCAAGCATTGAAGAGCTGTTGATACAGCAGTTCAACGCAGACTTCTCAGAACGCAGCTGTGAGGAAAAGACAGAGATGTCACAAGAAGACCATCAGTTCATGGGTTTGATGACAAGGTCTACACAGTTCATTGATGGCCACTATCACATTGGTTTGCCACTGAGAAGACAGACCGCGAAGATGCCGAACAATCGCTGCATAGCAGAGCAACGCGCCATCAGTCTAAAGAGAAAGCTGAACAAGAACCCCGACTTTCACGAAGACTACAAAGACTTCATGAGAAACATCATAGCGAAAGGCTATGCTGTAAAAGTGCCCGAGGAACAGTTGAACAGAGACGATGGAAGGGTCTGGTACATTCCTCATCACGGGGTGTATCACCCAAAGAAGAAAAAGATCCGTGTAGCGTTTGACTGCGCCGCCTCATTCAGAGGAACTTCATTGAATGATCAGCTGCTTCAAGGTCCTGATCTTACTAATACCCTCATTGGCGTCTTGACTAGGTTTAGACAAGAGCTCGTTGCCACGATGGCAGACATAGAATCAATGTTCTACCAAGTCAGAATCCCTGACGAAGATGCTGATCTTCTGCGTTTCCTTTGGTGGCCAGATGGCGACGTTAGTGAAGCGATGGTGGAATGTAGAATGGCCGTACACCTGTTTGGAGCCACATCATCTCCCAGCTGTGCAAGCTACGCTCTCAGAAAAACTGCAGAAGATGGCAAGGGCAAAGCACCATCCGAGGCTGTGGAGACAATCTTCAGAAACTTTTATGTCGATGACTGCCTGAAGTCCGTGTCAACAGAAGACGATGCCATCGCACTGTCAAGAGACCTTAGAACTCTGTGTTCGAATGGAGGATTCCATCTGACTAAGTGGATAAGCAACAGCAGAGCAGTTCTAGCTTCTATCCCAGAAAAGGAAAGAGCCACTGAAGTCAAAGATCTGGACCTGAGCCACGATGTCCTTCCTATCGAGAGAGCTCTTGGTGTACAATGGTGCATCGAGTCAGACACGTTCAACTTCAGGATAATGGTGAACGAAAGACCATCCACAAGACGAGGGATTCTCTCCGTGGTCAGTTCCATCTACGACCCTCTCGGATTCCTGGCACCACTCATTCTGCCGGTGAAGCTGATGCTACGAGAGCTGTGTAGAGACAAGAGAGGATGGGATGAAGATATCCCAGAAGGTCAAGCTCAGAGATGGCACAGATGGCTGACAGATTTGCAACAACTTTCTAGCTTCAACGTCAGTAGATGCATCAAGCCCGCGAGTTTTGGAGTTACAAAGACGGCTCAACTACATCATTTCTCGGACGCCAGTGAGGACGGCTATGGCACGGCTACCTACCTCTTGCTGACAAATCAACAGGGCCAGAAACATTGTGCCTTCCCCATGGGAAAATCCAGGGTGGCTCCGCTGAAGCAGGTCACCATCCCGAGACTGGAATTGACGGCAGCGGTTGTTGCAGTTAAAGTTGACCAGGTGATGCGTAAAGAGTTACAGCTCCCATTAGAAGAATCTGTCTTCTGGACGGATAGCACGACGGTGCTGAAGTATATAGAGAATGAGAAGATACGCTTCAAGACCTTCGTAGCAAACAGAATCTCATCCATTAGAGAAGCTACACAACCATCTCAATGGAGGTATGTAAACACCTCATTAAACCCAGCAGATCAAGCCTCACGGGGATTGAAGGCTGAAAACCTCATGAGGAGTGAAACTTGGATACAAGGCCCAAGTTATCTGCTGGAAACAGAGAGATCATGGCCAGAAAGACCAGATATGCCAAGTCAGATTACTGAAGACGACGTCGAAGTCAAGAGATCAGTCACAGTAAATTTCATAACTACGAAAGAGAACTTTGACACAGTGAACAAGCTTGTTAACCATTTCTCAGGATGGCACCAGTTGAGGAAAGCAGTTGCATGGTTTCTAAGGTTGAAAGAGTTGCTGCTACACCTGAGCGGTAAGAGAAAAGAGTACCGAGCCACGATCAGTCAGTCCGAAAGTAACCCTGATAAGCAGAGAATGCTTCTACAGCAGTATATGCATCAGCACGAGACCACATTGAGCAAGAATTCATTGACCGTGGAGGATTTGGCCAAGGCTGAGAAGGAGATAGTTTGCTTCAGTCAAAGACAAAGATACCCAGAAGAAACCGAAGCTCTACAGCAAAATACTCCAATCAAGAAAGGTAGTCATATCTACAAGCTGGACCCTACACTGCAAGATGGAGTACTGAGGGTGGGAGGGAGACTAAACAAATCTGCTATGCCAGAGGAGGCCAAGCATCCTGCTATCCTTTCTAAGGACCTCCGGGTTGCTACTCTCATTCTTCAGCATATACACCAGAGTATTGGACACAGTGGGAGGAATCACGTGCTTGCGAAGCTAAGACAAAGATACTGGATTCCAGGAGCTAATTCCGTAATAAGAAAAATACTCTCTGAATGTATTGTTTGCAGACGGTTACACGCTAGAGCTGGGGAGCAGAAAATGGCAGACCTGCCTGAAGACCGTTTGTTACCAGACAAGCCCCCATTTACAAACGTAGGGGTGGACTATTTCGGGCCTTTCGAGGTAAAGCGAGGACGGAGCCTTGTCAAGAGATATGGTGTGCTTTTCACTTGTTTGACCATCAGAGCAGTTCATATTGAGGTGGCACACACGCTTGACACTGATTCCTGTATTAACGCCTTGCGGCGCTTTGTCTGTAGAAGAGGACAGATGTCCATTATGCGTTCTGATAATGGCACTAATTTCGTCGGAGCGGAGAGAGAACTACGGGAAGCTATTGAAGGTTGGAATCAGCTTAAAATACAGGAAGCCATGATGCAAACAGGAATTAAGTGGATCTTCAATCCTCCGGCTGCATCCCACCACGGAGGTGTCTGGGAAAGACAGATACGCACCGTAAGAAAACTACTCCGTTCTGTACTGAAGCAGCAAGCGCTGGACGACGAGGGACTCCAAACCGTTCTGTGCGAGGTCGAAGCCATCATTAATGACCGACCGATAACTAAGACATCAGATGATCCCAATGACCTCGAAGCCCTGACTCCGAACCACCTGTTGTTGTTGAAAACACAGCCAGCCATGCCCCCGGGAGTCTTCAAAAAGGAAGATCTGTATGCCCGTCGGAAGTGGAGGCAAGTTCAGTATATGTCAGACCTCTTCTGGACCAGATGGACAAGAGAATACTTACCTCTGCTACAGGAGCGTCAAAAATGGTCCAAAATAAAGGGGAACTTCATCGTCGGAGACATTGTCCTAATTGTGGATGATTCAGCCCCTAGAAATTCTTGGTTGATGGGAAAAATAATTAAGACCATGCCAGACTCCAGAGGCGTCGTTCGTCGCGTCTGTTTGCAAACCAAGACCAGTACCCTGGAGAGACCGATCACAAAGCTCTGCCTGCTACAAGAAGCAGCGTGAAAAGCTCCTGAACGAAAGAAAAAAGTGGACACTTGTATTGTAAATATGTTGAACTCATTAGTTTATGACTCTTAAGAATGTTTGAGTAATTGATATGCTTCATGTGCCTAGTCAATTAGGGGCCGGAATGTAAGAGCCATAAAAGCTTAAGAAAATACTTTAAAATAGTGGCTAAATGGCATAATACAGTTAATTTACCTGAACGACTTATTGTATTAAGAAACCCCCTATTTTCTTGCTCCAGTGGTATAGTCCGACACCCCCTTCATTCTTGCCACAATGGAACAGTCCCTAAGCCACACATGGGTGCAGCCATCTTACAGTTTTAAACTGCATGTGGTGAAAGAGGCAGAAGCTGTGAGGTTTGGAGCAGTACAGTTTTTGACCGTGTTCGTTTATACGTGTTTGCTTTGTAATTCTGTTTGTTAAGTGTTATAGTAAACCATTTAAAAGACAAAGCTACGTTTGGGAACGTTTTATTTCGATACGCGTCTACTCGTTGTTAAAGGCCCCACAGCTCAGTGGCCTGCCTGTTTGGAAACTAAGAAGCGCCACTACAACTGTGATTAAGAACATTGAGTCCATAAATGGACCAGCAAAGTCGATGTGCACCCTTTGCCAGGGAGATGAGGGCCACTCCCATGGATGTAGAGGGGCCTGTGGCGGAGCATTTTGGACCTTCTGGCATCCTAGGCAGCTCTTGGTCATGTCTTCGATGTCTCCATCGATACCTGGCCACCATACAAACGCCCTAGCTAGGTTCTTCATTTTCACTCCACCCAGATGCCCCTCATGAAGCTACTTTAGCACTTTATCCTGGAGTTTGGGTGGAATCACCATTCTGGATCCACACATCAAGGTTCCTCGGCACACTGACAGCTGTTCTCTTCTTTGCGAGAATGCTGGCAACAGTGGTTCGCCATGTGCTGGCCATCCCTTCACTGTTAAATCGTAGACCCGTGAGAGAGTAGGGTCATTTCTTGTCTCCCTTTCAATGGCAGAATTTGTCACCGGTAGACATTCCACTATGGTAGAGTGGAATATCTCTACTGGGTCTACTGTAGGTGCCTCTTCTATCGTTGGCAACGGTAGGCGTGATAAACCGTCAGCATTCCCATGCTGTTTTGACCCTTTGTATTCAATGTTGTATTGGTGTGCCCCTAGAAAAAGGGACCACCTCTGTAGTCTTTGTGCCGTCATAATGGGGACACCTTTTTTAGGGTTGAATATGGAGATGAGGGGTTGATGGTCAGTCAGCAAGGTAAATTTTTGTCCGTGTAAGTAATGGTTGAATTTCTTCACTCCCCATACCAGGCTGAGTGCTTCCTTGTCTATCTGGGCATAGTTACGCTCAGCTGAGTTCAATGAGCGTGACGCAAAAGCTATCGGCCGTTCCGAGCCATCAGGGAATCTATGGGACAATACCACTCCTATGCCGTAAGGGGATGCATCGCACGCCAGTCTGATTGGTAGTGATGGGTTGTAATGAGCCAAAATTTTCTCGGATGTGATTAAGTCTTTACATTTATGGAAGGCACGTTTACAGTCTTCGTTCCATTTCCAAATCACTCCTGTGTAGAATAGTTGATAAGTTCGGTAAAAATTTATGATAGTAATTTATTAATCCCAGGAATGACCTTAATTGTGAAACATTTTCAGGTGCTGGGGCTTTTATAACTGCTTCAATTTTTTCAGGTGACTTATGCAACCCTTCCTTATCAATTATGTGGCCACAATATGATAGCTGATTTTGGAAAAATTCGCACTTGGGGCGATTTGCTCGTAGGCCCCGTTCTTTCAGCCTAGTGAGCACCTGCTCCAAATTGGCAAGGTGCTCGTTGTCGTTTTCTCCTGTTATAAGGATGTCGTCTAGGTAGCATTGAGTCCCCGGAATCCCTTGCAGGACTTGCTCCATAGCTCTTTGCCAGATAGCTGGAGCTGATGCTATTCCAAAAACCAGTCGATTGTACTGGTACAGGCCTTTGTGTGTGTTTATTGTGAGATACTTTTTAAGAGTTCTCCTCAACCTCCATCTGTAGATATGCCTATGCCAAGTCAATTTTTGTGAAACGTTTCCCTCCAGATAGTGAGGCGAAAATATCTTCTATCCTCGGAAGAGGATACTGTACCGTGTGAAGGACCGGGTTTACAGTCACCTTAAAGTCCCCACAGATGCGAATTTTTTTCTGTTCCTCAGAGTTATTTTTCAATGTTTTTTTCATGACTGGAACGATGGGTGTTGCCCATTCGCTCCAATCTATTTTGGATAATACGCCTGCCTTTTCCAAATTCTTCAGCTCTGCCTCGACTGCCGGACGTATTGCGTATGGCACCGGTCTTGCCTTAAAACATTTTGGAATTGCTGTATCTTCCACTTTTATTGAGGCGGTGATGCCTTTCAAGGTTCCTAGTTTCTCTTGAAACACTTCTTTGGCGTTGGCCAAGATGTCTTTTAATCGTTCAGGTATGATGTCATCATTGTTTTTTTCCTTACTGGTCACCGTCAGTGCCTGAATGGAGTGCCAGTCTAAACGTATCTTCCTTATCCATTCACGTCCCAACAACGGTGGACCACCATCTTGTAGAATGTATAAATACAACTTTTGTATTTCTTTGCCATTGTATACTACAGGCACCCTTATTTTTCCTTTGGGGTAGACTTTCTGCCCCGTATATGTTTTTAAGATAATGGATGTGTCTTTTAGAGGTATATGCGAAAATAGCCTCTCGTAATCTCGTCGATTTATTACGGTTAGAGCTGATCCTGTATCTAGCTCCATTTTAACTGGGGACCCTGCTATTGTGAGGGTAATCCAAATGGTTTGGTAATCCTCTTTGGCAAGTACATTATGTAATTTGAGACAGCTTAGTCTCTTGTTCCCGGAGTCGCTATCGCTATTCTGGTCTTCGGAGCTATTGTCCGTCATCATTTGTACCTTCCTGTACTTTTCTTTATTGATTTTTTGTTTTCTGTCAGTGGATTTATTTTGTCCAGATTGGCATACCCGTGCAATGTGTCCAATCTTACCACATTGCCTGCATGCTTTGCCCTTGAACCAGCAGTCCCTCTGGTTATGGGTGGATCTGCCGCAGCGATAACATCTTCCGAACTCCTGTGTCATTTTATGGGTGCCGAAGTCCTGTGTCTCTTGTTGTATCTCTGCAGCTTATTTTGCTGCTGCTTCGTATGATACAGCCATACTGAAAGCTTTGTCCAATGTTAAATCTTTTTCAGAAAGCAGTCTTTTTTGTGTTCCTTCACTTAAGAGACCGCAAACAAATTTGTCTCGAAGATAATCCGATAGTCCTGCTCCGAATTGGCAGTACTTTGATAGCTTTCTTAATTCGGTTAGGTAATCAGCATTACTTTCATTCTTGTGTTGATTTCTCTTGAAGAACTTGAATCGTTCCGCTATCAGCAGCGGTGTTGGGTTTAAATGCTCCTGCAGGGTATCAACAATTTCTTTAAAAGTCTTGTCCTTTGGTTTGGCTGGAGTGATTAAATTTTGTAACAGCCCGTATGTCTTTGCGCCCATTAAGTTCAGAAGTACTGAAGCTTTTTTTTCATCTGTTATTCAATTTGCAGTGCAATAAACCTCTACTCTTTCCACGTATGTGGTCCAATCTTCTATTTCGCCATCAAAAGCCTCAATATTACCAGATTTAGGCATTTCAGAAAAGATATGGCGCTTCCCGCGCTTTTTTTTTCTCTGTAGCAAAGATATGGCACTTCCCGCGCTTTCCCGCCGCTGCTACCGATAACAACGCTGTTTTACTGTGGTTTCCGTTTATTCACTGTTGGAGACTCGTTCCCGACGGAGGTCTAAACGCTGACCTGCTTGCCGCGCCGGCCGTCTCTCGAGTGCACCCTCCCAGTCCGTTATTGCTTGCCTCCGATTTCGCTGCCTGTCTCCGCTGTAGAGCCTGCCGCTGGAGCTCCAGCCTGATGCCCAGGAAGGATTAGCGCAGTACCTGTCACCAGCTTGGCCAGCTGGTGAAACCACAGTTTCTCTTACTTCCTTGAGTCTTCTGGACGCTGGAGGAATCGATGTCCTTGAGGTGCTGCCGAATTGCAGGTAAGTCCGTTTCCACTTCGTCGCCACTGTAGTGTCCGTGTGTAGATAAAGACACTGAAGACAGGAGTTGGTTCATAGGTATTTACTAAGCAAGTCTGGGGGGGGTTTCTAAAGGATATACACAATACACAGGCTTATATAGCCCAAGTGGCAATTACCGGCATTACGCACACCTGGGGCTCTTAAAGGCACATACACCATAATTGCTCTTAAAGGCACATACACCACAGAGTTGATAAGATAAATTGATAGAAATGAAATTTAACATTGACAAAACCGGTCAGTTCAACAGTACTGCTTTTTGGACTTTGGGATAATTTTGAAATGACAAAATGGACCCAGGCACTATATATTGGGTTACTTTTGGGAAAATAAAAGATCCTCTAAATTAATGATCAATAAAAAGTGTTAATAAATTGGACCAAGTGAGAACATGTGATCTATGCTTTCTATCTTAAATATTGTACTGGACAGTAAAGTTCCTCCAGGGCTGATGAATGAGATATGAATGGTAATTAATGGGATGTGTAAAATGGAGAGAGGAAGTGATTGAGGGTGTAAGATAGAAGCAGGAAAATTACACGACCAAATGAGAATGTTCCTAGCTTTCTATTGAAAGGCAGAAAAGTGTAAAGAGTAGTAAACTGGTAGCTTTCTCTCGGAGACATTTGTGTCCCTGCATTGACGGTGGATAGGCAATGGCAAACATTCAAAGACCAAATGGATGAGCTACAGAATTTGTTCATCCCAGTTTGGCATAAAAATAAAACAAAAAAGGTGACTCAACCGTGGCTAACAAGGGAAATTAGGGATAGCATAAGATCCAAGGAGAGAACATATAAATTGGCTAGAAAAAGCAATAATCCTGAGGATTGGGAGCAGTTTAGGATTCAACAAAGGAGGACAAAGGGATTAATTAAGAAAGGGAAAATAGAATATGAGAGTAAGCTAGCAGGGAACATAAAAACTGACTGTAAAAGCTTTTATAAATATGTGAAGAGAAAAAGATTGGCGAAGACAAGCGTAGGTCCCTTACAGTCAGAATCAGGGGAATTTATAATGGGAAACAAGGAAATGGCATACCAACTAAATGCATACTTTGGTTCTGTCTTCACAAAGGAGGACACAAATAACCTCCCAGAGATGCCGGAGAACATAGGGTCGGAAGAAAGCGAGGAACTGAAAGAAATCAGTATTTGTAGGAAAATGGTGTTAGGAAAATTGATGGGACTGAAGGCCGATAAATCCCCAGGGCCTGATGGTCTACATCCCAGGGTACTTAAGGAAGTGGCCCTAGAGATAGTAGATGCATTACAGATCATCTTCCAGAATTCGATAGACTCTGGAACAGTACCCATGGATTGGAGGGTAGCTAATGTTACCCCACTATTCAAAAAAGGTGGTAGAGAAAAAGCAGGGAATTATAGACCGGTAAGCCTGACATCGGTAGTGGGGAAAATGCTAGAGTCTATTATAAAAGATGTACTAGCAGAGCACTTGGAAAGCAGTGACAGGATCGGACAAAGTCAACATGGATTTACAAAAGGTAAATCATGCTTGACTAATCTACTGGAATTTTTTGAGGATGTAACTGGTAAAATAGATAAGGGAGAACCAGTGGATGTGGTGTATTTGGACTTTCAGAAGGCTTTCGATAAGGTCCCACACAAGAGATTAGCGTGCAAAATTAAGGCACATGGGATTGGGGGCAAGGTATTGACTTGGATAGAGAACTGGTTGGCGGACAGAAAGCAAAGAGTTGGAATAAACGGGTCGTTTTCCGAGTGGCAGGCAGTGACTAGTGGGGTACCGCAAGGATCGGTCCTAGGACCCCAGCTGTTCACAATATATATTAATGATCTGGACGAGGGAATTGGATGTAATATCTCCAAATTTGCAGACGACACAAAGCTGGGCGGGAGGGTAAGCTGTGAGGGGGATGTCGGGAAACTCCAGTACGATTTGGACAGGTTGGGTGATTGGGCAGAAACATGGCAAATGCACTATAATGTGGATAAATGTGAGGTTATCCACTTTGGTGGCAAAAACAGGAAGGTAGATTATTATTTGAATGGCAATAGATTGGGAGAAGGGGAAGTGCAAAGAGACCTGGGGGTCCTTGTGCACCAGTCGCTGAAGGTAAGCATGCAGGTGCAGCAGGCGGTTAAGAAGGCAAATGGTATGTTGGCCTTCGTAGCAAGAGGGTTCGAGTACAGGAACAAGGATGTCTTGCTACAGTTGTAGAGGGCCTTGGTGAGACCGCACCTTGAGTATTGTGTGCAGTTTTGGTCACCTTACCCGAGGAAGGACGTTCTTGCCATGGAGGGAGTGCAGCGAAGATTCACCAGGCTGATACCTGGGATGGCAGGAATGACGTATGAGGAGAGATTGTGTCGATTGGGCTTATACTCACTGGAGTTTAGAAAATTGAGAGGGGATCTCATCGAAACCTATAAAATTCTGTCAGGTCTGGACAGACTAGATGCAGGAAGGATGTTTCTGATGGCCGGGGAGTCCAGAACCAGGGGTCATAGTCTAAGGATAAGGGGTAAGCCATTTAGGACTGAAATGAGGAGGAATTTCTTCACCCAGAGAGTGGTGAACCTGTGGAATTCTCCGCCACAGAGGGCGGTGGAGGCCAGTTCATTAAATATATTCAAGAAAGAGTTGGATATATTTCTTGAGGCTAAAGGGATCAAGGGATATGGGGAAAAGGCAGGGACAGGGTACTGAATTGGATGATCAGCCATGATCACGTTGAATGGCGGAGCAGGCTCGAAGGGCCGAATGGCCTACTCCTGCTCCTATCTTCTATGTTTCTATGTTGACACATACTCCACCGAGAAACTATATAATTAATGAAACAATCAGAATAGAGTTAAACACACTGGTACCTGTTAGAGGAATTGAAATTGAAGTTTAAGTAAAGAGATACATGGAATTTGGATTGGACGGCTGAGGGCGTCTTTGGGCTTGTGTGTTCCCAATTTCCAGAGGTAAGGGCTAGACACAAACAGGATTGTGGGAGGGTCGATATGACACCCTTCATGATCAAGAGGGAAACCCACAAACCACATAAACAATATCCTACTTAATACTGGATGGTTAAGAGCAGTATCAGGTAGCCGAAGAGCAGCGTGGGAAGCCGTACTTATCCCAAAGGATAAGTCCGTACAGATTGTTAAAGACGGTGGATTAAACCCTGTGGGCGGCATATTAACGGAAGGAGAAGAACATCAGTGTGAACTAGCGGTAGAGGATGAGGAAAGTTGTGGGGTAAAAGATAGCCCACTTGAAGGGGAATGTGAAGTAATGCTTGTCGATGGTTCTAGGAAATTTAGAAGTGGTACACCCCATACGGGATGGGCAGTCGTGAGGAAGGATGGTCGGGTGGTCCGACAAGGGGCTCTGGAAGGAGGGGACTCCGCCCAGGTAGCGGAACTGGTAGCTCTTATCGAAGCATTACAGGCTTGTCAAGGGAAACGAGTGAATATTTACACCGATAGTCGGTACGCATTCAGCGTAGTCCATGATTATATGCCCTCATGGGCTTGAAGGGGATTTATAACATCCTCAGGGTGGTCACATTATACATAAAGTACTAGTAAAGGCATTGGTGGAGGCTGCAGGGCTCCCACTGGAGGGAGCAGTAGTCAAGGTAAAAGCACATCAGAATGGGGGCGATTGGATACAGAAAGGATACAAATGAGCTGATATGGCGGCTAAAGGGGCCGCAGGAAATATGCCCCCTTCTCCGGCCCCGGTGGTAGCTTGCGCCATCGGACCAGAGGAAATAAATATGGTGCAACTGCCCGAAGATATGTCAAAGGAAGAGAGAGAGGTTTTGGAGAGTCACGGGGCAAAGGAAGATGTGACTGTGGTATGGGAGAGTCACAGGGCAAAGGAAGATGTGACTGGTGTATGGGAGAGTCACGGGGCAAAGGAAGATGTGACTGAGGTATGGGAGAATCACGGGGCAAAGGAAGATGAGACGGGTTTGGGAGAGTCATGGGGCAAAGGAAGATGTGACTGGGGTATGGGAGAGTCACGGGGCAACGGAAGATGTGACTGGGGTATGGGAGAATCACGGGGCAAAAGAAGATGAGACTGGGGTTTGGGAGAGTCATGGGGCAAAGGAAGATGTGACTGGGGTATGGGAGAGTCACGGGGCAAAGGAAGATGTGACTGGGGTATGGGAGAGTCATGGGGCAAAGGAGGATGTGACTGGGGTATGGAAGTTAGAAGGGGCAGACCAGGTGGTAGCCCCCGAGTGTATCAGGCAGAATTTACTAGAAATCTATCATCATGGGGATATACATCAGGGACGTGGCAAAGCACTGCCAGAGGTGCCTGATCTGTGCGCAGTATAACCCAGGAAAGGGGATAAAGGTTCTTATGGGAAATCACCCGAGACCGAAGGGACCATGGGAAAACTTACAAATCCATTTCACTGGTCCCCTTCCAAAGAGTAGGGGAAACACCTACTGCCTGGTGATAATGGATCACTTCACTCGCTGGGTAAAGGCCTTCCCAACACGAAATTGCACCGCCGTTACGGCCACAAGAAGTTTGGCAAAGGAGGTGATACCCCGGTGGGCGGGTCCCCCTACAAATCGATACAAACCAGGGGACCCACTTTATTGGTAGGATCATGAAGACGGCATGTCAGTTACTGGTGGTAAAGCAGAGGTTCCACATACCTTACCACCCTCAGAGTTCCGGAATACTCACAATGGCGGCCTGGTGGCTGGCCGTGTTGGCGATCACCCTCCTGACAATTACAGTAGCGTGGGAGGCGCCCACCGTGCACATCGATAAAAGTACTTGATTACATCCAGAACAATACATGCAACTGCCACAGGGTGGGAAAGGGGAATGGATAAAGAAACCCAATATATGGATCACGGACCGGGTCACCGCACGTACCCATACGACCAAGGTATGGAAAATAAATCCCAAATGTAAAATGGGACAAGGATACTGGGACACTATCTGTGGCAGCAACAATGAACTGTCCGCCCCCGGTCAACCAGTCCGATTGCAACCGCCTCCCTGCCCATCACAAAGGGAAAGTTCAGTGTCCGGCGCCCCGGGCAGTTGGTCCTACGGCACCACGTAAGCAGACTCCTTCAACTCGGTCTGGATCCCTGTTATCGGACCCAGAAGTGACAATTATACACAACTACAAATTAGCGTGAATACTGATGGAGATATAACAGTCACCGGCATATATGATGACGCCGGACTGTGACGTTGGTTATACTCCTGCTCGCTGCACAAAGGACAGCGCGGAAAAATGAGGGGTGAGGTCATCAGTACCATCAACATTATAGCAAGGTGGACTAAATTTCCCCCATTCATTTGGGAACCAGGACTTGTGGGACAATATTGCCAAGAATTGTGTAGCGATGTTCTTAAGCGGTTGGGATGTACTGATATAAGATGCATTGATTTAACAACATGTGGATATCAAAAGCCGTCGCGATGTCCCACCACGGTGCCATCTCCAATGGATGGCATGATCAGTGTCGGGGGTCCAAAGGCACTGTTACATGATGTAACTATGGTCACTTTAGAAGTAACCTATAACCTGAGCAGTATAGTTCCAGCGTTAGAGGCCAATGGTGGTGATCACCCAGCATCAATTACTTGGGCTAAAAGACATTGGCCTTGAAATTGAGTTTGCCTCCGCCAGGGCTGTAGCGCCCGAAATTTAGCGCCAGCGTTAATTGCCGCTGCGCCCGCCAAAAATTCAGCTGCGCCGCGCCCAGACGGCTGCGGGCGCTAATGGAGGGTGTCAGCGCCTCGCAATGGGCGCTGAATGCAGGATTGCGTCGCTAATCCCCCGCTGCGGCACCCGATGCGGTGCGGCAGGCTGGGGTACTGCAGGCCTCCTCCTTCTGTTAAGGAGGAGCTGCCTGCAGCCGACTGCTGGCCGGTGGAATCGCATGAAAAATGAGCCCGGCACCTCGGAGAAGTGCCGGGCTCAAGGCCCACACACATCTGTGCCACAGGGGGGTGGTGGAGGAGTCCGGGGAGGGAGGTGCGGGCAGGCGGCCGCCGGGAAAGCGGCCGGCCGCCGCGCCACCTTAATGCGCCGGCGCTAAGTCCAGCAAGAAACTTTTGAAAAATCGTTGGTTGCGGCTGCCACGGGCGAGGCGGCCCCAACTGAATTTCGGCGTCCGGCCGCGTTACCACGGCAACCGGGACGCTGCGCACACCGATGACGTCATCGGTGCCGGCGCAGCGCTATCGGCTAACGCCGATGGTAGGGCCCAAATCAATTTCCGAAGCGGCTATAATTCCGGCGCAAGGCCCTCTCGCGCCTCTAATTGGGCGCTAACCCCACTCAATTTCTAGGCCATTTACTTTGGACAATGAGCGTCTCAATAGGTGATTTAACGGTGAATAGATGATTTAACTTTGGACATTGAGACTTCGTGTTTTAATGGGTTTCGATGGATCTTCAATGGATAAGACAACGATGCCAATTTTGCCGGAATAATGGACTTCCTGGCCTCAATGAAAAACATTTTAACCTTGGGCAAAACACATCAGCAGTAAGACTAAATCACATCAAATATGTACCACAGGGATGGGGAGAAAAGATAAGGAGTTGTCTTCCATCCCCCAGCCCTGTACGTGTCCTGTGGTTTGGATTACTGGGTGTGGATTGTTGGGGGAAGGCCCAGACTCGAAAAGGCGGGACGGAAGAACTGTAAGAAGGAACCACACACAGCTCTCTCTCTCTTTCGCTCAGAAGCTCTCGGAAGTCTCTCTCTTTCACTCAGAAGCTCTCTCGGAAGCTCTCTCTCTCGGAAGCTCGCTTTGACTACAGCAACTGCCAAGTGTAAGAAGGAAGGGAAGACGGTCATCTCCAGCTCCCAGCCTGCAATCGACGTCGGACACGACTAGCCGGACGGGTGATTTTAAATATCAGTTGACTCTACAAGGGGTTTGTGCTGTGTAGGCAGCTGCAGTCAGATAATGGAGGACGGGGACAGGTCATCTCCGATCCAGGCCTACAATCCACAACGGGAACGACTGTCCGGATGGGTGATTGTAAGTTTCAGCCAAATCTGAACAGGTTTTTTTCTGTGTTTTGTTGGTTTTAATAAACTAACAGTTTTGGGTTGAACCTAATCCTTTATGTCATCTACGATTTTGTTCCTGTAAAACCCAGAGTCAAGGTACCCTTGTAAGGACGAGGAAACCAAACACCTTCCATATCTTGGTGACTGTGCCAAGGACTCTTGAGGTGTGGAGCAAAATAAGGCACAAAGTAAGGGCAACAAACTCTTGGGAGGCTAAGGTAGTCTCAGGGATGCTAAAGTAGTCTCAGGGAGGCTAAGGTGGTCTCAGGGAGGCTAAGGTGGTTGCAGGGAGGCTAAGGTGGTCTCAGGGAGGCTAAGGTGGTCTCAGGGAGGCTAAGGTGGTCTCAGGGAGGCTAAGGT
The DNA here is from genome assembly GCF_052327205.1 of Somniosus microcephalus. Taxonomy (NCBI): domain Eukaryota; kingdom Metazoa; phylum Chordata; class Chondrichthyes; order Squaliformes; family Somniosidae; genus Somniosus; species Somniosus microcephalus. The sequence goes on from NC_140994.1 coordinate 242,942,029, forward strand.
GGTCTCAGAGAGGCTAAGGTGGTCTCAGGGTAGCTAAGGTAGCCAGAGTAAACATTTCTGAGCCAGGGGCAAATGAAATGATGCACTCTCCAGGATAAAGCGGCAGAGTGGGCGGTTAGTGTTAACCATAAAAGAACGAGAGAGAAGGTGATTTGGCTACTGTGTCTACAGAAGCAAACCTCAATTCTCAGGGAAAAGGTGAAACAGCTGGAAGATGAGAAAAGGGAACTAGAAACCAAGGCAAGCGATAAGGACGCCGTCATAGAGCGACTGACGAAAGATTTAAGTGAAGAAAGGCAGGAGAGAAAGGTTAAGGAGGAGAGGGTGCAGAACAATTTTGAATACTTAGTGTCAGGTGTCAGAGGGTAAGAGGCTGTGTCAGACTCACTGCGAACAAAGTGCAAGGAATCTAGAGACGCGAAGAGGCGGAGGAACGATTGAAAGGTATCAGGGTAGCGAATAGAATAGCCCAAACTCCGGGTTATGAGGGGGCAGATCACAGGCCTTGTAATGAAAAGATCTGTAAGTTGACCTTGAACCATCCCTCTGGCCCTGGATAGTTTTATCTCATGTCGCCTGGAGAGGTTGTGGAAGACTGGGATATGGAGAGTAAAGAATCAGATGATGGGCCCCCGTACAGCGAGCATCGGCCGGCTCCCGAAGCACCGGGACCACCGAGACCAATGTGTCCCCTACGACAGCAGAAGTTCGGTCCGCCACCAGTGGGCGGTGGCCCGGTGCCATTGCAGAACGATTATGTGCTCCCATTTACACCGCTTCAGCTACAGGGAATGCTGACGAGTGTGGCTAAATTAAAGCAGGGAGGAGACGCCTCCGTTCATTTCGCCAATGTAGAGCAGGTAGGGGCATTAATAACTGCAACAAGCAGGAGATGAGGAAGTTGATGCTGTTCTCCCTAGAAGGGAAGCGATATCAGAGTTTGTCGGCAGCCACCAAGGGGGAGGAACCGTGCACGGCTTAAAAGATGAGATCTTGGTAGCACTAGGGCACAGCCAAGGTAGTCCGTTCTTGCAGGTGGAGCAGACGAGGCAGCAGGCAGGCGAGTTACCAGATACTTTTGTAGATAGATTGTGGCCGACTTACGTGAGGGCCACTGGAGGAGATCTAGTGCGCGCAGAATTAAGAGGGGCTCCCAGGAATCATTGGCTGAGGACCGTAGTGTCCAACAGTTTGCCGTGAATCAGCGCAAAGGCTGAGTCATGGTTGGACCCAGAGGGCCTCCACAATACGGAGATGGGTGTGCTGAGGAAGCTGACTCTAGCTTTCAAGTCAGGACAAGGGAGGAAGAGGAGAAACACAGGGGGAAGGTGTACGAAGTGAAAGGGAATGTGAGGAGTAAAAGGGAATGGAGACAGGAGGGAAGTAATGCGGGTCGATCCCAAGCGTGTTGTAACTGTGGGAAGTTGGGACACTGGAGTAAGGAGTGTAAGCTCCCGAAAGGGGGGAAACCAGGGCACGAGGGTCCCAAGGTAGAGACAAACCGAGGGAAGGTAGAAGACGACCCAATAAAAATCTTAGTGGCCGCATTACAGCAGGTTCTGGGCAAGGATAAAGGGAAACTGGATGTTGCTGTGGGTGACAGAGGACCCAGCGCGTCTGCACCCTCACTGTGACGGGGCCGCGCCCAGCCCGAGTACCTGTGTCCGCTCATCTACAATGAGTGGGGTGTGGAAATATGATTTTGCCCTTACTAGTGCATGATGGGATACTTGACATCTAATGTATTTTTGTATCATTGCCGCTGGACTAAAGTCGAGTCAGCAGCAATTAACGTAATCTTCTGACCTATTGCAAAAGTTAATCACAAACTGCCAGAACAATACATCGCAGAACTATTGGGTAACCGCACCACGTTTTGTACGCTTGCAAACTGAGAGGTGATAATGACATCTGATCAAAGAGTGAAAAGTTCTGTTAAAAGTTAATCTCGTTCTGCATGAATACTGAAATAGCTTTGTACAGAGTTGACTTGCTAACTTTTATACATGATCATATGGAACTTGTGTTCTTCACTGTATAAATATGGTAATCAGACATGAGTAAGCAAATAATTTTTGGTAACAAGATTCAGACAGAACCTCCTGACAGAATGTAATTAACTAACCTTGTCTGAAGATATTTCTGTCCTGCTGACCTTTTGATTGTCCTTGTGCCAAACTCTTAATTTGTTTTAACTCTTAATTCATTTAAAAATGATACAATCCCATTACACGTGATTTATGGAACACTTGCTTGTTTGAGTGTATCAATATGCTGCATTCACAGATGTTCTCTGGAGTTGTGAGCCGAGCCATTGACTGGGCTCTCGCTCCCCTTGTGCAAGTCAAAATAAAGCTTTGCTTATCTGACGGTATTTACGTGTTTCAGAGTCTTACTCGGAGTCGAGATTTCGACGGGGCAGACCATGTGTAGATGTGAAAGTGGAGACCGTTAGGGGAAGGTATTTGATAGATACAGGCGCCTCTAGCACGGTGGTCCACTCACCGAATCCGACCACTTCCCCATGGTCGAGCGGGGTCCCATTTACACTAGCAGGTTTCACAGGTAATGAACAGGCTGGGGCGGTATCGAAACCCTTAACAATAGAATTAACAATAGAATTAACAATAGAATTAGGACCCAACGTAACACTATGGGAAGGGAATCAGAAGGCTGATGTACCTGCCAAAATGGGGGTAGGGGAAGGGATACCTTGGGACCCGTACCGATCTGGACAGATCATGGCTGTAAAAGGGAAAAGAGAGAGCCAAGGAGGTACAATTGCCACCCGATTTGAAACAGGCTCAGCTGCAAGATGCAGTCCTTAAAATGGTAATTCAGGATAAGGAATGTGGGAAGCCTGTAGAGGGACCTTTGGAGCAGCAGACGTAGCAGTGAAACAGGGGATGTTAGTCAAGGGCAATAGGTGGGTCGTGTCCGTGCAGTACAGGGAAGAATTTTTGCAGCCAGCTCATGGGGGTCCGGGGGCCGGACATACAGGGCCAGAAACGAGTTGGAATAAAGTGGAGGCTGTGGGATGGTGGCCCCAGCTCAGGGAAGATGTAAGGGATTATTGCGAGAACTGTTTAGTGTGCGCGGTGAATAATCCAGACCCCCCACCGAAGGAAGGTTCCGTTGGGACACACAAGGAGGGTAGAGGGACCATGGCAGTCTGTACAGGTAGATTTCATTGGGCCACTGCCCACCACAAGTAGGAGCAATAAATATTGTCTGGTATTAGTGGATACTTTCTCGAAATGGGTGGAAGCTTTTCCTTGCAGGCCAGCGACAACGTTAAACACGGCGAAGATTCTAGTGAAGGAAGTGTTTTCCCGGTGGGGACTGCCCCTAATAGTAGAGTCAGATCAGGGAAGTCATTTCACCGGACTAGTAATGCAGGACACCCTGAAGCTGCTGGGAATACAGGGAAAATGGCATGTGATGCATAACCCCCAATCATCGGGTATAGTAGAGAGGATGGACCGGACCTTAAAAGAGAGGCTTAGGAAAGAGATAGGAGAGGTCCCGAAAAGATGGGGTGAGGTCCCACCCCTGGTCCTAATGAACATCAGAGCCAGTCTCTGTAAAAGTACGGGACACTCCCCGCATGAGTTAATGACAGGGGGGTCGCTGAGAACCCCGACTCATGTGTTGGTCCTGGTCCTGACCCAAACACAGGTTCAGCAGGTCACACGGGACAGGTTTGTTAGAGATCTGTACCATACTCTAAGGGGGCTGCATTGGGAGGCAGCTAACAATATGGGAAGGCAGCACCAACAGAATAAAATGCTGTTGGAACCACGAGTGGAAGGTAGGGGACCAGGTAATGGTCAGGAATTATGCCAGAATAGGGGCATTCGAGCCATTATTTAAAGGACCCTATAACATCGTGGATAAGGCAAGTCCTATGGTCGATGCGATCCAGCTGCCGAGGCAAGTAAAATGGTTTCACATTAACCAGTGCAAGCTGTACGACTCCGGAGAGAGAAGCACAAAACGGGCCAAGGCCCAAGGAACCGTAATGAGTTTGATCAATGTGAGCCTTTCTCCCGTGCTGTGGGATGGTGAGGATGACTCAGAGGGTGGAGCGGTGAGACGAAGTAGTCGGGTGCCGAGACCCAGGGTGCTCTGGACACCTCCTCCTACTCCACCCCCGGGCCTCAAGAATCCCAAACATCAGGACAAGAAAAAACGAAAGCAGTGATTGAACCAAAGTGTAAATATGTGTATCAGTTAAGTGTGACCTGTGAAGGGGAGACCCCTCACAGAGCAGTGTTATTCTTTTGTTTTGTTTTTATAGAAACGAATCGAATCAAGGACGCGAGATGAGGTGGACGCTGCGGCTGAGCGTGTAGATGATCCTGCTTAAAGCAGGGTGGGGAGGTCGGGGAGACACCGAGACATTCTTTACATACGGGTGTATGGGAGGAACTGTCCCCACCGTAACTCAGGGGGGGCAACACGGGGTGATAATGGTACAGTTACATACTCCCACGTTGGGAATTGGCCGGGTTGGCTAAGGTCGAACTCGGCCAAGTATTCAAGGCGACCCGGGTACAAGATTTTGGAAGTGTCAGTGTCCTGCCCAAAGGTAAACATCAGGACTAAGAGGGTACGGGTGAAAGAGGGTAGACGGGTTTGTCTGGAATGTAAGGGAGCACCCCCATGGGATGGTGGTGGTGGTTGCGGAAAACAGACAAAGGTAAAAATAATGCATCCACGGAATGGGAAGAGTTGGATAATAATTCAAACAGATGGACCATGGGAACTAAGGAAGGGGTAAAATTGTGTTGGGATAAAAGGTGGAAGAAGGAGCAAGGAGTTTATGTGTTCATGGTCGGGTCGGGGCACAACTGCAAAGTGGGGGTTGCCATTACTTTCAAACGGCAGTGGCAGGGCTCCGGGTCAGGAGTGAATTGGACTCAGAGTTTTGACTCTTGCGTGACCCCAGATCCTCCAAAAGCAGTCAATGCGACCGAACTGGTCGCGAGCAAGATGAAGCCTCTACCGAAAGCCCCAGAGACTCAGGGTACAGAGGTCAAATGTCCCGTAACAGCACCCGGGCCTAAAACTGGGCTGGTGTTGATCCCAACAGGAAAAATGATGTATCACACCGTATATTATGAAGTAGCGTCAGTTATTCTTAATTTAACGGAGTTACAGTTGCCCCGGTGGTGCCCGCCAAAAGTTGTATGAAAAGTTGTTAAAAGAAATGTTCAGACAATTCTACTAGAGGAATTATGGGGACGAAAGTCGGGTGGGAGCATACATACCGGGAAATAACAGCCACATGGGCTGGGGGAGACGAAAAAGGGGACTGATTAATGATGTGGCCACGGTGTTTAATACAGGGACATCACTGGTCAACAGTATGGACAACGCGCAGTTACAATTACAAGTAAATACCCTAAGGGACCAGCTAAGGAAAATACTGGGGGAGGGTAATGACATTGACGGTCCCGAATTGCAGGAAGACCAGGTGATGATGATTCATCTAAAGGAAATGGCAGCTGAGCTGGAGACTCATGCTCAGACCATCAATGTATTAATAAAGGAGGGTCGAAATGCGTCGGATCGAGCTGCCCAAAATGATGGGTCTGTCATGTACGGGGCCTGGTTGTTAAACGAGGGGCGCAGTAATTTAAAGGATAATCCCCATCTCAGACCACAAACACATCGGTATCACAGTTAACGGTACTTCACCGAACCTCCAAGAATACATATCGCGTTTTGGTTACGATATCCTGCCGTTACCTGAACATTTGGTTAAGCTATTAAAGAACCTAGAGTTGTCCCAAAAACATTATTACGTGTTACAGCAAAAGAATGGGAAAGAATGGGAAAGAAAGGGAGGAAATTGAAGAGATGATTAACCCTCCGTGGTGGGATGTGGGACTCAACATTGAGATCCCTCCTTGGATTCGAATCGCATCGCATGTGTTGGTAATTGTACAATTGTGTATTATGTTGTACCTATTAATCTTGTCATGTAAATTAAAAAGGAAGACAAGAAGGGGGAAACTTAAAAGATTGAAACGGGGGGTTCAGAGTGTTTGAACCGAGTGTATGTATGTATGTAATAAAAGTGAAATGGAAAGGTTTGGTTGAGACTGACAATGCACCCAAAGGCAAAGAAGAAGTAGAATTCGTCAAGAGTAACGTCTCCAGTTTAAAAAGAGACATTAAAGGGAGGAATGTAGATTTCAAAAAACCAATAGCAAAATGCTGGAAGCCTGTTTGGCCCAGTGGTAGGGGCGAGGTGCAGTTGGACCTAGAAGCACAGACACACCTGTGAGTTTCAATTTAACTTTGGAAAAGACATTTACTTTGGACAATGAGCGTCTCGATAGGTGATTTAACGGTGAATAGGTGATTTAACTTTGGACATCGAGACTTCGTGTTTTAATGGGTTTCGATGGATCTTCAATGGATAAGAAAATGATGCCAATTTCACCGGAATAATGGACTTCCTGGCCTCAATGAAAAACACTTTAACCTTGGGCAAAACACATCAGCAGTAAGACTAAATCACATCAAATATGTACCACAGGGAGGGGGAGACAAGATAAGGAATTGTCTTCCATCCCCCAGCCCTGTACGTGTCCTGTGGTTTGGATTACTGGGTGTGGATTGGAATACAGGAGTTGGGGGAAGGCCCAGACTCGAAAAGGCGGGACGGAAGAAATGTAAGAAGGAACCACACACAGCTCTCTCTCTCTTTCACTCAGAAGCTCTCGGAAGTCTCTCTCTTTCGCTCAGAAGCTCTCGGAAGCTCTCTCTCTCGGAAGCTAGCTCTGACTACAGCAAATGCCAGGTGTAAGAAGGAAGGGAAGACGGTCATCTCCAGCTCCCAGCCTGCAATCGACGTCAGCCACGACCAGCCGGACAGGTGATTGTAAATATCAGTTGACTCTACAAGGGGTTTGCGCTGTGTAGGCAGTTGCAGTCAGATAATGAAGGACGGGGACAGGTCATCTCCGATCCAGGCCTACAATACACAACGGTAACGACTGGCCGGATGGGTGATTGTAAGTTTCAGCCAAATCGCAACAGGATTTTGTCTGTGTTTTGTTGATTTTAATAAACTAACAGTTTTGGGTTGAATCTAAATCTTTGTGTCATCTACGATTTTGTTCCTTAAAACCCAGAGTCAAAGAATCCTTGTAAGGACGAGGAAACCAAACACCTTACAAATGAGTCAGAGCACTACATCATATGTACCTGTAACACCCTGAAACCGATAGAGGAGGGCTCAGCAGTGGTGGTGATGGGAGAGCCTCTGGAAGGTGCCTTTAGGGCGATTCAGGCATCTCCGACTCAGTGGTGTTCTCTGAGCGATGAGAAGAACTACTTCTACGGAGGATTGGTTAGTGCAAATAATCATACGTTTTGCCTTCAAGTTTCAGACTCTCTCACCTTGGGAGATTTCCATCTCCCAGGCAGAACCCTCGCCGGCCTGGTCTTCAGCTCATGGTGGGATGACGAGTTGAGTGTGGATGATACACCAGGGAGGGCCGCTAGGGTGGCGGTGGAACAGTCCTTGATTGCCACAATGGAATACATTGCACGAAGTAAACAGGCCCTCACGGGGAAGAATGGAAGTGGACTTGGCCAAAAGAACGGCTAGAAGGCTGGCAGCAGAGTTCAGCAGAATGAGGGGGGATCTCATTGAAACGTATTAAATTCTGACAGGGCTGGACAGACTGGATGCAGGGAGGATGTTTCCCCTGCCTGGGGGGTCGAGAACGAGGGGTCACAGTCTCAGGATACGGGGTAGGACATTTAGGACTGAGATGAGGAGAAATTTCTTCACTCAGAGGGTGGTGAACCTGTAGAATTCTCTACCACAGAAGGCTGTGGAGGCCAAGTCACTGAATATATTTAAGAAGGAGATAGATAGATTTCTAGACACAAAAGGCATCAAGGGATATGGGGAGAGAGCAGGAATATGGTACTGAGATAGAGGATCAGCCATAATCATATTGAATGGCGGAGCAGGCTTGATGGACCGAATGGCCTACTCCTGCTCCTATGTTTTTATGTAGGTATGTAGGCTTTGCAGTTATGGAAGATTTCAGGATTGTAATACACCGCTTGCAAAGCCACGTGGGTGCAGTCGATGGCGCCCTGCACCATGGGGAAGCCCCTATCCTGGCAAAGCCACATGCTTCCTCATCCTTCTTCTCTCTGCTCAGTGAGAGGACAACGTAGTCACTTCTCCTGGTGTAGAGAGCCTCAGTGACCTCCCGGATTCAGCGATGGATGGCGAGCTGTGAGATGTTAGCTATGTCTCCTGCTACAGACTGGAAGGATCCGCTGGCGAAGAAATTGAGGGCCACGGTGACCTTGACTGTCACTGGGAGAGCCGTGTTCACCCTGCTCTCAGGCTGCAGGTCTGGTTACAGGAGGTGGCAGAGTTCTGTGACCACCTCCTTGGTGAAGTCTAGCCTCCTAATACACTGCTCCTCACTTAAATGGACATAAGAGGAGTGCTCTGGGAAGACCCTAGGTGGTAAGGCCTCCTGTTGAGAACCCTCATTGCCCTCCTCCCTCTGCGCACATCTTCTCCTCTTCTTCGCTTCCACCATTCCCTCTCCCAAAGATACTTGACTGCAAGGCCCCTGTGACTGTGAGCAGAAGCCTTTAAATAACAATAGCAGCATTTTCCACTTGCAGCAACTTCAGAGTCACATATAGGCCAGACCAGGTAAGGACGACAGATTTCCTTCTCTAAAGGACATTAGTGAACCAGATGGGTTTTTACTGCAATCTGATAGTTACCAATACTTATACCAGCTTTTTATTCCAGATTTATTTAATTAACAGAATTGAAATTCCCCAGCTGTCATGGTGGGATTGAAACAAACTTCTCTGAATCATTAGTCCAGGTCTTTGGATTACTAGCCCAGTGACATTACCACTACGCTGCCATTCCTTGTTGGGACTGAGCCCCAACAGAACCAGCCTGGTTTGGAAGGCCTGTTTCTGATGTGCTCATTGACTCAGTGGGGAGAGAAACCCTTTCGAAATCCAGTTCCACTTTTCCCTACCTTTATTTCAGCTTCTGATCTCCCCAAGTCTCGCTCTTTGCTGGAACAATTCCGCTGGACTCGCCGAAGCTTCTCGATTTCTCTCTCCAATTCTTCCTGTAAAGTTCATTGGAAAGTGTTTAAATTAACAACCTGCATTTATATCGCGATTTTAACACAGTAAAACATCCCAAGGTGCTTCACAGGAGCGAAATCTGACAAAAATTGACACTGAGCCAAAGGAGGAGACATTAGGACAGGTGAGAAAATGCTGGGTTAAAGAGGGAGGTTTAGAGGAACGTCTTAAAGGAGGAGAGGGAGAGGCGAAGAGGGTTGGGGAGGAAATTCCAGAGCTCAAGGCCTAGACTGATGAAGGCGGGGCTGCCAATGGTGGGGCAAAGGAAGTTGGGGATGTTGAAGAGGCCAGAATTGGAGGAACAGAGAGTTTTCGGAGTGGGATTGGCTGGAGGAGATTACGGAGATAGGGGCGGGTGAGGCCACGGAGGGATTTGAACACAAGGGTGAACATTTTGAAATCAGGGTGTTGCCGGACCAGGAGCTAATGCAGGTCAGTGAGCACAGGGCTGATGGGAGAACGGGACTTGGTGCGAGCTAGGATACGGGCAGCAGAGTTTCAGATGAGCTTTTGTTTATGGAGGGTGCAAGGTAGGAGGCCGGTCAGAGAGCTTTGGAATAGTCGAGTCTGGAGGTAACAAAAACCTGAATGAGGGTGTCAGTAGCTGATGGGCTGAGGCGGGGCGGAGACGGGCGATATTACAGAGGTGGAAGTAGGAGGTCCTCGTGATGCTGAGGATCAGGGGTCGGAAGCTAAGCTCAGGGTCAAATCGGACACCGAGATTGCGATAAGTCTGGTTCTGGCTGAGACAGTGGCCAGGGAGGGGGATGGAATCGGTGGCTAGAGAACAGAGTTTGTGGCCGGGACCAAAGACAATTGCTTCGATCTTCCCAATATTTAGTTGGAGGAATTTCTGCTCATCCAGTACTGGATGTCGGAGAAGCAGCGTGACAAATCAAAGATAGTGGAGGGGTCGATAAAGGTGGTGGTGAGGTAGAGCTGGGAGTCGTCAGTGTACATGTGGAACCTGACGTTGTGACTTTTAGATGATGTCGCCGAGGGGCAGCATGTAGATGAGAAATAGGAGGGGTCAAGGATAGATCCATGGGGGACTCCAGAGGTAACAGTGCGGGAGCGGGAGGAGAAGCCATTGTAGGAGATTCTGTGGCTATGACTGGATAGGTAAGAGTGGAACCAGGTGAGGGCAGTCCCACCCAGCTGGACAACAGAGGACAGGCGTTGGAGGAGGGTGGTGTGACACCGTGTCAAAGGCTGCAGACAGGTCGAGAAGGATGAGGAGGGATAGTGCACCAGGGTCATCGTCACATAGGATGTCATTTGGGACTTTTTAGTCGGGCTGTTTAAATACTGTGGCAGAGGCAGAAACCTGATTGGAGAGGTTCAAACATGGAGTTGCTGGAAAGAGGGGCACCGATTTGGGAGGTGACAACACATACAAATACTTTGGAGAGGAAAGGGAGGTTATGATGGGGCGGTAGTTTGCAAGGACCAAGGGGTCAAGGTGAGTTTCTTTGAGGAGTGGGGCGATGGTGACAGACTTGAAAGGGAGCGGAAGAGTACCTGAGGAGATGAGAGCCATTTACACTATCAGTGAGCATGGGGCCAGGAAGGGAGGTTGGGTGGTCTGTAGTTTAGTGGGAATAGGTTCAAGAGAGCAGAAGGTGGGTCTCATGGACAAGATGAGGCAGCACGCTGGCATAGTGGTTAGCACTGTTGCCTCACAGCGCCAGGGACCCGGGTTCGAATCCGGCCTCGGGCGACTGTCTGTGTGGAGTTTGCACATTCTCCCCGTGTTTGCGTGGGTTTCCTCCGGGTGCTCCGGTTTCCTCCCACAGTCCAAAGATGTGCGAGTTAGGTTGATTGGCTATGATAAATTGACCATTAGTGTTAGGGGGATTAAATACGTGGGGTTACGGGGATAGGGTGGGGTATGTGTCGGTGCAGGCTCGATGGGCCGAAATGGCCTCTATCTGCACTGTGGGGTTTCTGTGATTCTGTGAGATGAGCACGGAAAGGGCATGAGGGGAGATAGGAGAGAAATTATGGAGAGATGTGAGTTCAGGGCTAGAGCAGGGGCAACCTTGGGGATGGTTTGGTTTGGTGGGCTGGGGGAAAGGAGGGAAGTGGCAGAGGGAGCTGAGCGATGGCCTCAATCTTGCTGAGAAAGAAGTCCCTGAGCTTCTGGCATTTGTTGTTGGAGGTGAGGGAGGTGGGGCAGAGGAGAGGGGTTTCAGGAGACTTGGTGGTGGAGACAAGAAGCGGGGAAGGTGCCTCCTTCCGGTTTAACGGCGGCGGGTTGGGTCTGCGCCGAGTAACCTGCTCCGGAGAGGCGGGCCAGTAATTATAATATTTAAATGAGGCTCCGTGCCTCAGATTTTGGCAGCGATTGGATTTAACGGCTGCGGGCCGTCTATCCCGGGGCTTGGGAATCCCCACAGCTGAAGGGAGGCGGGAGCTGCCAGATCCAGCAGGCAAGTGTTTTTCCAGCACTGCGTGTGGGCCTGGAGGAGCAGGAGAGCTTCCCCTGAACCCTCAAACAAACCTGCCCTTGACCTTCTAGGTGGAAGAGGTCGCGGGTTTGGGAGGTGCTGCCGAAGAAGCCTTGGCGAGTTGCTGCAGTGCATCTTGTAGATGGTACACACTGCAGCCACGGTACGCCGGTGGTGGAGGGAGTGAATGTTTAAAGTGGTTGATGGGGTGCCAAACAAGCAGGCTGCTTTGTCCTGGATGGTGTCGAGCTTCGTGAGTGTTGTTGGAGCTGCACTCATCCAGGCAAGTGGAGAGATTCCATCACACTCCTTACTTGTGCCTTGTAGATAGTGGAAAGTCTTTTGGAAGTCAGGAGGTGAGACACTCGCCACAGAATACCTAGCCTCTGACCTGCTCTTGTTGCCACAGTATTTATGCGACTGGTCCAGTTAAGTTTCTGGTCAATGGTGTGCCCAGGATGTTGATGGTGGGGGATTCGGCGATGGTAATGCTATTAAATGTCAAGGGGCGGTGGTTAGACTCTCGCTTGTTGGAGGTAGTCATTGCCTGGCACTTGTGTGGCACGAATGTTACCTGCCACTTATCAGCCAAAGCCTGAACGTCGTCCAGGTCTTGTTGCATGCGGGCATGGACTGCTTCATTATCTGAGGAGTTGTGAATGGCACTGAACACTATGCAGTCATCAGTGAACATCCCCATTTCTGACCTTATGTTGGAGGGAAGGTCATAGATGAAGCAGCTGAAGATGGTTGGGCCTTGGACACTGCCCTGAAGAACTCCTGCAGCGATGTCCTGGGCCTGTGATGATTGACCTTCAATCACCACAACCATCTTCCTTTGTGCTAGGTATGACTCCAGCCAGTGGACAGTTTTCCCCCTGATTCCCATTGACTTCAGTTTTACTAGGGCTCCTTCATGCCACACTTGGTCAAATGCTGCCTTGATGTCAAGGGCAGTCACTCTCACCTCACCTCTGGAATTCAGCACCTTTGTCCATGTTTGGACCAAAGCTGTAATGAGGTCAGGAGCTGAGTGGTCTTGGCAGAACCCAAACTGGGCATCAGTGAGCAGGTTATTGGTGAGTAAGGGCCGCTTGATAGCACTGTCGATGACACCATCCATCACTTTGCTGATGATTGAGAGTAGACTGATGGGGCGGTTATTGGCCGGATTGGATTACATTGACAAGTCCTGCCAGTCCCACAATACTGCTCTCTGGATTTTTGGATAATTTTGAAATGATATAATAAACAAAAATGTGTTGATGACTTGGCCCAAGTTGGGAACGTTTACTCTGTGTTTTATGGGTTGATGATAATATTGTATTGGACAGTAAAATTCCTCCAGAGCTCAGTAATGAGATGAAATGGTAATTAATAGGATGAGTGAAATGGTGTGACAGGCAGTGATTGAAGGGTTGTGATGGAAGCAGAGAAAGTGCCCCACCAAATGGGGTCTAGGGGCATTGCCCCAGGTGGTTGAAAGATGTGTGAGGGCACCCACGAGTACATTATAGTGAAAGTCAGGAAAGTGTAGGTGAGAATCGTTAATTGACAGCTTTCTCTTGGAGATGTTTGTGTCGCCACCTATACTGAACAATGAGAAAAGTGTATGAGATAGCCTGGCCGCTAACAGAGACATTGGGACCACACGGGGCAGATAAGCAAAGACCTCCAGACAACCCCCGATCTTCTGATGAGATAATCTGGAGAGAGAGAAAACCTGGAGAGAGTAAACCTGTTAATCAAAGCCCAACAACAACAACTTGCATTTATAAAGCGCCTTTAACGCAGTAAAACATCCCAATGTCTGAAAAGGAGACGTCTACCCTTGGGAATGATGCATGGTGGGAGATGGTTAACAACACAGCTCAGCACCCAGGGGCTAGAATAATATCAGTGAGTTTTGTCACAGCCCAGATAATTGTCCTCATCATTCTAATTGGTGCAGTGTGTTGGTTCAAACGGTTAATTAAGAGACTGTCACAGAAAACCCAGAGCTTGGAATTGTCTGCTTTGATTAAAGGATGAGGGGAGTTGGAACATCCTGAACCCTCCCTACCTGAGGAATAGGTGAGAACCATTAAAAACACCAAGAGAAGGACTTGGAGTTGGAAATTCCCAATGTACATGTGTGTGTGGGATTGAAAGGGTTAATTTCTAACCAGTCTGTGAGCCGCCAGCTCCAACACAGAGAGAGAGAGAGAGAGAGAGAAGCTCGAGTCTCTCGCATGTTGCTGGCTGCTCGCCAGCTCCAAAAGAGAGAGAGAGAAACCTCGGGAGATGAGGCCGAGCGAGTCTCTCGCAGGTTGTTTTCAGGGTTTGTCTCAGTTAAAGAGATTGTCCGACAGGGTCAGGGAGCCGTGTGTGTGGCCGGGGCGCCGCAAATTAAAGGGCAGGTGTCGGGCGGACATTTATTTTGGGCTGCCTGCCAGCACCTGCCCCCTCTCGCCGCCTCCTGCGGGGTGCCGGCCGCGATCGGTCAGCCCGACACTCCTCTTAAGTGCCGGGCTCTTTTGCCGACACCCCGCTCCCCGGTGGTCCGGCAGGGCCCCGGTGCGCGCTGCGCTAGGCCCCTCCCTTTAAACAGGGGAGTGAGGCCTGCAGTACCGCCTCGCTCTGTGCCGACGCTCATGGCGCTGTTACACGTGGTGCCGCGATACTGAATGGGAGCCCCCCCAGAGGGAGGGGTAGCGCTTCCAGGAGCCCCGCCTCCTGCTGGGGGCGTTACCATTCAATCTCCGGCAAGAGGGCAATAACTTTTTTGAGGGGCTAAAAGCAGCGACCCGGCGAAGTTAATGCTCCAAAGGGGGCGCGACCCAATTGTTCCCCATTATTCTTCAAATTAGATCATTTAGTGAGATTGAAGCCCTGATTTAGTCAATGATTATCGATATTTTACGCTTGCAACCTAAACAATCACTGATGTCAGATATTAGCCAACAGCCTATATTCCCTCTTTCAGATATATTCCCGCGGTTTACCCATGACCTTATTGCTCGCTGGCGTGTTGGGCAGTGTCGTGCCCCTCGGTGAATCGAGAAGCCTCTCGGGCGACTGGCACTGTGTCGTCACGAGTTATACCAGCAATGAGAGCCGGCCATGGTCAACACGGGGCGGTTCACACACGGACCAGCAGGGAAAGGGCTTCGATTGACGTGTACGTGTATCGGTAAAGGGATCGCCAATGGCACATCATCAGCTATCAAGTGGTCTCGGACAGAGTGAACACCAGTAAAGACAAGGACGTTGAGTCTTTTGCCAAACCCTATATGGGAGACACAACACTTTGCGTTCCCTAATGGGACACGGGCAATGAGCAGCTCTCTCAATTCCCCTCAGGTCTGGAAATAACATGCTGACTGAAAGGGGGTGAATGAACAGAGAGCCCATGGGGTATATGTGCACAAATCATTGAAGGTAGCAGGGCCGGTTGAGAAAGCAGATAAAAAAGCTTACGGGATCCTGGGCTTCATGAATAGAGGTATAGAGTATAAAAGCGTGGAAATTATGATGAACCTTTATAAAAAACTGGTTTGGCCTCAACTGAAGTATTGTGTCCAATTCTGGGCATGGCACTTTAGGAAGGATGTGAAGGCCTTAGAGAGGGTGCAGAAAAGATTTACAAGAATGATTCCAGGAATGAGGGACTTCAGTTACGTGGATAGACTGGAGAAGCTGGATTTGTTCTCCTTAGAACAGAGAAGATTGAGAGGAGATTTGATAGAGGTGTTCAAAATCATAAGGAATCTGGACAGAGTAGATAGAGAGAAGAACATAAGAACATAAGAAATAGGAGCAGGAGTAGGCCAATCGGCCCCTCGAGCCTGCTCCGCCATTCAATAAGGTCATGGCTGATCTGATCCTAACCGCCAATCCACTATCACAGAACCATCTCCTGAATCTAACAGAATTAGACACACGAAATAGGAGCAGGATCAGGCTACACGGCCCCTGGGCCTGCTCCGCTACCCACAGGGCCATGACCGATCCGAACCTAGACTCATGTCCAAATTCCTGCCCACTCCCCGTAACCCTTAATTCCCTTTACTTCTAGGAAACTGTCTATTTCTGTTTTAAATTTATGTAATGATGTAGCTTCTACAGCTTTTTGGGGCAGCATATTCCATGGACCTACCACCCTCTGAGTGAAGTAGTTCCTCCTCATCTCAGTTTTGAAAGAGCAGCCCCTTATTCTAAGACTATGCCCCCTAGTTCTAGTTTCACCCATCACCGGGAACATCTTCCCCGCATCCACCCGATCCAACCCCTTCACAATCTTATGTTTCAATAAGATCGCCTCTCATTCTTCTGAACTCCAATGAGTAGAGTCCCAATCTACTCAACCTCTCCTCATATGTCCATCCCCTCATCCCCGGGATTAACCGAGTGAACCTTCTTTGTACTGACTCGAGAGCAAGTATGTCCTTTCTTAAGTATGGACACCAAAACTGTACGCAGTATTCCAGGTGCGGTCTCACCAATACCTTGTACAACTGAAGCAATACCCCACTATTTTTATATTCTATCCCCCTAGCAATGAAAGCCAACATTCCATTGGCCTTCTTAATCACTTGCTGCACCTGCATACTAACCTTTTGAGTTTCGTGCACCAGGACCCCCAGATCCCTTTGTACTTCAGTACTTTCCAGTTTCTTGCCATTAAGATAATAACTTGCTCTACGATTTTTCCTGCCAAAGTGCATAACCTCACACTTTCCAGTATTGTATTCCATCTGCCAAATCTCTGCCCACTTACTTAGCCTGTCGATGTCCCCTTGCAGGTTTTTTATGTCCTCCTCACTCACTACTTTCCCTCCCATCTTAGTATCATCTGCAAACTTTGATATGTTACACTTGGTCCCCTCCTCCAAATCGTTAATATAGATTGTAAAGAGTTGGGGACCCAACACTGACCCCTGCGGAACACCACTAGTTACTGATTGCCAGTCTGAGAATGAACCATTTATCCCAACTCTCTGCCTTCTGTTAGATAGCCAATCCTCTATCCATGCCAGAATATTACCCCCAATCCCGTGATTTTTTATCTTAAGCAATAATCTTTTGTGTGGCACCTTGTCAAATGCCTTTTGGAAATCTAAATACACTACGTCCACTGGTTCCCCTTTATCCACCCTATACGTTACTTCCTCAAAGAACTCCAGCAAATTTGTCAAACATGACTTCCCCTTCATAAAACCATGCTGACTTTGTCCTATTAATTTATGATTATCCAAATGTCCTGTTACTGTCTCCTTAATAATAGACTCCAAAATTTTACCTACCACAGATGTTAGGCTACCTGGTCTATAGTTTCCAGCCTTCTGTCTACTGCCCTTTTTAAATAAGGGTGTTACATTAGCAGTTTTCCAGTCTGCCGGGACCTTTGCCGAGTCCAGGGAGTTTTGGAAAATTATTACCAATGCATCCACAATCCCTACCGCCACTTCCCTCAAGACCCTAGGATGTAAGCCATCAGGTCCAGGTGATTTATCCGCCTTGAGTCCCATTATTTTACCGAGTACCACTTCCTTAGTGATTTTGATCGTGTTTAGCTCCTCCCCCCCTTTAGCCCCCTGCTTGTCCAGTGTTGGGATATTCTTAGTGTCTTCTACTGTAAAGACTGATGTAAAATATTCATTCAGTGTTTTTGCCATCTCCATATTTCCCACCATTAATTTCCCGGTCTCATCCTCTAAGGGACCAACATTTACTTTAGCCACCCTTTTTCTTTTTATATAACTGTAAAAACTCTTACTATCTGTTTTTATATTTTTTGCTAATTTACTTTCATAATCTATCTTCCCTTTCTTAATCAATCTTTTTGTTATTTTTTGCTGTCTTTTAAAGTTTTCCCAATCCTCTATACTCCCACTAGATTTGGCTACCTTATATGCCCTTGTTTTTAGTCGAATACTATCCTTAATTTCTTTACTTAGCCACGGATGGCTGTCTTTTCTTTTACACCCTTTTCTTCTCAGTGGAATATATATTTTTTGGAAGTTGTAAAATAACTCCTTAAATGTACACCACTGATCATGTATCGTCTTACCCTTTAATCTATTTTCCCAATCCACTCTACTCAATTCCGCTCTCATACTTTCATAGTCTCCTTTATTCAAGCTTAGCACGCTTGTTTGAGATCCAACCTTCTCACCCTCTAACTGAATATGGAATTCAACCATGTTATGGTCACTCATTCCAAGGGGATCCTTTACTAGGACATTTTTAATTAATCCCGTCTCGTTACACAGGACCAGATCTAAGGTTGCTTGCCCCCTGGTCGGTTCAGTTACATACTGCTCAAGAAACCCATCCCTAATACACTCAATGAACTCATCCTCAAGGCAGCCCTGCCCAATTTGATTTGTCCAATTAATATGATAGTTAAAATCCCCCATAATTATAGATGTTCCCTTATTACAAGCCTCAACTATTTCTTGATTGATGCTCCATCCAACAGAGTTGCCACTGTTCGGAGGCCTATAGACTACGCCCACCAGTGTTTTTTTCCCCTTATTATTCCTTACCTCCACCCAAACTGTTTCATTATCCTGATCTTTTGACCCAATATAATTTCTCTGTATTACAGCGATTCCTTCCTTCATTAACATAGCCACCCCACATCCCCTTCCTTCCTGCCTGTCCTTCCTGATCGTTAAATAACCTGGTATGTTAAATTCCCAGGCATTGTCACCCTACAGCCATGTTTCTGTAATGGCCACAAGATCATACCAATATGTAGTTATTTGTGCCATTAACTCGTTTATTTTGTTACGAATGCTACGTGCATTCAGATAGAGAACTTTCAAATATGTTTTGTGACACTTAGTTCCTGCTTTTGCCCTTTTTATTACTTTACCTTTTACTCCATACCCTCTGCCCCTTCCTGACACGCTCTGGTTTTAAATGACCTTCTCTGTTGTCATTTTTATTATTTGCTCTCTAGGAACCTCCCCCCCACTAGTTAGTTTAAAGCCCTCTCTATTGGCGGAAGGGTCGAGAACCAGAGGACACAGATTTAAGGTGATTGGCAAAAGAACCAAAGGCGACAAAAGAAAAAACTTTTTTATGCAACGAGTGGTTAGTATCAGGAATGCACTGCCTGAAAGGGTGGTGGAGGCCGACTCAATCACGGCTCTCGAGGTGGGACTGAACAGGACCGGACACAATACTCGAGGTGGGACTGACCAGAACTGGACACAGAACTCGAGGTGGGACTGACCAGAACTGGACACAGTACTCGAGGTGGGACTGACCAGAACTGGACACAGTACTCGAGGTGGGACTGACCAGAACTGGACACAGTACTCGAGGTGGGACTGACCAGAACTGGACACAGTACTCAAGGTGGGACTGACCAGAACTGGACACAGTACTCGAGGTGGGACTGACCAGAACTGGACACAGTACTCGAGGTGGGACTGACCAGGACCGGACACAGTACTCGAGGTGGGTCTGACCAGAACTGGACACAGTACTCGAGGTGGGACTGACCAGAACTGGACACAGTACTCGAGGTGGGACTGACCAGAACTGGACAGAGTACTCGAGGTGGGACTGACCAGAACTGGACACAGTACTCGAGGTGGGACTGACCAGAACTGGACACAGTACTCGAGGTGGGACTGACCAGAACTGGACACAGTACTCGAGGTGGGACTGACCAGGACTGGACACAGTACTCGAGGTGGGACTGACCAGAACTGGACACAGTACTCGAGGTGGGACTGACCAGGACCGGACACAGTACTCGAGGTGGGACTGACCAGAACTGGACACAGTACTCGAGGTGGGACTGACCAGAACTGGACACAGTACTCGAGGTGGGACTGAACAGGACCGGACACAGTACTCGAGGTGCGACTGACCAGAACTGGACACAGTACTCGAGGTGGGACTGACCAGAACTGGACACAGTACTCGAGGTGGGACTGACCAGAGCTGGACACAGTACTCGAGGTGGGACTGACCAGAACTGGACACAGTACTCGAGGTGGGACTGACCAGAACTGGACACAGTACTCGAGGTGCGACTGACCAGAACTGGACACAGTACTCGAGGTGGGACTGACCAGAACTGGACACAGTACTCGAGGTGGGACTGACCAGGACCGGACACAGTACTCGAGGTGGGACTGACCAGAACTGGACACAGTACTCGAGGTGGGACTGACCAGAACTGGACACAGTACTCGAGGTGGGACTGACCAGAACTGGACACAGTACTCGAGGTGGGACTGACCAGAACTGGACACAGTACTCGAGGTGGGACTGACCAGAACTGGACACAGTACTCGAGGTGGGACTGACCAGAACTGGACACAGTACTCGAGGTGGGACTGAACAGGACCAGACACAGTACTCGAGGTGGGACTGACCAGAACTAGACACAATACTCGAGGTGCGACTGACCAGAACTGGACACAGTACTCGAGGTGGGACTGACCAGAACTGGACACAGTACTCGAGGTGGGACTGACCAGAACTGGACACAGTACTCGAGGTGGGACTGAACAGGACCGGACACAGTACTTGATGTGCCTCAATAAATCCGAGACTCGATGTTAGCGAAACAAAACAAGGCTTTTATTGACTTAAAAGGTAACACACAGGAGAGAGGTGTCTTCCATCCAGAGCTCTGCCGTACTGGATGTGCTGCAGGCTGGGCCAGCTTACATAGGGGCCAGGTATGGGCGGAGCCCTACACATAGTACAATACAATGGTGAGGAAACGGAACAGAGGTAAGGGAAATGAAACTGAAACCAACCACAGTCACAGGCAGTGATGAATGGAATATTTCATCGCATTCACCCCTTCTATAGATTTAGTCTGTTCGGGGGTTTGATAGTCCTCTGCGACCGACGTGGCTGTTGTGGTGCCGCGGGTGTCGGCTGGGTGTCCCCGGTGGCCTCCTGGGTCTCTGCCGGGGGTGCCGCCAGGGTTGTTGAAGGGGTAGTTGGTGAGGGTGCCGTTGGTCGATGTTCTTCCGGAGGTGATGAAAGAATAGTGGGTGCGTAAGAGTTGCTGTGATCGTTGTTGCTGCTATTGTCGTGGTTGTTGTCGTTACCGGCTGGGGCGACGTCTTTTATGGACACGGTGTCCTCCCTTCCGTCGGCGTGCCGGACATACGCATATTGGGGGTTGGCGTGGAGTCGGTGCACTGGCTCCACGAGAGGGTCCGTCTTGTGGCCCCTCACATGCCTTCGCACGAATACCAGACCTGGGGTGGAGAGCCATGAAGGCATGGATATGCCTGAGGTGGATTTCCGGGGAAAGACAAACATTCGTTCATGAGGCGTGGCATTAGTGGCAGTACACAACAGCGACCGTATCGAATGGAGCACATCTGGGAGGACTTCCTGCCAGCGGCAGATAGGGAGGCCCTTGGTCCTTAGGGCTAGAGTGACTGCTTTCCATACTGTCCCGTTCTCTCGCTCCACTTGACCGTTACCCCGGGGGTTGTAGCTGGTGGTACGGCTCGTGGCGATTCCCCCTGGACAGCATGTACTGGCGTAGCTCTTCACTCATGAAGGACGCCCCCCTATCCGTATGGATGTAGCTCGGCATACCGAACAGGCAGAACAGGCTGTTGAGGCATTTAATGACCGTGGCGCTGGTCATGTCTGGGCAGGGGAAGGCGAATGGGAACCGGGAGTATTCGTCCACAATGTTCAGGAAGTAAACATTGCGGTCGACGGACGGGAGGGGGCCCTTGAAATCTAAGCTGAGCCGCTCAAAGGGCCGTGTAGCTTTGATTAAGTGGGCTCTATCCGGGCGGTAGAACCGAGGCTTGCACTCAGCGCAAGTGCGGCAGTTCCTGGTCAGAGACCGAACTTCCTCAATCGAATAGGGTAAGTTGCGGGACTTTATGAAGTGGAACAGCCGCGTGACCCCTGGGTGGCAGAGGTTGTTGTGGAGGGTCTATAGCCGATCCCCGGTGGCGCTGGCACACATCCCTCGTGAGAGGGCATCAGGGGATTCATTAAGGGCCCCTGGCCGGTAAATGATGTCATACTCGAAGGTGGAGAGCTCGATCCGCCACCTAAGAATCTTATCATTTTTGATCTTCCCCCTCTGTTTATTATTGAACATAAATGCTACCGACCGCTGGTCGGCAAGTAGGGTGAAGCGTTTGCCGGCTAGGTAGTGGCGCCAGTGGCACACTGCCTCCACGATGGCTTGGGCCTCCTTTTCCACGGAGGAGTGTCTGATCTCGGGCCCTTGGAGGGTCCTCGAGAAGAAAGCTACGGGCCGCCCCGCCTGGTTGAGGGTGGCCGCCAAGGCAAAGTCAGACGCATCACTTTCCACTTGAAATGGAGTGTTCTCGTCCACTGCCTGTAGCGTGGCCCGCTCAATATCCTGCTTAATGCTTTTGAAGGCGGCGTGGGCCTCAGCAGAGAGCGGAAAAGAGGATGCTTTCAAGAGGGGGCGGGCTTTGTCGGAGTAGTTGGGGACCCATTGGGAATAATAAGAAAATAACCCCAGGCACCTTTTCAGGGCTTTGGGAGTGTTGGGCAGGGGCAGCTCCCGTAGGGGGCGCAATCGGTCGGGGTCTGGTCCGATTTCCCCATTCTCCACCACGCTGCCTAGTATGCAGAGGCGCGTGGTGTTGAAAACGCACTTGTCCTCGTTGTAGGTGAGGTTGAGTTTTTGTGCGGTTTTCAGGAACCTCTCGAGGTTCGAGTCGTGATCCTACTGGTTGTGACCGCAGATGGTGACGTTGTCGAGGTAGGGGAAGGTTGCCTGCAAGTGGTGGTCATCGACCATGCGGTCCATCTCCCTCTGGAAGACCGAGACCCCATTCGCCACCCCAAAGGGGACTCTGAGGAATTGGTAGAGGCGTCCGTTCGTCTCGAAGGCGGTGTACGGGCGGTCCTCTGGTCTGATAGGGAGCTGGTGGTACGCTGACTTGAGGTCGATGGTGGAGAACACCCGGTATTGGGTGATTTGGTTCACCATTTCTGATATGCGGGGTAGCGGGTAGGCGTCTAGTTGGGTGTACCTGTTGATCGTTTGGCTATAGTCGATCACCATCCGTTTCTTCTCGCTACCCCTTACCACTACCACTTGGGTGCGCCACGGGCTGTTGCTGCGTTCAATAATGCGCTCTTTCAGGAGCCTGTCTACCTCGGTTGCGATAAACCGCCTGTCCTCCCAGCTGTACCTCCTGCTTTTGGTCGCTATTGGCCGGCAGTTAGGGGTAAGGTTCGCGAATAGCGAAGGCGGCTTTACCTTCAGGGTAGCCAGACCGCACACTGTGAGGGGCGGCTGGGACCCACCGTACTTGAGCGTGATGCTTTGATGGTTGCACTGGAATTCTAGGCCCAAGATCACGCTCGCACATAGATTCTTCATGATTAATACTTTAAAATTATCGTATACAGTTCCGTTAACGGACAATTGTACCGTGCAGTAACCCATGATGGTCGATGTCTGGGTTTTATCAGCCATAGAGATGGTACCCCGAGTAGGGACCACCTTTAGGGAGAGTTGTGCTAGTTCAGGGTGGATAAAACTCTCCGTGCTTCCACTGTCAATTAAACATTTAACCCTGCACCCGTTTACCTCGATGTCCACCATTGATTTGGATAGCGGGTGCGGCCTGGTCTGGTCCACTGTGACCGATTCCACTGTAGGGCCCTGATCGAGACAAGATGGAGTCCACGCTGTCTGCTCATAAGATGGTGGACCCCACGCGGTCGGGCAAGATGGCGTCCAAGATGGCCGCTCCCATGGCGCACACGCGGCGGTGGCGGGTTTTCCGGCGGGGTTCCCTCTGCACACCTTCCCGAAGTGCCCCTTCTTACCGCACTTAAAGCAGGTGGTGCCTTTCGCCGGGCACAGGTTTCTGGTGTGCTTTGGCTGCCCGCAGAAGTAGCAGTTGGGTCCCCGACGCGTCGCGGCTGTCGTAGGGCTTCTGGGGGGAGAGCGGGGCCCTGACGGTGTCGGGCTGCCGGGCGGGGAAGGTGCCTTCCAAGATGGCGGCGCCCTTGGTGCGCACGTGGCGGCGTGGACGGCGCGGGCTGAAGAGTAGGCGTCCGAGTTTCTCTGGGCCACATCCAGGGATCGCGCTGTGTCCGCAGCCTGTTTCAGGTCCAATCCCGTTTTTTCCAGCAGTCTCTGCCGGATGTAAGTGGAGCTGAGGCCTGTGATAAAGGCATCGCGAACAAGCTCGTCAGTGTACACTGCGGCTGTTACATCTTGGCACTTGCAGTCTTTGCCAAGCGTTTTCAGGGTGCCTAGGAACTCCTCCACCGATTCCCCAGGTCGCTGTGTGCGAGTAGCGAGCAGATGCCTAGCATACACCTCATTCGTCGGCTGCTGGTAATGCGCCTTTAA
The DNA here is from genome assembly GCF_052327205.1 of Somniosus microcephalus. NCBI lineage: Eukaryota > Metazoa > Chordata > Chondrichthyes > Squaliformes > Somniosidae > Somniosus > Somniosus microcephalus. The sequence goes on from NC_140994.1 coordinate 242,965,987, forward strand.
GATGTCGCAGGCGGCCGGGTACGTGTCGGCATCTTGGATGAGGGGGTAAACCCGGTGGCTTACCCAATTCCGCAGAATTCCGAGTTTCATACTCGCAGCGTCCGTAGCGCCTTTGACGGCTGCGGAATTGTCCAGGAAGAATTCCATACACATAAACCAGTGTCCGAAGCGTGCCGATGCGTCCGAAGCATGCTGGTCCAAATCCAAACGTTCGGGTTTCAAGAGTTGATCCATTGTGTTGAAAATTAAGTCAATAAAAATGATGTGCCTCAATAAATCCGAGACTCGATGTTAGCGAAACAAAACAAGGCTTTTATTGACTTAGTAGGTAACACACAGGAGAGAGGTATCTTCCATCCAGAGCTCTGCCATACTGGATGTGCTGCAGGCTGGGCCAGCTTACATAGGGGCCAGGTATGGGCGGAGCCCTACACATAGTACAATACAATGGGCCAGGTATGGGCGGAGCCCTACACATAGTACAATACAATGGTGAGGAAACGGAACAGAGGTAAGGGAAATGAAACTGAAACCAACCACAGTCCCAGGCAGTGAAGAATGGAATATTTCATCACAGTACTCGAGGTGGGTCTGACCAGAACTGGACACAGTACTCGGGGTGGGATTGACCAGAACTGGACACAATACTCGAGGTGGGATTGACCAGAACTGGACACAGTACTCGAGGTGGGACTGACCAGAACTGGACACAATACTCGAGGTGGGACTGACCAGAAATGGACACAGTACTCGAGGTGGGATTGACCAGAACTGGACACAGTACTCGAGGTGGGACTGACCAGAACTGGACTCAGTACTCGAGGTGGGATTGACCAGAACTGGACACAGTACTGGAGGTGGGACTGACCAGAAATGGACACAGTACTCAAGGTGGGATTGACCAGAACTGGACACAGTACTCGAGGTGGGACTGAACAGGACCGGACACAGTACTCGAGGTGGAACTGACCAGAACTGGACACAGTACTCGAGGTGGGACTGACCAGAACTGGACACAGTACTCGAGGTGGGACTGACCAGAACTGGACACAGTACTCGAGGTGGGACTGACCAGAACTGGACACAGTACTCGAGGTGGGACTGACCAGAACTGGGCACAGTACTCGAGGTGGGACTGACCAGAACTGGACACAGTACTTGAGGTGGGACTGACCAGAGCTGGACACAGTACTCGAGGTGGGACTGACCAGAGCTGGACACAGTACTCGAGTTGGGACTGACCAGACCCGGACACAGTACTCGAGGTGGGACTGACCAGAACTGGGCACAATACTCGAGGTGGGACTGACCAGAACTGGACACAGTACTCGAGGTGGGACTGACCAGAACTGGACACAGTACTCGAGGTGGGACTGACCATAACTGGACACAGTACTCGAGGTGGGACTGACCAGAGCTGGACACAGTACTCGAGGTGGGACTGACCAGAGCTGGACACAGTACTCGAGGTGGGACTGACCAGAGCTGGACACAGTACTCGAGTTGGGACTGACCAGACCCGGACACAGTACTCGAGGTGGGACTGACCAGAACTGGACACAATACTCGAGGTGGGACTGACCAGAACTGGACACAGTACTCGAGGTGGGACTGACCAGAACTGGACTCAACACTCGAGGTGGGACTGACCATAACTGGACACAGTACTCGAGGTGGGACTGACCAGAACTTGACACAGTACTCGAGGTGGGACTGACCAGAACGGGACACAGCACTCGAGGTGGGACTGACCAGAACTGGACACAGTACTCGAGGTGGGACTGACCAGAACTGGACACAGTACTCGAGGAGGGTCTGACCAGAGCTGGACACAGTACTCGAGGTGGGACTGACCAGAACTGGACACATTACTCGAGGTGGGTCTGACCAGAGCTGGACGCAGTACTCAAGGTGGGTCTGACCAGAACTGGACACAGTACTCGAGGTGGGACTGACCAGAACTGGACACAGTACTCAAGGTGTGTCTGACCAGAACTGGACACATTACTCGAGGTGGGACTGACCAGAACTGGACACAGTACTGGAGGTGGGACTGACCAGAACTGGACACAGTACTGGAGGTGCGACTGACCAGAACTGGACACAGTACTCGAGGTGGGACTGACCAGAACTGGACACAGTACTCGAGGTGGGACTGACCAGAACTGGACACAGTACTCGAGGTGGGACTGACCAGAACTGGACACAGTACTCGAGGTGGGACTGACCAGAACTGGACACAGGACTCGAGGTTGGTCTGACCAGAACTGGACACAGTACTTGACGTTGGACTGACCAGAACTGGACGTAGTACGCTGTGCATGGCTGCTAACCACCTCCTGAATTTCGCCCGGGCGCTAACGAGAGGCTTCATTTTGTTGTGGGTAGTGAAGTGTCAACCACGTTGCTGTGTGTCCGGAGTCACATATAGGCCAGACCGGGTACGGACGGCAGATTTCCTTCCCTAAAAGACATTGGTGAACCAGTTGGATTTTTACGACTATCCGATAGCTTTTTATTCCCGATTTATTTATTGAAATTCAAATTCACAAACTGCCATGGTGGGATTTGGACCACATCTCGGGATTATAAGTCCAGGCATCTGGATTACTGGTCCAGTAACATAATCACTATCCTACCGTCCCCATTGGCTGCGGGCTTGACATTAAGAATGCTACGAATGTTTAACAAGCTGCAGCTTTCCTTTTGTTTGAAAGTCTCTCTTAACAATGTGTCTGTGTGATGTTTGTTTGTGGTGTCAGCTCCGCCCTCTTTTCCCTTCATTGAGCGAAAAGCAGTTTAACCCTCTGTCGTCTTGTCCATCATGTTGGGAGTATTTCAAGCATTTTGATCAATGTCTTTTCTCTAAGCATAGGCTTTCTTCAGTTTGTTCATTGCTTTCTCTGTGTGTGTACACACGCGGGTATTAGTTTTGAGATATTAAGTCCTTCTGTTTTGAATTCAAAAATTCAGTGGTAGCGCCCCCAGCAGGAGGTGGTGTTCTACTGGAAAGTGCTCCCCCTCCTGCTCGGGGAGCCACGACTGAATTTCACGGCGCTACGTGTAGCAGCGCCATGCATTGCGGCTCGTAGCACCGCGTCATTGTTCGCCTCCCCCCTGATTAAAGGGGAGGGGCCTAGCGCTGTGCGCACCGGGGCCCTGCTGGACCACCGGGGAGCAGGGTGGGTGAAAACAGCCCGGCACTCAAGAGGAGCGATCGCGGCCGGCACCCCGAGAAACAAAGGGAAAGGGGGCAGGTGCTGGCAGTCGGCCAAAATACAAATGGCCGCCCGACACTTGGCCTTTAAGTAGCATCACCACCACTGCAGAACCGCCCCCTGATCCTGTCGGACATATCATCCGGGGCGCTGCGTACGGCGATGACGTAATTACCGGCGGTGCAGCGTCGCTTGGCGCTACCGGCTACCGCCGCCGCTAACCACCCGCTGAATTTCGCGGGAGGCATTTTCGGTGCCGGGACCGGGCGCTAACGAGCGGCGCAAACCAGCCCACTTTTCCCCCCAAAGAGTTTTTCTACAAAAGAAGATAAAATGCAGCTTTGAAGAATCCCAAGTTCCAGTTGCAGGACGAGGTCGGGTTGTCCATCAATTGGAACTTCTTCAAAGCACTTTGTTTGAATTGGATTTCAGCTCAAAACTGCTCTTGCTTTCTGCAGTTTAAATGAGATGAACCAACTGAAAAGCTGCCTTTCCTGACAAGACTGTGTTTAAAGTTAATCCAGAATTGAATTGTATCAGGATCTTTGTGCAGGTTTTGACGGCACTGAGACTTTTGGAGTTTGGTTCCTTTTCTCTGGGCGATGTTTTGAACTTCAGGTGAAAGCTGTGTTACACAAGCTGCGCCAGTCTGACCATATCTGGCTCCGCCTCCTTATAAACACACAAAGCACTTAACCCCTTCCGCTGACAGCTGCTTTAATTCACCAAGCAACAACTTTCACATTGCTGAATGGAAACAGATTTTGGGCTTTGTTAAATTTGAAGTTTCTTAATTTGAGTGGATATTTCCCCAGGGTGACAGAAGGAAATCATGAATTGATGAATTAACCCCTTGGACTCTCTAGAAGAGCCACAGTGGATTTTCTGTTTTTCGGGACTGCGAGTGTTAATGGTGCAGGATTACCGAGAGTAGCCTTGACATAAAAATGGTTTCACAGAGTTACGAAGCGACCTCTGCTGTAAAAGTGTTGGTGCCGGCGGAGATCCAGCAGTGTTTAGAGTTCCAGACCTCATCTGCAGATATCAGCAGACATCAAATGTCACAGCGTGGTGACGATTTGGACTAAGACTTTGCCTCTCAAAGGCTCGGCTTCAACCCATTCATGGCCATTTTATGATTTGACCTGGCCATCTCACGTGGCCTCGCTACTCCCATCGTGTCAATGACAGATAAGGCCATCTCTGACCACTTCCTCGTATCGCTCTCCACCCACATCCGCCTTCCACCCCTGTCTCCTCCCCCCCGCAACTCTACTTCCTTCTGTGTCCGCCCCTTGAAAAAACTCTCTCCCATCTCACTTACAACTGCACTTCCAAAATCCCTACTGTCCAGCCTTTGGCCCTCCATTCACCATGTTATTTCTGCAGCTACCGATCTGTTTAATCACACCCTCACCACCCCCTTTGATGCCCGAGTCCCTATTAAAACCATTACTATCTCTCTCACCCTGGTCGTTCCCCCAGTACGGCCCTCATCACCGCTCCCTTAAGTCCAAGGGACGCAGACTTGAACAGATATGGCGGACAACTGCCTTAGGATTCACTGCCAGATCTGGCTGGAACACATAAAGCACTATCGGGAATAACAACAGAAAATGCTGGAAAAACTCAGCAGGTCAGGCAACATCCGTGGAGAGAAATTTGAGTTGACGTTTCGGGTCAAACCCTTCTTCAAAACTGGAAAGAGTTTTTCCAGCATTTTCTGTTGTTATTTCGGATTTCCAACATCTACAGTATTTTGCTATCGTAAAGCACCATCGGGTCCTGCTCTCATCTGAAAAAACTGCTCCCTATTCCAGGATTATTTTTTATTTTGGAATGCAAAGATAACGCCCAGCTTCTTTTCTCTGCTGCAAACTGTCTTCTTAAACCCCTCTTCCCGTCTCCTCCACACTCAACTCCAATAACAAGTGCGAGGAGCTCATGAACATCTTTGTCTCTAAGATTGAGACCATCCAATCAGCTGCCTCTGCCACTTCCCTTCCTTCTCCTAGAAAACCAGGCCAAACTTTGTCTAAGGTTCCCCCCTGCCCGAGCCCTGAACTCACATCTTTCTGCAGTTCCTCTCCGATCGCCCCTCCTGACGTCGCCGACCTCATCTTGCCCATGAGACCCACTTTCTGCTCCCTCGACTCTATCCCTACTAAACTGCTGACCACCCACCTTCCTTTTCTGGCTCCCATGTTAGCTGATATTGTTAACAGTTCTCTCTCAGGTAATGTCCCCCTCTCCTTCAAATCTGCCGTCATCACCCCTCTCCTCAAAACATCAACCCTTGACCCCTCCGTCCTTGCAAAACTACCTCCCCATCTCCAACCTCCCTTTCCTCTTCAAAGTCGTGGAACGTGCTGTCGCCTCCCAAAACCGTGCCCATCATTCCCGGAACTCCATGTTTGAATCTCTCCAATCAGGTTCCTCCTCCTGCCCCAGTACCGAAACGGTTCTTATCAAATTCACGAATGTCATCCTCTGAGACTGTGACAAAGGTAAACTTCTACGCTGTGTTTACGGCCGCGGCGGAGCAAATTAAAGGGCAGGTGCCGGGCGGACTTTTATTTTGGGCCGCCTGCCAGCACCTGCCCCCTCTCGCCTCCTCCTGCGGGGTGCCGGCCGCGATCGGTCAGCCCGACACGCCTCTTGAGTGCCGGGCTCTTTTGCCGATACCCCGCTGCCCGGTGGTCCAGCAGGGCCCCGGTGTGCGCTGCGCTCGGCCCCTCCCCTTTAATCAGGGGAGCGAGGCCTACGGTACCGCCTCGCTATGTGCCAACGCTCGTGGCGCTGTTACACGTGGCGCCGCGATACTGAATGGGAGCCCCCAGAGGGAGGAGTAGTGCTTCCAGTAGCCCCGCCTCCTGCTGGGGGCTGTTACCATTCCATTTCCGGAGCGGGGGCGATAACTTTTTTGAGGGGCTAAAATTAATGACCCGGCGAAGTTAGTGCTCCAAAGGGGGCGCCACCCAATTGTTCCCCCATTATTCTATAAATTAAATCATTTAGTGAGATTGTAGCACTGATTTAGACAACAATTATGGATATTTTATGCTTGCAACCTAAACAATCACTGCTGTCAGATATTAACCAAGAGCCTATAGTCCCTCTTTCAGATATATTTCCGCAGTTGACCCATGACCTTATTGCTCGCTGGCATGTTGGGCAGCGTCGTGCCCCTCGGTGAAACTCTCTCCTCCACCATCTCACTCTCTCTGCCCTCACTCTCTCTCCCGCCATCTCTCTCTCCCACCATCTCTCTCTCCCCTGCCCGCTCTCTCTCCCCGCCCCCCCCCTCAAATCTCCCCCCTGTGCTCCGAGCCCACCCAACTCTCTCTCCGCTGTGCTCTGAGCCCACCCCACAAGCCCTGATCTTTGATTCCCTGTCCCCACCGTTCCCCGGCTCCTGCCTTGTCCCGCAGGATTTCCCGCCCGGCAGCGCTCAGCCTCTCCGTGTGGCTCCGCTGCCGGGAGGGAAACAGAGTCAAACAATTCTAATGAGGTCGTGCTGTTAAATTCGGCTGGACCCCCGTGTTCCCGGAATTTCCGTGTTTCCCGGCCACTGACAGGCCCCCTGCTCCCTCCCTGCCTTCCCGTGAATCTCGGGGCCTCGGTGTCTGGGCCCTGAGCAGAAATATTGCCTTCTGTGTCTCTCAGTAAAGAGGCTCCTGCCCTGTATAAACTGAGTGAGCTCACACACACCGGCTTCTTTTCACAGTGACACACCATGTGCTGCATTTTCACAGCGACTCAGCTCCTCCATTTCCAGCAATCAGCCGCGGGGAAAGGGAGACAGACTCCGACACACCAGCATTTCTCAAACAGCAATTCCCTCTTGTTGTGAGGAACAGTTTCTCCACCCAGCCCCTGAGTCTCCCCCTGTGGGTGTCCCTCACTCCCCCACCGGTGATGGTCCTCTCCCTGCTGCTCAGAGGGCAGAATCCCCCAGCGTTACACAGGGCCACAACATGCTCTGCTCTCCAGCCCTATGCCATGGAGTGCCAGTTCTCACAGGTGCCCACACAGTGAATTACTGAGCTCTTCAGTGCCCTCCCCAGGAGGGGCTGAGTGTGGGTGAGGGGCAGTCACCCGGGGCCACTCTCACACCCCTCCCAGTGCCCACCCTGCTCTCAGACAGACTGTAAGAGAAAGGGGAGGGAGCAAATCTGACTGACAGAAAACAAACACCCAGACCCAGGGCAACAAAAAATACTGGGCTAAAGCAGCACTGTCTGCAATCAGATCCAATTAGTGTTGGTCATTAACAGGAAAACTCTCCCTCACTGTATTTAATATCGGAAATTGTGTCACTCACCTTAATTGCAGTTTGTGCCTGATCTAGGCTCAGCAGTTTGTGGGATTGATGTTTCCCTGTTATACAGGATCCACACACACACTCTGCATCATCTTTACAGTAGTACTCTAGAATCTTCTTATGGTCAACACACTGTCTGTCTGTGAGGTCAGTCACAGGCTCGATTAGGGTGTGTCCACTGAAGGCCTTGTTCCGTAAATGTGGTTTTAAATGGAGGGAGCAAAGAGATATTTCACATTTCAGACACGTCTTCACAGCTGAGGTTGGACAATCATCACAGAAATCACACATGACACGGGCTGAATCAGCAGCAGGCTGTGAGCGGCTGTATTTTTCCACTATATTACACAGCGTGAAGTTTCTCTCCAGACTGGGCCTGGGGTTGAATTTCCGGCGACACTGAGGACAATCAACCCCTCCTGGGCCTGCTGTCTGGGCCCAAACTCCCTCAATACATTTCAAACAGAAACTGTGTTGACACGGTAATCCCACAGGATCCTGGTACACGTGGAGACACACAGCACAGGTTAATTCAGCCTCTAAAGCTCCGGGCTCCATTGTTACAGCACCTGAAGAGTTTTCACACAGCACCGGAGAGAGCGAGGAACCAGAGCAGGAAATGAAATTCTTATAAACACTCGGTGCAGGGAGTGACAATGTTAGTTTCACTTTCATGACTCACTTTGGCTGAAGATTAACTCTTTCAGGCCTGCAGCAGCAGTTCAGAACCAAAATCAGAAAAACAAGATTGCAATTTTACAATATAGAGCCAGAATACAGCAAGCTGGGCTCAGGAAACACAGACCCAAAACTAATCAGCTCAGACCAGACCCAAAATAGTTCAACAAACAAATTAAAACTGATATAAAGAAGAAAAATAACCTTTACAAACCCTGCAGAGAGGAAGGGGAAGGAGCTCTCTGGGTGGAATAGAAAAATATACAGAAAAAGTTAGAGGTTCATCAGAGGGGCAAAGAGAGATGGGAAAAAGCAAAGCAGCAGAGGCTACAAGTCTCAGTAAACTCAACACGAAACATGTCCAATCAACGCAGAGCTGCAACAACAAAGACAAAATAATTTTGGACTAAAAATCCTGAACAGGAGAATCCAGTCACAGGAACTCATGATAAAACTCCACAGACTCTGGTCAGTCACACCTCGAGGACTGTGTCCAATGCTGGTCAGTCCCACCTCGAGTGTAGCGGGGACTGTTGTTAAACCAGTTAACTGTAGTGTAATTAGTGGGATTGATTGATTTAATTGAAATTCAATTAAGTAAAGGGTAAGTCATGGCAGGAGAGCCCGGCCCCATTGTATGCTCCTCCTGCAGTATGTGGGAACTCAGGGACACTGGAGCTGCGATTGGATGCATACTGGAGCGTTCACAATGCTCAGGACATCGTGAATATCACATTTACGGAGTTGGACACACCGCAGGTAGAGGTTGGACAGGAAGAAAGGGAATGGGTGACCAATAGGCAGAGTACTAGGCACAGGCAGGTAGTGCAGGGGTACCCTGTGGACATCCCCCTCTCCAACAGATACACCACTTTGAGTACTGCTGGGGGGGATGGCTTATCAGAGGAAGGCAGCAGCAGCCAACTTCCTGTCACCAGGGGTGGTTCTGCGGCACAGAATGGGAGGAAAAAGAGGGGTAGAGCTATAGTAATAGGGGATTCAATTGTAAGGGGAATAGATAGGTGTTTCTGCGGCTGCAAACGAGACTCCAGGATGGTGTGCTGCCTCCCTGGTGCAAGGGTCAAGGATGTCTCCGAGCGGCTACAGAACATCTTGGAAGGGGAGGGTGAACAGCCAGTTGTCGTGGTGCATATAGGCACCAACAATATAGGTAAAAAGTGGGATGAGGTCCTGAAAGCGGAATATAGGGAGTTAGGAGATAAATTAAAAAACAGGACCTCAAAGGTAGTAATCTCAGGATTGCTACCAGTGCCACATGCTAGTCAGAGTAGAAATAGAAGGATACTTCAGATGTATACGTGGCTAGAGGAATGGTGCCAGGGGGAGGGATTCAAGTTCCTGGGACATTGGAACCGGTTCTGGGGGAGGTGGGACCAGTTCAAACTGGACGGTTTGCACCTGGGCAGGGCTGGAACCGATGTCCTAGGGGGAGTGTTTGCTAGTGCATGGGGGAGGGTTTAAACTAAAATGGCAAGGGGTTGGGAACCTGAGCAGGGAGACAGAGGAAAGGGAAACAAGGATAAAAGCAAAAGATAGGAAGGAGAAAAACAAAAGTGGCAGTCAGAGAAATCAATGGTTTAAATCAAACATGGCCACAGTAAATAATAATTCTAATAGGTCTAAGAGCGTTAAAAAAACAAGCCTGAAGGCTTTGTGTCTTAATGCGAGAAACATTTGTAATAAGGTGGATGAATTGGCTGCGCAAATAGAGGTAAACGAATATGATTTGGTTGGGATTACAGAAACGTGGTTCAAGGATGGCCAAGACTGGGAACTCAACATTCAGGGGTATTTGATATTCAGGAAAGATAGGCAAAAAGGAAAGGGAGGTGGGGTAGCATTACTGGTTAAAGAAGGGATTAACACAATTGTAATGAAGGATATTAGCTCTGATGATGTGGAATCTGTATGGGTAGAATTGAGGAATACTAAGGGGAAAAAAACATTAGTGGGAGTGGTATATAGACCTCCAAACAGTAAGGCGGTGGTTGGGGATGGCTTTAAAAGGGAAATTAAAGAAGCATGCAATAAGGGCACAGCAGTCATCATGGGTGACTTTAATCTACATATAGTTTGGGCCAACCAAATTAGTAACAATACTGTGGAGGAGGAATTCCTGGAGTGTTTACGGGATGGTTTCCTGGACCAATATGTTGAGGAACCAACCAGAGATCAGGCCATCTTAGACTGGGTATTATGTAACGAGAAAGGATTAATTAGCAATCTTGTTGTACGAGGCCGCTTGGGTCGGAGCGATCATAATATGATTGAATTCTTCATTAAGATGGAGAATGAAGTAGTTGAATCAGAGACTAGGGTCCTCAATTTAAATAAAGGAAACTATGATGGTCTGAGGAGCGAGTTGGGTAGGATTGATTGGGGAATAGCACTCAAAGGGTTGACGGTGGATAGGCAATGGCAAACATTTAAAGACCGAATGGATGAGCTACAGAATTTGTTCATCCCAGTTTGGCATAAAAATAAAACAAAAAAGGTGACTCAACCGTGACTAACAAGGGAAATTAGGGATAGCATAAGATCCAAAGAGAGGACATATAAATTGGCCAGAAAAAGCAATAATCCTGAGGATTGGGAGCAGTTTAGAATTCAACAAAGGAGGACAAAGGGATTAATTAAGAAAGGGAAAATAGAATATGAGAGTAAGCTTGCCGGGAACATAAAAACTGACTGTAAAAGCTTTTATAGATATGTGAAGAGAAAAAGATTGGTGAAGACAAACATAGGTCCCTTGCAGTCAGAATCAGGGGAAATTATAATGGGGAACAAAGAAATGGCAGACCAACTAAATACATATTTTGGTTCTGTCTTCACAAAGGAGGACACAAATAACCTCCCAGAGATGCCGGGGAACATAGGGTCTGATGAAAGGGTGGAACTGAAAGAAATCAGTTTTTGTAGGCAAAAGTTGTTAGGAAAATTGATGGGACGGAAGGCCGATTAATCCCCAGGGCCTGATAATCTACATCTCAGGGTACTTAAGGAGGTGGCCCTAGAAATAGTAGATGCATTGCTGGTCATCTTCCAGAACTCGATAGACTCTGGATCAGTACCCATGGATTGGAGGGTAGCTAATGTTACCCCACTATTCAAAAAAGGTGGTAGAGAAAAAGCGGGGAATTATAGACCGGTAAGCCTGACATCGGTAGTGGGGAAAATGCTAGAGTCCATTATAAAAGATGTAATAGCAGAGCACTTGGAAAGCAGTGACAGGATTGGACAAAGTCAACATGGATTTACAAAAGATTAATCGTGCTTGACTAATCTACTGGAATTTTTTGAGGATGTAACTGATAAAATAGATAAGGGAGAACCAGTGGATGTGGTGTATTTGGACTTTCAGAATGCTTTCGATAAAGCCCCACATAAGAGATTAGCGTGCAAAATTAAGGCACATGGGATTGGGGGCAAGGTATTGACTTGGATAGAGAACTGGTTGGCGGACAGAAAGCAAAGAGTTGGAATAATCGGGTCATTTTCCGAGTGGCAGGCAGTGACTAGTGGGGTACCGCAAGGATCGGTCCTATGACCCCAGCTGTTCACAATATATATTAATGATCTGGATGAGGGAATTGGATGTAATATCTCCAAATTTGCAGACGACACAAAACTGGGTGGGAGGGTATGCTGTGAGGAGGATGTCGTGAAACTCCAGTACGATTTGGACAGGTTGGGTGATTGGGCAGAAACATGGCAAATGCACTATAATGTGGATAAATGTGAGGTTATCCACTTTGGTGGCAAAAGCAGGAAGGCAGATTATTATTTGAAAGGCAATAGATTGAGAGAAGGGGAAGTGCAAAGAGACCTGGGTGTTCTTGTGCACCAGTCGCTGAAGGTAAGCATGCAGGTGCAGCAGTAGGTTAAGAAGGCAAATGGTATGTTGGCCTTCGCAGCAAGAGGGTTCGAGTACAGGAACGAAGATGTCTTGCTACAGTTGTACAGGGCCTTGGTGAGACCGCACCTTGAGTATTGTGTGCAGTTTTGGTCACCTCACCTGAGGAAGGACGTTCTTGCCATGGAAGGAGTGCAGCGAAGATTCACCAGGCTGATACCTGGGTTGGCAGGAATGACGTATGAGGAGAGATTGTGTCGATTGGGCTTATACTCACTGGAGTTTAGAAGATTGAGAGGGGATCTCATCGAAACCTGTAAAATTCTGTCAGGCCTGGACAGACTAGATGCAGGAAGGATGTTCTGATGGCCGGGGAGTCCAGAACCAGGGGTCATAGTCTAAGGATAAGGGGTAAGCCATTTAGGACTGAAATGAGGAGGAATTTCTTCACCCAGAGAGTGGTGAACCCGTGGAATTCTCTGCCACAGAGGGCGGTGGAGGGCAGTTCATTAAATATATTCAAGAAAGAGTTGGATATATTTCTTAAGGCTAAAGAGATCAAAGGATATGGGGAGAAGGCAGGGACAGGGTACTGAATTTGGATGATCAGCCATGATCACATTGAATGGCGGAGGAGATTCGAGGGGCCGAATGGCCTACTCCTGCTCCTATCTTCTATGTTTCTACTGTGTCCAGTTCTGGGCAGTCCCACCTCCAGTCCTGTGTCCCATTCTGGTCAGTCCCACCTCGAGTAATGTGTCGAGTACTGGTCAGTCCCATCTCGAGTGCTGTGTCCAGTTCTGGTCAGTCCCACCTCGAGTAATGTGTCGAGTACTTGTCAGTCCCATCTCGAGTACTGTGTCCAGTTCTGGTCAGTCCTACCTCGAGTAATGTGTCCAGTTCTGGTCAGTCCCACCTCGAGTACTATGTCCAGTTCAGGTCAGTCCCACCTCGAGTACTGTGTCCAGTTCTGGTCAGTCCCACCTCGAGTACTGTGTCCAGTTCTGGTCAGTCCCACCTCGAGTGCTGTGTCCAGTTCTGCTCAGTCCCACCTCGAGGGTTCAAAAAAGGTGGTAGAGAGAAAACGGGGAATTACAGACCGGTAAGCCTGACAGTGGTAGTGGGGAAAATGCTAGAGTCCATTATAAAAGATGTAATAGCAGAGCACTTGGAAAACAGTGACAGGATCGGACAAAGTCAACATGGATTTACAAAAGGTAAATCGTGCTTGACTAAGCTACTGGAATTTTTTGCGGATGTAACTGGTAAAATAGATAAGGGAGAACCAGTGGATGTGGTGTATTTGGACTTTCAGAAGGCTTTCGATAAGGTCCCGCATAAGAGATTAGCGTGCAAAATTAAGGCACATGGGATTGGGGGCAAGGTATTGATTGGATAGAGAACTGGTTGGCAGACAGAAAGCAAAGGGTTGGAGTAAACGGGTCTTTTTCCGAGTGGCAGGCAGTGACTCGTGGGGTACCGCAGAGATCGGTCCTTGGACCCCAGCTATTCACAATATATATTAATGATCTAGACAAGGGAACTAGATGTAATATCTCCAAATTTGCAGACGAAACAAAGCTGGGTGGGCGTGTGTGCGGTGAGGAGGATGCCGAGAAACTCCAGGATGATTTGGACAGGTTGGGTGATTGGGCAGAAGCATGGCAGATGCAATATAACGTGGATAAATGTGAGATTAGCCACTTTGATGGCAAAAACAGAAAGGCAGATTATTATCTGAATGGCAATAGATTGGGAGAAGGGGAAGTGCAACGAGACCTGGGTGTCCTTGTGCACCAGTCGCTGAAGGTAAGCATGCAGGTGCAGCAGGTGGTTAAGAAGGCAAATGGTATGTTCAGGGTTTGAGTACCGGAACAAGGATGTCTTGCTGCAGTTGTACAGGGCCTTGGTGAGACCTCATCTTGAGTATTGTGTGCAGTTTTGGTCACCTTATCTGAGGAAGCATGTTCTTGCCATGGAAGGAGTTCAGCGAAGATTCACCATGCTGATACCTGGGATGGCAGGAATGACGTATGAGGAGAGATTGGGTCGATTGGGTTTGCACTCGCTGGAGTTTAGAAGAATGAGAGGGGATCTCATTGAAACTTATAAAATTCTGACAGGACTGGACAGACTAGATGCAGGAAGGATGTTCACGATGGTCGGGGAGTCCAGAACCAGGGGTCACAGTCTAAGGATAAGGGGTAAGCCATTTAGGACAGAAATGAGGAGGAATTTCTTCACCAAGAGAGTGGTGAACCTGTGGAATTCTCTATCACAGAAGGCAGTAGAGGCCAATTCATTAAATATATTCAAGAAGGAGTTGGATATATTTCTTAAGGCTAAAGGGATCAAGGAGTATGGGGAGAAAGCAGGGACAGGGTACTGAATTTGGATCATCAGCCATGATCGCATTGATTGGCGGAGCAGGCTCAAGGGGCCAAATGGCCTACTCCTGCTCCTATCTTCTATGTTTCTATGAGTACTCTGTCCAGTTCTGGTCAGTCCCACCTCGAGTACTGTGTCCAGTTCTGGTCAGTCCCACCTCGAGTACTGTGTCCAGTTCTGGTTAGACCCACCTCGAGTACTGTGTCTCGTTCTGGTCAGACCCACCTTGAGTACTGTGTCCAGTTCTGGTAAGTCCCACCTCGAGTACTGTGTCCAGATCTGGTCAGTCCCACCTCGAGTACTGTGTCTGGTTCTGGTCAGTCCCACCTCGAGTATTGTGTCCGGTTCTGGTCAGTCCCACCTCGAGTACTGTGTCCAGTTCTGGTCAGTCACACCTCGAGTACTGTGTCCAGTTCTGGTCAGTCCCACCTCGAGTACTGTGTCCAGTTCTGGTCAGTCCCACCTCGAGTACTGTGTCCAGTTCTGGTCAGTCTCACCTCGGGTACTGTGTCCAGTTCTGGTCAGTTCCACCTCGAGTATTGTGTCCAGTTCTGGTCAGTCCCACCTCGAGTACTGTGTCCAGTTCTGCTCAGTCCCACCTCGAGTACTGTGTCCAGTTCTGGTCAGACCCACCTCAACTACTGTGTCCAGTTCTGGTCAGACCCACCTCGACTACTGTGTCCAGTTCTGGTCAGTCCCACCTCGAGTAATGTGTCCAGTTCTGGTCAGTCCCACCTCGAGTACTGTGTCCAGTTCTGGTCAGTCCCACCTCCAGTACTGTGTCCAGTTCTGGTCAGTCCCACCTCGAGTACTGTGTCCAGTTCAGGTCAGTCCCACCTCGAGCACTGTGTCCAGTTCTGGTCAGTCCTACCTCGAGTACTGTGTCGAGTTCTGGTCAGTCCCACCTCGAGTACTGTGTCCAGTTCTGGTCAGTCCCACCTCGAGTACTGTGTCCAGTTCTGGTCAGTCCCACCTCGAGCACTGTGTCCAGTTCTGGTCAGACCCACCTCGAGTACTGTGTCCAGTTCTGGTCAGTCCCACCTCGAGTACTGTGTCCAGTTCTGGTCAGACCCACCTCGAGTACTGTGTCCAGTTCTGGTCAGTCCCACCTCGAGTACTGTGTCCAGTTCTGGTCAGTCCCACCTCGAGTACTGTGTCCAGTTCTGGTGAGACCCACCTCGAGTACTGTGTCCAGTTCTGGTCAGTCCCACCTCGAGTACTGTGTCCAGTTCTGGTCAGTCCCACCTCGAGTACTGTGTCCAGTTCTGGTCAGTCCCACCTCGAGTACTGTGTCCAGTTCTGGTCAGTCCCACCTCGAGTACTGTGTCCAGTTCTGGTCAGACCCACCTCGAGTACTGTGTCCGGTCCTGGTCAGTCCCACCTCGAATACTGTGTCCAGTTCTGGTCAGTCCCACCTCGAGTACTGTGTCCAGTTCTGGTCAGTCCCACCTCGAGTACTGTGTCCAGTTCTGGTCAGACCCACCTCGAGTACTGTGTCCAGTTCTGGTCAGTCCCACCTCGAGTACTGTGTCCGGTCCTGTTCACTCCCACCTCGAGTACTGTGTCCAGTTCTGGTCAGTCCCACCTCGAGTACTGTGTCCAGTTCTGGTCAGACCCACCTCGAGTACTGTGTCCAGTTCTGGTCAGACCCACCTCGAGTACTGTGTCCAGTTCTGGTCAGTCCCACCTCGAGTACTGTGTCCAGTTCTGGTCAGTCCCACCTCGAGTACTGTGTCCAGTTCTGGTCAGTCCCACCTCGAGTACTGTGTCCAGTTCTGGTCAGTCTCACCTCGAGTACTGTGTCCAGTTCTGGTCAGTCCCACCTCAAGTACTGTGTCCAGTTCTGGTCAGTCCCACCTCGAGTACTGTGTCCAGTTCTGGTCAGTCCCACCTCGAGTACTGTGTCCAGTTCTGGTCAGACCCACCTCGAGTACTGTGTCCGGTCCTGGTCAGTCCCACCTCGAGAGCCGTGATTGAGTCGGCCTCCACCACCCTTTCAGGCAGTGCATTCCTGATACTAACCACTCGTTGCATAAAAAAGTTTTTTCTGATGTCGCCTTTGGTTCTTTTGCCAATCACCTTAAATCTTTGTCCTCTGGTTCTCGACCCTTCCGCCAATTTGAACATTTTCTCTCTATCTACTCTGTCCAGACCCCTCATGATTTTGAACACCTCGATCAAATCTCCTCTCAATCTTCTCTGTTCTAAGGAGAACAAATCCAGCTTCTCCAGTCTATCCACGTAGCTGACGTCCCTCATCCCGGGAATCATTCTCGAAAATATTTTCTGCACCCTCTCTAAGGCCTTCACATCCTTCCTAAAGTGCCGTGCCCAGAATTGGACACAATACTTCAGTTGAGGCCGAACCAGTTTTTTATAAAGGTTCATCATAATTTCCATGCTTTTATACTCTATACCTCTATTCATGAAGCCCAGGATCCCTTAAGCTTTTTTATCTGCTTTCTCAACCTGCCCTGCTACCTTCAATGATTTGTGCACATATACCCCATGGGCTCTCTGTTCATTCACCCCCTTTCAGTCAGCATGTCACCTCCAGACCTGAGGGGAATTGAGAGAGCTGCTCATTGCCCGTGTCCCATTAGGGAATGCAAAGTGTTCTTAGTGTCTCCCATATAGGGTTTGGCAAAAGGCTCAACGTCCTTGTCTTTACTGGTGATCACTCTGTCCGAGAACACTTGATAGCTGATGCTATGCCATTGGCGATCCCTTTACCGATACACATACACGTCAATCGAAGCCCTTTCCCTGCTGGTCCGTGTGTGAACTGCCCCGTGTTGACCATGGCCGGGTCTCATTGCTGGTATAACTCGTGACGACACAGTGCCAGTCGCCCGAGAGGCTTCTCGATTCACCGAGGGGCACGACGCTGCCCAACACGCCAGCGAGCAATAAGGTCATGGGTCAACTGCGGGAATATATCTGAAAGAGAGATTATATGCTCTTGGTTAATATCTGATATCAGTGATTATTTAGGTTGCAAATGTAAAATATCGATAATCATTGAGTGAATCAGGGCCACAATCTCACGAAATGATCTAATGTGAAGAATAATCTCTGTAACTGAGACAAACCCTGAAAACCTGTGAGAGACTCGACCTTCTCTCCCTCTCTCTCTCTGTCCGAGCTGGGCATCAACAGTTGGTTTTGACATCACACCTCTCAGTAACCCTTTCAATCCCACACACAGATGAACCGAGACCAGGAATGTCCAATCGGACTTGTCCCCCTCAACTTGTTTATTGTCATCCTCCACAGGAAGGATGCAATATCCCCTTCCGATACCCTGTCCCTGCCCTTTCTTCATCTGGTTAATCTGCAGCCACCTATAACCCAAAGGCTGGATCAGCTTCTTAGTCCTCAGAAACTGCCCATTGTAATCAATCTGCAAATTTCCCCAGGGTCCATCGGATGGCAGGACACGGCGAAGGGGCGTTTTATCTCCGGGCCCGGGCTCATACTGGGCATACACCAGGCGGTCAGTAATAATGGCATTCACTGTCTAATCCACACAAGGCCACCACATCGCTGGGCCCAATGGCCTCACTCTGTGCTCCATCAGTCTCTGAATCTCAGACCTGCGACACTGGCCTTTGGACCAGGCTGTCCCGCTTGGAACAAATGGGTGGCGCCCCCTTTGGAGCATTAACTTCGCTGGGTCGCTACTTTTAGCCCCTCAAAAAAGTTATTGCCCTCTTGCTGGAAATTGAATGGTAACAGCCCCCAGCAGGAGGCGGGGCTCCTGGAAGCGCTACCCCTCCCTCTGCGGGGGGCTCCCATTCAGTATCGCGGCACCACGTGTAACAGCGCCATGTGTGTCGGCCCAGAGCGAGGCGGTACTGCAGGCCTCACTCCCCTGTTTAAAGGGAGGGGCCACCGGGGCCCTGCCGGACCATCGGGGAGCGGGGTGTCGGCAAAAGAGCCCGGCACTCAAGAGGAGTGTCGGGCTGACCGATCGCGGCCGGCACCCCGCAGGAGGAGGCGAGAGGGAGCAGGTGCTGGCAGGCGGCCCAAAATAAATGTCTGCCCGGTACCTGCCCTTTAATTTGCGGCACCCCGGCCCCACACACGGCTCCCTGACCCTGTCGGACAATCTCTTTAACTGAGGCAAACCCTGAAAACAACCTGCGAGAGACTCGCTCGGCCTCATCTCCTGAGGTTTCTCTCTCTCTCTTGGAGCTGGCGAGCAGCCAGCAACATGCGAGAGACTCGAGCTTCTCTCTCTCTCTCTCTCTCTCTGTGTTGGAGCTGGCGGCTCACAGACTGGTTTGAAATTAACCCTTTCAATCCCACACACACATGTACATTGGGAATTTCCAACTCCAAGTCCTTCTCTTGGTGTTTTTAATGGTTCTCACCTATTCCTCAGGTAGGGAGGGTTCAGAATGTTCCAACTCCCCTCACCCTTTAATCAAAGCAGACAATTCCAAGCTCTGGGTTTTCTGTGACAGTCTCTTAATTAACCGTTTGAACCAACACACTGCACCAATTAGAATGATGAGGACAATTATCTGGGCTGTGACAAAACTCACTGATATTATTCTAGCCCCTGGGTGCTGAGCTGTGTTGTTAACCATCTCCCACCATGCATCATTCCCAAGGGTAGACGTCTCTTTTTCGGACATTGGGATGTTTTACTGCGTTAAAGGCGCTTTATAAATTCAAGATGTTGTTGTTGGTCTTTGATTAACAGGTTTTCTCTCTCTCCAGGTTTTCTCTCTCTCCAGATTATCTGATCTGAAGATCGGGGGGGTGTCTGGAGGTCTTTGCTTATCTCCCCCGTGTGGTCCCGATGTCTCGGGTAGTGGCCAGGCTATCTAATACACTTTTCTCATTGTTCAGTATAGGTGGCGACACAAACATCTCCAAGAGAAAGCTATCAATTAACGATTCTCACCTACACTTTCCTCACTTTCACTATAATGTACTCGTGGGTGCCCTCACACATCTTTCAATCACCTGGGGCAATGCCCCTCGGCCCCATTTGGTGGGGCACTTTCTCTGCTTCCATCACAACCCTTCAATCACTGCCTGTCACACCATTTCACTCATCCCATGAATTACCATTTCATCTCATTCCTGAGCCCTGGAGGAATACAATATTACTGTCCAATACAATATTATCATCAACCCTTAAAACACAGAGTAAACGTTCCCAACTTGGGCCTAGTCATCAACACATTTTTTGTTTATTTTATCATTACAAAATTATCCCAAGCCCAGAGAGCAGTATTGTGGGACTGGCAGGACTTGTCAATGTTCAATTTTATATCCCCAAAACCTTCCTTCCTTGACCCACAGCATTGGGCAGGAACCACTTAGCCTGGACCCTTTAAACAAATGATCATCCCCAGGAGATTACACGGCAGTGGAGTGATGGGTGGGGGAGGGAAGAAGTGTTTAGTCATTAAAGCTCCGGCCATCATGGTGTGGGCCAGGCTTGATGGACCAGCTGGGCTTTTCCTGCCCGTCAATTTGTAATAATGTGAGGCTTGTGTTCCATACATCAGAATTCTGTTCCACTTGACACCAAAACTAACAGGACAAAGGCAGGCACATTTTCCAAGACAGGGACTTCATTTTCCAGAGGCTGCTCTCTAAAGGATAATTTAATTCATTATGGACCTTGCTCATTATATTTCTGTGTTGTGTTGTGTTGCTAGTTTTTGTCTAATTATTTCCTGCTTCACAGTTTTAATGAAATATAAATCAATATATTTTAGTTGCTTCAGCGTCTTTTTAAAAACCTTTTCCTCATTTTAATATTCTGCCATTTCTGCAGTAGTGTTGCACTGGGAGACTACAACTCATTCAGTCTGCAGATTATTACAAATTGGATCATTGTTAACCTTGCAGTTCATGCTGCTGTGTAAAGGCAGATTACAGTAAAGACACAGCTTCCAGATAGTGGGGACACAGCCTACTTACAGCAACTGGGGCAGGATCATGGAGTGAGAAACTGCTCTCTAAAATAAGGGACATTGGAACAATTACAATCTGTTTTTATGGGCTAAATTCACTGGTTTTTCGACACAATACAACATCAAAGAATGATTTCAGATTAAATCTGATAAGTTTTTGTTTCTCCATAACTGATCAATAGAATGTGGTTCTGGGGAAACTATTTCCCACTATTTGCTGTCACTCTGACCCTGGTCCTGGGTCCTTGGTCTCAGGCCCAGTCTGCTGATTTTCAACATCAGGTGCACACAAGCAGATCCTGGGCTCGGAACACTGACTCTCCGTATAAAATGGGAACACCTTGGCCTGTCTGTCACAGGCTGGCACAACCCCAGATTCTGGGGCATTTGGATTTGAGAATCCAGCAGCAGAACAAAAGTGCAGGAAACAAAAGAGGAACAAAATGGAAAATAGCACAAACTGAAGAGAAAGTTGGAACAGAAGGAAAAGGAATTGCAGAGTCAGAATGGGCCTAAGCCGGCACTCCTCACTGACTGCACTTTGGCTTTGGACAAGCACAGAACGAAATGGTCGGGTTGCACAAGAGATAATGATACCAATGAAGACCTTGCACCTGAGAAACCACAAACCAAACCAATAGAAGCCAGCTCGCTTCAGAAACTCGAACACAAGGCGACATGTTTCAGTTCAAACACAGATGTTTATGTCAGTCAGTATTAACTGTGCTCTTCATGTGAAGCTGTGTCAATCTGCTAACTGTACAAAACGCTGCAAGGTTTAAGGACCTTTTACACAAGACTTCTTTTGTTCTCATATAAAATGAAGTGTTTTATTTAAATTGTGAGCTTGTTTTGAACAAAGCAAGTTCTGCAATTAATTGACTCCATGAGGAAGCTCCTAATGCTTTTGATAATAAGGATCTGATTACATTTTTTAAAAGGACTTGCTAATAAAGACAAAATATATGGGTGAATTTTTAGGCCTCCTAGTCAGTGGAAATGGGGTGCTAGAGCCCCAATAATAGAGGTCAGTGACCTACTACCCCGATACCTCCATCGCTGTGTCCACGGCAATGTCCCCCGGGCCTACCACTGGCAGCCTGAGCGGCCCTCTGGGTCAGGTGGTAGGCCCGTCTAAAATGTAAATCAGGGTCCTGTGACGCGATGAGGACTGTGATTGGCATTTTGGACTAAACTGATGGAGTGTGATCCCAGTTCAGTGCAAAAATTGCAATCAGCTGGCAGCCTGGCTGAAGAGGATCCCGTGGGTAAGTTGCTTATTAATTTTGGGGACACCAGAGGTAACGAAGTGGGAGCAGGAAGAGAAGCCATTGTAGGTGATTCTCTGGCTAGGATTAGATAGATAAGAATGGAACCAGGCGAGTGCAGTCTCACCCAGCTGGACAACGGTGGAGAGGCGTTGGAGAAGGATGGAGTGGTCAACCATGTCAAAGGCTGCAGACAGGTCGAGAAGGACGAGGAGGGATAGTTTACCTTTGTCACAGTCTCTTAGGATGTCATTTGTGACTTTGATAAGAACTGTTTCGGTACTTTGGCAGGACGGAAACCTGTTTGGAGGGATTCAAACATGGAGTTCCGGGAAAGATGGCACGGATTTGGAAGGTGACAACATGTTCAAGGACTTTGGAGAGGAAAGGGAGGTTGGAGGTGGGGCGGTAGTTTGCAAGGACAGAGGGGTCAAGGGTTGATGTTTTGAGAAGAGGAGTGATGATGGCAGATGTGAAAGAGAGGGGGACAGTACCTGAGGAGAGAGAACCGTTAACAATGTCAGCTAACATGGGAGCCAGAAAAGGAGGTTGGGTGGTCAGCTGTTTAGTAGGATTAGAGTCTTGGGGGCAGAAAGTTGATCTCATGGACAAGATGAACTCGGAGAGGTCAAGAGTGGAGATCAGAGAGAAACTGGAGAAAGATGTGAGTTCAGGGCTAGGGCAGGGGGGAACCTGAGAGGAAGTTTGGCCCGGTGGGCTTGGGGAAGGAGGGAAGTGACAGAGGCAGCTGATTGGATAGTCTCAATCTTAGAGACAAAGAAGTCCATGAGCTCCTCGCACTTGTTATTGGAGTGGAGGGTGGAGGAGACGGGAAGAGGGGTTTAAGAAGACAGTTTGCAGCAGAGAAAAGAAGCTGGGCGTTATCTTTGCATTCCAAAATAATCCTGGAATAGTGAACAGTTTTGGCAGATGAGAGCAGGACTGGATAGTGCTTTATGTGTTCCAGCCAGATCTGGCAGTGAATGGCTAAGGCAGTTGTCTGTCATATCCGTTCAAGTCTGCATCCCTTGGAATTAAGGGAGCGGAGATGAGGGCTGTACCGGGGGAATGGCCAGGGTGAGAGAGAGAGCATTGGGTTTAATAGGGACTCGGGCATCAAAGGTGGTGGTGAGGGTCTGGTTGACCAGATCGGTAGCTGCAGAAATGACATGGTGAATGGAAGGCCAAAGGCTGGACAGTTGGCATTTTGTAAGTGCAGATAAAGGGAGTTGTGAGAGAGTTTTTTCAAGGGGCGGACACAGAAGGAAGTAGAGTTGCGGGGGGAGGGGACAGGGCTGGAAGGCGGATGTGGGTGGAGAGCGATATGAGGAAGTGGTCACAGATGGCCTTATCTGTCATTGACACGATGGGAGTAGCGAGGCCACGTGAGATGGCCAGGTCAAATCATAAAATGACCCTGAATGGGTTGAAGCCGAGCCTTTGAGAGGCAAAGTCTTAGTCCAAATCGTCACCACGCTGTGACATTTGATGTCTGCTGATGTCTGCAGATGAGGTCTGGAACTCTAAACACTGCTGGATCTCTGCCCGCACCAACACTTTTCCAGCAGATGTCGCTTCGTAACTCTGTGAAACCATTTTTATGTCAAGGCTACTCTCAGTAATCCTGCACCACTAACACTCATGCAGTCCCGAAAAACAGAAAATCCACTGTGGCTCTTCTAGAGAGTCTGTTGTGTATGTACCTTTAAGAGAGAACTGACTTTATACTGTAGTACCGGCAGTGACCACACCTGTATATAAAGCCATAGCAGGCTTCTGTACTTTCAGTTTAAGCTTACCCTCTGTTCAGTAAATACCTGTTATTATTGTTCTCCTGCAGTCCGTGTATTATTGATACGCGGACACTACACTGGCAACGAGCAGGTTCGAACTCACCTGCAGTACTGCATCACCTCACGGGGATCATTCCCTGAAAAGAAGCTTCTTGGAGGTCGAAGTCAGAGCAACGGGCGTCGACCGCGGGCAACCGCCCAGGGATCCATCGGAGTTCGGAGAATTGCAGGGGAGGCTGCGGAGAGCTGGGCTTGGCTCCCCAGTCGAGGTGCTCCAGCAAATCGTGCTGGTAGCAGGTAGTGCGCTGACCATTCCGGACTGCGGCGGGCTCGAGCTCGATCGAGCGGCTCTGCAAAGGGGCCATGCAGCGTCGTCGGGAGGAAAAGAGAGAGAGAGAGGGTGGAGCGCACAGGGCGCGGCCGGTGCTCAAGAACAGGGCAGCGTAGAGAAAATCAAACGAGGGGAAGGAAAAGTGAGACGCGCCGAAGCCGCGGGTCGCCGCCATTACCCTGTAGAATGCAAGGAGCAGCGTGGCAGCAAGGGGAAGAAGGAAAAGCGCGGGAGGCGCCATTTTAATCCATTGGGGAAGAAGAAAAAGCGCGGGAGGCGCCATTTTAAACCACCCAAGATGCCGAAGAGTGGCAGTATCACTGCTTTCGACAACGAGGAAGAAGACTGGACCACGTATGTGGAAAGAATTGAAGTGTACTGCAAGGCAAATGAGGTGGCCGATGGAAAGAAAGCGTCGGTATTATTAAATTTGATGGGCGCAAGAACGTACGGCCTATTGCGGAATTTAATTACCCCAGCTAAACCAATGGAGAAAAGTTTTGAAGAGATTGTTAATATCTTACAGGAACACCTAAACCCTACACCGCTGCTGATAGCAGAAAGATTCAAGTGCCATAAAAGAAACCAGCACAAAGATGAGAGCAATGCTGACTATCTTACGGAACTACGCAAGTTATCGAAGCACTGCCAGTTCGGACCAGGACTGGCAGACACCTTAAGGGATAAGTTTGTCTGCGGGCTCCAGAGTGAAGGAACCCAGAAACGACTACTTTCGGAAAAGGACCTGACGCTAGAACAGGCTTTCAGTGTGGCAGTATCCTACGAAGCAGCAGCACGGGGAGCTGCGGAAATACAACAGAAACCACAAGAATACAGCGCTAACGAAATGGCGTATGGAGCAGAAAAGTGCTATCGCTGTGGCAGAACAACCCATGATCAGAAGGACTGCTGGTTTAAGGGCAAAGTATGCAGGCAATGTGGGAAAATGGGACACATAGCAAGAGTCTGCAGGTCGTGAAAGAAAACCAACACTAAAAGAACTACTGTGGCGGAGGCCACAAAGGGACAATAACACAATGTGTACCCAATGCTGTTATATGTACCTAACACAATTCACTTTGTATAGCAATGCTGTGGTATGTACATGCTGGGTTGGGTTATTGGTGCAGGGCCCCTTTAAGAGTGTCGGGTCCTTTAAGAGTGTCGGGCTACGTGATGACTCATCAGCCCCTGCTTGTAACCCTGCACGGGGCTGAGGTGGCAGTCCATGTGGAGATGTGATAAAAGCAGGACACGTTTTGTCCTTTACCAAAAGAAAGTCTCAGCCTGTTCATTTCTGTCGATCCCAACATTGGTGACCCCGCTGCTCCTTTAGACAATTCCAAAGGCCTCTTCTGAAATGGCGACGAACGCCGTTTCCATCAAACTACCCGAGTTTTGGGAACAACAGGCTGCCGCTTGGTTCGCCCAGGCCGAAGCTCAATTTGCAATCCGGAACATCACCGCGGACGACACGAGGTACTACTATGTCGTCTCTGCTCTCAGCAGCACCACCGTGGCCAGAGTCGTGAACCTGCTAGAAAACCCCCCGGAGCACAGCAAATACGACACGCTTAAGGCACACCTTCTACGGACTTTCGGCCTCACCGAAGCCGAACGCGCTCGCCGGCTCCTCTCCCTGCCCGGGCTCGGTGACTCCAAGCCCTCGGAGGTGATGGACCACATGCTGGCCCTCCTGGGCACACACACGCCGTGCTTCCTCTTCAAGGAACTGTTCCTCCAGCAGCTACCAGGTCAGGTACGGTCGGCGCTAGTCAACTCTTCTATTACCGATTTCCGCGGCCTGGCCAAGGAGGCCGACCAATTTTTTTCCGCCGGGCAACAGTACTGCGCGGCCACGCGGAGCCCTACCCCCACTGATACAGCCCAACAGCGGCAACTCTCAGGCCTCTGCTTCTACCATGCGCAGTTCGACCCCAAAGCCCGGAGGTGCCGGCCCCCATGCAGTTTTCCCGCGTCGAAGCAAACTAAAGACCACTCGTCGGTTGCTATGGCTGTCGGCCGTTCAGGCAGCTTGTTGTTTGTTACTGACTCCGACTCCAGGCGCCATTTCCTTTGCGATACAGGCGCCCAGGTGAGCATCCTGCCCGCGTCATCCATAGACATCCAAGGGGGGAACCACGGCCCCGTCCTCGAAGCCGCCAACGGCAGTTCCATCCGCACCTTCGGGACACGGAACGTGGCGCTTTGTTTGGGCGGGCAACGGTTCACCTGGGACTTTGTCACAGCAAAAGTGTCCACCCCTCTCCTCGGCGCTGACTTCCTCTGCGCCAATGGCCTTTTGGTGGACGTCAAGAACCGACGTCTCATCAACGCTGAAACCTTCAGCTTGCTCCCGTGTTCCCTCAGTAGGTCCAGCACGATGCTGTTGTCCAGTGCACTCGCGGCCTCCGACGAGTTTTCCCGTCTCCTCACCCAGTTCCCGGACCTTACGAGACCCACGTTCTCGTCCGCCACCACCAAACACGGGGTAGAACACCACATTTCGACCACCGGTCCGCCCGTCTACGCCCGTGCTCGGCGCCTCGACCCAGGGAAGCTCGCCATCGCCAAAGCCGAGTTCAACACCATGGAGCGCCTCGGCTTCATCCACCGGTCGAACAGCCCGTGGGCTTCGCCCCTCCACATTGCCCCGAAACCAGGCGGTGGGTGGCGTCCGTGTGGAGACTACCGGCGCCTCAACGACGCGACGACCCCTGACCGCTATCCTATCCCACACATCCAGGATTTCTCCACCCGCCTGGCTGGGAAAGTGGTATTCTCGAAAGTGGACCTCATCCGAGGTTATCACCAGGTCCCCGTCCGGCCGCAGGACGTTCCGAAAACCGCGGTGATCACCCCGTTCGGGCTATTCGAATTTCTCCGCATGCCATTTGGCCTCAAAAACGCCGCACAGGCTTTTCAACGCCTCATGGACACCGTGTTACGGGACCTGACGTTCCTGTTCGTATACCTGGATGGCATCCTCATCGCCAGTGCCTCCAGGACCGAACATGTGTCCCACCTCCGGACTCTTTTCGAACGACTCAGCCAACACGGCCTAATCGTCAACCCGGCCAAGTGCCAGTTCGGGCTGTCCTCGATCGACTTTCTCGGGCACCGCATCACGAAGGATGGGGCGGTGCCACTGCCATTGAAAGTGGAGGCCGTGATGGACTTCCCGCGGCCCCTCACCGTTAAGGCCCTACAGGAGTTTTTGGGCATGGTGAACTTTTACCATCATTTCGTCCCCCGAGCAGCCCAGCTTATGCGGCCCCTTTACGAGGCCCTCAAAGGCAAGCCCGACAAACTCACCGTCAACTGGTCTGATGAGATGGCCGCTGCTTTCACAGACACGGAGAGGGCCCTGGCCAACGCGACCATGCTGGCGCACCCGTTGCCCGATGCGCCGATTGCTCTCACCACCGACGCCTCGGATTACACAGTCGGCGCCGTCCAAGAACAGTGGGTCAATGGCGCCTGGCAGCCGCTTGCCTTCTTCAGCCGGCAGCTCCGCCCCAACGAGCGGAAGTACAGTACATTTGATCGCGAGCTCCTCGGCCTCTACCTCGCTGTCCGACACTTCCGTTTCCTGTTGGAGGCCCGCCCGTTCACGGCGTTCGTGGACCACAATCCATTGACCTTTGCCATGGCCAAAGCCTCCGAGCCGTGGTCGGCCCGTCAGCAACGCCACTTGGCCTTCATTTCGGAATTTACAACGGACATCCAGCATGTGGCTGGGAAAGACAACCCCGTCGCCGACTGCCTCTCCCGAGCCGTCGCCAGCGTCGTACACCTCGGAGTTGACTACACCCGCATGGCGGCCGACCAGGCCTTCGACCCGGACGTCCAGGCCTACAGAATGGCGGTCACAGGCCTTCAACTCGCAGACGTCGCGTTCGACGCTGCCGGCACCACACTCCTGTGTGACGTCTCCATTGAGCAGCCACGTCCCGTCGTGCCCGAAGGGTGGAGACGGCAAGTATTCGACGCCATCCATAATCTTTCCAACCCGGGCAGGAAGCCATCGCAGAAACTGGTGGCGGCCAAGTTCGCCTGGCACGGGCTCAGGAAAGACGTGCACGGCTGGGCCAGCACCTGCGTGGTATGCCAACGCTCCAAGGTACATCGCCATACCAAGGCCCCGTTGGCGCCTTTCGCATTACCCGAGAGGCGGTTCGACCACGTTAACGTGGACTTGGTAGGGCCCCTGCCGCCCTCTCGCGGGTTCACCCACCTCCTCACAATGGTCGACAGAACCACCCGATGGCCGGAAGCCATCCCGCTGTCTTCAACGATGGCCGCCGATGTAGCTCGGGCGTCCATCAGCACTTGGGTCGCCCGGTTCGGCGCCCCATCTGACATTTCCTCCGACCGGGGGCCCCAGTTCACGTCAGAGCTCTGGAACGCCGTCGCCCAAGGCCTCGGGTTGAAACTCCACCGCACCACAGCATACCGCCCTCAGGCTAATGGACTGTGCGAACGGTTCCATTGCTCCATGAAGGCCGCGCTCCGGGCCAGCCTCCAGGACGATGGCTGGATCGACAGACTTCCGTGGGTCATGCTGGGACTCAGGACCGCTCCCAAGGAGGACCTCCAATCTTCGTCCGCCGAGCTCGTCTACGGACAGCCGCTGCGGGTTCCCGGGGATTTCGTCCCCAACGCAACGGAGCCTTGGTCCGTAGCTCGTCAGCGGTCCGACCTTCTACACAACGCCAAGGTTTTCGCTCCGGTGCCCACGTCACAGCACGGCCTCCCGCAGTCCCACATTCCACTCGACCTTCGTGCGGCGGAGTACGTCTTCGTCCGCCACGACGCCCACCGGGGACCTCTGCAGCCACCCTACGATGGGCCATTCTACGTCTTGGAAACCGGGGACAAAACCTTCGTCGTAGATGTCGGCGGCAAGCCGGACTGCATTTCAGTCGACCGCCTCAAGCCGGCCCACCTGGATCTGGACCGGCCCGTCGAGTTGGCACAGCCCCCGAGACGGGGCCGACCTCCGCTTTCCATGCCCTCCGTTCACCACCGAGCGCCCGAGGTCCCCCCAACGAACCCCCCGGTCTCCACCCCGGAATCGAGGAGCCGTTCCAACCGATTGATCCGGCCCCCCTGACGACTGACATTGCCAGTACTTGTGAATTCTGGGGGGACGTATGTGGCGGAGGCCACAAAGAGACAATAACACAATGTGTACCCAATGCTGTTATATGTACCTAACACAATTCACTTTGTATAGCAATGCTGTGGTATGTACATGCTGGGTTGGGTTATTGGTGCAAGGCCCCTTTAAGAGTGTCGGGCCCTTTAAGAGTGTCGGGTTACGTGATGACTCATCAGCCCCTGCTTGTAACCCTGCATGGGGCTGAGGTGGCAGTCCATGTGGAGATGTGATAAAAGCAGGACACGTTTTGTCCTTTACCAAAAGAAAGTCTCAGCCTGTTGATTTCTGTCGATCCCAACACTACTAAGATAAAGTACAAGAAAGTAAAAAAAATGACAGACAGTAGTTCAGAAGGTCAGGAGAGTGATAATGACTCCGGGAGCAGGAGACTAAGTTGTCTAAAGTTACACAACGTGATCGCAAAGGAGGATCACCGAACCATTTGGGTCACCCTCATGATAGCAGGGTCCCAAGTAAAGATGGAATTGGACACAGGATCAGCCCTAACTGTCATGAATCGATGAGACTATGAGCGGCTATTCTCACACATACCCTTGAAGGACATGTCCATTGTATTGAAGACATACACGGGGCAAAAAGTCTACCCAGAGGAAAAATAAGGGTGCCAGTTAAATACAACGGCAAGGAAACACAGAAACTGTATCTATATATACTACAAGATGGAGGACCACCATTATTGGGATGTGAATGGATCCGAAAAATACAATTGGATTGGCATTCCATTCAGGTGCTAACTGTGACTGACAAAAAGGATGACGACGTCACACCTGGACGACTGTCAAAAATTCTAACTGACACAAAAGAGGTGTTCCAACAAGGACTTGGGACTCGAAAAGGAGTAACAGCAACAATAAAAATCGAAGATAACGCAAACCCAAAATTTTTTAAGGCCAGACCGGTACCGTACGCGATCCGCCCAGCCGTTGAAGCAGAGCTGAAGAGTCTGGCGCATTCGGGTGTGCTGTCCAAGGTGGACTGGAGCGAGTGGGCCACACCCATCGTTCCTGTAATGAAGAAATAATTGAGCAGCACGCCTGGGGAGCCGAAGAAGGTTCGCATCTGTGGGGACTTCAAGGTAACTGTGAACCCATTCCTGCACACAGTACAATATCCACTTCCACGGATAGAAGATATTTTCGCCTCATTATCTGGAGGGAAACTCTTTACGAAGATTGATCTGGCCCAAGCGTATCTACAAATGGAGGTGGAAGAAGCATCTAGGAAATACCTCACGATAAACACTCACAAAGGTCTTTACCAGTACAACCGACTGACATTCGGGGTAGCATCAGCCCCGGCTATTTGGCAGAGGGCGATGGAACAAGTCCTGCAAGGGATCCCGGGGACCCAGTGTTATTTGGACGACATCCTGGTTACGGGCGAAAATGACAGTGAACACCTTGCCAACCTGGAGCAGGTGCTCACTAGATTACAAGAATATGGGCTACGAGCCAACCGCCCCAAATGCGAGTTCTTCAGGAGACAAATCTCGTATTGTGGCCACATGATTGATGAGGAAGGGTTGCATAAGTCCCCAGACAAGATTGAGGCAGTAGTCAAGGCTCCAGCACCGGAAAATGTGGCGCAACTGAGGCCGTTCCTCGGGTTGGTGAACTACTAGCATAAGTTCTTGCCGAATTTATCTACAATTCTGCACCCACTGAATGCCCTGCTGCAAACTGGAGTAACATGGAAATGGAGTGATAAGTGCACGCGTGCCTTTCAGAAATGTAAATGCCTAATCGCTTCAAAAGAAGTATTGGCGCACTACAATCCAACACTACCGATTCGGTTGGCATGTGATGCATCTCCCTACGGCATTGGAGTGGTGCTGTCACACAAATTCCTTGACGGTTCAGAGGGGCCAATAGCCTTTGCGTCGCGCTCGTTAACCTCAGCCGAGCGTAACTACGCCCAGATTGACAGGGAGGCCCTCAGCCTGGTGTGGGGGGTGAAGAAATTCAATCACTATCTGCACGGGCAGAAATTCACCCTACTGACTGATCATCAGCCTCTGGTCTCCATTTTTAACCCAAAGAAGGGCGTTCCGGTGATGACGGCACAACGGCTGCAAAGATGGTCACTTTTTCTAGGGGCACATCAGTACGACATAGAGTACAAGGGTACGAAACAGCATGGAAATGCTGATGGGCTGTCGCGCCTACCGTTGCCTACGGTGGAGGAAGCATCTGCAGTGGATCCTGTTAAGATATTCCATTCAACCATAGTCGAATGTCTACCTGTTACAAACTCAAGTATAGAGAAGGAAACCTGAAATGACCCGACACTCTCTCGGGTCTATGATTTGACGGTGAAGGGATGGCCAGCACATGGTGACTCACTGTTGCCAGCATTCTCGCCAAGGAGAGAACAGCTGTCAGTGTGTCGGGGGACCTTGATGTGTGGATCCCGAGTGGTAATTCCACCCAAGTTGAGAGATAGAGTGCTCAATGAGCTTCATGAGGGTCATCTGGGAGGGGTAAAAATGAAGAGCCTAGCCAGGGCGTTTGTGTGGTGGCCGGGAATCAATAAAGAAATCGAGGATATGACCAAGAGATGCACAGGATGCCAGAAGGTCCAAAATGCTCCACCACAGGCCCCGCTACACCCATGGGTGTGGCCCTCATCTCCATGACAACGGGTACACATTGATTTTGCTGGTCCATTTATGAACTCAATGTTTCTAATCGCCGTGGATGCCCATTCGAAATGGCCAGAGGTCATCAAAATGTCCTCCACCACCACGGAGAAAACTATTGCAGTCCTACAGACCATCTTCACCAGGAATGGCTTGCCAGAACAGATTTGCTCCGACAATGGGCCACAGCTTGTGTCCGAGGATTTCCGGAGGTTTCTGAGGAATAATGGGGTGAAACATTACACATCTGCCCCATATCATCCAGCCACAAATGGATTGGCTGAGAGGTTTGTTCAGACCTTTCAAAAGGCAATAATGGTGATGTATAACGACGACATACCACTACAACACAAGGTGGATAATTTCTTGTTTGCTTACCGGAATGCGACACATGTTGTCACCAACCAAGCTCCAGCCATAATGTTCTTCAACCGAAGGCTAAGATGTCGCCTGGATTTGCTCCAACCAAACATAAGACGAGATGTTGAGGATAAGCAATTCCAGCACATCAATGAGAAGCCAACCAGGAGCTTCAAGATAGGGCAACCACTCTTGGCCCGCGACTACCGAACAGAAAAATGGCAGCCAGGAACGATATGCACACAGCAGGGACCACTAATGTACACCGTGGACATTGGAGAGAGCATCGTGAGATGCCATGCTGACCAGATTCTCGAGTCACAGGAACAAGCCAAACCCATACCATGAGCATGTGCACCTGGTAATGAACCCGAAGTACAGATTGCGTCTACCTCAGAATCAGTGGTATTGGAAGCTGACGAACCAACCAATGACAATGAGCCAGAATCGACTCCGCCGCAAGAACAGGATACTCGAGAAAGGCGCTATCCAGTCAGGATCAGGAAGCCTCCTCAAAGACTGAACTTATAAATGATTATTTCAGTTGATGTATATAGTACAGAGAAAATTGTAATTGTAATTAGTTATTATTTAATTGTTAAATGAATGTTATGTACTGTTTATCTAAAAGGGGAGGAATTGTTGTGTATGTACCTTTAAGAGAGAACTGACTTTATACTGTAGTACCGGCAGTGACCACACCTGTATATAAAGCCATAGCAGGCTTCTGTACTTTCAGTTTAAGCTTACCCTCTGTTCAGTAAATACCTGTTATTATTGTTCTCCTGCAGTCCGTGTATTATTGATACGTGGACACTACAGAGTCCAAGGGGTTAATTCGTCAATTCATGATTTCCTTCTGTCGCCCTGGGGAAATATCCACTCAAATTAAGGAACTTCAAATTTAACAAAGCTCAAAATCTGTTTCCATTCAGCAATGTGAAAGTTGTTGCTTGGTGAATTAAAGCAGCTGCCAGCGGAAGGGGTTAACTGCTTTGTGTGTTTATAAGGAGGCAGAGCCAGATATGGTCAGACTGGCGCAGCTTGTGTAACACAGCTTTCACCTAAAGTTCAAAACATCGCCCAGAGAAAAGGAACCAACCTCCAAAAGTCTCAGTGTCGTCAAAACCTGCACAAAGATCCTGATACAATTCAATTCTGGATTAATTTTAAACACAGTCTTGTCAGGAAAGGCAGCTTTTCAGTTGGTTCATCTCATTTAAACTGCAGAAAGCAAGAGCAGTTTTGAGCTGTAATCCAATTCAGACAAAGTGCTTTGAAGAAGTTCAAATTGATGGACAACCCGACCGCGTCCTGCACCTGGAACTTGGGATTCTTCAAAGCTGCATTTTATCTTCTTTTGTAGAAAAACTTTTTGCGCTTTTAACAGCGGCAGAAATAAATTTCAGTCAAAATAAACTTAAAATGTGAAGCACAAAAGATTCCCTCAAATTTCCTGTTTCTGGGGCATAATCTAAAACTGAAATGAACGCACTCAACATCCATATTCACACTTTCATGCACCTTAAAAATATTGATCCCTGTAATGGGTCATGAACTCAGAAAGGGCCAAGTTTGATGTGATAATCCCAGGTCGCGAGCCCAAGGAATATTCACACAGTTTAAATAACTCGCTGTCTGTAGTGGCCACCCACAGAAAACCAGTTTCATAATTTGATAATTTAATCAAAGACTCAATCTGCACAATTACTTCAAATCAGTTCCAAACCGGAAACAGAAGGACTCAATATCTCAAAACTAATACCTGCGTGTGTACACACACAGAGAAAGCAATGAACAAACTGAAGACAGCCTATGCTTATAGAAAAGACATTGATTAAAATGCTTGAAATACTCCCAACATGATGGACAAGACGACAGAGGGTTAAACTGCTTTTCGCTCTGTGAAGGGAAAAGAGGGCGGAGCTGTGCATGATTCGCAAAATTAAACATTGTCCTATAAAGGGTCGATTGGCAGAAAAGGCCTTAATTTTAAAGACTATTTTAAAAGAAGCCCTGGAAAAGGGGCATACAAAATGGCCGCCAGACCCCGTGACCAGCTTTTGGGCAGTTTAAAATGGTTCCTGCAGTCCACAGACAGCCTTTGTGGATTCAGCCCACAGTAAGTTCTGGAACACAGTTTCAGAGTAAACAAAACCAGACAGCACCCCATACATATGGATTGGATGCAGATCCAGTCAGATCGGCCTGTAGATAAAGGCCATCTAAATGTTTACCCAGACAAAGGGAAACAGTTTCATATTCATAGGGGGAACATCAAGAACCATTTAAGACATCAGAAGGACATTAAAAACAATACCAGGTCATTCCAGACCAGAGATGGCAGTTACCGGCCATCCCGAAGGTAATTTTTAACACAAAGACGATCCCGCTGTGATACAAGCCCGCCAAGAATTAAACAAAGACTCACCGTGATATGGCGGGAGATAAGGGCCTCTTTGAGAAGTATAATTGAGGACCCGGGATAGCTGTCGGTAGCTTGGTAGTTTGGGGGTAAGAGACTGAGAGTATTGGAGCATCAGAGTATCGATTCAGTTTTGAGCTTGAGCTCAGCTTAGCTCATTCGGTGGTGGTTGGAGAGCCCTGGAGGGACGTCGATCCGGAGACCAGTCAAGAAGGTGATTCGAGTCTGCGTCCAGCCCCGGGGTAACCATCGGGAGATCATCGACCAACCCCGGGCCGTTGACGAGACAAAGGACAGCAGCCCTCCGTAAGAAACCATACGAAAATGGTGAAACAGCTGGGCTCTGCGACGAAACCCATATGACAATGGTGAAGCAGTTTGTCTCTGTCCACGCCGACGTCCAGGCCTGCTAACATCCAGCCTGTCTGTGACCTTCACCTCAAGGGAGAAGAGAGAGTGTCGCAGCCCGCAGCACTGACCACGTGAAGACAGGACGCCTGAGAGGATCATAATGCAGACCTTTCAAAACCTCATACTTTCTAATTGGATTGGTGAGCATGTTTCTGGCCCCTCATAATCCGATCTAGATAGGTTTAGGGGGTGGGCATTTAAGGGGATAATTAACATGAGTTGTTGTCCCTCGATGTTCCGTGTGTTTCCCCATTTCATGATGACTTTTGTAAAGTATAATATGCCTGTACATACCTTAGTTAGTACTGTAGTATGACTTGTTTTTCCCTCCCATGTACCTTTTTATTGACTTGCATTTGATTTGTTCCTCTATGCAATAACATTTCATTTCATTTTCATTAAACCTGGTCTATAGAGTATTCTCTACATTGTAGTTCCTGCCTCAAAGACCAGTGTATAGAACCTAAGGGGCGAGTGGGTCGAACCACTCAAGGTTTTACTGTGCAAGAGAAAGAGGCCTCCAGGGAGAGAAACCTTTGCGGTCTAAAACCCCTTACAGCTGACACCACAAACAAACATCACACAGACACATTGGCCCAGAAATTCGGGTCCCAATGCGTGAGTATGCACGGGGTACTCACGCGTGGACCCGATGGAAGTGCCGGTTTCTTGCATGTACTGCGCATGCGTGGGAAACCGGCACTTCCGATCCTCTGAACGAAGGGGTTCAGAGGTCGAACGCGTGCACGTGGGAGTCTGCGCGTGCGCTTTGTACTTACGTTTTTTTTACAGGTTTTTCTGTGAGGGTAAGTCTTTAGATTTTAGAAATGTAAAAACCAAGCGTAAGGACTGCATTTTAAAAGGTAAGTGGTCAATTAATTAAAATTAAAACATTTTTTCCACAGGTTTATTATTTTTAAATACTTTAAAGCAAGGTAAGTTTATTTTTAGCCCTGTTTTTTTATAAAATTATTTTTTTCAAAAATTTAAATTATTGTTCAAAATAGTTATTTAATGTAATTTATAGTTTATTTAAAAAGTGTGATTTTTAAAAAAAATTATTTGAAGGTTAACTACTGTTTTGGGCCCTCAGCATTCATATGTTTTGACAGGTCTTTCTGTCAATCTTATGAATGGGCTTTTCCCTCCTCCGATTGGCTGCCCATTGTTCATTTGATCCCAGCGGACGCATCGCACTAACTACGCCCCTGGGACACGCAAGCACAGCGCGCCGGCCTCTGGGCCAGGCCCCGGAGAGGAATTCTATGCAGGCCCAGAGCTCAACTGCCAGCGCGCTAGGTAAGTGTAGGTCGGGGGCTTGCACCCGCGGGAAGCCCCCGACCCGAATTTCTGAGCCATTGTTAAGAGAGACTTTCAAACAAAAGGAAAGCTGCAGCTTGTTAAACATTCGTAGCATTCTTAATGTCAAGCCCTCAGCCAATGGGGATGGTAGGATAGTGATTATGTTACTGGACCAGTAATCCAGAGGCCTGGACTAATAATTCCGAGATGTGGGTTCAAATCCCACCATGGCAGTTTGTGAATTTGAATTTAATTAAATCTGGAATAAAAAGCTAATATCAGTAATGGTGACCATGAAACTATTGCATTGTCGTAAAAACCGAAATGGTTCACTAATGTCCTTTCGGGAAGGAAATCTGCCGACCTTACCCAGTCTGGCCTATATGTGACTCCAGTCCCACAACAATGTGGGTTGACTCTTCACTGCCCTCTGAACAGGCCCAGCAAGACACTCAGTTGTATCAAACTGCTACAAAAAGATACAATAATAATAAAAACAATGGACCACCCGGCATCAAACTAGGCACCGCATTCGGACACGATGAAGGCACACCCAGCCCAGTCGACCCTGCAAAGTCCTCCTCACTAACACCTGGGGAC
The DNA here is from genome assembly GCF_052327205.1 of Somniosus microcephalus. Lineage (NCBI taxonomy): Eukaryota > Metazoa > Chordata > Chondrichthyes > Squaliformes > Somniosidae > Somniosus > Somniosus microcephalus. The sequence goes on from NC_140994.1 coordinate 243,002,721, forward strand.
CTTTGCCACAGACGAGTCAAGCGACAGCCTGACATAGTCATACTCACAGAATCATGCCAACAGGCATCGTCCCAGACTCCTCCATCTCCATCCCTGGGTATGTCCTGTCCCACCGGCAGGACAGGCCCACCAGAGGTGGCAGCACAGTGGTATACAGTCGGGAAGGAGTGGCCATGGGAGTCCTTAACATTGGCTCCGGATCCCACTAAGTCTCATGGCATCAGGTCAAACATGGGCAAGAAAACCTCCTACCGCCATCCCTCAGCTGATCAATCGCTACTCCTCCATGTTGAACGCAACTGAGAAGAAGAACTGAGGGTAGCAAGGGCACAGAATGTGGTCTGGGTGAGGAACTTCAATGTCCATCACCAAGAATGGCTCGGTAGCACCACTTTTGACTGAGCAGGTTGAGACCTGAATGATATAGTTACCAGACAGGGCTTGCGGCATGTGGTGAGAGAACCAACACAAGGGAAAAACGTACTTGACCTCTGTCCCTAACAGTCCTTGTGGAGATGAAGTCCGATCTTCAAACTGAGGACACCCTCCATCGTGTAGTGTAGCACTACCATCAGCTAGACAACATCCAGACATCCAGGCTTGGGCTGATAGGTGGTGTAAGGTTCTCAAAATTCCAACATTTCCCCGAAGTTATTAATCAAAAGGGACCCTGGATGGACTTGATTTCAAAACCAGGGCACCCAAAATGGCTGCGGTAAACCTCATGACCAGGCCGAGTGCGATGTTAAAACAAAGGTTTTGCAAAGTAAGCAGGTCAAGGAGTTCAAGTTTTAAACTAATCAAGGATTTTGTAAAGACTGATGAAATGGACAAAAGACTGTAACATTCCAGTCCTCAAGTGGGAATGGGCTCCATCAAGCCATTAGGCTCTCTGCATTTTAAATCAGGACCCGCTCACCAGAGACATTAAGCCTGAATGGGAGCAATTCACAACTTGTCTTTAACAACGGCCAGGGTTTCGAGGCTACTTTAGACATAACGACTAGCACTCTACAGGTCATTTTTATAAACGTTTTTAAACATTTAAACGAGCTCACCCAAATCAGACAAAGGACTGGACTGATTTGGAGCGCAGATAAGGGCTCCCGATGGGGGTATAACTATGGGCCCATCAGGAAGCCACTCTCTCTCTTGCCTCTTCTCTCCTGCCTCCTGCCTCTCAACTCGCTGCCAGATTACAACCAGGGCGGGTTGTATGAAGAAGCCTGCGTGGGGCTTCGAATAAACGGGCCCTCAGTCCAGCTCATTCAACCCAACAGGATCAACCAAGGAAGAACATCAACTGAAGAAGAGCCCGTCCTGCGAGGGAAACTACCCAGGCAGAGACTTTAATATTGGGGTATTTTACCTGGACGGCACCATTGCAGCGCGCTGGAACCACGTGACGTCGGCAGGCCACAGAGTGCACAAGGAGTGAACCCAAAACCTTCAACTGTTTTTTTTAAACGTAACAAGTTCTTGGATTGGTGAGCATGAAGTTCTGGCCCCTCATAGTCTAATCTAGTTAGGTATAGGGGGTGGGATTTAAAGGAATTGCTAATATAGTTGTTTTCCCTCGATTGTGCCGTGTGTTCCCCATTCCCTTTAAGTATAAGCATTTTATGTCTGTAGTGTGCTGTACCAGTAATTTTCTTGTGTAAGATTATTATAATTTTTTCAGTTCAATAAAATCTTGGTTCTTTTACACCAAACCACTTGTCTACTCGATTTTCTGTATCGCTGCCTGTATCTAAGTCCGGTGCCAGAACCCAGGAGGCGAGCGATTCGAACCGCTCAAAGAAGGTAGTCAGAGGCAAAGCTAATTGACCAAACACACCTGTGCAAACCCCCTACAGAAATGACAACCGTGGCAGGACATCGGCAACAAGGTTGCGATACAGTAGACAATGGTTTGGATGAGCGAACCGTGATGGAGGAAAGGATTTCAGATTATGTGTTTAAGAAGGTGAATATCACCAAAAGGTGGATCACCACTCTGTTAAGGACTGGGCGTCCGGTAGATGCCGCAGCCAAGTGGACAGAGGGTAAAGAGCATAAGAAGTCTATAGAAAAGGCAGTTGCCCTGTAGCGGTTTGATATAACTGAGGGGCTCGCTCGGACATTTCAGAGGGCAGTTGTCAGCCACATTGCTGTGGGAGTGGAGTCACATAGAGGCCAGACCGGGTAAGGATGGAAAGTTTCCTTCCCTGACGGACATTAGTGACCCAGTTGGATTTTTACGACAATCCGATAGCTTCATGGTCACCATTACTGACACAAGATTTTTATTCCAGATTTAATCAATAGTTTTTTTTTAATTGAATTCAAATGCTGAAACTGCCATGGTGAAATTGGAACTCATGTATCCGGATTATTAGACCAGTGAAATCTGACACCTCGAGTACTGTGTCCAGTTCTGGTCAGTCCCACCTCGAGTGCTGTGTCCAGTTCTGGTCAGTCCCACCTCGAGTACTGTATCCAGTTCAGGTCAGTCCTACCTCGAGTACTGTGTCCAGTTCTGGTCAGTCCCACCTCGAGTGCTGTGTCCAGTTCTGGTCAGTCCCACCTTGAGTACTGTGTCCAGTTCTGGACAGACCAACCTCGAGTACTGTGTCCAGTTCTGGTCAGTCCCACCTCGAGTACTGTGTCCAGTTCTGGTCAGTCCCAGCTCAAGTACTGTGTCCAGTTCTGGACAGACCAACCTCAAGTACTGTGTCCAGTTCTGGTCAGTCCTACCTCGAGTACTGTGTCCAGTTCTGGTCAGTCCCACCTCGAGTACTGTGTCCAGTTCTGGTCAGTCCCACCTCGAGTACTGTGTCCAGTTCTGGTCAGTCCCACCTCGAGTACTGTGTCCAGTTCTGGTCAGTCCCACCTCGAGTACTGTGTCCAGTTCTGGTCAGTCCCACCTTGAGTACTGTGTCCAGTTCTGGCCAGTCCCACCTCGAGTACTGTGTCCAGTTCTGGTCAGTCCCACTCCGAGTACTGTGTCCAGTTCTGGTCAGTCCCACCTCGAGTACTGTGTCCAGTTCTGGTCAGTCCCACCTCAACTACTGTGTCCAATTCTGGTCAGTCCCACCTCGAGTACTGTGTCCAGTTCTGGTCAGTCCCACCTCGAGTACTGTGTCCAGTTCTGGTCAGTCCCACCTCGAGTACTGTGTCCAGTTCTGGTCAGTCCCACCTCGAGTACTGTGTCCAGTTCTGGTCAGTCCCACCTCGAGTACTGTGTCCAGTTCTGGTCAGTCCCACCTCGAGTACTGTGTCCAGTTCTGGTCAGTCCCACCTCGAGTACTGTGTCCAGTTCTGATCAGTCCCACCTCGAGTACTGTGTTCAGTTCTGGTCAATCCCGCCTCGAGTCCTGTGTTCAGTTCTGTTCATAGGAAAATAGTATAAGGGAATTTGAATGTGACACCATTTTGGTTGAAGCTTTCTGTTTATTATTCTTGAACAAAGGTGTAAATTTGCAATTCTCCGGTCCTCTGGCACCACCCCCATTTCTAAGGAGGATTGGAAGATTATGGCCCGTACCTCCTCGATTTCTTCCTTCACTTCCCTCAGTGTCCTAGGATGCATCCCATCCGGTCCTTGTGACTTATCTACTTTAAGTACAGCCAGCCATGCTAGTACCTCGTCTTTATCAATTTTTATCCCATCCAGTATCTTCTCTACCTCCTCCTTCACTATGTCTATGGCAGCAACTTCTTCCCTGGTGAAGACAGATACAAAGTACTCATTTAGTACCTCAGCAATACCCTCTGTCTCCATGCGTAGGTCTCCTTTTGGTCCCTAATTGGCCCCACCCCTCCTCTTCCTACCCGTTTACTATTTATATGCCTATAGAAGACTTTTGGATTACCTTTTATGTTGGCTGCCATTCTATTCTCATACCCTCTCTTTGCCCATCTTATTTTCTTTTTCACTTCTCCTCTTAACTTTCCATATTTAGCCTGATTCTCAGATGTATTCTTGACCTGACATCTGTTGTACACCCCATTTTTCTGCTTCATCTTACTCGCTATCTCTTTCATCATCCAGGGAGCTCTGACCTTAGTTGCCCTACCTTTCCCCCTAGTGGGAATGTACCTCGACTGTACCCAAACTATTTCCTCTTTAAAGGCAGCCCATTGTTCCATTACAGTTTTGCCTGCCAATCTTTGATTCTAATTTACCCGGGCCAGATCTGTTCTCATCCCGCTGAAATTGGCCTTCTTCCAATTAAGTATTTTTACTCTAAATTGTTCCCTGTCCTTTTCCATAGCTAATCTAAACCTTATGATACTATGATCACTGTTCCCTAAATGTTCACCCACTGACACTTGCTCCACTTGACCCACCTCATTCCCCAGAACCAGATCCAGCAATGTCTCCTTCAGAAATTCTTCCCCCTCTCTGCCCTTTACACTATTACTACCCCAGTCTATATTAGGATAGTTGAAGTCCCCATTATCATTTATCTATAGTTCTTGCACCTCTCTGTAATTTCTCTGCAAAGCTGCTCCTCCACATTTTCCCCACTAGTTGGTGGTCTATAGAATACACCCAGTAGTGTAATGGTACCTCTATTATTTCTTAACTCTCGCCATATAGATTCTGTCCTTGACCCCTCCAGGACATCCTCTCTCTCCAGCACCGTAACATTCTCCTTAACCAATACTGCCACTACACCTCTTATCTTTCCTTCCCTATCATTCCTGAACACCCTATATCCGGGAATATTTAATACCCAATCCTGCGCTTTTTTGAGCCAGATTTCCGTTATTGCCACAACATCATATTCCCATGTGGATATTTGCACCTGCAGCTCACCAACCTTGTTTACTATGCTTTGTGCGTTCACATAGATACACTGTAAACCTATCTTAGACCATCCTGTGTTCCCTCTTAGTCTGACCCCACCTAATACCTTACTATTTCTTACTTTAGTGCCATCCATCTCTCCCAATGCCTTGTGCCCTTTGTTTCTCCTTTCTAATGCTACATCCTGGTACCCATCCCCTGTCAACTTAGTTTAAATACCCCCAACAACACCAGCAAACCTCCCCGCGAGGATGTTGGTCCCGGCTCTGTTGAGGTGGAACCCGTCTGTCCTGTACAGGTCAAACCTCCCTTAGAACTGGCCCTAATGCCCCAGGAATCTGAAGCCCTCCCTCCTGCACCATCTCTCCAGCCACACATTCATCTTCTCTATACTCCTACTTCTATACTCACTTGTGTGTGACACTGGGAGTAATCCGGAGATTACTATCTTTGAGGTCCTGCTTTTTAATCTCTTTCCTAGATCCCTAAAATCTGCCTGCAGAACCTCATCCTTCTTTCTACCTATGTCATTGATACCGATATGGACCACGACCTCTGGCTGTTCACCCTCCCCCCTCAGAATGTTCTGCAGCCGCTCAGTGACATCATTGACCCTGGCACCAAGGAGGCAACATACCATCCTCGAATAACGTCTGCGGCCGCAGAACTGCCTGTCTGCTCCCCTCACTATCGAATCCCCTACCATTCTTGCTTTCCCTTTCTTCCTCCTCCCCCCTGTACAGCTGAACCACCCGTGGTGCTTTGGACTTGACTCTGGCTGTACTCCCCAGAGGAACCATCACCCTCACCAGTACTCAGAACAGAATACTGGTTGGAGAGCAAGATGCACTCAGGGGACTCCTGCACTACCTGCCTGGTCCTCCTCTTCTATCTGACGGTCACCCATTGCCTCTCTGTCTGCACATTCCTTAGCTGCGGGGTGACCATCTCCTGAAACGTGCTATCCACGTAGTTCTCAGCCTCGCGGATACATCGCAGTGACGCCAGCTGCTGCTCAAGCTCCGAAACCCGGAGCTCAAGCTCCTCCAGTTGAAGACACCTCTTGCACACGTGGTTGTCCAGGACACGGGAAGCATACTGGACTTCCCACATGGCACAGGATGTGCATTCCGCGGGACCGAGCTGCCCTGCCATGCCTTTAGTTATTCGACTATTAACTAACTTTACAGAAACTTAAAACTAAGGTTTATCTAATTCAAGTTATTAATTTAATATAATATTACAGTTACTAATTTAATATAGTATTAACAGTTACTAATCTCTAAGCTCCTGCTTTATCCCTAAACAGCTATTTTAAACCTGGCCCCTAACTTGAAGAGCAAAAAAACCATGTGACCTTTACCAACCAATCATAGAAACATAGAAACATAGAAAAATAGGAGCGTGAGTCGGCCATTCGATCCTTCGAGCCTGCTCCGCCGTTCAATATGATCATGGCTGACCCTCTATCTCAATACCATATTCTCACTCTCTCCCCATACCCCTCGATGCCTTTTGTGTCTAGAAATCTATCGCCAGCTATCCTGTGATGTCACTCCTGGAGTTTTTTTTGCTCTCTCTCTCTCTCTCTCTCACTCTCTCTCTCTCTCTCTCTCTGCTCTGGTTTCCCAGTCAGGTCCGCTCTCACCGCTGCTCTCGGTGAGTTTGGGCCTTCTCTCCTCTGCGCTTTATCCCATGGCTCTGCCCCGGTTTCCCAGTCAGGTCCGCTCTCGCCGGACCGCTTTCTCCTGCACACATGGTTGTCTCACTTGTTCCAGGCAGTGGGATGTGTCGGCCTCCCTTATCAGTGTCCGCACTCCCTCAGTGCCTGCTCCTCATCCCTGAAACACACTGCTGTATCAACACGTTTTTAGAAGCTTCCTTTGTTAGCTACATCCCTCTGCCTTATGGGTAGTTTTAACTTGACCATTTCTGTCTTCTCAGCTGTTTATGTGTTAATGTTTAATCAACTTCTATAAGTGCGAGCTGGTTATATGTATTCGAATGCTCAGCCCAAAAGTGAGCGGTTTATATATTTTATATGTTTAAAAACACCTAATCTAAACATAAGATTTATACACTAGAAAAATTACATGTAAAAGGTTTAACCTTACAATAGAAATAGGAGGAGGCCATTCAGCCCCTCGAGCCTGTTCCACCATTCAATCTGACTGCGGCTGATCTGTATCTTAACTCCATCTCCCCGCCTTGGTCCAGAATCCGCAATAACATTGCCCAACAAAAGTTTGTCCTTTTCAATTCGAAATTTTTAATTTACCCTCAGCCTCAACAGCATTTTGGTGGAGAGAGTTCTAGATTTCCACCAACCTTTGTGTGAAGAAGTGCTTTCTGATTTCCTAAATGGCCGCTGTTCTGCCCTCGCAACGCGCTTCTATGCAGAGCTAGACAGATAGCGAACAACTCGATATCTTCCAATAAAATCACAAGGCTTGACTTTTCTTGTAACGCTTTACTGAACGATTCTAATTGTAAAACTGAAATACAACACAGAAATGGAAGCACACATTAGTATACAGGCGCATAACTGATATGTATACACAGATTTAGGTACGCCTGAGCAACACAGTACATTTAGTAAACTGGGAGGCATTCTCTTTAAATTAGCCCTGTACATAGTGTATGAAAATACAGCTACTAGTTAATCAGCTAGACAGAGAAAAGTTACAACTAAACATTTTCTACAACATACAGTGCACATTAATCATCCATAGCATTCTAAAATACTTACAGACAAACAATTTCCAAGACTCAAGCATGGGGACAATACAACTGCCCGGAGCCTGTGCTGCTGTAGGAGCACCGTGGTGTAGGTCTGTGTCCCAGCGAGGACTCCACGAGGACTACGTAGCAGTCCTGTGGGGAGCGTGATGACCTCATCACGCTCGGTAGCGTTGTCCGCGCTTGGGGCGTCACGTGATGCGCGTGGTCGCGTTTCTGGCCGTGGAGGCCGAAGTCGGGAGCGGGAGCTGGAGGCCAGGCTGAGCCGATGCTTGCCGCGGGAGCGGAAGATCGCGTCGCTCCCGGCGGCTGGTAGATGCGGCCAAAGACGTTAGGCCGGGCTGTGCCGGCAGCCGCCTCACGCACGTCACGTCGTACGTGCCGTGACGTCAGCACGCTACGTTGTACGTGACGTGACGTCAGCACGCTAAGGCGCGTCTTAAAGGGGCAATGGCCCTAAAAGGTAAGTTAAAGGGGCAACGGCCCCAACAGTTAGGTTATACATATATAAGTAAGTTAAATACATACAGTGAGGTTAAGTTAGAGGGAGAGGCAGCACACTCCCCGCTTGGTACAATTCCATTGTACCACTACAGATACAAAATAAACCTGAAGAAAACGTCCTTTGGCTGCAACATACTCAGAGTCCGTTCTCTAGGTTACTTCAGAAAGGAGGATCTCTGAGACTGGCCTCAGAAACACTTTGATAGGCCCCTCCTTGACAATCTTCACCTCCACCTTGCGGACCCTCTTGTCCCTGGTCGGCAGAGTTTTGACAACCAGGCCCACTGGCCATTCATTTCTGCGTGCTTGGCTGTCTTTCAGCAAGACAACGTCTCTCACTTTGACGTTTGGCTTGTCTTCTGTCCATTTCCTACGGCTCTGTAGGGTGGACAAATACTCTCCTCTTTGCTTGGGGAATGTCTGTCCCTCTTCAAGACATTTGAATTCCTCCTTGAAGACATCACGCTGGACAGAGCGAATGATCACACCTTTGGCTTGTGATGGCTCACTTGTGCTGGATACTTCTTTAGAACATTTCCATCCTTTGCGTTCTATGTTGTCCGAATTCCCCTTGAAGGATGCTGCTACATGAATGAGTCGGGCTGTGGTTCGGCAGAGTGTTCTCCAGCTTGAGAATCGCTCGAAGCTTTGTGAGCCCAACTGAGATTCTGAGGCTTTGGTGACCAGGGTCGTAACTTCAGGCCGAATCTCAGTATCAGCTTCAGGCTCCACAAGGGTGAAGGGATTGGACTCAAGAGTCTCCTCTGTGTTGACATTAGACAGGAAAGAGGGGCCCGAGAACCAACTGCTTTGCTGTAGGTGTGCTGCTGGTATAGACCTGGTAGCATGGTCTGCAGGGTTCAGGTCTGTGGAGACATAGCACCACTGGTCAGGGTGAGTGGATCGTCTGATACGAGTCACCCGGTTGGAAACATACACGTAAAACCTTCTTGTGGAGTTGTGGATGTAACCAAGTACAATCTTGCTGTCCGTGAAGAACTTGACGGCGCCCACATCGATGTCAATCTTGTCTCTGATCAACTGTAGGTTCCATTTTGCTTCTTTTTCTGGGAGGAGTGGAGCATCCCACTCACTCTGATCCGATGAGAGTTCCCGTACTAATGCTTTTCCTTGCATTGTTATGGGAGCTACGAACCCCAAAGGGTCGTACAAACTGTTGACTGTGGACAGGATGTCTCTCCGTGTGAATGGCCTTTCTTCACGGGACACCAGGAATGTGACGCTGTCTGTTTCCAGGTTCCAGGAGAGCCCCAGGCTCCGTTGAAGGGGGGGAGGATCCACTCCAAGGTGCAAATCCTTCAGATCCTTGGCACGGTCCTCTGCAGGGAAGGCTTCCATCACCTGTCCACTGTTCGATGCTACCTTGTGTAGTCTCAGGTTGGGCTCTTTCCATGACCAACAACTTTCAGGACGGCCATCTAACTCCAGAAGGCCCGAACTCAACAACTCTCGGTGGATAAGGCACCCAGCGAGGTCCTGTGTACCCTGTGGCTCGGGTGAGGACTGCTTGGCTGGATTGGCCGAGTGCTGTGGAGGTCTCTGTAGGTAAGTCTTGCTTGTTTCTTCTCCTTTAAGCTCAGTGTCTCCAAAAACAGGCTGTTTGCTACTGTGTTGAGTAGCTGGTTCTGCGTTGAGATAGTTGGATGTTTCCTTGGAGAACAATTTGGAGTGTTGTTGGACACACTCACTTGTACGTTGCACTGGAGTGAGGGGCTGTCCCAGAACATATGTTTCCTGGCTGGGCTCCCCGCCTTCGTTCTCCTCACCTTCTTCATAAGCTGCGGCTTTAGCTTTAGCGGCAGCGGCAGCTCTCTGGCTTTGGAGAATGTGGAGACTGGCAGCGAGGTCAGCTCTCTGCTTCATAACCCTAGCTTCTTTTTCAGCAAGGGCCAATTGAGCCTGGGCAGCTTTTGCCTTGGCACGTGCTTTGGCGGCTGCAGAAGCTGTCGATGACGACGGTCTGCTGGACTGCCGAGATGATCTAGTGGATACTTTAGAGGACTGTGCTGTCTGCTTCATCACACTAGCGTCGAGGTCAGCTCTCTGCTTCATCACACTAGCGTCGAGGTCGGCTCTCTGCTTCATAAGGTCAGCTTTCTGCTTCATCATACTAGCTTCGAGGTCGGCTCTCTGCTTCATAAGGTCAGCTTCTTTTTCAGCGAAGGACAATTGAGCCTGGGCAGCTTTTGCCTTGGCACGTGCTTTGGCGGCTGCAGAAGCTGTCGATGACGACGGTCTGCTGGACCGCCGAGATGACCTAGGGGATACTTTAGAGGGCTGTGACTTGGCATCGTTTGCTAGGAGAGGCTCATGCTTCTCGCTTGACTGGTCGACGTCCTCTAGGGTATATTGTTTTCCTGAGCGTAGACTCATGGTAGCTGAGTGGTATCTTCCTGCGCTTGAGCCCGCTGTGCTGTTGTCTTTTTACTGTTCTGCCCTCGCAACGCGCTTCTATGCAGAGCTAGACAGATAGCGAACAACTCGATATCTTCCAATAAAATCACAAGGCTTGACTTTTCTTGTAACGCTTTACTGAACGATTCTAATTGTAAAACTGAAATACAACACAGAAATGGAAGCACACATTAGTATACAGGCGCATAACTGATATGTATACACAGATTTAGGTACGCCTGAGCAACACAGTACATTTAGTAAACTGGGAGGCATTCTCTTTAAATTAGCCCTGTACATAGTGTATGAAAATACAGCTACTAGTTAATCAGCTAGACAGAGAAAAGTTACAACTAAACATTTTTTACAACATACAGTGCACATTAATCATCCATAGCATTCTAAAATACTTACAGACAAACAATTTCCAAGACTCAAGCATGGGGACAATACAACTGCCCGGAGCCTGTGCTGCTGTAGGAGCACCGTGGTGTAGGTCTGTGTCCCAGCGAGGACTCCACGAGGACTACGTAGCAGTCCTGTGGGGAGCGTGATGACCTCATCACGCTCGGTAGCGTTGTCCGCGCTTGGGGCGTCACGTGATGCGCGTGGTCGCGTTTCTGGCCGTGGAGGCCGAAGTCGGGAGCGGGAGCTGGAGGCCAGGCTGAGCCGATGCTTGCCGCGGGAGCGGAAGATCGCGTCGCTCCCGGCGGCTGGTAGATGCGGCCAAAGACGCTAGGCCGGGCTGTGCCGGCAGCCGCCTCACGCACGTCACGTCGTACGTGCCGTGACGTCAGCACGCTACGTTGTACGTGACGTGACGTCAGCACGCTAAGGCGCGTCTTAAAGGGGCAATGGCCCTAAAAGGTAAGTTAAAGGGGCAACGGCCCCAACAGGTAGGTTATACATATATAAGTAAGTTAAATACATACAGTGAGGTTAAGTTAGAGGGAGAGGCAGCACAGCCGCGCTCTAATTCTAAGACTGTGTCCCCTTCCTCTGTATCAACACTATCGAATCACTGGTTGCCCTCTGATAACTTGTCCTCAGCGGCTATTCTTCATGTCAGTCTAGCCAGTGAGCGTTGGCAGACTATTCGACTGTCATGGGCTTCACAGACAAATTGAAGTGCCTCCCGATCCTCTTGTACTTCGAGGTGGAGATCATTCTCGTATGGGTATCCAGATATATATGTTTTCAGCTAGTCCTTGACACAATGTGATTGGTGCTGATTGCTCAGGATCTGAAAGGAACCAGGAATGTTCATGAATTCAAGGTGGGTGGGAGGAGCGAGAAGGGTGGTTGCGGTGGGGGTTGTGGTGGGGCTGGGGTGAGGGAGGGGTTGGGGTGGGGGTTGGGGTGAGGGAGGGTTTCGGGTTGGGGTGAGGGAGGGGTTGGGGTGGGGGAGGGGTTGGGGTGGGGGGAGGGGTTGGGGTGGGGGAGGGGTTTGGTTTCGGGGTTGGGGTGGGGGTGGGGGTTGGGGTGGGGGTTGGGGTGAGGTTGGGGTTGGGGAGGGGTTGGAGTGGGGGTGAGGGAGGGGTTGGGGTTGGGGAGGGGTTGGGGGAGGGGTTGGAGTGGGGGAGGGTTTGGGGTGGGTGTTGGGGTTGGGGTGGGGGAGGGCTTGGGGGGAGGGGTTAGGGTGAGGGGTTGGGGTGAGGGTGGGGTTGGGGTGGGGTTGGGGTGAGGGGTTGGGGTGGGGGAGGGGTTGGGGTGGGGTAGGGGTTGGGGTGAGGGGTTGGGGTGCGTTTTGTGGGCTGTCTGTTGGGGGGTGTTTGATGTCGGGGGTGGGGTCGAGTTGGGGTTAGGGATTGGGACTTGGTGCAGTGATTTGGAAAGTTGTCCTTTTATCTCTGATCTGGGTTTGAATCCAGACAGACTGGATTCCCCAGTGTGAATTGTACAGTCGGCACCTTTACTTCCCCCCGATATGAACACCTGCATTTTAAACACCAACAGGTTTTTACTGATTTTGGTTTCCCCCTAAATGTGACCTTTGCCGATTTGTTTGGATCTTGCGATTTCTGGGAGGTTTGTGCGTTTTGCTTCTTTGGACCTGTCGTGGAGATGGCTCCTGGCGAGAGCACCGTCTCCCGTCTCCTCTCCAGCATCAGACAGTGAGCCCCACAATTTCATTGACCAATGCCCCCCCATTCGGTGACCCTCCTGGGACCTCCATGTGCGAGGCTGGGCTGCCGTGGCCAGCGTGGTTATCTGAAAAGGACCTTAAGCTGGAAAAGGCTTTCAGCATTGTGGTATCATATGAAGCAGCAGCATGGGGCGCTGCAGAGATACAACAGAGACCGCAAGAATATGGCACAAACGAAATGTCATATGGAACAGAGAAGTGCTATCGCTGTGGCAGAAAAACACACGACCAGAATGATTGCTGGTTCAAAGACAAAGTGTGCAGACAGTGTGGAAAAGTAGGACACATAGCACGAGTCTGCAGGTCGGGAAAGAAAACCAGCAATAAGAAACCTACCAAAGGAAAGTACAAGAAGGTACATAAGATGACGGAGAATAGTTCAGACGAACAAAAGAGTGATAACGACTCCGAAAGCAGGGAACTGAGTTGTCTGAAACTACATAATGTGATCACAACGGAGGATCACCAAATCATTTGGGTCACTCTCAAGATAGCAGGAGTCCAGGTAAAGATGGAATTGGGCACAGGATCAGCCCTAACAGTCATAAACCGCTGGGACTACGAGCGGCTATTCTCACACATACCCTTGAGAGACACAAAAATTATTTTGAAGACGTACACGGGGCAAAAAGTCTACCACAAAGGAAAAATAAGGGTGACCGTTATATATAACGGTAAGGAAACACCAAAACTAGACCTGTATGTATTGCAAGATGGAGGACTACCATTACTGGGACGTGAATGGATCCGAAAAATACAACTGGATTGGTATTCCATACAGGCACTGACTGTGGCTGACAAAATAATGATGATGTCACACCTGGGCAACTGTCAAAGATCCTAACTGACGCAAAAGAAGTGTTCCAGCAAGGACTCGGAACACTAAAAGGCATGACAGCGACGATTAAAATTGAAGAAAACGCAAGCACAAAATTTTTTACGGCCTGAGCGGTACCTTATGCAATCCGCCCAGCCGTCGAAGCAGAGCTGGAGAGTCTGGAACATTCAGGTGTACTGTCCAAGGTAGACTGGAGCGAGTGGGCTACACCCATCGTCCCTGTGATGAAAAAGTCATTGAGCAGGACGCCTGGGGAACCAAGGAAGGTTCGCATCTGTGGAGACTTTAAGGTAACAGTGAACCCGGTCCTTCACACCGTACAATATCCGCTTCCGCGGATTGAAGATATTTTCGCCTCGCTATTTGGAGGGAAACGCTTCACTAAGATTGATCTGGCCCAGGCGTATCTGCAAATGGAGGTAGAAGAAGCATCAAAAAAAATACCCATAAAGGTTTCTACCAATACAACTGGCTGGTATTCGGGGTAGCATCAGCTCCGGCTATTTGGCAGAGGGCAATGGAACAAGTCCTGCAAGGGATCCCAGGGACCCAGTGTTATTTGGCCGACATCCTGGTCACGGGCGAAAATGACAGTGATCACCTTGCCAACCTGGAGCAGGTGCTCACTAGATTGCAGGAATATGGGCTCCGAACTAACCGCCCCAAATGCGAGTTTTTTAGAAAACAGATCTCGTATTGTGGCCACGTTATCGATAAAGAGGGGTTACATAAATCCCCAGAGAAGATTGAGGCAGTAGTCAAGGCTCCAGCACCGGAAAATGTGTCACAACTGAGGTCGTTCCTCGGGCTGGTAAACTACTACCATAAGTTCTTGCCAAATTGGTCTACAATACTACACCCACTGAACAACTTACTGCAAACTGGGGTGCCATGGAAGTGGAGTGACGAATGTAGACGAGCTTTCCAGAAGAGCAAAGCACTAATCACATCGAAAGAGATATTGGCCCATTACAACCCAGCATTACCAATTCGGTTGGCATGTGATGCGTCACCCTACGGCATTGGAGCGGTGCTGTCGCACAAATTTTCGGATGGCTCAGAGAGGCCAATAGCCTTTGCGTCATGATCACTAACCTCAGCCGAGCGTAACTACGCCCAGATTGACAGGGAGGCCCTCAGCCTAGTGTGGGGAGTGAAAAAGTTTAATCAGTATCTGCATGGGCAGAAATTCACCTTGCTGACTGATCACCAGCCTCTTGTCTCCATTTTTAATCTGAAAAAGGGCGTTCCGGTGATGACTGCGCAACGACTACAAAGATGGTCACTTTTCTAGGGGTGCACCACTATGAGATTGAATATAAGGGCACGAAACAGCATGGAAATGCTGATGGGCTATCACGCCTGCCACTGCCTACTGCGGAGGAAGCACCAGCAGTGGATCCAGTCGAAATATTCCATTCGACTATAGTTGAATGCCTACGGTAACTAACGCTTGTATCGAAAAGGAAACCCGAAATGACCCGACACTGTCTGGGGTATATGATTTGACGATGAAGGGATGGCCAGCACATGGCGACTCACTGTTGCCAGCATTCTCGACAAGGAGAGAACAGCTGTCAGTGTGCCGGGGGACCTTGATGTGTGGATCCCGAGTGGTAATTCCACCCAAGTTAAGGGATTGAGTGCTCAATGAGCTTCATGAGGGTCATCTGGGAGTGGTAAAAATGAAAAGCCTAGCCAGGGCTTATGTGTGGTGGCCGGGAATCGATAAACAAATCAAGGACCTGACCAAGAGCTGCTCAGGATGCCAGAAAGTCCAAAATGCACCACCACAGGCCCCTCTACACCCATGGGAGTGGCCCTCATCTCCATGGCAACGAGTGCATATTGATTTTGCTGGTCCATTCATGGACTCAATGTTTTTAATAGCCGTGGATGCGCACTCGAAATGGCCTGAGGTCATCAAAATGTTCTCCACCACCACGGAGAAAACTATTGCAGTCCTACGGACCATTTTTGCCAGGAATGGCTTGCCAGAACAGATTTGCTCCGACAACGGACCACAGTTTGTGTCCGAAGAGTTCCGGAGGTTCTTGAAAAGGAATGGGGTAAGGCATTACACATCCGCCCTGTATCATCCAGCCACAAATGGATTGGCTGAGAGGTTCGTACAAACCTTTAAGAAGGCAATAAAGGCTATGTACAATGACAACATTCCGCTGCAGCACAAGGTGGACAATTTCCTGTTCGCCTACTGGAATGCGACACATGCAGTCACCAACCAGGCCCCAGCCATGATGTTCTTTAACCGAAGGTTAAGATCTCGCCTGGATTTGCTCAGACCAAACGTACGAAGAGATGTTGAGAGTAAGCAATTCCAGCACATCCATGAGAAGCCAACAAGGAGCTTCAATGTAGGGCAACCAGTCTTGGCCCGCGACTACCGAACAGAAAAATGGCAGCCAGGAACGATATGCACACGGCAGGGGCCACTAATGTACACAGTGGATGTTGGGGAGAGCATTGTGAGACACCATGCTGACCAGATCCTAGAGTCACAGGAACAAGTCAACCCCATGCCTCGCCCATACGTACCTGGTGATGAACCCGACGTACAGGTCGCATCTACCCCAGAAACAGTAGCATCGGAAGCTGATGAACCAACCGACGACAGGGGGCCAGAATCGCCTCCGCACCAAGAGCAAGACACTCGGGAAAGGCGCTATCCAGAAAGGATCAGGAGGCCTCCCCAAAGACTGAATATATAAATAGACTATTTTCAGCTAATGTTGCATGTTAAAAGTGTTAATTGAAATTAGTTTGATATTTAATTGTTAAATGAGTGTTATGGTACTGTTAATCTAAAAGGGGAGGAATTGTAATGTATGTACCTTTAAGGGGGGAACTACTTTTTACAGCTCATGTATACTGTAGTACCGGCAGTGACCACACCTGTATTTAGCACTGAGTAGTAATCTGTACAGATCAGTTGCAGTGTGTGCCACGTTGAGTAAACACCTGTTGTACCGTTCTCCTGCAGTCTATGTCTTATTATACACGGACGTAACAGTAACTGAGCTCGGTCCTTTCCTCACCGGACATCCAGACAGGCGACCTTCCCAGCAGGAGTGTCAGGATGAGCATCAGGAGAGGGGAGTCCCTGCCCGGCTTGGGTTGATTTGAAAGCCCTGAGCCCAGCAGTGCTGAAGCGAACTGTTCCCCAACCTCTCTCTGGCTGGAAGCAGCCAGCTCAGCACAGATCAGCACTTGAAGCACGAACTTTGCTGCTCTGTTGCTAAACTGGGCAATGTCTGTGCTCACTGGGCCGTGTTTAACATGCTTTGTAAAGAAAGGCAGTTTTACAATCTTTCTACTCGCTCAGTGACGTTGCCCCAGTCCTGGAACATTGCAGCTTTCACTCAGAAAAAGGAACTTTGTTCCCTTTTGGTTTTCACTTTGATTTGAATTTCTTTATAAACTTAAAAAATCACGGTGGAATTAGCAGGTGGATAAAAGCCTGAAATCAGACACCATGTGGAGAGTG
The DNA here is from genome assembly GCF_052327205.1 of Somniosus microcephalus. Lineage (NCBI taxonomy): Eukaryota > Metazoa > Chordata > Chondrichthyes > Squaliformes > Somniosidae > Somniosus > Somniosus microcephalus. Next base: position 243,019,663 of record NC_140994.1, read on the forward strand.
AGTGAGTGTGAAATCTGGAGCCCCCGTGGATTTCCAGTCGCACTGTGAGCAGATATTGCTCTGGTTTATGGGAGTTCAGAAAGGCTCTCCTGCCTGTGGATGGATCCAGATCACACCTGATCCACAAGAAACCGGGGAAACAACAATTTCATTTGTTAGGATGGGTGGGGTTTGTGGACTGAGGGTAATTTTAAACGACGTGTTTATTATAATCTTTCCTCTCTCTCCTTTTCCCTTCCCCCTCTCAATTTGTTAATTTCCACCCTCTTCCTCCTCAGAAGGCAATAACCCAAAGGCTAGTTACAGCCCAACAGGCAGTGGTTGCCTCCAGTACCTCCCCTCACATGGCCAGCATTGACATGTCAGCTTGGACAGCGAGGACTGGCAGGATATTGGACCATGGGGAGCATCACAGCTGAGTCCCAGCCTGTTTCTCTCTCTCTCTTTCCCTCTTTCCAGGCGGCACCTGCTCTCCCTCTCTTTCTTTCCAGCCAACTATCGCACTCTCTCTTTCACCCGCTCTCACTCACTCTCTCGGTTACTATCTCTCTATTTTTCTCCTGCTCTCTCGTCTTTCGGATGAGACGTTAAACCGAGGTCCCGTCTGCCCTCTCAGGTGGATGTAACAGACCCCACGGCGCTATTCGAAGAAGAGCAGGGGAATTCCCCCAGTGTCCTAGAAAAAATTATCACTCAATCGACATCAGTAAAACAGATCATCTGGTCATTATCACATTGCTGTTCGTGGGAGCTTGCTGTGCGCAAATTGCCTGCCGTGTTTCCTACATTACAACAGTGACTACACTTCAAAAAGTATTTCATCGGCTGTGAGGCATTTTGGGACGTCCTGTGGCCATGAAAGGTACAATAGAAATGCCAGTTCTTTCTTTGGTTATACCGACAGCTTGAGTTACACAGCCCACATAACTCCTTGTTTTCACATTTCAGGGGCTTGTAATTAGGGGCGTTCCTGAGTTCTCAGCCTTTTGAGGCTCTGCCAGCTGGTTTGAAGTTGCTGGTCAGCTTTTCCTGGTCTTCTAGGTTGCCGTGTAGACATTTCTGAGCTTAAAATGAATGGAAAATCTTTGGGATGAACGGCCATCTGAACAATCCTCCCCCTCCTGTCACAGCCACCTATATAAATACAAGTTCTTTCTTGCTTTAGGCTGTAGGCCAGCACTGGCTGGAGAATCAGGGCCACAATGTTACAACACTCTCTCTGACCCACGCTCATGTTTAGCTCCGTTTGGTTTTGTCAGTGAAGCTCCTGAAATTATCTCTTTGATGGAATCGCGCTGAACTGTGGAAGGAAAATGATTCACTTAAACTGACTGAGAGAGAAAGCAAGAAGGATGTAATGAGGTGAATTCCTGCCCTGAGTCAGGGCCCTGGAGCAGCGCCACCTGGTGTCCAGGCTGAGTCACTACCTGTTCCTGGGAGGAAGAAAGAAATAACTTGTATTTATACTGAGCCTTTCACACCCTCAGGACCTCCCAAAGTGCTTTAGTGATGTTGGTTGAGGGATAAATATTGGCCAGGACACTGGGGAGAATTCCCCTGCTCTTCTCAAATAGGGCTGTGGGATCTTTTACATCCACCTGAGAGGGCAGGTGAGAAAAGAAAGAAAGACTTGCATTTATACAGCGCCTTTCACAACCACCGGATTCCCATAGTGCTTTGCAGACAATGAAGTACTATTTGAAGTGTAGTCACTGTTTTAATGTACAAAACGCAGCAGCCAATTTTCACACAGCAAGCTCACCACAAACAGCAATGTGATAAAGACCAGATAATCTATTTTAGTGATGTTGATTGAGGGATAAATATTGGCAAGGACACTGTGGATAACGCCCCTGCTCTTCTTCGGGATAGCCAGATCTGGATGGACCACATGAAGCACTATCGGGTCCTGCTCTCGTCTGCCAAAATTACTCACTATTCCAGAATCATTCTGGAATGCAAAGATAAACCCCGGCTCCTATTCTCTATTGCTAACCATTTTGGTTTAATGTCTCATCTGAAAGACGGCACCTCCGACAGTGCAGCACGCCCTCAGTACAGCACTAGAGTGTCAGCCTAGATTATGTGCTCAAGTCTCTGGAGTGGGACTTGAACCCACAACCTTCTGACTCAGAGGCGAGAGTGCTGCCACTGAGCCAAGGCAAATGCCTTAATGAGTAAACTCTGAGTAGAACAAAAGTGGTCAACCTTTCCAAGCTGAGGAGACAGGAAAAGAAATAGTAAAGCGCAGGCCAGGCCTGCCCACCGGAGAGAAAGGGCACCCTCCCCCGCAAGGAGCAAATTAGGACAACTCCTGCTCCCAGTTGCAGGAAGATGCATCCCCCATCCCGCTCTGGTTAACCCACCCACAACCAACATGGGGACATCTGCCCATCAGAAGGAGTGATGTCCCCTTGGCCTGGGGAACTGGGGAAGTAACAGGCTACCTTGGGGCCTGTTCTCGAAGAGTCTCTCAGCACAAACTGGAACCAAAGAAGCTGCCTCGGCCCATCAACCTGCTCTGCTCCCAGTGTAGGAAGCCGGGTGTAGCGATACATTCCTCCCACAGGCACCGTGCAGTCAGGATGCACAGTGGCTCCGTGAAATCTCCATGGACTCCCATTGAGTGTGTGGATTCATCACCTGAATATGGAATGATCTTGGAAAATATCAGCGTGAACGTACCTTTAATTGCACAATAACTTCATAAAATGTTTTACTGTTAGAGATTCAGATTGAGAGATAGTAAGTGAAACCATTTTATACAAAATAATTACTTATATTCTATACTATATTCCATTTATTTATTTCTGCAGCTAAAAAAATAATATTGAAAGACTGTGTAAAAGGCTGACAGTGTATCTGTACTAAAGGTTACAGAATTACATAGAATTTACACACAGAAACAGGCCATTCAGCCCAACAGGTCTTTGCCGCTGTTTATGCTCCACACGAGCCTCCTCCCACCTTACTCCATCTCACCCTATCAACATATCCGTCTATTCCTTCCTCCCTCATGTACTTATCGAGCTTCCCCTTAACTGTATCTGTGCTATTCACCTCAACCACTCCATGTGGTGGCGAGTTCCACATTCTCACCACTCTCTGGGTGAAGAAGTTTCTCCTGAATTCCTTATTGGATTTATTAGTGACGATCTTATACTCGGGGCCTCTAGTTTTGGACTCCACTACAAGTGGAAACATCTTCTCGCCATCAGCCCTATCGAACCCCTTCATCATTTTAAAGAGCTCTATCAGGTCACCTCTCGGTTTCTCTTTTCTTTCCTGAATACCGAATAAAAAAGGAAAACACGAGAGAACCAAACTGACAAAGAGCCTCGTGTTTCGAGGAACGAAGGATTGATTTGTTGTGTTCTGCACTCCATTCCAAACACTGGGCACAGATATCTCCGGTCTGGGTTTTGTGTCTTCTTGGTAAAATAAAGGGTGAAATCTGTGTTTGGGCATTGTGACAGCGAGATAAATTTTAAAACCCAAATACTGTGCACAAACCACAAAACAGCAAATTACTCCAGCCCCCCAACTAGATACATTTTACATCTTCTCCAGAATCGCCCGACTGTGGAGCCGAGTCAATGGACTGTTTCTGCTCTGTTCATAGCCGGGTCTCAGGCTGTTAGTTTTTAACCAGTCCCCCGGGGGGTAAAACTCTATAGGGACTGAGGCAAAATAACTAGACAGGCTGAGATCGACAACAACAACAACTTGCATTTATATAGCGCCTTTAACACAGTAAAACATCCCAGGATTCACAGGAGCGTTCTCAGACAAAATATGACATCGAGCGACATAAAGAGGCATTAGGACAGGTGACCAAAAGCTTGGTCAAAGAGGTCGGTTTTAAGGAGTGTTTTAAAAGGAGGAGACAGTGGTGGAGAAGCGGAGAGGTTTCGGGTATTCTGGAGCTTAGGGCCGAGGCTGCTGAAGGAACGGCCGCCAATGGTGGGACGATGTTAATCGGGGATGTACAAGAGGCCAGAGTTGGAGGAACACAGAGATTTCGAAGGGTTTTAGGTCTGGAGGAGGTTCCAGAGATAGGGAGGGGCGAGGAAATGGAGGGACTTGAACACAAGGATGAGAATTTTAAAATTGAGGTGTTGATGGACTGGGGGCCAATCAGTGTCCCTGTAATTTTTTGGGGGGCTGCGTGACCCCTTTACCGGGCTGCACGCTCCATTCAAAATACCGCACAGATGTGGGTTTTCCATTTAAAACCAGCAAGACGGCATGTGTGGGATCTTCAGAGAGCTGTGCGGCCGCACAGCTTAAAGGGAACATTGGAGCCAATGTAGGTCAGTGAGAACAGGGGTGATGGGTGAACGGGACCTGGTGCCAGTTAAGATTCGGGCTGCAGAGTTTTGGAGGAGCTCAAGTTTACAGAGGGGGGAAGGTGGGAGGTCGGCCGGGAGAGCTTTGGAATCGTCAAGTCTCGAGGTAACAAAGGCATGGATGAGGGATTCAGCAGCAGAGGAGCTGAGACAGGGTCGGAGACGGGCCATGTTACCGAGGGGGAAGTAGGCGGTCTTGGTGATGGAGCAGATATGGGGTCAGAAACTCATCTCAGGGTCAAATAGGAAGCCAAGTGTGAGGGAAGTACTTTCCGCAGACTTTTCAGTGGAAAGGGCCTTTTAGATTGAAAGTTGTTCTTGTGGGCAGTTTGTGTGACTGTCCTTGTACACCTACGTCAGGAGACATTTCATCTACTGAGGTTATCTGATGTTCTGGGTCATGGCCTGGGAACCTGGGTCGACTGTGTCTGAACATCTTGGAATGTAGGAGAATGTTTAGGAGGCTGTAAGGGAGGATTCAGGAACTTCAATAGCAGCGAGAGATCAGAGTGTGGAACTGAAGGAGTGAGGAGCGAGAGAAGGTGCCAATGACGCTCTGTGCCTGGAGCCCCGAGCTATTCAGATGTGTGTCTGGAGGGAGATGGGGAGGCAGGCAGGGATGTGCGGATACTGCAGCCGCGGTCTGGAAAGCAGGAGGGACAGGAGGTAGTGGAGGGCAGGCTGCTCTGCCAGCAATGATGGATTGGAAGCAGGAGAAAGAGGAGCCGCCCCAGGCTTTGGCCCCAGGCGCGGCTGTGGAATCAGGTTCAGCCTGTGTTGACCATCGGAGCCCAGGGACCAGTTCCCAACACTGTGGCGGGGGCTGGGCTGTGAAGGTGGCTGGGGGCGATTATGGGAGGTTGTAGTGAGTTGTACAAGGTGAATGGTGATGGATGTGACCCCACCACTGACTGGCTCACCGAGGCCTGGGTTCTTGCTGGGATGGAGAGGAAATCTGAGCAAAGTAGGGACAGAAAGGGGAAAGTCCACATGGTGCAGGGGAACTTCAGAGGACAAAGAGGGAACCAGAATGTTGGAGGAGTTGTAGGTGGTTTGCTTTGGTGGTTCGAATCACCTCTCCTACTTAGTTCTATAAGACAGGAATTACGGTGAACAGGATTGGTAAAGTGGACAAGCTTTTCGGACTCAACAGTATGGTGTTTAATAAGGTTAACACACACACCCGCCTCCAGTACGTAAAATGCCTGGTGGCGTAAAACAAACAGTACAACAATACAACTTGGCCCGTCGAACAGGCCCCTGTCTTGTGATAAGACGCCTAAAATCACACTGTGTTGCAATACAGAGTATAACACGGACTTGTCCCACAAACCCCGGAACATACACTATATAATACACACAGAACCTCCCCACTAAACCCCTCTGGATTGGGTGGGACACACAACACCCCCTCACACAGTACCGGTGGTCTTAAGGATGTGTGGGCTTGGACAATGCTCACCCCGATTGTCCGTTTTCTGACTCGCTGCTCCCCTGTGTAGAGCGTGTCTCCTGGTCCCGTATCGCCGATGCAGTATCCAAGTCCCAGTTTCGAGGTTCATTCCTACAGTCGAAGAGCAAGGCGAGGCTCTTGTCGCTCGTGGTGGTTTAGAGCAAGCGAGAGGGAGCGAATGGCCAAAGCTGCCTTCTCTATATCCTCTCAGGTCTGTGTAGTTGCAGTGATGTCTTTTTAATCACCTTTCTTTGTCTGGTTTCGCTCCTTTCGGGGCTATCCCATCTAGGTGCTTGTGACCGTATGAGTCATCTCCCTGGATCCATTGTCTTCCTGGAGAATTCTGTCGGCCCAGACATTCTCCCATAATTAGTTTGTAGGCCTGGCTGGAATCTCCTGTCCACGAACACCGGGGCCCATCCATCTTCTCCAAACAGGCTGTTGGTCAAACAGCACAAAATCATTCAAAAAGCCTGAAATAAACCTGGGGCCTGTGTTCGAGGTTTACAAGCTCCACAATCAGAGGAGGAGCTGGTCGTGTCAGCCGTGGCTCACTTGGTTGCACTCACGTCTCTGAGTGAGAAGATTGTGGGTTCAAGTCCCACTTGAGCCCGTGATGTAGGCTGACACTCCAGTGCAGTACTGAGGGAGCTCTGCACTGTCGGAGGTGCCGCCTTTCAGATTAAACGTTAAACCGAGGCCCCGTCTGCCCTCTCAGGTGGGTGTAAAAGATCCCAGGGCTCTATTCGAAGAAGGCGAGTTCTCCTGGTATCCTGGCCAACATTCATCCCTCACCCAAAACAGATCATTCATCTAATTCGCTGTTTCTAGGAACTTGCTGCGTGTAAATTGGCGACTGTGTTGGCCAACAAAAACAGTGACTGCACCCGAACTTCTGGGCCGTTAATAAGAATTCCATGGTTTTTAATGTAATAATTTTCACCGATGAGGCAGGCCGGCCGCGTTGTCAATAGTCATCTGCGAGAAAGAAATGAGGCCCTGGTATAACTGACAGACCCGACTGCAATCTGTGTAGCCCAGGATTAATGACTGGAGCTGAACCCCTGTAATGATGCTGTATAAGGGAAGATATTACCAGCTCAGACTCCCATTGCTGAGCTTCACCCATTGGGAGCTCATATTGGGAATCTGGGACATGGAGGGCCAGCGCAACCTGTCAGGAACACAAGTTCATAGAATCCATCCTTAAATCTGGATTATTTTCCACTAACTTACTGAAAAATAATTTTAAAAGCAGTTTAACAATCAACCCATAAATGTACGAGTCGATCAATTGTGAGGTCACCCTCACCAGTGAGGTCATCCCCTGGCAGGTCATGTGACAGCTCGAGCCACAAGACGTCACAATGAAATTCCTGACTTCACAAAAGCAGGAAATAATGACAAGCGCCTTTTTCAAATAAAGTTGTTGGAAGAAAAGTCTGCATAGGACGGACATCTGTGAGTGTGAGAACTTCCAATTACAGGAGAGAAAGAGCCCGTGTTAGGGTGGAGACAAATAAACATCGAAACAACAAATCGACGATATAACGACAGCAATACTCGTGATTATCTGTGAGTAAAAGCAGAAAGCTCTGTGTTGTAACACATAGTGGGGGGAAATTCGCAGGCGACCATTTTGGGTCGCTAAAATCACCTGAGCGTTAAATTTAGTGCCCGATGAAAAATAGCACCGGCGATCGGTAAGTTCAGTTTTAGCGCCCCAAGAGGGAGGTGGGGCGCTAATTCAAGCACTCCACCTCCTTCTTAGAGAGCTAACCCTGAATATCGGGGCGGTGCATTCTGCTACGCACTGGGCCACGTAGCGCTGTCGCATGGAAGGGCTCTTCCCCTCATTAAAGGGGAGGGCCCAAGCCCACAACTCTGCGGGGCCCTACCTGGACACCCGGGGAGCGGGGAGCCGTGCCAGCAGCCCAGCACACGAGGAGCGCCGGGCTGCCAGATCGTGGCACGGTCCCCGCATTCAAAGAGGCAGCGGGCCACTACAAGTAAGCCAGATGATCTATATTTCCCCGCTCGCCACCTCCCCTTTAGTTACCGCCCGCGAGCCTCCTGCCGCTCCGTTCCCGCCCCCTGAATCGGTCGCTGTCATCGCCCAGCGCAGATTCAGGGGGAGCGAAAACGGGGCGCTGTGCACGGTGATGACATCATCATCACCAGCACAGTGGAGCGGGGCGCTACTGGTTAAGGTGAAATGGGCAGTCTCAGTGATAGAACGGATATGAGGTAGGAAGCTCAATTCATGATCAAATATGTCTCCAAGGTGGTGAACAGACTTGGTCAGCCTTAGACAGTTGCCAGGGAGAGAGACCGAATCAGTGGAAAGGGAATGGAGTTCGTGGCGTGAATCAAAGACAATGTCTTCGGTCTTCCTGATATGAAATTGGAGGAAATTTCTACTCATCCGGTGCTGGATGTCGGATAAGCAGTCCGATAGTATAGAGACAGTGGAGGGTTTGAGAGAGGTGCAGGAGAGGTAGAGCTGGGTATCATCAGCGTACATGTGAAAACTCACGTTGAGTTGCCGGATGATGTCACTGAGGGGTAGCATGTAGATGAGAACTAGGAGGGGGCCAAGGATAGATCCTTGGGGGACACCAGAGGTGACAGTGTGGGATTGGGAAGAGAAGCCATTGCAGGTGATTCTATGGTTACGGTTGGAAAGATAGGAATGAAACCAGGCGAGTGCAGTCCCATCCAGCTGGACGATGGTGGAGAGGCCTTGGAGCAGAATTCTGTGTCAAAGCTGCAGACAGGTCCAGAAGAATGAGAACGGAGAGATTACTTTTGTCGGAGTTAATTAGGATGTGATGTGTGACCTTGGTAAGAGCAGGTTCAGCACTGTGGCAGGGGCGGAAACCTGATTGGAGGGATTCAAACAAGGACTTCTGGGAAAGATGTTCACAGATTTGGGAGGCGACAACATGTTCATGAACTCTGGAGATGAAATGGAGGTTGGAGATGGGGCGATAGTTTGCAGCACCTCCCAAACCCGCGACCTCTTCCACATAGAAGGACAAGGGCAGCAGGCACATGGGAACACCACCACCTCCAAGTTCCCCTCCAAGTCACACACCATCCTAATTAAAAGTATATCGCCGATCCTTCATCGTCACTGGGTCAAAATCCTGGATCTCCCTACCTAACAGCACTGTGGGTGTACCTTCACCACACAGACTGCAGTGGTTCAAGGAGGTGGCTCACCAACACCTTCTCAGGACCAATTAGGGATTGCAATAAATGCTGGTCTTGCCGGCGACACCCACATCCCATAAACACATTTTTAAAAAAAGAACGGAGACTTCAAGGGTTGGTTTTTTGAGAGGGGTGATGACGGCAGATTTGAAAGAAAGAGGGACAATACCGGAGGAGAGAGAACCGTTAACAATATCTGCCAACATGGGAGCCAGGAAGGCAATTTGGTTAGTCAGCAATTTAGTAGGAATAAGGTCGAGAGAGCAGGAGGTCGGTCTCATTGACAAGGTGACCTTTGAAAGAGCAAGAGGGGAGATAGGAGAGAAATTAGAGAAATATGCAAATTTAGGGTTAGGGCAGGGGAAAACAGAGAGGAAGTAAAGTCCGGTGGGCTAGGGGAAGGGGGAATTGAAAGCAGAAGCAGTTGAACGGATGTTGTCGTTCTTTTTAACAAAGAAGTCCATGAGCTCCTCACATTTATTGTTGGAGGTGAGGGAGGAGGAGGCAGGGAGGGTGGTTTGAGAAGATGGTTAGTGCTGGGGAAGAGAAGCCTGGTGTTATTTTTGCCATCCTGGATGATGTTTGTAAGGGATGGTGTGTGGGTCAGCTTCACCTCTGACTTATGAGCGGTTCGAATCGCTCCCACTCCCTGGACTTATTTGGGGGTTGTAATGAAATTGCCGCAGACAACTGAGTTGGTGAAAAGAATTTGGATTTTATTTGAGACAAGAAAATATACACAACACAATAAATCTTATCACTCTAAAAGAGGGAACACTTCGGAATATACGAGGGAGAATGACAATAGACAAAATACTTCACCCCTACCAATCCCACCTTACTAGCTAGGCTGAATTCCAGAGGACCAGGAAATGCTCACCAAACGACTTCCTTGACAGATTGTAGAGGTTCGCGATTCCGGAGTTCTCTTTAGTTATGGTGGTTGGGGCCTGCCATACCCCGGACGTGGTGGAAGACTGCACCTGCGTTGGGTTTTCAGTCTTCGCCTGTCCGCTGATGCGGTTGGATGCGTAATTGGATTTATCGGGTGAGTACCCAATTTTCTTTGGTTAGGTATAGTTTTTTAGAGTCTTTTGTGTCATATCTTCCCCAGGGGTAAGTCAGAACAGCTTGTAGAGTGGAGACAAGTTTGTGAATATTCGACTTCTTGGTGGTTGGTTGCTTGTTGGTCGCGGTGGCCCAATATTACCTAGTTGGTGGTAATATTTGTAGTTATTGGTTTCTTGAGGCCTTTGGCTGCCGCGATTTCCTTTTCCTTCCGTTTCGTTCTTCTTTCCTCAAGTCTCCAATCCTTCGACTATGTACAGTGATGATGATATCTTTTTCTGAACTGTACTTTCTCTCTCCTGTACTGAACTTGAACCTTCTGGAGCTGTGGCCTCAACTGTGTGAACTGTACTGTCTCTCGAACGCAACGATGATCCGTTTCACTGAACAGGCAGGCCTCAATTATATTGTTTTGAGGCCTGGCTTATCTGACCGCCAAACCTCCTCTGGTCCTTTGTTAATTTTGGCAGGCTTGTTAATTATAATGGCCCAGAAATTCGTGTCGGGGGCTTCCCGCGGTGCAAGCCCCCGACCTACACTTACCTAGCGCGCCGGCAGTTGAGGCCTGGGCCTGCGTGGATTTCCTGTCTGTGGCCCGGTCCAGCTCCCGGCGCGCTGTGCTTGCGTGATCCAGCGGCGTAGTTAGTGCGATGCGTCGGCTGGGATCACGTGAGCACTGGGCAACCAATCGGAGGAGGGAAAAGCCCATTCATGATTTTGACAGAAAGAACTGTCAAACTCATGAAAACTCTGGGCGCCCAAAACAGTACTTAACCTTAAAATAAAATTGGAAAAAAAAATCACACTTTTTAAATCAACTATAAATAACATTAAATAACTATTTTAAACAATAATTAAAATTTTGAAAAAAATAATTTTATAAAAAATCGGGGCTAAAAATACACTTACCTTACTGTAAAGTATTTAAAAATAATAATCCTGTGGAAAAAATGTTCTAATTTTAATTAATTGGCCACTTAACTTTTAAAATGAAGTCCTTACGTCTGGTTTTTTAATGTGTAAAATGTAGAGGCCTTCACGCACGGGCAAACCTGTAAAAAAGAGGAAGCTCAACGCGCACACGCAGACTGCTGCGCGCACGCGTTCGATCCCACGCATGCGTAGTGCATGCAAGAAACCGGCACTTCCATCGGGTCCACGCGTGAGTACTCCATCCGTACTCACGCGTCGGGACCCGAATTTCTGGGCCAATATGTTTAAAATTCTCATCGCGTTTTGGGGATGGTCCCATCTATTTTTAATTGGCTTTTAACTGGTTTCGGGATTGTTTTGAAATCAGTTTAAAATGTGCAAAGTGTTTTGGAAATCTTTCTGAGTGGTTTTAATCTGTTGTTTGATTGTCTTTTTTCTGCTGGGGCCAGGTTCTCTTTTGTTGGTTGTTGGCATGTATTGTATTCACAGAATCACAGAAACCCCACAGTGCAGATAGAGGCCATTTCGGCCCATCGAGCCTGCACCGACACATATCCCACCCGATCCCCGTAACCCCTACACCAACACATATCCCACCCTATCCCCGTAACCCCACGTATTTAATCCCCCTAACACTAAGGGTCAATTTATCATAGCCAATCAACCTAAACCGCACATCTTTGGACTGTGGGAGGAAACCGGAGCACCCGGAGGAAACCCACGCAAACACGGGGAGAATGTGCAAACTCCACACAGACAGTCACCCGAGGCCGGATTCGAACCCGGGTCCCTGGCGCTGTGAGGCAACTATGCCACCGTGCTACCCGTACTCCTCCAGCAACTTCTCCTCCTTTGAGCATCTCGCCTTGTTCCAGCCCCCCATCTCTCTTTTAAAATCCTTATTCTGCACCGCCCACCCAAATACCACACCAATTCTCTCAATGAGATATCTTCTCTGCTTTCCTCCCTCTGCCTCTGCACCGAGCGACTTCTCATCCTCGGTGATTTCAACCTCCATCTCAACTCATCTTGCTCCCTCTCCTCTGAGTTCACTGCCGTCCTTTCCTCTCTTAATATCTCTCTTCATGTCAACTCCCCCACCCATATACACGGCCACCCCCTTGATCTTATCATCTCACGTGGCCTCGCTATCCCCTCTGTAACCATCACCGATAAGGCAATCTCCGACCATTTCCTTATCACTCTCTACCCATATTCCCCCTCCCCCTCCTAAACCCACTTCTTTTCGTATCCGCCCCTGGAAAAAACTCTCCCTCAAGTTCTAATTCCCAACTACCGAGCCTTTGGCCTACTATTCTCCAAGACATCTTTACAGCTGCTGACTTACTAATCACACCCTCTCTGCCACCTTTGATGCCCTTGTCCCCACTAAAATCATTACACTCTCTCACCCGAGTCGTTCCCCGGTATACCCCTCATCTCCGCTGCCACAAGTCCAAGGGACGCAGACTTGAATGTCATTGGAGGAGTATTATTCATGTTCTTGGTGGCCCTGTAAGTTTCGGCGGGAACAGTCTTTTCCGTGGGCTTATTGTCTTTATGTAGAATGACTGGGGTGGCCCAGAACATTCTCAGACAATCCGGCCCCTTTTCCAATACTCAAACTGTCTGTCCCACCCATTCCTTTTGTTGCAGCTTTTCCACAGGCCTGAACATGCCTTTTAAACTAGCCAAATCTTCCTGGGGTTTTAATTTTAGGTCCCCTTTGGCCCAATATTATTTCAAACAGTCCAATATTTCTTACTTTGGGGGAATCTGTATAATTTTGCGAGCCTTACAAGTTAGAACAGTGGATGGTTTTAGTGGTGGAGAGCAGGACCCGGCAGCACTTTATATGATCGAGACAAAGCTGGTGGTGGAGGATTAGACCAGTTGTCGGCCAATGACATTCAAGTCTGCGTCCCTTGGACTTGAGGCAGTGGAGATGAGGGGTATACCGGGGAACGACTCGGGTGAGAGAGTGTAATGATTTTAGTGGGGACAAGGGCATCAAAGGTGGCGGAGAGGGTGTGATTAGTAAGTCAGTAGCTGTAAAGATGTCTTGGAGAATAGTAGGCCAAAGGCTCGGTAGTTGGGGATTAGAACTTGAGGGAGAGTTTTTTCCAGGGGCGGATATGAAAAGAAGTGGGTTTAGGAGGGGGAGGGGGAATATGGGTAGAGAGTGATAAGGAAACGGTCGGAGATTACGGAGGTTACGGTGAGGATTGCGAGGCCACGTGAGATGATAAGATCGAGGGGGTGGCCGTGTATATGGGTGGGGGAGTTGACATGAAGGGAGAGATTAAGAGAGGAAAGGAGGGCAGTGAACTCAGAGGAGAGGGAGCAAGATGAGTTGAGATGGAAGTTGAAATCACCGAGGATGAGAAGTCGCTCGGTGCAGAGGCAGAGGGAGGAAAGCAGAGAAGATATCTCATTGAGAGAATTGGTGTGGTATTTGGGTGGGCGGTACAGAATAAGGATTTTAAAAGAGAGACGGGAGGGGTGGAACAAGGCGAGATGCTCAAAGGAGGAGAAGTTGCTGGAGGAGTAGGGAGACAGACCAAGGTGTGATTGAGATATAAGGGCTACACCACCACCACAGTGGTTTGGGCGTGGAATATGTTGGAAAGTAAAGCCCCTCAACCATGTCTCCGTCAATGACATGATGTCAATCTGATCGTCCACAATAAGGTCATGGCTGACAAGGCCCTTATTTACAAGTGAAGGTACATTTTGAAGGGAAATGCGGAGAAGGCGGGGGCGGGGGTAGGGTCGGAACAGCATCGGGGCTGGAGGCTGGAGGGGGGAGTCTGGGAAGGTGATCAGAGGCCTGGGCTGGGGCGGGGGGGAAATTGGAGGTCACGGGGGGTGATCGGAAGAAACGTGGTGGGGGGGAAATAGTCTCAGAGCTCTCGGGATGGTGGGGGAAGTCAGAGGCCTCGTGGGGGGTAAAACCCCGGAGGAATCGGGGGGGGGGCTCCAATCGCGGCGAGTGGGTGAGGCTGGGACTATTGCCTTTACACTTACCTCCTGGATCCAGCAGGCCTCGCCTCACTTTAGTTGGTGGGTTACCCGAGGCCTGAGAAACTCAACCAGCCAGAGTTAATTTTGAAATGGTGGTTAAAACCCACCTCTTTGACCAAGCGTTTGGTCACCTGTCCTAATGTCTCAGTGGTGATGGGTGAACAGGATTCAGGTCTGGGAATGACCACAATTCAGCCTGTGTGGCAGCATCCATTTTATTCCCTGTGTGCAGAGAGAAAGAAATAACTTGCCTTTATATAGTGCCTTTCCCAACCTCCGGACGTCCCAAAGTCCTTTCCAGCCAATGAATGACTATATTCCCCACTGGATAGTCAGGCATTAACTAGGCCGACACTGCCAGAAACTGTGCAGTGCAGCACTGTAGGACTTTAGCATTGATGGCCACAGGAGGGAGCTCCAAGATAAAGCACGAAGGGACGAGTGAACTGAAAGGAAGGCAATAAATCCCCGAGAAGGAAAGGCAGAAAGCCACCGAGCAAAGGGCATTCGGCAGCAGTGGAACGGAATCCAGAGCAGGATGGGGACCAGCAGAAACCAGCAGATCACAGCTAACTCAGCAGAGAGTGAACAATTCCCAGCAGAGGAGCAGAAATCTGAAACCGCAGCAGCAGGCCAGACGCTACTACAACAACTTGCATTTATACAGTGCCTTTAACTCAGTAACACATCCCGAGGAGCTTCACAGGAACAGGAATCAAACAGAAACTGAGACAGGGCCAAAGAAGGAGACATTTGGACAGGTGACCAAACGCTTGGTCAAAGAGGTGGGTTTTAAGCAGCGTGTTAAAGGAGCAGAGAGAGGTGGAGAGGCCGAGGTTTCGGGAGGGAATTCCATAGTTTAGGGCCCAGACGGCTGAAGGCACGGCCGCCAATGGTGGAGCGAAGGAAATGGGGGATGGACAAGAGGCCAGAGTTGGAGGAACGTAGAGTTCTCGGAAGGTTATAGGGCTGGAGGAGATTAGAGAGAGAGCGAGGGGCGAGGCCATGGAGGGATTTGAACACGAGGATGAAAATATTGAAATCAAGGCATTTCCGGACCGGAAGCAAGTGTAGGCCAATGAGAACAGGGGTGTCAACTACAAGAGAAATGCAGGGAACAGCACCAACCGCTGTACATGGCCTTCTTTGACCTCACAAAGGCCTTTGACACTGTCAACCATGAGGGATTATGGAGTGTCCTCCTCAAATTCGGCTGCCCTCAAAAGTTTGTCACCATCCTTTGCCTGCTTCATGACGACATGCAAGCTGTGATCCTGACCAACGGATCCAACACAGAACCAATTCATGTACGGATCGGCGTGAAGCAAGGCTGTGTCATCGCACCAACTCGATCTTCCTTGTGGCAATGCTCCATCTCACCCTCAGTAAGCTCCCCGCTGGAGTGGAGCTAATTTACAGAACAAACGGGAAACTGTTCAACCTCCGTCACCTCCAGTCCAGATCCAAGTTCATCCTTCCTCTGTCATCGAATTACAATATGCAGATGATGCTTGCGTCTGCGATCACTCGGAGGTCGAACTCCAAAGCATCGTTAATACCTTCACCGAAGCATACGAGAGCCTGGGCCTTACACTAAACATCCGTAAGACAAAGGCCCTCTACCAACCTGCCCCCAACACACAGTACTGCCTCCGATTATCAAAATCCATGACAAGGCCTTGGACAATGTGGAACACTTTCCATACCTCGAGAGCCTACTGTCAACAAGGGCAGACGTTGATGACGAAGTCCAACACTGCCTTCAGTGTGCCAGTGCAGCCTTCAGTCACCTGAGGAAGAGAGTGTTTGAAGACCAGGACCTCAAACCCAGCAACAAGCTCATGGTCTACAGAGCAGTAATAATACCCGCCCTCCTCTATGCCTCAGAGACATGGACCATGTACAGCAGGCACCTCAAAGCACTGGAGAGGTACCACCAACACTGCCTCCGCAAGATCCTGCAAATCCATTGGCAGGATAGGCAGACAAGCGTCAGTGTTCTCGCTCAGGCCAACATCACCAGCATTAAAGCTTTGACCACGCTCGATCAGCTCCGGTGGATGGGTCACATCATCCGCATGCCTGATATGAGACTCCCAAAACAAGCGCTCTACTCGGAGCTCCGACACGGCAAGAGAGCCCCAGGTGGGCAGAGGAAACGCTTCAAGGACACCCTCAAATCATCTTTGAAAAAGTGCAACATCCCCACCGACACCTGGGAATCCCTGGCCCAAGACCGTACAAAGTGGAGGAGAAGCATCCAGGAAGGCGCCAAACACCGTGAGTCTCTTCGCCGGGAGCAAGTGGAAGCCAAGCGCAAGCAGCGCAAGGAGCGCACGTCAACCCAAGCACCCCACCCACCCGCCCCTTCAACCACCGTCTGCCCCACCTGTGACAGAGACTGTAGGTCCCGCATTGGACTCATCAGTCACCTGAGAACTCATTTTTACTGTGGAAGCAAGTCATCCTCAGTTCCGAGGGACTGCCTAAGAAGAAGAAGATGGGTGAATGGGTCTTGGTACGAGTTAGAAATATGGGCAGCAGAGTTTGGGATGAGCTCAAGTGTATGGCGGGTGGAAGATAGGAGAGCGGGTCAGGAGAGCACTGGATTTGTTGTTGTTAGTTCACAGGGAGGTCATCACTATATCGAATCCAGACGGCCCAGCAGAGAATAGTCTCAGTAGTGTCCATCCTGGAGAGGCTTTAGGTGGAGCTCACCCACCGCCCCCCACCCCCCGCCCCCCCTTCAACCTCTCAGGAAGTTGGGTTTACATTTCCTGTATCGGGGATGAATGTGCAGTTTCACAGAAACATATCCAACAAACTGCTTTCCTTCCGTGCTTACATCCCAGTTTAACACAAAACCAGCACCTTCTCAGTGACAGGACGGCACCCGGAGACATTTGCTCAGTTGGCAGTCACTCCTGGACCATTCTGAGAATGGTTATCTGTTTCTTTGGATTTTGGAAATGTGGGTAATATAAAACAGGCTCATTTTATTCCTCTATTGAACGGAGTCTCTTTGGGAT
The DNA here is from genome assembly GCF_052327205.1 of Somniosus microcephalus. Taxonomy (NCBI): domain Eukaryota; kingdom Metazoa; phylum Chordata; class Chondrichthyes; order Squaliformes; family Somniosidae; genus Somniosus; species Somniosus microcephalus. The sequence continues at coordinate 243,036,735 of NC_140994.1, forward strand.
TGATCTGGCTGTAAGATCTGGTGATGGGAGACAGGGACCAAGCTTAATCTTCAGTAATACAATACAGGCAGCTCCACAATACACCAGAGCAGTTAATGATGGACCAGTCAGTGTGGTTCATTTGTGGGATTGGAGAGAAGGTCTTGGCACAAGAGGATGGGATCCTCCCCAGTCAGCTCCAGATAACCCGACAATCCAGCGCCATAATGAGTCGGGTGGTCCACGCTCGATAAGCAGCAGGAAACTGTGTGTTGCTCTGTAAGCTGGCACTGGGCAAGCAGCGAGTGTATCAAACATCTGGGACACTGGGCAAGCAGCGAGTGTATCAAACATCTGGCACTGGGCAAGCAGCAAGGGTATCAAACATCTGGCACTCTGGGCAACCAGAGAGGGTATCAAATATCTGGCACTCTGGGCAACCAGAGAGGGTATCAAACATCTGGCACTCTGGGCAAGCAGACAGGGTATCAAACATCTGGCACTCTGGGCAAGCAGAGAGGGTATCAAACATCTGGCACTGGGCAAGCAGAGAAGTTATCAAACATCTGGCACTCTGGGCAAGCAGACAGGGTATCAAACATCTGGCACTCTGGACAACCAGAGAGGGTATCAAACATCTGGCACTCTGGGCAAGCAGAGAGGGTATCAAACATCTGGCACTCTGGGCAAGCAGCGAGGGTATCAAACAGCTGGCACTCTGGGCAAGCAGAAAGGATATTAAACATCTGGCACTCTGGGCAAGCAGAGAGGGTATCAAACATCTGGCACTCTGGGCAAGCAGAGAGGGTATCAAACATCTGGCACTCTGGACAACTAGAGAGGGTATCAAACAGCTTGCACTGGACAAGCAGAGAGGGTATTAAACATCTGGGACTCTAGGCAAGCAGAGAGGATATCAAACATCTGGCACTCTGGGCAAGCAGCAAGGGTATCAAACATCTGGCACTCTGGGCAAGCAGCAAGGGTATCAAACATCTGGCACTCTGGGCAGCCAGCGAGGGTATCAAACATCTGGCACTCTGAGCAACCAGAGAGGGTATCAAACATCTGGCACTGGGCTACCAGAGAGTGTATGAAACATCTGGCACTCTGGGCAACCAGAGAGGGTATCAAACATGGGAATCGGGAAGAGACAACTAGTAAAGGGAGAGACAGGTTCCATCAATAACAATTTGGACCAAACTAATAAATTTATTGGAACTCAGCCTAATTGTTATAAGACTAGGGGGAGAAATTTGTGTGTTTAGCACCACACGTTAGCGCCACGAGCTGGCGCTAAAATGCCGGTCGGCACTCTACCGCCAGCTGATGGGGGTTCCAGCGGCGCATGTCATTTTGGTGTTGCTGGTTGTGCTGCTGCTAAACTCGATCACCGGTGACATCACAATCACCCAGATCATGATGTCAGTGAGTGTGCAACGCTCACTTGACACCCAATGTCCCAATTTAGTTTTGGGGGTGCATTTAGTGGCTAGAGAATGCACCGACAGGTAGAGTTGGTGAGCAGCAGCAGGGAGCCGGCTCCAGACACAAGATTTAAAGGGATCCTCACCAATCACTCGCACCCAACAGGGTTTGGCAGTTTGAGTGGCTGTGTGCTACTTCCTGCAACTGCAAGAGTTTTCTTTAGTTATTTCAAGGTTAGTTGGTATCAGGGAGTATTCTAGCAAGTACAAAACTCCCTCATTATTTTTGACACGCTTCAAACTACAACACTTGCTAAAAGTCCCGAGGGTTGTGTAGGATTCGCAAAATTGGACTTTGTATTAATAAGGGCCAAATGGCAGAAGAGGCCATGATTTTAAAGACTGTTTTAAAAGAAGCCCAGAAAAAGGGGCATACAAAATGGCCACCATACCATGTGACCAGCTTATTGGGACACTTTAAAATGGTTCCTGCGAATCCTCAGACAGCTTTGTGGATTCAACCCACAGCAAGTTCTGGAAGCCGTTTCTGAGAGAACGAAACCAGACACCCACATATACATATGGATTGGATGCAGATCCAGTCAAGATCGGCCTGGAGACAGAGGCCATCTAAATGTTGACCCAGACAAAAGGGGACAATTTCATATTCCTGAGAACAACACCAAGGACTCGATAACAAGATCAGCAGGACATTAAGAACAATGAAGGTCATTCCAGACCAGAGATGGGCCTTTACCGGCCATCTCAAATATTTTAAAATATAATAACTGCCCCACTGTGCTCCCAGCCCGCCAAAAGGTAAACAAAGACTAACCTGATTTTGGGCGGGAAGTGGAAGCTTCTGGAAGAAAGGTATAATTGGAAGACTTTTCGGCAGTTGAGGCAAGCTTGGACAGTTGTTGCAGCTTCAGCAGCGGTGAGCTTCTTGGCAGTTGAGAAGGAGTTGCAGCTTGTCGAGTTGCTATTCGGCCTCGGGGCGTTGGCAGCCGGTCCAGCTTTTGAGCTGGGCAAAGAGAAGTTGGTTTGGGAGAAGATCAACGAACTCCTCTCCACCATCGGAGGAGGAAGAAGAATTAAGCCAACATCAAGAAGGTCGATCGAAGCCAGCGTCCCACCCCGGGGAAAACCATTGGGAGATCATCGACCATCCCCGGGCCGTTGCCGAAACGAGAGGCCATCGAGCCAACTTGGGAGAAGAGACAAAATAAAACTACAGAATGAGCCTTCCAAGCACTCCGGCCCGGGAGAAGAGACAAGAATAGACAGAAGAAACCTTCGGAAAGGCCAGCCGGTGTCCAGCCGCCCCCGACCCCCACCTCAGGAGAGAGGTGTGGCGCAGCTCGCTGGGGCTCCACAAACCACGAGGAGACAGGACGCCTGAAGGGATCAAAAGACAGACTTGATTTCAAAACCTGGTACTTCCTAGTTGGACTGGTGAGCATGTTTCTGGCCCTTCACAATCAGATCTAGATAGGTTTAATAAGGGAGTGGATTTAAGGGTACAATTAACATGAGTGTTGTCCCTCGATGTTCCGTGTGTTTCCTTATTTCATGATGATCTTTGTAGAGTATAAGATGCCTGTATTTGCCTTAGTTAGTATGGTGTCGTTATGATTTGTTTGTGTTTTTCCCTCCCATGTACTCTCTTATCTGCTTGCATTTGATTTGATATTTTTCCTTATGCAATAAAGTTTAATTTTGTTTCATCAAACTTGGTCTACAAGTGTTTTCTCTACATTGTAGTTCCTGCCCCAAAGCCCAGAGTATAGAATCTAAGGGGCGAGTGGGTCGAACCACTCAAGGTTTTACTGTGCAAGAGAGAGAGGCCTCTAGAGAGAGAAACCTCTGCGATCTAAAACCCCTGACAGTTGTACTGACAGTCAACCTTGCCCTCCAGGATCTACGACAGGGAGAGCGGAGCCAGCGAGGAAGAAAGGAAGATGTGGCCAGAGGGAGGAGGAGGGCCATCAGGTCTCTCAACAGGAAGCCTTACCCACCTACGGTCTTCCGACAGCCCTTCTCCTACCTTCAGTTAAGTGAGGAGCAGTGTATTAGGAGGCTCCATTTCACCAAGCAGGTGGTCACAGAACTCTGACACATTATGCAGCTGGACCTCCAGCCTCAGACCAGGGCAGCCACAGCTCTCCCAGTGTAGTCAAGGTCACCATGGCTCTCAATTTCTTCACTAGCAGATTCTTCCAGTCTGCAGCAGGAGACAATATCTAACATCTCACAACTCACCATCCATCGCTGCATCCAGGAGGTCTCAGAAGCTCTGTACACCAGAAGAAGGGACTACATTGGCAACCTGATCACCAGAGAGAAGCCGGTTTCCTTAGAGGGACCAGGGCTAACTTTCTTTTGACATTAGTGCTGTCAGTGTTCTACATCATTGAAAGGCTGCAAACACTGACAATCTCTGCACTGAGGCACAGGGCTGCACCCAGGATCTCCCATGAACCCCTCCCTAAATTATGGAGGGAGTCAGAGCACGCAGGGAGCTCCTCTTCCCTTCCAATGGGCGGAAGAGACCTCCCCAGGAGAATAAAACAGCCTGGTTCCACATTGCACAGGAGGGCACAAGGCGGGATGTGGTCAGGAGGACCTGGGTGCAGTGGCGCAAATCTTTCAATGATCTCATTAGATCACAAAACGTTAGTACAAAGCCACACTCAACCTCACCCTGCTGTGCCTCTCATCACATCCCCATCACTCTGTCTTCCCTACCTTACTCCTGCACATCCTTACTCACACCAACTTACCTTGCACCTCCACCCATCTCTCTCTATCTACACTATCACATCCCCATCTCACCAACCACCCCTCACACTCACCCTCATCCTAGTGTAATCATATGAACTAACAACATGCAAGGGTAGCCACTTGGGTGTTTTATGCAATGTTCATGTAAGGTTTCTGTTAATGTGCTGTCAAACATTGAAATCTTTATTTTCAGCACATTCCAATCTTGGACACATTTGTGTGCACCTTTGGAAGAGGCTTAGGGAGTTTCACTGAATGATGAGACATAACGGTCCTCCCGCAATGGTGGTGAGTGTGGAAGGAATGGCTTGGGCATTGTAGGGATGCTTTCCCGTGTTGGTGTATGGTGGTGCCAACCTGGTGCATCATGTGGCAGCCAGGGTGTACAGCGTCAAGTGAAGCAAATCTGGCCATGGTGAGGCTATTCCTGGCCTCTCGGGCAGCAATGTGCTCGGGTGCTAATGCTCTCTGTCCTGTGTAGCATCAGGTGATTGCGGAAAAGGTTGGTTTGTTGGTGCTGCTGGTGTGCCTGGTGCGGCTGGTGTTGGGGCTGATCGTGGTCGGATTCTGAGGACCAAGATGAGACAGGCCGATAAATCCCCAGGGCCTGACAATCTACATCCTAGTGTACTCAAGGAAGTGGCCCTAGAAGTAGTTGATGCATTGCTGATCATCTTCCAGCATTCGATGGAATCTGGAACAGTACCCATGGATTGGAGGGTAGATAATGTTACCCCACTATTCAAAAAAGGTGGTAGAGAAAAAATGGGGAATTATAGACCGGTAAGCCTGACATCAGTAGTGGGGAAAATGCTAGAGTCCATTACAAAAGATGTAATAGCAGAGCACTTGGAAAACAGTGACAGGATCGGACAAAGTCAACATGGATTTACAAAAGGTAAATCGTACTTGACTAATCTACTGGAATTTTTTGAGGATGTAACTTGTAAAATAGATAAGGGAGAACCAGTGGATGTGGTGTATTTGGACTTTCAGAAGGCTTTTGATAAGGTCCCGCATAAGAGATTAGCGTGTAAAGTTAAGGCACGTGGGATTGGGGGCAAGGTATTGACTTGGATAGGGAACTGGTTGGCAGACAGAAAGCAAAGTGTTGGAATAAACGGGTCTTTTTCCGAGTGGCAAGCAGTGACTAGTGGGGTACCGCAGGGATAGGTCCTTGGGCCCCAGCTATTCACAATATATATTAATGATCTAGAAAAGGGAACTAGATGTAATATCTCCAAATTTGCAGACGACACAAAGCTGGGTGGGCGTGTGTGCTGTGAGGAGGATGCCGAGAATCTCCAGGATGATTTGGACAGGTTGGGTGTTTGGGCAAAAGCATGGCAGATGCAATATAACGTGGATAAATGTAAGGTTATCCACTTTGGTGGCAAAAACAGGAAGGCAGATTATTATCTGAATGGCAATAGATTGGGAGAAGGGGAAGTGCAACGAGACCTGGGTGTCCTTGTGCACCAGTCGCTGAAGGTAAGCATGCAGGTGCAGCAGGCGGTTAAGAAGGCAAATGGCATTTCGGCCTTCGTAGCGAGAGGGTTTGAGTACAAGAACAAAGATGTCTTACTGCAGTTGTGCAGGGCCTTGGTGAGACCACATCTTGAGTATTGTGTGCAGTTTTGGTCGCCTTATCTGAGGAAGGATGTTCTTGCCATGGAAGGAGTTCAGCGAAGATTCACCAGGCTGATACCTGGGATGGCAGGAATGACGTATGAGGAGAGATTGGGTTGATTGGGCTTGTACTTGCTGGAGTTTAGAAGAATGAGAGGGGATCTCATTGAAACTTATAAAATTCTGACAGGACTGGACAGACTAGATGCAGGAAGGATGTTCCTGATGGTCGGGGAGTCCAGAACCAGGGGTAACAGTCTAAGGATAAGGTGTAGGCCATTTAGGACAGAAATGAGGAGGAATTTCTTCACCCAGAGAGTGGTGAACCTGTGGAATTCTCTACCACAGAAGGCAGTAGAGGCCATTATATTAAATATATTCAAGAAGGAGTTGGATATGTTTCTTAAGGCTAAAGGGATCAAGGGGTATGGGGAGAAAGCAGGGACCGGGTACTGAATTTGGATGATCAGCCATGATCGCATTGAATAGCGGAGCAGGCTCGAGGGGCCGAATGGCCTACTCCTGCTCCTATCTTCTATGTTTCTATGTTTCAGTATAAAGGGCACCCATGTTGATGGAATAGATGGCAGGTGAAGTAGAGATGACAGAAGCATTCTGTCAATGGTGAGCGAGTTCTTCCAATGAGGTAAGAGTGAATGGAGAGTGGAAAGTGGAAAGCCTTCAGAATCTGTGGTGGAAATGGACTGAGAAACAGCTTGTGGCTGAGGAAAGTGATGATCTGTCAGGTGGGAGCTTTTACTGTACATTTGAAGCTGTCAAGTAATCAGCTGGAGCAATGGCAATTCAACTCCCGCCTCAGGTTCACAGACTTGGTCCCCGAGCAGCGGGGACCCTGTGGGTGAGCAATTAAAGTTAAAAGGTAAGGTTAAAAGCATTATTAAGTTTCTGTCAACAACCCAATAATTGGTTTAATTGTGTTGCCCGCCTCTGCAGGCTGGGTTGGATCGGAGATCATACACGCACCTGTGGGAAAGGCACGTTGCAGCGAGTTGACAGTGGGGTCCCGACGCACTGTCAAAAATTTCAAATTTCCCACCTGGCCCGCCACCAATCCCGCCCGCTGACCCCAGGGAAATTTCCAGTCTATGTAACTATGTTATGTGCAGTCAATAAATATGTATGTTTATAGGTTGCTTATGAACGACAAAATGTCCTTTTTCCAAGCAATGCTTTGCAGGCTCAGATTTCCAGGCGTTGTTTCGAGGTTCAGAAGAGGGATCTTGCACCAAGATCGGTCCTTCCCAGCAGAGTCAACATGGAGCAGGAACCAGGAATATTCCAGCTGCAAGTTGTAGTGATTCTGAGAAATGTTAGAACCTGAAAAAGAAATCCTGAGGATTTATAACAAATGAAAACATGTTTAAAATGTAAAATCAGACAACAGCAGAGAGAAGGGGTTTGGTTTCCACGGTTGCAGTTCCAGTGATGGGTTTCTCGCTGCCTTGTGCAGGTTCCTCTGCCCCAGTCTCCGAAGCCTTTTGTTCAGCAACCTCCTTTCTCCTCTGGTTCACAACAACACTTTCCCAGTAAGCACGAGACTTCGTAGTGGAGTAAACTGAACAGACTTTATTGATACACAGTAAAGGTGATCAGTCTTAACTGAATACAGAGAGTGACTTTACCGCTTTCTCTATCTTTCCGGCCCATTCTGACAAACTGTTGAAACCGTGCTCCTTTATACACCATATAATATATCTTGACTACATCAAAGGAAAATGTCAAAATGACAAATCTATTTCCCAAATCCTCTGGAAACAGATTATCGATGGAAACCGTTTGCAATTGTTTACCTCAGAACCATTTCCCCAAAACGAGACTTCCTGACGTAATATTTTCTCGCATCTTTGACCAATTGTTACCTGCACCTAATGGACACCTACTGCCCATGTTTATTACCCTAAAACTAAACATTAACCATTCATGGGTGATGTCATCACTGACACTTCTTCCCTTACACAAGCACTTTACATTTCAGAAACAAGCACTGCCTTCTCCCAAACACTTCAATGTCATTCTGTTTATATCCTGGAAAGCCTGACAATGCATTCCTTTTATGACACTTCCAGGAAAACCTGATGCTTTAAGATATAAAGTAGTTTAACTGTTAAACTTTTAACTTTCACGATGTCCAACATACCCGCCACTTTTTATTTCTTCTTCTAATGCATGCTCCTATAATGAGGTCAGCTGTTTATACAAGATAATTCTAGTCCATAAGTGCTGAACTATGTTTTAAACTGTCACCCTCCATTCACGATTTCAAAAGGTAGATGTCCCCTTTTTAACGTTAGCATTACATCATATCATATACATTTAGGCCATGATTTTGCCGGTGCTCAGGGGGCGGGTTCAGAGGCGAGTCAGGTGTTAAACTCGCAATGATTGACGGCGGGTCAGAAACCCGCCGCGAACCCGCCTCCGTGTGAGTTTCAAGAGTGTCTGGTCTGTGATTTCACCAAAGACCCGGCACCAAGCAGCAGGTAAGGGATTTAAGGCACTTAACTCCTTGTTAGGTGCTTGTTAATTGCTATTTTGAGAGCCTTTTGCAATTTGCCAACATTTGATTGGGGTTTCACGACGTTCGGACAACACGCCAGGTCAGTGTGTCGGGAAGACCAACGAGCTGGAAACGCCACAGCTGTAAATGCAAAATGCATAGTGGTTAGCACTGTTGCCTCACAGCGCCAGAGACCCGGGTTCGAATCCAGCCTCGGGCGACTGTCTGTGTGGAGTTTGCACATTCTCCCCGTGTTTGCGTGGGTTTTCTCCGGGTGCTCCGGTTTCCTCCCACAGTCCAAAGATGTGCGGGTTAGGTTGATTGGCTATGATAAATTGACCCTTAGTGTTAGGGGGATTAAGTACGTGGGGTTACAAGGATAGGGTGGGATATGTGTTGGTGTAGGGGTTACGGGGATTGGGTGGGATATGTGTCGGTGCAGGCTCGATGGGCCGAAATGGCCTCTATCTGCACTGTGGGGTTTCTGTGATTTCTGTGAAAAGCTGCTCTCTCAAATCTGCTCAATTTCAAATGTCAGAGGTTGCTGATTTCACAATTTGGGATACTGTCTTGAGGCCGTAAGTGTCTGTTGTTAACTCTATATGCACTGTCACCTGCATTGCTGGACATAAAAGGCGCCCTCATCCATCATTTTGCCACTTTTAATTGGGATCACACAAATGGCAACGATGTCAAACGTTCAGACAAGATTAATTTATTCCAACATAATAAAAGAAAAGAAACTGAACATTGAATTTTATCAGAACACCCAAGTGAGTACCCTTGTGATCATTTATGTGTCAGCTTTCTCTTACGCGTGCTTCTACGTTGTGCTACCCCTGTGTTTTCAGCAGATATAGAGACAGCCTGCTCACTTCTGTGCTGCGCCTGCTTAGACACCTTTGGCAGTTGCCCTCTGGATTTTGGAGCCTTTGCAGACACATCCCATTGTGCACATCATGAGCATTCCATTTCTAATGACATCAGATATCTTATGTGTCACTGGTGAAAGCCAAATAAGATGGATGGAGAAGCATTCTGACACCAGGTTGTTCAACTGAGCCCATCTCTCCGTTCCCCACTTCGAGCTGTTCCACTGATCCCACAATTTCCAGAGCGGCCTCCTCAGCTTTGGTCAGCTGTGATAAAGATGGTGGTCCTCCTCCTGTTCTCTCGCACTCCCTCTTATTGTGGGTTCTCTTTTCCTGCAATGAGGAAAGAAGTGGAGTTTCAGTGAGAGTGATGGAGTGAGTGTAAAGAATGGATAGGATAGATGCTTAGAGGGAGACTGTGAATGAGTGGGTTCCCATAACGAAGTTCCCTCCTTTTGAGTTGTTAGTTGCTATCAGTGCATAAACTTGAGGGTGGGTGTGAGGGGTGCATTGTAAGATGGGGAAGTGAATCTGTGCATAGGGAGAGAGGGATGGGGGATGGTGCAAGGGATGTTAGGTTGAGTCAGGCTGTGCAGGAGTAGGATTAGCAATGCAGAGTGATGTGGATGTGATGACAGGCACAGCAGAATTAAGGTAAGTGAGCATTTATACTCAGAATGCAGGAGATCATTGAACCTTTACCTGCATTGGACCCAGGTGCGTCTGTACACAGACCCAGCATTGACCTCCTCAGCTATTCGCAGCCAGGCTGCCTTTGTCTGCTGAGAAGGTTTCTTTCTTCCAATCAGATGGGTACAGGACCTCCCGACATCCTCTGACTCCCTCCACAAGAACATGGAGGGAGTCCTGGTTGAAGCGGGGAGCTGCCTTTTGTTTCTCTGCAGACATCGTGGTGAGAAGCAGCAGTCAGAAACACCAGAAACCACCTGAGATCTAAAGGGGAAATGGCCCCTTAAATGCACCGGCTGCAAACGCGTCAGCCTATCAGCTGACCAGAGCCGCACCTTGTGATCAGGGCGGGTAACCCACACGGCGGCTTAACGAGGCCAATCAACGGGAAATTGTGTCAGCAGGCCAGCAGGAGCCGGCAGCAGGACGGGAACCCGCCCACTACCATTCCCGACACAAACCCGCCTCCAGGAACAAAATCACGACCTTAATGTTCGGGTTTTAAACTATAGGGGACGAAATTTGGCTCCTTTGCGCCTGTGACTAGCGCCTCTGGGGGGCGCTAATGGGGCACAAAGGCGTTATTACCCAGGGTGAGGGTGGGGGGCGGACAAAGACCCTCCCACAAAATTCGGCGGGGCGTTGCTGAGGTGCTACCCGATAGTGCCGCGCCACCACCGGTAGCTCCCGGGCCACCGTGCCGCTGGTGATGACACCATAACCGTGCACGGTGACCCCTCAGCGCTCCGCCGTGTCCCCTTACCGCCCTGCAGCAGATATTCAGCTGCGCCCCGTGAGGCTGCTGCGGGCGGTGTCAGTGCCAGCCTCGCGGGTCGTGAGCCGGGCCAACCTCTGCTCGCAGGGTGGAACTTACAGGGTAGTTGCGGCCTTGACCCTCGCCGCCATTGTCTTTCTATTGCTGACCTCCAGGTCGACCCTCCGTGGTGGTTCATGGCGTGGTCCTGGCCGCCATCGCGCAGCCGGGCGCCCCGTCTCAGAGCCAGGCTGTGACCACGGCACCACGCTGCCCTGGTGGCCTAGTGTGGGCCATGGGAGGCCCTGCAGAGTGCGGAGCAGCCCCTCCCCTTTAACTGAAGGGCAGGGTGTTGTAACGCGGCAGTGCTCTGCGGCGCCTCCGTCAATCGCTGCCGATCGCGCCCCGACATCGCTTCAGTTACCACCCTACTAGGAAGTGGATCTCCCAAGATTGCGCTCCACTTCCTGGGCGGGGCGGTAAGGTGAGTTTCACGGCTGTGGCGGGACTTCCTCGCTGGGCGCAGGCTGTCCCGCCTCGCCAGCGTTGCCGCCCCAAAATGGGGAGCTACCGAATTTCGCGCCCTAGCGGTCTTGTCTATGTTTAACTTGGGTAGTAATGTTACTCATCATGATACACACAAAGAAAATCTTAACACATTGTACAGAACATTACAGTTTACCATATGATCAAGTACTCAGAGATTAATAGAGTCTCCAGCTCTCCTTTTACAATTATACATCTTGTGGATGTTGTCTCTAACTATTGGCCCAGAAATTCGGGTCGGAGGCTTCCCACAGGTGCAAGCCTCCGACCTGCCCTTACCTTGCGCGCCAGCCATTGAGCTGTGGGCCCCTGTGGAATTGCGATCCTGGGCCTCCTCCAACTGCCGGCACGCAGTGCTTGCGTATCCCAGGGGCGCAGTTAGTTTGATGCGTCCCCTGGGATCACGTGGGCCATGGAGAGCCAATGGTAACAGGGAATGCATCATTCATAAATTTGACAGGAAAAGCTGTCAAACGTAAAAATACTATCGGCCCCAAAACATCACTAAAGCTTCAAATAAATATTTTTTAAAATCACATTTTTAAAATAACTATAAATTACACGAAATAACTATTTTAAACAATAATTTAAATTTTTGAAAAAAAAATTACATTTTCTAACAGGGCTAAAAATAAACTTACCTTTCTTTAAATTATTTAAAAATAATAAACCTGTTGTGTATGTCCCTTTAAGGGAATAACTGGTCTTAGACTGCAGTACCGGCAGTGACCACCCCTGTATAAAACGCCCTAGCAGGCTTCTGTAGTTTCAGTTTCAAGCTGCCTCTTGTTCAGTAAAGTACCTGTTAAGCTGTTCTCCCGAAGTCCAAGTATTATTCAGGCGCGGACTTTACAGTGGCGACGAGTAAGTTCGAACTCACCTGCAGTGTGGCATCATCTCACGGGGATCTCGCCTGAAAGGAAGGTCCTGGAAGGTCGTAGTCTGAGCAACGGGTGTCGACGGAGGGCAACCGCCCAATGAATCCATCGGTGTTTGGAGAATTGCGGGAGAGACTGTGGTTCCAGCGAATCGTGCTGGTAGCAGGTAGCGCGCTGACCCTTCCGGACTGCGGCGGGCCCAAGCTCGATCGAGCGGCTCTACAAATCGGGCCGCGCAGTGTCGCCGGATAAGAAAACAAGAGAGAGAGGGTGGAGCGCACAGGGCGCGGTCGGTGCTCGAGAACAGGACAGTGGAGAGAAACTAAACGGGGGGGAAGGAAAGCGAGACGCGCCGAAGTAGCGGGTCGCCGCCATTACCCCGTAGAACGCTAGGAGCAGCGTGGCAGTAAGGGGAAGAAGCAAAAGCACGGGAGGTGCCATTTTATCCTGTTGGGGAAGAAGCGAAAGCGTGGGAGGCGCCATTTTATTCCATTGGGGAAGAAGCAAAATCGCCCAAGATGCCGAAAAGCGGCAGTATCACTGCTTTCGACAACGAGGTAGAAGACTGGACCACGTATGTGGAAAGAATTGAAGTGTACTGCAAGGCAAATGAGGTGGCTGATGGAAAGAGGGCGTCGGTATTATTAAATCTGATGGGTGCGAGTACGTACGGCCTATTGCAGAATTTAATTACCCCAGCTAAACCAATGGAGAAAAGTTTTGAGGAGATTGTTCATAGCTTACAGGAACATCTAAGCCCTACACCACTGCTGATAGCAGAAAGATTCAAGTTCCATAAAAGAAACCAGCACAAAGATGAGAGCAATGCTGACTATCTTACGGAACTACGCAAGTTATCGAAGCACTGCCAGTTCAGAACAGGACTGGCAGACACCTTATGGGATAAGTTTGTCTGCGGGCTCCAGAGTGAAGGAACCCAGAAATGACTACTTTCAAAAAAGGACCTGACGCTAGAACAGGCTTTCAGTGTGGCAGTATCCTACGAAGCAGCAACATGGGGAGCTGCGGAAATACAACAGAAACCACAAGAACACAGCGCTAACGAAATGGCGTATGGAGCCAAAAAGTGCTATCGCTGCGGCAGAACAACCCATGAGCAGAAGGACTGCTGCTATGCAGGCAATGCGGGAAAATGGGACATATAGCAAGAGTCTGCAGGTCGGGAAAGAAGACCAACACGACAAGAACTACTAAGGAACAGTACAGGAAAGTAAGGAAACTGACAGATAGTAGTTCAGAAGATCAGGAGAGTGATAAGGACTCCGGGAACAGGTGACTAAGTTGTTTAAAGTTACACAACGTGATCGCAAAAGAAGATCACCGAACCATTTGGGTCACCCTCATGATAGCAGGGTCCCCAGTGAAGATGGAATTGGACACAGGATCAGCCCTAACTGTCATGAATCGACGAGACTATGAGTGGCTATTCTCACACATAGCCTTAAAGGACACGTCCATTGTATTGAAGACATACACGGGGCAAAAGGTCTACCCCAGAGGAAAAATAAGGGTGCCAGTTGAATATAACGGAAAGGAAACACAGAAACTATACATGTATATACTACAAGATGGAGGACCACCATTATTGGGACGTGAATGGATCTGAAGACTACAATTGGATTGGCATTCCATTCTGGCACTAACTGTGACTGACAAAAAAGACGATGACGTCGCACCTGGACGTCTGTCACAAATTCTATCTGACGCGGAAGAGGTGTTCCAACAAGGACTTGGGACTCTAAAAGGAGTAAAGGCAACCATAAAGATTGAGGATAACGCTACCCCAAAATTTTTCAAGGCCAGACCGGTGCCATACGCAATACGCCCAGCTGTGGAAGCTGAACTGGAGAGTCTGGAGCGTTCGGGGGTTCTGTCTTAGGTGGACTGGAGCGAGTGGGCCACACCCATCGTTCCTGTAATGAAGAAAGCATTGAGCAGCACGCCTGGGGAGCCAAGGAAAGTTCGCATCTGTGGGGACTTCAAGGTGACTGTGAACCCAGTCCTGCACACAGTACAGTAGCCAGGGCGTTTGCGTGGTGGCCGGGAATCGATAAAGAAATCGAGGATATGACCAAGAGATGCACAGGTCCAAAACGCTCCACCACAGGCCCCGCTACATCCATGGGAGTGGCCCTCATCTCCATGGCAACGGGTGCACATTGATTTCGCTGGTCCATTTATGGACTCAATATTTCTAATTGCTGTGGACGCCCATTCGAAATGGCCAGAGGTCATTAAAATGTCCTCCACCACCACGGAGAAAACTATTGCAGTCCTAAGGACCACCTTCGCCAGGAATGGGTTGCCAGAACAGATCTGTTCCGACAACGGCCCACAGTTTGTGTCTGAGGATTTCCGGAGGTTCCTGAAGAATAATGGGGTGAAACATTACACATCTGCCCCATATCATCCAGCCACAAATGGATTGGCTGAGAGGTTTGTTCAGACCTTTAAAAAGGCCATAAAGGCAATGTATAATGACGACATACCACTGCAACACAAGGTGGATAACTTCCTGTTTGCTTACCGGAATGTGACGCATGCAGTAACCAACCAAACTCCAGCCGTACTGTTTTTCAACCGGAGACTAAGATGTCGCTTGGATTTGCTCAAACCAAACATAAGACGAGATGTTGAGGATAAGCAGTTCCAGCACATAAATGAGAAGCCAACCAGGAGCTTCAAGATAGGGCAACCAGTCTTGGCCCGCGACTACCGAACAGAAAAATGGCAGCCAGGCACGATATGCACACAGCAGGGACCACTAATGTACACAGTGGGCGTTGGAGAGAGCATCATGAGACGCCATGCTGACCAGATTCTAGAGTCACAGGAACAAGCCAAACCTGTACCACAAGCATGTGCACCTGGTAATGAACCCGAAGTACAGATTGCGTCTACCTCAGAAGCAGGGGTATTGGAAGCTGACGAACCAACCAATGACAATGAGCCAGAATTGACTCCACCGCCAGAACAGGATACTCGAGAAAGGCGCTATCCAGTCCGGATCAGGAAGCCTCCTCAAAGACTGAACTTATAAATGACTATTTCAGTGGATGTATATATTACTGAGAAAATTGTAATTGTAATTAGTTATTATTTAGTTGTTAAATGAATGTTATGTACTGTTTATCTAAAAAGGGAGGAATTGTTGTGTATGTCCCTTTAAGGGAATAACTGGTCTTAGACTGCAGTACCGGCAGTGACCACCCCTGTATAAAAGGCCCTAGCAGGCTTCTGTAGTTTCAGTTTCAAGCTGCCTCTTGTTCAGTAAAGTACCTGTTAAACTGTTCTCCCAAAGTCTGTGTATTATTGAGGCGCGGACTTTACAAAACCTGTGGAAAAAATGTTTTAATTTTAATTAATTCACCACTTACCTTGTTAAAAGCAGACCTTGCGACTGCTTTTTGCATGTCTAACTGCTGGAGACTTAACTTCCTGGAAAAACCTGTAAAAAAAACGTAAGTTCAATGCACACGCGCTGCCTCTCCTGCGCATGCGTTCGACTTTTGAACCCCTTTCAGGGGACGGAAGTGCCGGTTTCCCGCGCATGCGCAGTGCCTGCAGGAAACCGGCACTTTCGTTGGGCCTACGCGTGAGTACCCTGTGCGTACTCGCGCGTTGGGACCCGAATTTCTGGGCCATTATTTCCCACTAACTTTCAGTTATTCCAACTTCATTGTGATCTCCACCCTGAATTTTAGAAATCGAAATCCTATGTCCCAACTTTTTAAATTCCAATCCCTCTGATAGGCCCCAGTGCATTTAACTCTAAGGTTTTCTACAGTCTGAGCAAAGTCCTGTAACTGACTCCGAGCTCCCGTCTACAGAAGGCTCACAATCAGCTGGTCCCTTGGCGGTGATGTCGTCCATGTGGCGTGTCCCAGCCACATCCGCCTGGAAAGTTTGGCTGAGGATCCTCTGCTGCCAGCAGGTCTTGATTGGTTTTTGACACCAGCCCAGCCTCACATCCTCTTCCTCTCACTTGCTTCTTTTGGGGTAAAGCACGCACTGTAATATTCTGGGGTTCAGCAGGAGGCCCCATTGGCTGCCCATTCCTTCACATCATCCAGCCGTGTCTGGGGCTTTCCTGATGCTATTTCCCACCTCGTGGAGGATACCCAACCGATGATGTCATCAGCAACTGTGAGGAAGCTCCAGTCCTGTATCGAGGTGTTGGAGTGTTGTTGCCATAAATGAGGAATGGGGGTGGGCCGTGTACGGATGGAGTGGTCCACTTCCTTTACCAAGCTGCTGTCTTGTTCCTTGTGATTGGGTTTGGTGTGGACAGGGCAGAGGTTATCATTGAAGAACTCTGCTCTCTCTGGGCCTGTCTCCAAAGACCAAGAGACTAGTCCCACTGATTATTCATGAATCCAAGAGCATATTTCAAATGAATCAGTTTCTGCATGTGAAGCCAGCCAAGAATTTACCAGCGGAGAATGTAAACAGGAGTTGGGAACATTTTTTTAAAATTTGTTTATGGGATGTGGGCGTCGCAGGCAAGGCCAGCATTTATTGTTCATCCCTAATTGCCCTTGCGAAGATGGTGGTGAGCCGCCTTCTTGAACCGCTGCATACTCCCATAGTACTGTTAGGGAGGGAGTTCCAGGATTTTGACCCAGCGATGATGAAGGATCGGTGATATACTTCTAAGTCAGGATGGTGTGTGACTTGGAGAGGAACTTGGAGGTGATGGTGTTCCCATGCGCCTGCTGCCCTTGTCCTTCTAGGTGGAAGAGGTTGCAGGTTTGGAAGGTGCTGCCGAAGAAGCCTTGGCGAGTTGCTGCAGTGCATCTTGCAGATGGTAGGCACTGCAGCCACAGTACGCCAGTGGTAGAGGGAGTGAATGTTTAAGGTGGTGGATGGGGTGCCAAGCAAGTGGGCTGCTTTGTCCTGGATGGTGTCGAGCTTATTGAGTGTTGTTTGAGCTTGTGGCGGATCGCCACCTAAACGGGCGCAATCCACTTTTCCGTCCGTGGACAATAAATCGGGCACCTTGCCTTTAAGAAGCATGCTGCCTTCAAGGCATGACAAAGGAGCGGGCGTCGCCCTCAGTGTGTACTCAAAAGCGCGGGCGTCGCCCTCATTCTGTTTTCGGGTTTAGCAGGGAGAGGAGCTGGGGCAGCCATCTCTCAAGAGAATATAATAGAAGCCATGTGTTCCTCAGATCGGTTCGGCCTCCATTCGTGTTCCGCGGCAGCCTCAACATTGGTGACCCCGACGCTCAGAACGTATTCCGAGCACTGCAATGGTGGACACGAATGCAGTTTCCGTGAAACTGCCGGAGTTTTGGGAAAACCAGCCCGAAGCCTGGTTCCTCCAAGCTGAGTCCCGATTCCGGCTGCGACACATCACCACAGGTGGGACGAAGTATGACTACCTCGTCGCATCACTCGGTAGCTCCACAGTCATGAAGGTCTGGATAGCGCTGCAGAACTCACCAGAGGAGGGCAAGTATGCACATCTTAAGGCCGCGCTCCTTAAAAAATTTACGACCTCGACATACCAGCGAAACTGCCGCCTCCTCGACCTTCCAGGCCTCGGTGACGCCTCACCGTCAGACCTCCTCTCCCACATGCTCTCACTCACCGACGAGAGCCCACCCGGGTCCCTCTTCCGCACGCTGTTCATCCGCCAGCTACCTCCCAGCATCCGCCCAGCGATCGTGGCTTCCGGCCTCACGGACCTAGAAGCCCTGGCCGACGATGCCGACAAGCTGCTGTCCGCTCACTCCAGCCGTGACGTCGCTCCGGACCCGGCAGCCACAGCCTGGGCGCGCCCCTCACCGGCCACCACGCGGCCACAAGGCCCAGCCACGGGGCCTTCGCGCCCCACAAACCCGGGCTACTGTTACTACCACGCACGGTTCGGCGCCAGGGCACAACGGTGCACACCTCCCTGCTCCTTCAAGTCCGCCCCCGTACCAGCCCCCACGATGACCGTGGGCCACGCGGGCTCCCTGCTGTACGTCACGGATGACAAAACCGGCCGCCGGTTCCTGTGCGACACTGGAGCTCAGCACAGCATCATCCCGGCCTCCGCCCTCGACATCCAAAAGGGCGAACGAGGACAGGCGCTGGCTGCCGCTAACGGCTCGGACATCCGGACATACGGCACCCGCACAGTCACCCTCGACCTCGCTGGTCGCCGCAACCGATAGGAGTTCATCACTGCCAAGGTACTTTCCCCTCTCATCGGCGCAGACTTCCTGTGCGCCGACGGCCTACTGGTAGACATCCCTCGACACTGCCTCGTGGACATGAACACCATGTCCCCCATCCTGGGCGCCATGGCCCCCCGTCAACCCGCCGACATGGCGTCACAGTGCCACGCCCGGGCCACGGATGACTACTCGGCACTCCTGGCCGAATTCCCGGCCCTCACCAACCCGACCTTCTCCGCGGAGGTCGCAAAACACGGGGTGGAACACTTCATCCCCACCACAGGTCCCCCAGTGTACGCCCACGCCCGCAGGCTGGACCCGGCCAAACTGGAGATCGTGCGGACCGAGTTTGCCACTATGGAACAGCTCGGCATCATCCGCCGCTCCAACAGTCCCTGGGCCTCCCCACTCCACATCGCCCCCAAACCAGGCGGGGGTTGGCGCCCCTGCGGGGATTACCGCCGCCTCAACGATGCCACCACCCCTGATCGGTACCCCGTGCCGCACATTCAGGACTTCTCGGCTAGACTGGCCGGCCGCTCAGTCTTTTCCAAAGTCGACCTGGTGCGCGGCTACCACCAAGTCCCCGTCCACCCCGCGGACGTCCCCAAGACGGCCGTAATCACCCCCTTCGGGCTTTTCGAGTTCCTGCGGATGCCCTTCGGCCTCAAAAATGCGGCCCAGGCATTCCAACGGCTCATGGACTCGGTCCTTCGGGACCTGAAGTTCCTGTTCGTCTACCTGGACGACATCCTGGTAGCCAGTTCCTCCAAGCAGGAACACCTCGAACACCTTCGCATCCTGTTCGGGCGCCTCAGCGACCACGGGCTCATCCTCAGCCCAGCCAAGTGCCAGTTCGGCCTGGACAAGATCGACTTCCTCGGCCACCACATCACCCATGCTGGGGCCATTCCCCTGCCCACCAAGGTGCAGGCCGTCCAGCAATTTCCCCGCCCCACCACCATCAAAGGACTCCAGGAGTTCCTCGGGATGGTGAATTTCTACAACCGCTTCATCCCCAAAGCGGCGTCCCTCATGAGGCCCCTGTATGAAGCCCTCCGGGGCAGGAGCGGCAAGATGGCGGTCGAATGGACGGCAGACATATCAGCTGCCTTCAACTCCACCAAGACCGCGCTCGCCGATGCCACCCTGCTCGCGCACCCACGGTCCAATGCCAGAGTAGCGCTCACCACGGACGCCTCCGACCACGTGGTCGGCGCCGTGTACGAGCAGTGGGTCGACGGCGCCTGGCAACCACTTGCCTTCTTCAGCCGCCAACTACGCCCTCCGGAGGTCAAGTACAGCACCTTCGACCGCGAGCTCCTCGCGCTGTACCTGGCGGTCCGCCATTTTCGGTTTTTGCTGGAGGGCCACCCCTTCACTGCGTTTGTCGACCACAAACCCCTGACATTCGCAATGGCAAAGACAACCGACCCCGGTCCGCCAGGCAGCAGCGCCAGCTCGCGGCAGTCCAACACGTCTCCGGCCGAGACAACGTGGTAGCCGACTGCCTCTCCCGCCCCGCCATCCACGCCGCACACCTGGCAGTCGACTACGCTCAACTCGCAGCAGACCAGCTCACGGACCCTGATCTGCTCTCCGCACCTACCAACCTACCAGGGCTACGCCTGGCCGACGTCACCTGCGGCCCGACCGCAGTCACGGTCAAGTGCGACATATCCCTATCTCAACCTCGGCCCGTCGTCCCAGCGTCCTGGCGCCGCCAGGTATTCGAGATTCTCCACAACCTCTCCCACCCCGGCGCCCGCGCATCCATCAAATTGGTAGCCAACCGCTTTGTCTGGCGCGGCCTTCGCAAGGATGTGCGTACTTGGGCCAACTCCTGCCTAGCCTGCCAACGGGCCAAGGTGCAGCAACACACGAAAGCACCCCTCGAGGAGTTCACCGTCCCTTCACGTAGATTCGACCACATCCACGTGGACATCGTTGGGCCCCTGCCGCCGTCGCAAGGCCACATGCACTTGCTGACGATCGTCGACTGCACCACGCGCTGGCCCGAGGCAATTCCACTGACCTCTACCACGACCGCCGACATCGCCAGAGCCTTCGTCAGCACCTGGGTCGCACGGTTCGGCGTCCCCTCCGACATGACGTCGGACAGAGGTCCGCAATTTACCTCTGAACTCTGGACCGCCATCGCACACAATCTCGGGGTGACCATTCACCGCACCACAGCGTACCACCCCCAAACCAACGGACTGTGTGAGCGGTTCCACAGATCCTTGAAGGCATCTCTTCGAGCCAGCCTCCAGGACGGCTCCTGGACCGACCGACTCCCGTGGGTCCTCCTCGGCCTGTGCTCCGCGGTTAAAGAAGACCTCCACGCATCGGCAGCAGAGCTCGTGTACGGCCAGCCACTGCGCGTACCCGGCGAGTTCCTGCCCACCACCACGACACCCTGGTCAGCCGACCAGCAACGCCACGACTTCGCCTCACCGGCGCTACAGTTTGCCCCGGTGCCCATTGCCCGGCACGCCGAATCCACCTCACACGTCCCGCTAAGCCTGCACCAGGCACGGTTCGTTTTCGTCCGGCACGACACCCACCGCGGACCCCTTCAACCCCCGTACGACGGGCCCTACAAAGTGCTACAGGCTGGGGACAAATTTTTCGACCTACAAGTGGGCGACAGGACTGAAAAAGTGTCGGTTGACCGACTCAAGCAAGCACACTCGGAGCCCGGTGAGCAGGTCCCAGTAGCTCGTCCACCGCCACGCGGCCGACCTGCCCTCAAGCCAGTACACCCGGCTGCTCCACGCCCGGCCGTTCCACGTCCACCGGCGTCCTACAAGAGCCGCTCCGGCCGGCCCATCAGACCGCCGCACCGTCTCATCCACACCTCCTAAGCGGATTCTGGGGGGAGCTGTGTGGCGGATCGCCACCTAAACGGGCGCAATCCACTTTTCCGTCCGTGGACAATAAATCGGGCACCTTGCCTTTAAGAAGCATGCTGCCTTCAAGGCATGACAAAGGAGCGGGCGTCGCCCTCAGTGTGTACTCAAAAGCGCGGGCGTCGCCCTCATTCTGTTTTCGGGTTTAGCAGAGAGAGGAGCTGGGGCAGCCATCTCTCAAGAGAATGTAATAAAAGCCATGTGTTCCTCAGATCGGTTCGGCCTCCATTCATGTTCTGCGGCAGCCTCAACAAGCTGAACTTATCCAGGCAAGTGGAGAGTATTCCATCACAGTCCTTATTTGTGCCTTGTAGATGGTGGAAATGGTTTGGGGAGTCAGGAGGTGAGACACTCACCACAGAATACCTAGCCTCTGACCTGCTTTGCCACAGTATTTATGTGGCTGGTCCAGTTAAGTTTCTGGTCAATGGTGACCCCCAGGATGTTGATGGTGGGGGATTTGGCGATGGTAATACCGTTGAACGTCAAAGGTCGGTGGTTAGACTCTCACTTGTTGGAGATAGTCATTGCCTGGCACTTGTGTGGCGCAAATGTTACCTGCCACTTATCAGCCCAAGCCTGAACGTCATCCAGGTCTTGCTGTATGTGGGCATGGACTGCTTCATTATCTGAGGAGTTCTGAATGGTGCTGAATCAGCGAACATCCCCATTTCTGACCTTATGTTGGCGGGAAGGTCATTGATGAAGCAGTTGAAGATGGTTGGGCCTAGGACACAGCCCCGAGGAACTCCTGCAGCAATGTCCTGGGGCTGTGATGATTGACCTTCAAGCACCACAACCACAACTGTAAGATCCACAAAATTTGAACATTGTATTATAAGGGTCCTTTGGCAGAATAGGCCCTGTTTTAAAGACTGTTTTAAAAGAAGCCCAGGAAAAAGGGACATATAAAATGGCTGCCAGACCCCATGACTAGCATTTTGGACACTTTAAAATGGTTCCTGCAATCCCCAGACAGCCTTTGTGGATTCAACCCACAGTAAGTTCTGGAAGCCGTTTCGGAGAAAACGAAACCAGACAGAAACACATAGAGATAGATTGGATGCAGATCCAGTCAGATCGGCCTGTAGATAAAGACCGTCTAAATGTTTACCCAGACAAAGGGAAACAGTTTTATATTCATAATGGGTGCATCAAAGACCCATTAAAGTCATCAAGAGGACATTCAGAACAATGCAGGGTCATTCCAGACCAGAGATGGCCATCACCGGCCATCCCGAAAGCAGTTTAAATATAATAACTACCCCGCTGTGATACAAGCCCGCCAAAAGTTAAACAAAGACTAGCCTTGATTTGGCGGAAGATAGAGGCTTCTCTTGAGAAGTATATTTGGGGAACCCGGGGTAGCCATCGAGAGCGATTAGCCATCGAGGACGCTGGTCATCCTCCTTCACAGATCACCAGCTCGGAAGAAGAAGAAGAAAATGAGGCAGCCATCAAGAAGGTGATTCGAGTCTGCGTCCCGCCCCGGGGTAACCATCGGGAGATCGTCGACAAACCCCGGGCCGCTGACGAGACCAAGGGCAGCAGCCCTACAGAAGAAACCCATGTGAAAATGGTAACCAGCTAGAGACCCCTCTAACCGTGGTCTCCGTCCCCGCCGACGTCCAGGCCTGCCAGTGTCCAGCCTGCCCGTGACCTTCACCTCGAGGAGAGAGAGAGTAGAGTAGCGCAGCTCGCTGTGGCTCCACTGACCACGCGGAAACAGGATGCCTGAGGGGATCAAAACGCAGACTTGTTTCAAAACTCTATACTTTTCCAACTGGATTGGTGAGCATGTTTCTGGCCCTTCATAATCGGATCTAGATAGGTTTAAGGGGGTGGGCATTTTGGGTATAATTAACATGAGTTGTCCCTCGATGTTCTGTGTGTTTCCCCATTTCATGATGACGTTTGTAAAGTATAATATGCCTGTATCTATTTTAGTTAGTACTGTATTTTGATTTGTTTTTCCCTCCCATGTACCCTCTTATTTGCTTGCATTTGATTTGTTTTTCCTTATGCAATAAAATGTCATTTTGTTTCATTAAACTTGGTCCATAAGAGTATTCTCTGCATTGTAGTTCCTGCATCTAAGTCCAGTGTCTAGAACCTAAGGGGTGAGTGGGTCGAACCACTCAAGGTCTTACTGTGCAAGAGGGAGAGAGAGGCCTCTAGAGAGAGAAACCTCTGCGATCCAGATAGGAGGAAACCCCTTATACAATCATTCACACCTCATCTAGAGTCATCTTTTGTTTCTTAACTTGTCCCATTACCTCTCTTTCTGCCTTGCACCATCATTCCTTTTGTCAGTCAATCTCTCCTGCCTTCCAGCCTGTCACAGACCACCAGGGCAGCACGGTGGCATAGTGGTTAGCACTGTTGCCTCACAGCGCCAGGGACCCGGGTTCGAATCTGGCCTTGGGTGACTGTCTGTGTGGAGTTTGCACATTCTCTCCGTGTTTGCGTGGGTTTCCTCCGGGTGCTCCGGTTTCCTCCCACAGTCCAAAGATGTACGGGTTAGGTTGATTGGCTATGATAAATTGACCCTTAGTGTTAGGGGGATTAAATACATGGGGTTACGGGGATCGGGTGGGATATGTGTCAGTGCAGGCTTGATGGGCCGAAATGGCCTCTATCTGCACTGTGGGGTTTCTGTGATTCTGTGATTCCCTTTGTTCTTTCCGCCCCATCTCCCTGCACCTGCTTAAAAATCTCTCTTCTCTAAACTTTTCTAGTTCTGACGAAGGGTCCTCGACCCGAAACGTTGACTCTGTTTCTCACTCCTCAATGCTGCCTGACCTGCTGAGTGTTTCCAGCATTTTCTGTTGTTAAACCACAGCCATCTTCCTTTGTGTTAGCTATGACTCCAGCCAGTGGAGAGTTTTCCTTCCAATTCCCATTGACTTCAGTTTTACTAGGGCTCCTTGATGCCACACTCGGTCAAATGCTGCCTTGATGTCAAGGGCAGTCACTCTCACCTCACCTCTGCAATTCAGTTCTTTTGTCCATGTTTCGACCAAGGCTGTAATGGGGTCAGGAGCCGAGTGGTCTTGGCGGAACCCAAACTGGGCATCAGTGAGCAGGTTATTGGTGAGTAAGTGCCGCTTGATAGCACTGTCGATGACACCTTCCATCACATTGCTGATGATTGAGAGGAGACTGATGGGCCGTAATTGGCCGGATTGGATTTGTCCTGCTTTTTGGAGGATGGACAAGATGTCTGCTGGGCTGGCAGCTTCTTTCTGAACTGCTCGTCTCTTCAACTGTATCCGTGGTCATCCATTGCCATCCTTTGCCCTTTCTTCCCCCAGTCTGCTCTCTTCAGTTGCTTAAGATACCCTGCCTCTGATAGTGAAGGCATTTCAGCCCAAACTACAAGTTCAAACTACAAGTTTAAAGCTCCCCCTGCAGAGTCCACTGCCCATCCCCCAGTGTCTTTGTTCTCACTGAGCTCCTTCAACTGCTGGAACTCTGCTGACCCTTGCCCTCTATCACTGGATTCCTCGCGGACAGGACCTCGGTGACTCCACCGTTTGACTCAGCGGCTGTGGCACTGCTTTGTTTTTTAGTCACTTCAAGTCTTAAGCTGCGGAATTTTTTCGTCAAATTAGTTTCCGATCTCCTGGTCTTCTCCGGACATCTAGACTATATTTCTGCTTTGAACTACATTGGATTACACTATGTTTCTGCACTGGATTACACTGTAAGACTTAGCTGCTGTGTCTCTATCTCTGAAAAGGAAAAATGATTTTTACCTTTAACCCTCGGGCTGTGTGTCTGCTGAACTGGTTCTACTGGTTTTTCAGCTCTGCTGGATTGTAGGTAGGAGCTCCACTTGCTGTCCGGTGATTCGTTTTGCCGGTTTTCAGCTTCGCTGGTCACTGGTTTATGGTTTTACTTTTTCTCCGCCGCTTTGATCTATGGTGACCTCCAACTTGCATCAATTTCACCATCATCTTTCTGCACTGCTACCGACTCTCATTCCGACAGCAACAACCTCCATCCTCGAACTCTCTACCCTTCAAATAGCTTCTGGACTTCACTCACCTGCTTTGGACAGCAGTTCGTCGAAGCTCCGTGCCGGCCCCATCCTGCTCACGTCAGCTTGTCCTTCCATGGGACCTCTGACTTTGACCCTGGTCTCCCTGTTATTGTCTCCAACCTATTCCCTGCTACCAGGAAATATGTATCCCATTAATTATTACATTAAACCAGGCCTATGTAACCTGAGCTTTTCCCGTTTCCATTCGTT
The DNA here is from genome assembly GCF_052327205.1 of Somniosus microcephalus. NCBI lineage: Eukaryota > Metazoa > Chordata > Chondrichthyes > Squaliformes > Somniosidae > Somniosus > Somniosus microcephalus. The sequence continues at coordinate 243,062,166 of NC_140994.1, forward strand.
TTCGCACTTTGGCTGTCGCTCCAAACCCGAGCCATTCCACTTTTTCCCCCATTTTCCTTTTCTCTCTATCCCTCCCTGTCCGCTCTCTCCTGTCGTCATGCCTCCTTTCCTCTCTCCTCTCTCGGATACACTGCCCTCCCAAATCCCTACCCCAATCCTTCATTACACTTTGACCTTTCTACTCTCCTGCCACCATCCCAGGATTGACTCCCTCTTAGATAAGCCTACAGCTCCTCTCTGTGCCTGTCTAGGCATCCTACGAAGGGCCCATCGATGCACTGATCGCAGCCGCAACAATCCCAACTGTCCCATCCTGCTCTCTGGCCAACCTTCCAGCCCAGCGCGCCCACTGGGGGCAAATCTTGCCAATCTCCTCCCCGTCCAACTCATCCCCCCCAGCGCTGACACTGTGGATGCTGGCAGCGGGGCAGCCATCACCGACCCTCTCCGCATCTCCCTCCAGAATGTCCGTTCACTTGCCAACAAGGCCCTTGCCATCCATGAGCTTATCGTGGATGATTGCATTGACATAATGGCCCTGACGGAAACTTGGTTGAGGGGTAATAACACCTTACCACCTGGCTAGACCTTCCACCACTTGCCCCGCTCAGACCGCCGTGATGGCGGTGTGGCTCTCATCACCAAATCTCACCTTGGTCTGTCCCGCTATTCCTCCGCCACTTTCTCCTCCTTTGAGCATCTCACCTTATTCCACCCATCTCACCTCTCATTTAAAAACCTTGTTCTCTACCGCCCACCCAAGTCCCATAAACATTTTATTACTGAGATATTTTCAATGCTCTCCTCCCTCAGCCTCTGCACCGAATGACTTCTCATCCTCGGTGATTTCAACCTCCATCTCAATTCATCATGCTCTCTCCCCTCTGAGTTCACTAGCCTTCTATCCTCCCTTAATCTCTCCCTCCATGTAAACTCCCCAACCCATACTCACGGCCACTCCCTTGACCTTGCCATCCATCGTGTCAATTGCAGATAAAGCCATCGCTGACCATTTCCTTGTATCGCTCTCCACCCACATCCCCCTTCCACCCCCCCTACCCCACAACCCTACTTCCTTCTGTGTCTGCCCCTGGAAAAAACATAGAAACATAGAAGATAGGAGCAGGAGTAGGCCATTTGGCCCCTCGAGCCTGCTTCGCCATTCAATGAGATCATGGTTGATCATCCAAATTCAGTACCCTGTTCCTGCCTACTCTCCATATCCCTTGATCCCTTTAGCCTTAAGAAATATATACAACTCCTTCTAGAATATATTTAATGAATTGGCCTCTACTGCCTTCTTTGGCAGAGAATTCCACAGGTTCACCACTCTGTGGGTGAAGAAATTCCTCCTCATCTCTGTCCTAAATGGCTTACCCCTTATCCTTAGACTGTGACCCCTGCTTCTGGACTCCCCGACCATCAGGAACATCCTTCCAGCATCTAGTCTGTCTAGCCCTGTTAGAATTTTATAAGTTTCGATGAGATCCCCTCTCATTCATCTAAACTCCAGCGAGTACAAGCCCAATCGACCCAATCTCTCCTCATACGTCATTCCTGCCATCCCAGGTATCAGCCTGGTGAATCTTCGCTGCACTCCTTCCATGGCAAGGACATCCTTCCTCAGATAAGGCGACCAAAACTGCACACAATACTCAAGATGTGGTCTCACCAGGGCCCTGTACAACTGCAGCAAGACATCCTTGTTCCTGTACTCAAACCATCTCGCTACGAAGGCCAACATACCATTTGCCTTCTTAACCGCCTGCTGCACCTGCATGCTTAGTTTCAGCGACTGGTGCACAAGGACGCCCAGGTCTCGTTGCACTTCCCCTTCTCCCAATCTATTGCCATTTAGATAATAACCTGCCTTCCTGTTTTTGACACCAAAGTGGATAATCTCGCATTTATCCACGTTATATTGCATCTGCCATGTTTCTGCCCAATCACCCAACCTGTCCAAATCATAATGGAGTTTCTCGGCATCCTCCTCACAGCACACACGCCCACCCAGCTTTGTGTCGTCTGCAAACTTGGAGATATTACATCTAGTTTCCTCGTCCAGATCATTAATATATATTGTGAATAGCTGAGGTCCAAGGACCGATCCCTGCGGTACCCCACTAGTCACTGCCTGCCACTCGGAAAAAGAGCCGTTTATTCCAACTCTTTGATTTCTGTCTGCCAACCAGTTCTCTATCCAAGTCAATACCTTGCCCCCAATCCCATGTGCCTTAATTTTACATGCTAATCTCTTATGCGGGACCTTATCGAAAGCCTTTTGAAAATCCAAATACACCACATCCACTGGTTCTCCCTCATCTATTTTACCAGTTACATCCTCAAAAAATTCCAGAAGATTAGTCAAGCACGATTTACCTTTTGTAAATCCATGTTGACTTTGTCCGATCCTGTCACTGCTTTCCAAGTGCTCAGCTATTACATCCTTTATAATGGACTCTAGCATTTTCCCCACTACCGATGTCAGGCTTACCGGTCTGTAATTCCCTGTTTTCTCTCTATCACCCTTTTTGAACAGTGGGGTAACATTAGCTACCCGCCAATCCATGGGTACTGTTCCAGAGTCTATCGAATTTTGGAAGATGAGCAACAATGCATCTATTATTTCTAGGGCCACTTCCTTAAGTACCCTAGGATGTAGATTATCAGGCCCTGGGGATTTATCGGCCCTCAATCCCATCAATTTCCCTAACACCATTTCCCTACAAATACTGTTTCCTATCAGGTCCTCCCTTTCATTAGACCCTATGTTCCCCGACATCTTTGGGAGGTTATTTGTGTCCTCCTTTGTGAAGACAGAACCAAAGTATGTATTTAATTGATCTGCCATTTCTTTGATCCCCATTATAAATTCCCCTGTTTCTGACTGCAAGGGACCTACGCTTGACTTCACCAATCTTTTGCTCTTCACATATCTATAAAAGCTTTTACAGTCAGATTTTATGTTCCCTGCAAGATTACTCTCATAATTCCCCCTTTTCCCCCCTCTTAATTAATCCCTTTGTCCTCCTTTGTTGGATCCTGAACTGCTCCCAATCCTCAGGTTTACTGCTTTTTCTGACCAATTTATATGTCCTCTCCTTGGATCTTATGCTATCTCTAATTTCCCTTGTTAGCCACGGTTGAGTCACCTTTTTTGTTTTATTTTTATGCCAAACTGGGATGAACAATTTCTGTAGTTCATCCATGCGATCTTTGAATGTTTGCCATTGCCCATCCACCGTCAACCCTTTGAGCGACATTCCCCAATCAATCCTACCCAACTTGCACCTCATACCATTGTAGTCTCCTTTATTTAAATTCAGGACCCTAGTCTCTGAGTCAACTATTTCACTCTCCATCTTAATGAAGAATTCGATCATATTATGACCGCTCCGACCCAAGGGGCCTCGCACAACAAAATTGCTAATTAATCCTTTCTCATTACATAATACCCAGTCTAAGATGGCCTGATCTCTGGTTGGTTCCTCGACATATTGGTCCAGGAAACCATCCCGTACACACTCCAGGGATTCCTCCTCCACAGTATTGTTACTAATTTGGTTAGACCAATCTATATGTAGATTAAAGTCACCCATGATAACTGCTGTGCCCTTATTGCACGCTTCTCTAATTTCCCATTTAATGCCATCCCCGACCTCCGCATTACTGTTTGGAGGTCTATATACCACTCCCACTAACGTTTTCTGCCCCTTGGTATTTCTCAGTTCTACCCATACAGATTCCACATCATCAGAGCTAATATCCTTCCTTTCAATTGTGTTAATCCCCAGAGACCAGGTAAGGCCTCAGTGCGTCGGCGGGAATCCTGAGCGGCAGAGCGGGGTATAAAAGTCCCCAGAGACCAGGTAAGGTTCACCAATCTCCAGTCTGTGAACTCGGAGGGAAGGAGAGAGGTAAAAAGTAAGCCAAGTGTGACGTCACCAGAAAGCGGGTAAGTGATTGGTTGGTGAGTATTTCTCCCTTTTAAGCTTAAATCTCTTTGGTTTATAGTTTCTAAAGTGTGATATTCACCATCTAGAATCGGGGCAGAGGATATTTAAGAATAATATTAATAAATTTAATTAATTACATAGAATGGGAGATCAGGCGATGTGTTGCTGCTGCAATATGTGGGAGCTGGTGAACACCATTGATGCTCACGGTGATCACATTTGCAGTAAGTGTTGGCTGCTCGAGGAACTCCGGCTCCGTGTTGAAGAGCTGGAGTCCGAGCTTCAAATACTGAGACACATCAGGGAGGGGGAGAGTTACCTGGACTCTGTGTATCACGAGGTAGTCACACCAATTAGATTAATTAATTCAGATGTAGTCCGTGGCCAGGGTCAGGATGGTGTGACTAGAAGTGAGGCAGGTACGGGGATCCAGGAGGTAGTGTTGGAGAAGCCGCAGCCCTTGCTCTTGTCCAACAGGTTCGAGGCTCTTACTCCCTGTGGGGACAGGAGCAGGGACTGCAGGGAGGATGAGCAACCTGGCCACAGCACCGTGGAGCAGGGGGCCATTCAAGAGGGGGGAGTTAAAAGAAATGTTGTAGTGGTAGGGGATAGTATCGTTAGGGGGATAGATAGAGTTCTTTGCAGCCAAGAGCGAGAGTCCCGAAGGCTGTGTTGCCTGCCCGGTGCCAGGGTTAAGGACATCTCCTCTGGACTGGAGAGAAACTTGGAGTGGGAGGGGGAGGATCCAGTTGTCGTGGTCCATGTTGGTACCAACGACATAGATAGGACAAGGAAGGAGGTTCTGCTGAGGGAGTTTGAGCAGCTAGGGGCCAAATTAAAAAGCAGAACCACAAGGGTAATAATCTTTGGATTGTTACCTGAGCCACGAGCGAATTTGGCTAGGACAAATAAAATTAGAGAGTTAAATGCGTGGCTCAAAGACTGGTGTGGGAGAAATGGGTTTTGCTTCCTGGGACACTGGCACCAGTACTGGGGCAGGAGGGAGCTGTTCCGTTGGGACGGGCTTCACTTGGCCAGTGCTGGGACTAGAGTCCTGGCGGATCATATAACTAGGGCTGTAGAGAGGGCTTTAAACTAACTAGTGGGGGGGAGGTTCCTAGAGAGCAAATAATAAAAATGACAACAGAGAAGGTCATAGACTTAGGTAGCAGTGGGGAAATTAAAAACCAGAGCATGTCAGGAAGGGGCAGAAGGTATGGGGTAAAAGGTAAAGAAATAAAAAGGGCAAAAGCAGCAACTAAGTGTCACAAAACATCTTTGAAAGTTCTCTATCTGAATGCACGTAGCATTCGTAACAAAATAGATGAGTTAATGGCACAAATAACTACATATGGGCATGATCTTGTGGCCATTACAGAAACATGGCTGCAGGGTAACAATGCCTGGGAATTAAACATACCAGGTTATTTAACGATCAGGAAGGACAGGCAGGAAGGAAGGGGAGGTGGGGTGGCTATGTTAATAAAGGAAGGAATCACTGTAATACAGAGAAATGATATTGAGTCAAAAGATCAGGATAATGAAGCAGTTTGGGTGGAGGTAAGGAATAATAAGGGGAAAAAAACACTAGTGGGCGTAGTCTATAGGCCTCCGAACAGTGGCAACTCTGTTGGACGTAGTATCAATCAGGAAATAGTTGAGGCTTGTAATAAGGGAACATCTATAATTATGGGTGATTTCAACTATCATATTAATTGGACAAATCAAATTGGGCAGGGCAGCCTTGAGGATGAGTTCATTGAGTGTATTAGGGATGGGTTTCTTGAGCAGTATGTAACCGAACCGTCCAGGGGGCAAGCAACCTTAGACCTGGTCCTGTGTAACGAGACGGGATTAATTAAAAATGTCCTGGTAAAGGATCCCCTTGGAATGAGTGACCATAACATGGTTGAATTCCATATTCAATTAGAGGGTGAGAAGGTTGGATCTCAAACAAGTGTGCTAAGCTTGAATAAAGGAGACTATGAAGGTATGAGAGCGGAATTGAGTAGAGTGGATTGGGAAAATAGATTAAAGGGTAAGACGATACATGATCAGTGGTGTACATTCAAGGAGTTATTTCACAACTTCCAAAAAAAATATATTCCACTGAGAAGAAAAGGGTGTAAAAGAAAAGACAGCCATCCGTGGCTAAGCAAAGAAATTAAGGATAGTATTCGACTAAAAACAAGGGCATATAAGGTAGCCAAATCTAGTGGGAGGATAGAGGATTGGGAAAACTTTAAAAGACAGCAAAAAATAACAAAAAGATTGATTAAGAAAGGGAAGATAGAATATGAAAGTAAATTAGCAAAAAATATAAAAACAGATAGTAAGAGTTTTTATAGTTATATAAAAAGAAAAAAGGTGGCTAAAGTAAATGTTGGTCCATTAGAGGATGAGACCGGGAAATTAATGGTGGGAAATATGGAGATGGCAAAAACACTGAATGAATATTTTACATCAGTCTTTACAGTAGAAGACACTAAAGCCTAGAAATTGGGTATAGCCCCGCCAGCTCGGTTGCGCCGAAAATTTTGCGCTGGGCGTGGAGCCAGTTGCGCCCGTCCCATATTCACTTTTAGCGCCCCAAGGCGGAACCGTGCGCTGTTCCAGGGTGTGCCCGCCCCCGCTTGGGGCACTGAAAGTGAATTTCAGTGCTCCAGGAGCCGCTGCGCCACCCGATGCGGTGTGGCAGGCTGGTGTACTGCAGGCCTCCTCCTTCTCTTAAGGAGGAGGTGCCTGCAAGGGGGAGATCGCCGCTGGATTGTGCCGGCTAATGAGCCCGGCACCACGGAGAAGTGCCGGGCTCGCGGAAAGCAGCCGGCAATGCCATGGGGGGGGTGGTGGAGGAGGCCGGGGAGGGAGGTGCGGCCAGGCGGCCGCTGAAAAAGCGGCCGGCCGCACCTCCACCTTTATGCGCCCCACTAAGGCTGCAGGAAGGCCCTGGTCTCCCGATGTTAGTAGCGGCCGCCACGGAGGAGGCCGCCGCAACTAAATATGGGGGTCGGGCCGGCATCGGGGTGGAACCGGGGCACTGCGCACACCGATGACGTCATCGGTGCCGGCGCAGCGCTACCGGCTACCACCGCCATTTGCGCAGAGCTCAATTTCAGCGCAAACTCCTCCAATGGCGCAGAGGCCCTCTTTGGGCCTTAACTGGGCGCAAAGCCCACCGAATTTCTAGGCCTAAGAATATCCCAACACTGGACAAACAGGGGGCTAAAGGGGGGGAGGAGCTAAACACGATCAAAATCACTAAGGAAGTGGTACTCGGTAAAATAATGGGACTCAAGGCGGATAAATCACCTGGACCTGATGGCTTACATCCTAGGGTCTTGAGGGAAGTGACGGTAGGGATTGTGGATGCATTGGTAATAATTTTCCAAAACTCCCTGGACTCGGCAAAGGTCCCGGCAGACTGGAAAACTGCTAATGTAACACCCTTATTTAAAAAGGGCAGTAGACAGAAGGCTGCAAACTATAGACCGGTTAGCCTAACATCTGTGGTAGGTAAAATGTTGGAGTCCATTATTAAGGAGACAGTAACAGGACATTTGGATAATCATAATTTAATAGGACAAAGTCAGCATGGTTTTATGAAGGGGAAGTCATGTTTGACAAATTTGCTGGAGTTCTTTGAGGAAGTAACATATAGGGTGGATAAAGGGGAACCAGTGGACGTAGTGTATTTAGACTTCCAAAAGGCATTTGACAAGGTGCCACACAAAAGATTATTGCTTAAGATAAAAAATCACGGGATTGGGGGTAATATTCTGGCATGGATAGAGGATTGGCTATCGAACAGAAGGCAAAGAGTTGGGATAAATGGTTCATTCTCAGACTGGCAATCAGTAACTAGTGGTGTTCCGCAGGGGTCAGTGCTGGGTCCCCAACTCTTTACAATCTATATTAATGATTTGGAGGAGGGGACCGAGTGTAACATATCAAAGTTTGCAGATGATACTAAGATGGGAGGGAAAGTAGTGAGTGAGGAGGACATAAAAAACCTGCAAGGGGACTTCGACAGGCTAAGTAAGTGGGCAGAGATTTGGCAGATGGAATACAATACTGGAAAGTGTGAGGTTATGCACTTTGGCAGGAAAAATCGTAGAGCAAGTTATTATCTTAATGGCAAGAAACTGGAAAGTACTGAAGTACAAAGGGATCTGGGGGTCCTGGTGCACGAAACTCAAAAGGTTAGTATGCAGGTGCAGCAAGTGATTAAGAAGGCCAATGGAATGTTGGCTTTCATTGCTAGGGGGATAGAATATAAAAATAGGGAGGTATTGCTTCAGTTGTACAAGGTATTGGTGAGACCGCACCTGGAATACTGCGTACAGTTTTGGTGTCCATACTTAAGAAAGGACATACTTGCTCTCGAGTCAGTACAGAGAAGGTTCACTCGGTTAATCCCGGGGATGAGGGGATGGACATATGAGGAGAGGTTGAGTAGATTGGGACTCTACTCATTGGAGTACAGAAGAATGAGAGGCGATCTTATTGAAACATATAAGATTATGAAGGGGTTGGATCGGGTGGATGCGGGGAAGATGTTCCCGATGATGGGTGAAACTAGAACTAGGGGGCATAGTCTTAGAATAAGGGGCTGCTCTTTCAAAACTGAGATGAGGAGGAACTACTTCACTCAGAGGGTGGTAGGTCCATGGAATATGCTGCCCCAAAAAGCTGTAGAAGCTACATCATTACATAAATTTAAAACAGATATAGACAGTTTCCTAGAAGTAAAGGGAATTAAGGGTTACGGGGAGCGGGCAGGAATTTGGACATGAGTCTAGGTTCGGATCGGTCATGGCCCTGTGGGCAGCGGAGCGGGCCCAGGTGCCGTGTAGCCTGATCCTGCTCCTATTTCGTGTGTCTAATTCTGTTAGATTCAGGAGATGGTTCTGTGATAGGGGATTGGCGGTTAGGATCAGATCAGCCATGATCTTATTGAATGGCGGAGCAGGCTTGAGGGGCCAATTGGCCTACTCCTGCTCCTATTTCTTATGTTCTTATGTTCTTATTAACCAGCAATGCTACCCCACCTCCTTTTCCTTTCTGCCTATCTTTCCTGAATATTGAATACCCCTGGATGTTGAGTTCCCAGCCTTGGCCACCCTGGAGCCATGTTTCCGTAATCCCAATCATATCATATTCATTTACCTCTATTTGCGCAGCTAATTCATCCACCTTATTACGAATGTTCCTCGCATTAAGACACAAAGCCTTCAGGCTTGTTTTTTTAACACTCTTAGATCTTTTAGAATTATTATTTACTGTGGCCATGTTTGATTTAAACCTCTGCCTGTCACTTTTGCTTTTCTCCTTCCTGACTTTTGCTTTTATCCTTGTTTCCCTTTCCTCTGTTTCCCCGCTCAGGTTCCCAAACCCCTGCCATTTTAGTTTAAACCCTCCCCCACAGCACTAGCAAACACTCCCCCTAGGACATCGGTCCCGGCCCTGCCCAGGTGCAAACCGTCCGGTTTGTACTGGTCCCACCTCCCCCAGAACCGGTTCCAATGTCCCAGGAATTTGAATCCCTCCCCTTTGCACCATTCCTCTAGCCACGTATTCATCTGAAATATCCTTCTATTTCTACTCTGACTAGCACGTGGCACTGGTAGCAATCCTGAGATTACTACCTTTGAGGTCCTGTTTTTTAATTTACCTCCTAACTCCCTATATTCAGCTTTTAGGACCTCATCCCATTTTTTACCTATATCGTTGGTACCTATTTGCACCAGTACAACTGGCTGTTCACCCTTCCCCTTCAGAATGCCCTGCAGCCACTCCGAGATATCCTTGACCCTTGCACCAGGGAGGCAACACACCATCCTGGAGTCTCGTTTGCGGCCGCAGAAACGCCTATCTATTCCCCTTACAATAGAATCGCCTATTACTATAGCTCTCCCCCTCTTTTTCCTCCCGTCCTGTGCAGCAGAGCCACCCCTGGTGCCAGGAAGTTGGCTGCTGCTGCCTTCCCCTGGTAAGCCATCCCCCCCATCAGTATCCAAAGCGGTATATCTGTTTGAGAGAGGAATGGCCACAGGGGACCCCTGCACTACCTGCCTGTGCCTAGTACTCTGCCTGTTGGTCACCCATTCCCTTTCTGCCTGTGCCACCTTTATCTGAGGTGTGACCAACAGATTAAACTTGCTATTCACGACGTCCTCAGCATTGCGAATGGTCCAGTATGTATCCAATCACTGCTCCAGCACCGCAATGCGGTCTGCCAGTAGCTGCAGCTGGACACACCTTCCTGCACACGTAGTTGTCAGGGTCACAGGATATGTCCCTGAGTTCCCACATAGCGCAGGAGGAGCATACCACAGCACCGGGCTGTCCTGACATGAATTACCCTTTAATTAATTGAAATTAAATGAAATCAAATCAATCCCACCAATTACACTACAGATAAATGATATATTTTAGGGCCCTGGTTCACCAACAGTCCCTGCTACACCACAGGGACCCTAGAAACTATAAACCACAGAGTTAGAGTTAAAAAGGAAAGAAATACTAACCAACCAATCACTTAGCTGCTTTCTGGTGACGTCACACTTCGATTACTTTTGACTTCTCTCCCTCTCTGAGATTGGAGATTAGTACGCTATGAGGCTACCTGGTCTCTGGGGGCCTTTTAAAGCCTCGCCGCTCATGTATCCCGCCGCCGCCGCTGCTGCCGCTGATGCTGTGAGGCCTACCTGGTCTCTGGGGGCCTTTTAAAGCCTTGCCACTCGCGTTTCCCGCCGCCGCCACTGCCGCTGACGCTGTGAGGCCTACCTGGTCTCTGGGGGCCTTTTAAAGCCTCGCCGCTCGCGTTTCCCACCGCCGCCGCTGCCGCTGACGCTGTGAGGCCTACCTGGTCTCTGGGGGCCTTTTAAAGCCTCGCCGCTCGCGTATCCCACCGCCGCTGCTGCCGCTGACGCTGTGAGGCCTACCTGGTCTCTGGGGGCCTTTTAAAGCCTCGCCGCTCGCGTATCCCACCGCCGCTGCTGCCGCTGACGCTGTGAGGCCTACCTGGTCTCTGGGGGCCTTTTAAAGCCTCGCCGCTCACGTTTCCCACCGCCGCCACTACTGCTGACGCTAACATCTCTCTCCCAACTCTCTTACAACTGCACTTATGAAATCCCAACTGTCCAGCCTCTGGCCCTCCATTCACCATAACATTTCTGCAACTACCGATCTGTTCAACCACACCCTCACCACTATCTTTGATGCCCTAGTCCCTACTAAAACAATTACCCTCTCTCATCCTGGCCATTCCCCCTGGTACGGCTCTCATCTTCGCTCCCTTTAGTCCAAGGGATGCAGACTCAAACGGATATGGCGGGCAACTGGTTTAGCCATTCACCGCCAGATCTGGATGGACCACATGAAGCATTATCGGGTCCTGCTCTCGTCTGCCAAAACTGCTCACTATTCCAGAATCATTCTGGATTGCAAAGATAAACCCCGGCTCCTATTCTCTACTGTTAACCGTCTTCTTAAAACCCCTCCCCTGTCTCCTCCACCATCACCTCCAATAACAAGTGCGAGTAGCTCATGGACTTCTCTGTCTCTAAGATTGGGACCAGCCGTTCAGCTGCCTCTGCCACTTCCCTTCCTTCCCCTAGCCCACTTGAACAAACTTTCTCTAAGGTTCCCCCCTGCCCTAGCCCTGAACTCACATCTTTCTCCAGTTTCTCTTCGATCTCCCCTCATGAACTCTGTGCTCATCTTGTCCATGAGACCCACCTCCTGCTCCCTCGACCCTATTCCCACCAAACTGCTGACCACCCAACTTCCTTTTCTGGCCCCCATGTTAGCTGATATTGTTAACGGTTCGCTCTCCTCAGGTACTGTCTGTTAAGTCTGTGTGTTCCAGTTGTATTAAGATTAATTACTGACACAGACGACAAGAATAAAGTTCAACAGGTCTTTATTAGTTGGAGGTCAGGACTATACTAAATACAATATCACTACACAGTACTTATATACCGGTGGTCACCACCGGTATTACGTATACAGCAGCCAGAGAAAGTAGTACATCTCTTAAGGTGGAACAGGCTTAAGTTCTCTTAAGGTGGAACAGGTTACATACACCACAATCCTCCCTTTTTAGCTTAACAGTCATATCCCCATTTAACATAACATAATAACATATATACATATATAACTTCAGGTATAAACAGTTCAAAGGTTCAGTCTCTCAGGAGGCCTTCTGATTCGGTTTGGATAACGCCTTTCAGTGGTCTCTGATTCTTGTTGCTGAGGTGACTCTTCTTGTTGGTTTCCTATGTATTGGACGTCATCATCAGGTACAGTCCCTGCCGAGGTAGATGCTTCAGCTTCATTAACGTCTTCCACAGTTGTCTCTGTCGCAACCATGGGTTCGACCCTTGCTCTTGATTCTACCAGTTGATCCGCATGATGCCTTATCACATTATTACCAATATCTACTGTGTACATCAGAGGTCCTTGTCTGGCTCGAATTGTTCCGGACTGCCATTTTTCGTTTCCATAGCCCCTTGCCAACACTGGTTGTCCTACGTCGAAACTTCGAGTGGACTTGTTATTAATATGCCGGAACTGTTTGTTTTCCACTTCCCTCCGCACATTTGGTTTTAACAAGTCCAACCTGGACCGCAACCTCCTGTTATAAAACATCATGGCAGGACTTTGGTTAGTCACTGCATGAGCGGCGTTTCGATATGCCGTTAGGAAATTGTCCACCTTGTGTTGTAACGGAATCTGATCATCGTTCATGGCCTTTATTGCCTTTTTGAATGTTTGGACAAATCTCTCGGCCAACCCGTTTGTCGCCGGATGATATGGGGCAGAGGAATAATGTTTCACCCCATTCTTCTTTAAGAATTTTTGGAATTCTTCCGACACGAACTGTGGTCCGTTGTCCGAACATATCTGTTCTGGCAATCCATTCCTTGCGAATATTGTTCTTAACACCGCAATTGTCTTTTCTGAAGTAGTGGTATTCATCTTGATCACTTCTGGCCATTTGGAATGTGCGTCCACCGCAATTAGGAACATGGAGTCCATGAATGGACCAGCAAAGTCAATATGTACGCGTTGCCATGGGACTGAAGGCCATTCCCATGGGTGTAGCGGTGCGATCGGAGGTGCATTTTGCACTTTTTGGCACCCAGCGCGGCTTTTTGTCAACTCCTCTATCTGTTGGTCAATGCCCGGCCACCATACATAAGCCCTAGCAAGACTTTTCATCTTAACTCCCCCCAGATGACCTTCATGCAGTTCCTTTAGAACTCTTTCCCGTAACTTGGGAGGAATAATCACTCTTGTCCCGTACATCAAAGTACCATGGCAGACGGACAGCTGGTCTCGCCTTGCCGAGAATGCCGGTAACAGAGGATCACCATGTGTTGGTCATCCCTTCACTGTCACCTCGTAAACTCGGGACAGTGTCGGGTCGTTCCTGGTTTCTCTTTCAATACTTGAATTGGTGACTGGTAAACACTCGATGATGGTCGAATGAAATAACTCAACAGGGTCAACTTTCGTTGTCTCTTCTGCTTCAGGTAGTGGCAGGTGCGACAGCCCATCAGCATTGCCATGCTGCTTTGTACCTTTGAATTCTATTTGATATTGATGTGCCCCTAGGAAAAGGGACCATCTCTGGAGTCGCTGTGCTGTCATCACCGAAACACCCTTCTTAGGGTTAAAAATGGATACCAACGGCTGATGGTCTGTCAGAAGTGTGAATTTTTGGCCCTGCAGGTAATGATTAAACTTCTTCACTCCCCATACAAGGCTGAGAGCCTCCCTATCGATCTGCGCATAGTTGCGCTCAGCAGAGGTCAATGATCTGGATGCAAACGCGACTGGCCTTTCCGTGCCATTTGGCAACTTGTGTGAGAGTACTGCCACAATACCATATGGAGAAGCATCACAATCCAACCGAATAGGCAGTGTCGGGTTGAAGTGAGCCAACACTTCCTCTGAGGTGATCAATTCTTTGCTTTTGCGAAATGCCTTCTTACAGTTTTCGCTCCATTCCCATGGTACCCCCTTCTGTAAAAGAGCGTTCAGTGGGTGCAGTACCGTGGATAGATTCGGTAGAAACTTATGGTCATAGTTAATCAATCCCAGAAACGACCTCAACTGAGAGACATTATCCGGAGCGGGAGCCTTTACAACTGCCTCTATCTTGTCAGGAGACTTATGAAGCCCCTCCCGGTCAATGACATGACCACAGTACGAGATCCGCTTCTGAAAGAACTCACATTTCTGCCGATTAACTCTAAGTCCATGCTCTTTCAGTCTGTTGAACACCAGTTCCAAGTTTGCGAGGTGTTCTTCATCACCATCCCCTGTAATCAGAATATCATCCAGGTAACATTGTGTGCCTGGAATTCCCTGTAATACCTGCTCCATGGCCCTCTGCCAAATTGCCGGAGCCGATGCCACTCCAAAAACCAGCCTATTATACCGGTACAAACCTCTATGCGTGTTGATCGTGAGGTACTGGCGTGACTCTTCATCAACCTCCATCTGCAAGTACGCCTGCGCCAGGTCTATCTTGGTGAAGTGTTTCCCGCCAGACAACGAAGCAAAAATATCCTCAATCCGCGGAAGCGGATACTGCACCGTGTGAAGCACCGGATTAACGGTGATCTTGAAATCTCCACAGATGCGAACCTTCCCTGGTTCTCCTGGCTTGTTGCTCGAAGGACGTTTCATAACGGGAACAATGGGCGTAGCCCACTCACTCCAATCTACCTTAGACAGTACACCTGAATGTTCTAGCGCTTCCAGTTCCGCTTCTACAGTAGGTCGTATTGCATAGGGTACCGGTCTGGCTTTGAAAAATTTTGGTTGTGCATGTTCATCAATCTTGATGTTTGCCGTAATTCCTTTCAGTGTTCCCAGTCCTTGCTGGAACACCTCTTTAGCATCATCCAATATTTTGGACAATCGTTTAGGTTTGACATCTGTTTCCCCGGAATCTACCATTAGTGCTTTTAAGGAGTGCCAGTCCATATTCATTTTCCTAATCCACTCCCATCCCAGTAGTGGTGGACCTCCTTCAGGTAGCACATATAAGTCCATTACTTGGCTTTCTTCGCCCTTGTGGACCACTTTTACCTCTATCTTTCCGATGGGGTACACTCTTTGCCCCGTGTATGTTTTCAATATAATCTCCGTATCCCATAGGGGAATATGTTGGAATAACCTTTTGTAATCTTTCTTATTCATGACCGTCAATGCTGATCCAGTGTCCAATTCCATCTTTACTTGGACTCCTGCTATCTGAAGAGTGACCCAAATTGTCTGGAGATCTGCATCCTTACCAACGTTGTGTACTCTTAAGCTACCCAGTTCATTACTGCTAGCGTCTGAATCTGACTTCTGTTCGTTCGAACTGGTCTTTGTCACCTTGTGCACCTTTATGTATTTTCCTTGCGGTGACTTTTTGTTGCTGGTCTTCTTTCCTGACCGGCATACTTTAGCTATGTGGCCAAGCCTGCCACACGTTCTGCATTCTTGGTTTTTAAACCAACACTGGTTCTGATCGTGTGTTGTCTTTCCACAACGATAACATTTTACAGTACTCAAACCCAATTTATTTGTACTGTGTTCCGGTGCCCGTAGCTGCATTACTGCGGCTTCGTGTGCTGCTGCCATAGTGACCGCTTTCTCAAGCGTCAGCTCATTCTCCTCGAGCAGTCGCTTTTGTGTACCTTCTTTTAATAATCCACACACAAATTTATCCCTTAGCGCGTCTGTCAGTCCCGTTCCAAACTGACAGTAATTTGCCAGCTTACGCAATTCCATTAAATATTCAGCATTGCTTTCATCCTTCAGCTGCCTTCTGCTGTAAAATTTAAATCGTTCCGCTAGCATCAGCGGCGTGGGGTTTAGATGATTTTTCAGGACAGTAACAATCTCCTCGAACGTCTTATCCGCCGGTTCATCTGGTGATAAAAGGTGTTTCAATTGCCCGTATGTCTTCACACCCATTAAGTTCAATAACGTTAGTGCTTTCTCTGCATCTGGGATTTTATTTGCTTTACAATAATTTTGTATGCGTTCTACATACATGGCCCAATCTTCGATGTCGCCATCAAAGGTATCAATGTTCCCATGTTTAGGCATCGTTGCAATTTATTTTATCCCAAGATGGCGGCTTCCCGCTCTTGTCTTCGTCCTCCGCCTACAAAATGGCGGTTTTCCCACGCTTGGCGGTCTTCACCCACTGGCTGCAATGGTGCTTGGCGTGCCGCTGCTGCTCCCCTTTCCCAGCGGTTAGCAACTCCCCCGACGCTGTCTCCGCTTCACCGCGGCTCCCTCGGGCATTCGCGCTTCCCCGATGTCGCGCCTCGCAGCCCTTCTTGCAGCCCGGTTATTAGCACCGGCTGCGTTCGCCTTCACCACGGCTCTCGCGCCTTCAGTCGCCCCAGACGCTGCGCCTTTTTGGCCCGAAAGCGGCCCGGCCCTTATCACCAGCCGCGATCGATGTCCCCGCGCTGTGCCTTTCGGCCCGAATGCGGCCCGGCCCCTTTCCCCGGTCGCGATCGATCTCACCGCCCTTATTCCTCCGTCTTCCTCCCCCCGTCTGTACAGCCAACGCGGCCGACTTTCTGCTCGCGTCGCTGACCGGCTTACCCACCGAGGTAGAAAGAAGATAGCTGACTGCCGCTGATGGGGGCTTCGAGTTCAGGATGTCTTCTGCACTCCGGGTTCTCGATGCCTGCCACGCGACGTGTCTTCCAGCAGGGTGATGAGGGTGGATGCCTCTCTTCGACGCCCGTTCTGTGGACGAAGCCGCCGTGGATATAAACTGCCGCAGGGTAAGAATCGGACTCGTCGCCACTGTTAAGTCTGTGTGTTCCAGTTGTATTAAGATTAATTACTGACACAGACTACAAGAATAAAGTTCAGCAGGTCTTTACTAGTTGGAGGTCAGGACTATACTAAATACAATATCACTACACAGTACTTATATACCGGTATTACGTATACAGCAGCCAGAGAAAGTAGTACATCTCTTAAGGTGGAACAGGCTTAAGTTCTCTTAAGGTGGAACAGGTTACATACACCACACTGTCCCACTCTCCCTCAAATCTGCCATCATCACCCCTGTCCTCAAAAAAACAAACCTTGATCCCTCCTTCCTTGCAAACTACCGCCCCATCTCCAAACTCCCTTTCCTCTCCAAAGCCCTTCAACGTGTTGTTGCCTCCCAAATCCGTGCCCATCTTTCCCGCAATTCCATGTTTGAATCCCTCCAATCAGGTTTCCGCCTTTCCACAGTACTGAAATGGCCCTCATCAAAGTCACAAATGACATCCTTTGTGACTGTGACAAAGGTAAACTATCCCTCCTCGTCCTTCTTGACTTCTCTGCAGCCTCTGATACGGTTGACCACTCCATCCTTCTCCAATTCCTCTCCACCGTCGCCCAGCTGGGTGGGACTGCATTCTTATCTATCTAATCATAACCAGAGAATCACCGGCAACGGATTCTCTTCCCGCTCCCACATCGTTACCTCTGGTGTCCCCCAAGGATCTATCCTTGGCCCCTCCTATTTCTCATCTACATGTTGCCCCTTGGCAACATCATCAGAAAACACAGCGTCAGTTTCCACATGTACGCTGACGACACCCAGCGCTACCTCACTAACACTTCTCTCGACCCCTCCACAGTGTCTAAATTGTCAGACTGCTTGTCCGACATACAATTCTAGATGAGCAAAAATTTTCTCCAATTAAATATTGGGAAAAACAAAGCCATTGTTTTCGGTCCCCACCACAAACTCCGTTTCCTAGCCACTGACTCCATCCCTAACATCTGTCTGAGGCTGAACCACAATGTTTGCAACCTTGGTGTCATATTTGACCCTGAAATGAGCTTCTGACCACATATTTACAGCATAACAAAGAACGCTTATTTCCACCTCCGTAGCATTGCCCGTCTCCATCCTTGCCTCAGCTTATCCGCTGCTGAAACCCTCATCCAAGCCTTTGTTACCTCAAGACTTGACTATTCCAACGCACTCCTGGCTGGCCTCCCACATTCCACTCTACATAAACTTAAGGACATCCAAAACTCGGCTGCCCATGTCCTAACTCGCACCAAGCCCCGTTCGCCCATCACCCCTGTGCTCGCTGATCTACATTGGCTCCCGGTTAAGCAGCGCCTCGATTTCAAAATTCCCATCCTTGTTTTCAAATCCCTCCATTGCCTCATCGCTTCCTATCTCTGTAATCTCCTTCAGCCCCACAACCCCCGAGGAATCTGCGCTCCTCTAATTCTGGCCTTTTGAGCATCCCTGATTATAATCGCTCAACCTTTGGTGGCCGTGCCTTCTGTTGTCTTGGCCCTAAGCTCTAGAATTCCTTGCCTAAACCTGTCCACCTCGCTACCTCTCTTTCCTCCTTTAAGACACTTCTTTAAACCTACCTCTTTGACCAAGCTTTTGGTCACCTGCCCTAATTTATCCTTATGTAGGTCGGTGTCAAATTTTTTTGTCTTAAAATACCTCTGTGCAGCGCCTTGGGACGTTCTACTACTTTAAAGGCGCTATATAAATACAAGTTGTTGTTGTTGTTTTTGTGGTCAGGACATACCTGGGCAGTTTTCCATATTGTCGGATAGATGCCAATGTTATAGTTGTACTGGAACAGCTTGGCTAGAGTCGCGGCTAATTCTGGAGCGCAAGTCTGCAGCACGATAGCAGGGATGTTGTTGGGGTCCAAAGATTTTGCTGTATCCAGTGCGCTCAGCCATTTCTTGATGTCACGTGGAGTGAATCGAATTGGCTGAAGACTGTCTTCTGTGATAGTAGGGACCTCAGGATTAGGCCGATATGGATCATCCACTCGGCACTTCTGGCTGAAGATGGTTGCAAACGCTTCAGCCTTGTCTTTTTACACTCATGTGCTGGGCTCCACCATCATTGAGGATGTGGATATTCATGGAGCCTCCTCCTCCCGTTAGTTGCTTAACGGTCCACCACCATTCACGACTGGATGTGGCAGGACTGCAGAGCTTTGATCTGATCCGTTGATTGTGGGAATGCTTAGCCCTGTCTATAGCCCTGCTTCCGCTCTTTATCCTGCATGTAGTCCTATGTTGCAGCCTCCGCAGGTTGGCACCTCAATTTTAGGTATGCCGGTGCTGCTCCTGGCATGCTTTTCTACACTCCTCGTTGAGCCAGGGTTGGTCCCCTGGCTTGATGGTAATGTTAGAGTGAGGGATATGCCAGGCCATGAGGTTACAGATTGTGGTGGAATACCATTTTGCTTCTGCTGATAGCCCACAGCACCTCATGGATGCCCAGTTTCGAGCTGCTAGATCTGTTCTGAATCTATCATTTAGTATGGTGGAGGTTGTCCTCAGTGTGAAGATGGGACTTAGTCTTCGCAATGACTGTGCGGTGGTCACTGTTACCAGTACTATCCTGTACAGATGAACCTGCGCCAGGTAGATTGGTGAGGATGAGGTCAAGTAGGTTTTTCCCTTGTTATAGTTTTCACACCACCTGTCGCAGGCTCAGACTCGGTCAGCAGTGGTGCTACCAAGCCACTCTTGGACACTGAAGTCCCCCACCCAGAGTACATTCTGTGCCCTTGCTATGCTCAGTGCTTCTTCCAAGTGGTGTTCAACATGGAGGAGTATAGATTCATCAGCTGAGGGAGGGCAGTAGATGAAAATCAGCAGGAGGTTTCCTTGCCCATGCTTGGCCTGAAGCCATGAGACTTCATGGGGTCCGGAGTCAATGTTGAGGACTGTATATATTATATCCGTGTATAATTGAGACACGGACTGCAGGAGTTGGTTATAACAGGTCTTTACTGAATGGAGGCAACCTGGAACTACTATGCAAATGTTACTACACAGGCTTATATACAGGGGTGGTCACTATTGGTACTGCAGTATATAGGGGCTGCAGAATATAGTTCCTTCTGCAAAGTACATACACTACAATTCCTCCCCTTTTAGCTAAACAGTACATAACATTCGATTAATAATGAAATAACATATTTACAATTACAGTTGCTAGATACATTAGTTGAAGTTAAGCAATTATAAGTTCAGTCTTTGAGGAGGCTTCCTGATTCTGTCTGGATAATGCCTCTTTGGGGTATCAGGTTCTATTGGCAAAGTTGAGTCGGGATCAATGTCGTTGTTTGGCTCGTCTGCTTCCAATATCACCGATTCAGAGGTAGATGCCATTGGCACTTCGGTTTCATCGCCAGGTGTATCAGATCGTGGTGTGGAGTTGACGTTTCCCAGTGACTCTAGAATCTGGTCAGCATGGCGTCTTACAATGCTCTCTCCAACGTCCACGGTATACATTAGAGGTCCTTGCTGTGTACAGATTGTTCCTGGCTGCCATTTCTCTGTGCGGTAGTCCCGGGCCAAAACTGGTTGACCTATCTTAAAACTCCTGGTCAGCCTTTCATTCATATTCTGAAACTGCCTGTTCTCTACATCTCTTCTGATGTTTGGCTTAACCAAATCCAAGCGGCATCGTAATCTATGATTGAAGAACATCATGGCTGGAGTTTGGTTGGTAACCGCATGTGTCGCATGTGTCCGGTAGGCAAACAAGAAGTTATCCACCTTGTGCTGTAGGGGTATATCTTCATTACACATTGCCTTGATAGCCTTCTTGAATGTTTGAACGAACCTCTCGGCCAATCCATTAGTGGCTGGGTGATATGGGGCGGATGTGTAATGCTTAACACCATTGTTCTTTAAGAACCTCCGGAACTCCTCAGACACAAACTGTGGTCCATTGTCGGAGCAAATCTGTTCAGGCAGCCCATTCCTGGCGAATATGGTTCGTAAGACTGTGATAGTTTTTTCTGTGGTGGTTGAGGACATTTTTATTACCTCTGGCCACTTAGAATGTGCATCCACCGCAATTAAAAACATCGAGTCCATAAATGGACCAGCAAAATCAATGTGCACCCTTTGCCATGGAGATGAGGGCCACTCCCATGGATGTGGAGGGGCTTGTGGTGGGGCGTTTTGGACCTTCTGGCATCCTGTACAGCTCTTGGTCATCTCTTCGATTTCTCTATCGATTCCCGGCCACCACACAAACGCTCTGGCTAAGTTCTTCATTTTTACCCCTCCCAGAAGACCCTCATGAAGCTCATTGAGCACTCTATCCTTCAATTTGGGTGGAATTACTACTCTGGATCCACACATCAAGGTTCCTCTGCACACTGACAGCTGTTCTCTTCTCGGCGAGAATGCTGGCAGCAGTGGTTCGCCATGTGCTGGCCATCCCTTCACCGTTAAATCATAGACCCAGGAGAGTGTCGGGTCATTTCGTGTTTCCTTTTCTATGTTCGCATTCGTCACAGGGAGACATTCGACTATGGTCGAGTGGAATATCTCCACTGGATCCACTGCAAGTTCTTCTTCCACCGTCGGCAACGGTAGGCGCGACAATCCATCAGCATTCCCATGCTGTTTAGTTCCTTTGTACTCGATGTCATATTGATGTGCCCCTAGGAAAAGGGGCCACCTCTGTAGCCGTTGTGCTGTCATTATCGGTACGCCCTTCTGAGGGTTGAAAATGGAGAGAAGAGGTTGATGATCAGTAAGTAGAGTAAATTTCTGACCGTGCAGGTAGTGATTGAACTTCTTCACCCCCCACACCAGGCTGAGGGCCTCCCTGTCAATCTGGGCGTAGTTACGCTCGGCTGAAGTTAACGAGCGTGACGCAAAAGCTATCGGCCTCTCTGAACCATCAAGGAATTTACGTGACAGTACCGCCCCAATGCCGTAGGGAGACGCATCACCTGCCAGCCTTATCGGTAGTGATGGGTTGTAGTGAGCCAATACTTCTCTTGAAGTGATTAGGTCCTTACTCTTCCGAAAGGGCCGCTTACATTCATCGCTCCATTTCCATGCTATTCCCATTTGCAGCAGGGCATTCAGTGGGTGCAGAATTGTGGACAAATTCGGCAAACACTTATGGTAGTAATTCACCAATCCGAGGATTGACCTCAGTTGCGACACATTTTCAGGCGCTGGAGCCTTAACTACCGCTTCAATTTTGTCAGGGGACTTATGTAACCCCTCTTCATCAATCACGTGGCCACAATACGATATCTGTTTCTTAAAAAACTCGCACTTGGGGCGATAGGCCCATAGCCCATGTTCACGTAGTCTAGTGAGCACCTGCTCTAGGTTGGCAAGGTGTTCACTGTCATCTTCACCTGTCACTAGGATGTCGTCCAAGTAACACTAAGTCCCCGGAATTCCTTGCAGGACTTGTTCCATCGCTCTTTGCCATATCGCCGGAGCTGATGCTACTCCGAATACCATTCGATTATACTGGTAAAGACCTTTGTGAGTGTTTATCGTGAGATACTTCCTAGAGGATTCTTCAACCTCCATCTGCAAATATGCTTGTGCTAGGTCAATTTTTGTAAAACGCTTCCCTCCAGATAGTGAGGCGAAGATATCTTCTATCCTTGGAAGAGGATATTGTACTGTGTGAAGGACTGGGTTCACCGTCACCTTGAAGTCCCCACAGATGCGAACCTTCCTTGGCTCCTCAGACTTATTGTTTAACGTTTTCTTCATGACAGGAACGATGGGTGTCGCCCACTCGCTCCAGTCTACCTTAAATAACACGCCTGCATTCTCCAGATTCTCCAGCTCTGCCTCGACGGCTGGGCGAATTGCATATGGCACCGGTCTTGCTTTGAAAAACTTGGGAATTGCACTCTCTTCTATTTTTATCGAGGCGGTTACGCCTTTAAGAGTTCCCAGTTCTTGTTGAAATACCTCTTTGGCGTTAGCTAAGATTGTTGACAATCGTCCAGGAGTGACGTCGTCATCCTTTTTACCAGCCACCGTCAGTGCCTGAATGGAGTGCCAGTCTAAACTTATCTTTCTGATCCATTCACGTCCCAATAACGGTGGTCCACCATCTTGCAGTATGTACAGATACAATTTCTGTATTTCCTTGCCGTTGTATTCGACAGGCACCCTTATTTTTCCTCTGGGGTATACTTTTTGCCCCGTATATGTCTTCAAGACAATGGATGTCTCTTTCAAGGGTATGTGTGAGAATAGCCGCTCGTAGTCTCGTCGATTCATGACGGTTAGAGCTGATCCTGTATCCAATTCCATTTTGACTTGGGACCCTGCTATCGTGAGGGTGACCCAAATGGTTCGGTGATCCTCTTTTGCGATTACGTTGTGAAGTTTGAGGCAGCTTAGTCTCTTGTTCCCGGATTCACTATCGCTCATCTGGTCTTCGGAACTACTGTCCATCATCTTTTGTACTTTCCTGTACGGTTCCTTCGTAGCCTTTTTGTTGTCGTTGGTCTTCTTCCCAGACCTGCAAACTCGTGCAATGTGTCCCATCTTTCCGCATTGCCTGCATATTTTGTCCTTGGACCAGCAGTCCTTCTGGTCATGGGTTGTTCTGCCGCAGCGATAACATTTTGCAAATCCCCGTGTCATTTCGTGGGTGCCGTATTCCTGTGGCTTTTGTTGTATTTCTGCAGCTCCCCTTGCTGCTGCTTCGTACGATACTGCCACGCTGAAAGCCTTATCTAGCATCAGCTCTTTCTCTGAGAGTAACCTCTTCTGGGTTCCTTCACTCAGGAGTCCACAGACAAATTTGTCCCGTAAGGTATCTGCCAGTCCTGCTCCGAACTGGCAGTGCTTTGATAGCTTGCGTAGCTCTGTAAGGTAATCAGCATTGCTCTCATCTTTATGCTGATTTCTCCTGTGGAATTTAAATCTTTCTGCTATCAGCAGCGGTGTAGGATTTAGGTGTTCCTGTAGGATATCAACAATTTCGTTAAAACTCTTCGCCTTCAGTTTGGCTGGAGTAATCAGGTCCCGCAATAGGCCGTACGTTCTTGCGCCCATTAAGTTTAGCAGCACTGATGCCTTTATCTCATCGGCTACTTCGTTTGCCTCGCAATATACCTCGACTTTTTCCACATACGTGGTCCAGTCTTCTATTGCATTATCGAAGGCAGTGATATTGCCAGTCTTCGGCATCTTGGAAATCTAAGATGGCGCCTCCTGCGCTTTCTGTCTTCTCCGCTGTTGCTAGCGCTGTTGCTGGCATTTTATGCATTGATGGCGACGCCCTATGGTCTTCGCGCACTTCCCCCCGCGCTGCTGCTAACGCCGCTCTCCGCGGTTCCCGTGGCAAACTGCAGCTCCTCGCGGCTTTCTGCACGTTTAATTTTTATTATTTCCCCGTCGTCGGAACAACCCTGCGGGACACTTGCCTCCCTCTTCTCGGGTCTGTACGCTTCCCGGCTTCGTAGCACCGGCCGCGCCCTGTATGCTCCACCCTCTCTCTCTCTCCTCTTCCCGACAACGCTGCTCGGCCCCGTTGCAAAGCCACCCGCTCGAGCTCTAGACCGCCGCAGCCCAGGAAGGATCAGTGCACTACCTGCCACCAGTCCGATTAGCTGAAACACCATCGACAGGATAACCAAGCCCCGCTCTCGACAGCCTCTCCTGCAAATCTTCAACTCCGCTGACTCAGAGGCGGATGCCCACGATCGACGCTCGTTTCTTCTGTTTCTTTCTTCCTTCTGGCCTCGACCTCTGATAACTTCGCTTCAGGGATGGATCCCCATGAGGTGGTGCAGACTGTAGGTAAGTTCGTATCTGCTCGTCGCCAGTATTATGTCCGTGTATAATTGAGACACGGACTGCAGGAGTTAGTTATAACAGGTCTTTACTGAATGGAGGCAACCTGGAACTACTATGCAAATGTTACTACACAGGCTTATATACAGGGGTGGTCACTACTGGTACTGCAGTATACATGGGCTGCAGAATATAGTTCCTTCTGCAAAGTACATACACTACAGTATACCGCTGTGCCACCACTCCTGGTGGGTCTGACCTCCTGTGATGGAGGATGTTGGGACATTGGCTGAAAGTATGATACTGTGAGGATGACTATGTCAGGCTGTCTGTGCAGCAGCTCTCCCAATTTTTGCACAAGTCCCCGATGTTGGTGAGGAGGACTTTGCAGGGTCGACTTTGCCTTTGCTGTGTTGGTGCCGGGTGGTCTGTACAGTTTCATTCTTATTATTGTGTTTCGTAGCAGTTTGTTACAACTGAGTGGCTTGCTAGGCCATTTAAGAGTCAACCACATTGCTGTGAGTCTGGAGTCACATATAGGCCAGACCAGGTAAGGACGGCAGATTTCCTTCTTTAACGGACATTAGTGAACCACGTGGGTTTTTATAACAATCCGATAGTTCTATTGCTGATACTAGCTTTTTATTCCAGATTTTTTTAATTAACTGAATTTAAATTCCCAGCTGCTGTGGTGGGATTTGAACTAACGTTTCTGGATCATTAGATCCAGGCCTCTGGATTACTAGCCCAGTGACATTACCAGTATGCTACCATTCCCACAGGGAGACTGTAGTGGGAACTGGTCCAAGGCCCAGAGCAGCACAATCCAGGGAAAGGGGCAGAGCCACAGGTTAGTAGGAACCCCATTCAGGGCCAGACAGGGCCGGTTACTGATTGGGGGCCATATTAAAGTATAAATTCAGCCCCACCCTGGGCACTGTTCCCGTGGATATCAATGGTCCCCTGTTCTGTTCCTCTCACAGTGAACGGGCAGCAACAAATCAACAAACTCAGCGACAGATTGTAAAGGGCAGATTATTCATCAATTTACAGCTCCGCTCCCTCACACATTACTGCCAGTAATAACCTTTCACCCCAGCGTGCCTTGCCCTACCCATGAGCCCTGTCTATCCAGACTGGGGTGGCACTGAGTAAAGATCTACAAATTGAATAGTGTGGGGAAACATGCTCGGGGGGGGGGCAGGGCGACTACCCACTGCGGTTCACAGCCGTGCAGGCAGCAGGTAAAATCTGCCCATGCTGTTCATTGGCTGCAGGCCTGAAGGTGGGGCCTAGTATTGGGAGTCCAGGACACTACTTAAAGGCAGCCAGCACCTCTTAAATGGGAGGTGCACTGTGGCTGCAATTGCTGTTCTACAAGTACCTGTGAAAGAAATGGCTGCAGCAGGGAGAGAGAGGGCACCAAGGTTCTCTGATGCTGCACTGGAGGCCTTGGTGCAAGCAGTGAACATGAAGAGGGCCATCCTCCCCTCCCCCACCACCCCTCGACTGGCAGGATGCCATCCAGGCAGCTGATGAGGCAGTGGGAGGAGAAGGGACATCCTTTATCCCCTGGGGGCAGGAAGCCCCCCTGGTACCTGAGGCAGAGGCAGTGGGAGGAGATTGCTCACAAAGTCAATGCTAGGTGTATTGTTCCCAGAACGTGGAAGGAGTTCAATGATTTGACTAGAATCATCAAGGTAAGAGCACTGAAGTACCTTCTCATCACAGCTGCACCACTCACAGACCATGAATGACAACACTCACAGCACTCACTACACTCCCCTCCCCCACTACCCTGCACGGTGCTGCAATCACTGCACCACAGTTCACTCAACATCCTTCTCCTCATCCTCACACGCTCAGCACGATTACAAACTTCACTTACCCACAACTCACATCTCACACACACACGGTCAGCTTTTCCACCATGACAGCCACATTCTCCAAACACCTCACAAGACTCTCACTGACACACTTCCCTCTTTATTGCAGGAGAACTATTAGTCGAACGTCTGTTGTGGGGAGGTTATTACAAACTGTTATTAGGGACAGAGTGACTGTCGGATTTTTTAATTTACTCTCTGAGTACTGAGTGCGGTTTAAACAGAGTTCTGCTAGTTGGGTGAGTCAGGGATTCTTAACTGTTTGCTAAAATCAAACTTTTGTTTGTTTTACTTTTACTGTTACTGTTTAAAATCTACATTTCCCAGCTTTAAGCAGGGTTATAAAGGGATATACAAGGCCTACAATTCAGAGGAGCTGAAGGCAGTTAATTAGGGGAACTAGATTAAACTGGTTCTCCTGTAGCAGGGCAGGGCCCAGCAAGCTCCTTGGCTTCAAGGCCTATAAAAGCAGGCTTTGAAGTGTGATTTTGCACTGTGTGCGGTTTGAACAGAGTGCTGCAAGTTGGGTGAGTCAGGGAGTTAGGTGAGGAGTGGAAGGAGGAGCTCCCTTGCTTCGCCTTTGTTTTTCCTAACTTTTCACCCTGTAGGAATTGGTTCTTACTCTACACCAATGAAAGAGTCTGAGAGCGGGACCAGTCAAACAACAACAACTGCGAAACCGCTAAAGTGACATCACAACCAAGGAAGGAGCTGATTGGTAGGTAGGACCTGGTGAGTATTTCTACAGTCCAGTCGTTAAATGCAAAGTAATGTCTCTAGTTTAGAGCAAGTAATGTTTAAAGGGAAGTGACGTCCCTCGTGTAATTAATATTATTTAATTTAAAGGGAGTAAATTAAGGGTAGGACATGGCAGGGCAGCTCGGCTGCGTGGAGTGCTCCTCCTGTGCTGTGTGAGAAGTCAGGGACACTTTTGGTGTCCAGGGCGAACACATACAGGAAGTGTCTCCAGCTGCAGCTACTCAAAATCCGCGTTTCAGAGCTGGTGCTGCGGCTAGAGTCACTGTGGAGCATCCGCAAAGCTGAGGTCTTCATGGATAGCATGTTTAATGAGGTGGTCACACTGCAGGTAAAGACTGCTCAAGCAGAAAGGGAAGGGGTGACCGCCAGACAGAGTAAAAGAACTAGGAAGGTAGTGCAGGAGTCCCCTGGATCCATTTCCCTTTTGTGGTAGATTTTCTATTTTGGATACTGCTGGGGGAGATGGTTTCTCAGGGGAATGCAGCAAGAGCCAAGTCTGTGGCACTACGAGTGGCTCAGCTGCACAGGAGGGGAGGAAAGAGTGGGAGAGCTATCGTGATAGGGGATTCTATCGTAAGGGGAACAGATAGACGTTTCTATGGCCGCAGACATAACTCCAGGATGGTATATTGCCTCCCTGGTGCCAGGGTCAAGGATGTCCCTGAACGGCTGCAGGGCATTCTGAAGGGGGAGGGCGAACAGTCAGAGGTCATGGTTCACATTGGTACCAACGACATGGGTAGAAAGAGGGATGAGGTCCTGCAACAAGAATTTAGGGAGCTAGGTAGCAGATTAAAAAGCAGGACCTCAAAGGTTGTAAACTCTGGATTACTCCCGGTGCCACGTGCTATTGAGTATAGGAATAGGAGGATAGAGCAGATGAATGCATAGCTAAAGCGTTGGTGCAGGAGGGAGGGCTTTAGTTTCCTGAATCACTGGGTCTGCTTCTGGGAAAGGTGGGACCTGTGCAAGTCGGACAGGTAGCACCTGAACTAGAATGGTACCAACATCCTGGCGGGGAGGTTTGCTAGTACTTTTGGGGGTGGGGGTTAAACTAACTTGGCAGGGGGATGGGATACGGAGTGGAGCTATAGTAGAGGGTGATGCACAGCCAAATATAGAGGAAAAAACAAGTCAGCCTGGAAGGCAGAGCAAATATGTAATGGCACAAGGGAGTATGGCAAGGCTGGATGGCATTTATTTTAATGCAAGGCGTCTTGCGAATAAGGCAGATGAATTGAAGGTGTTGATGAACACATGGAAGTATGATATTGTTGCTATCACAGGGACATGGTTGAGGGAGGGGCAGGACTGGCAGCTCAATATTCCGAGGTATAGAATCTTCAGCCGAGACAGAGGGGGGTGTAAAAGAGGAGGGGTTGTCGCAATATTAATCAAGGAGTCAATTACAGCTGTAAGGAGGGATGGTATCTTAGCAGGTTCCTCTAATGAGGACATATGGGTAGAACCTAAAAACAAAAAGGGGGCAAGCACATTGCTGGGAGTGTACTATAGGCCGCCAAACAGTCAGGGGTAGATAGAGGAGCAGATATGTAGGCAAATCTCAAAGAAGTGCAGAAATAATAGGGTAGTAATAGTAGGGGATTTCAACTTCCCCAATATTAACTGGGATAATCAGAGTGTGAAAGGCTTAGAGGGTGCAGAATTCTTAAAGTGCATCCAGGCGAGCTTTTTGAGCCAGCATGTAGAAAGTCCTACAAGGGAGGAGGCAGTACTGGACCTAATTCTAGGGAATATAGCCGGGCAAGTGGTAGAAGAGTCAGTAGGAGAGCATTTTGGTGACAGTGATCTTAATTCGGTGAGATTTAAGGTAGTCATGGAAAAGGACAAAGAAGGACCAGAAATAAAGGTTCTAAATTGGGGGAAGACCATTTTAATATGATAAGGCAGGATCTGGCCAAAGTGGACTGGGATCAGCTACTTGTAAGAAAATCCACACCAGAGCAGTGGGAGTCTTTCAGAAAGGAAATAGAGAGAGTACAACGCAAACATGTTCTCGCAAAGGTCAAGGGTGGGTCCAACAAACCCAGGGAACCTAGATGTCAAGGGATATACAAGAATGGATTAGGAAAAAAAGGGAGGCTTTTTGCAGATACAAAGGACTAAAAAGAGTGGAAGCCCTAGAGGAGTATAGAACGTCCAGGGGGGTACTTAAAAAATAAATTAGGAGAGCGAAGAGGGGAATGAAAAAACACTGGTGGGCAAAATAAGGGAAAATCCCAAGATATTTTATAAGTATGCTAAGAGCAAGAGGATAACCAGGGAAAGAGTAGGGCCCATTAGGGACCAAAGTGGCAATCTGTGTGTAGAGTCGGAAGATGTAGGTGAAGTTTTAAATGAATATTTTGCATCTGTGGTCACTATGGAGAAGGACGATGTAGGTATAGAAATCAGGTTAGGGGATTGTGATATACTTGAACAAATTAGTATTGAGAGGGAGGATGTACTAGCAGTTATAGTGGGCTTAATAGTGGATAAATCCCCAGCCCCTGACGAGATGTATCCCAAGCTGCTGTGTGAGGCAAGGGAGGAGATTGCAGGGGCTCTGACACAAATTTTCAGAACCTCTCTGGCCACAGGGGAGGTACCAGAGGACTGGAGGACAGCTAACGTAGTACCATCATTCAAGAAGTGTAGTAGGGATAAACCAGGGAATTACAGGCCAGTGAGCCTATCATCAGTGGTCGGGAATTATTGGAAAAAATTCTGAGGGACAGAATTTGTCTCCACTTCGAGAGGCAAGGATTAATCAAGGATAGTCAGCATGGCTTTGTCAGCGGGAGATCAAGTCTAACCATTTTGATTGAATTTTTTGAGGGGTGACTCGGTGCATGGATGAGGGTAGTGCAGTTGATGTAGTCTACATGGACTTCAGTAAGGCTTTTGACAAAGTCCCACATGGGAGACTGGTCAAGAAGGTAAGAGCCCATGGGATCCAGGGCAATTCGGCACATTGGATCCAAAATTGGCTTAGTGGCAGGAGGCAGAGAGTGATGGTCGAAGGTTGTTTTGGTGACTGGAAGCCTGTGTCCAGTGGTTTACCGCAGAGATCGGTGTTGGGTCCTTTGCTGTTTGTCGTGTACATTAATCATTTAGATACGAATGTAGGAGGTATGATCAGTAAGTTCGCAGATGACACAAAATTGGTGGAGTGGTAAATAACGAGGAGGGAAGCCTCAGGCTACAGGATGTTACAGACGAGTTGGTCAGATGGGCAGAACAGTGGCAAATGGAATTTAACCCGGAAAAGTGTGAGGTGATGCATTTTGGGAGGACTAACAAGGCAAGGGAATACACAATGAATGGTAGGATCCTAGGAAGGACAGAGGATCAGAGGGACCTTGGTGTGCATGTACATAGATCCCTGAAGGCAGCAGGACAGGTAGATAAGGTGGTTAAAAAGGCATATGGGATACTTGCCTTCATTAGCCGAGGCATAGAATATAAGAGCAGGGAGGTTATGATGGAGCTGTACAAAACGCTAGTTAGGCCACAGCTGGAATACTGTGTGCAATTCTGGTCGCCACACGATAGGAGGGATGTGATTGCATTGGAGAGGGTGCAGAGGAGATTCACCAGGATGTTACCTGGGCTGGAGCGCTTCAGCTATGAAGAGAGACTGGACAAGCTGGGATTGTTTTCCTTAGAGCAGAGAAGGCTGAGGGGGGACCTGATTGAGGTGTACAAAATTATGAGGGGCATAGATAGGGTAGATAGAAAGGAACTTTTCCCCTTAGTAGAGGAGTCAATAACCAGGGGGCAGAGTTTCACGGTAAGGGGCAGCAGGTTTATAGGGGATTTGAGGAAAAACTTTTTCACCCAGACGGTGGTTGGAATCTAGAACTCACTGCCTGAAAGGGTGGTAGAGGTAGGAACCCTCACAACATTCAAGAAGCATTTAGATGAGCACATGAAATGTCACAGCATACAATGCTACGGACCAAGTGCTGGAAAATTGGTTTAGAATAGACAGGGCTTGATGGCTGGCGCGGACACGATGGGCCGAAGGGCCTCATTCTGTGCTGTATGACTCTATGACTCTTTACTGTTTAATCAGTGGTAAGATCAACAAGGCTTTAAACATTTCTAACTAATTGCTTTTATTAACGTTAAAATACAAGTAGTTTTACAGATAGAGATTCATACAAGCTTTAAGTCAGTAGTAGAACTCAACTCAGAATGGTCAATTCTTCTGCTTCGGGAGACTGAGAGGTTAATTCTCCATCGGCATCCTGTGAGGTGATCTTCTGGTCTGTCTCATGGACTGTCTCCTTCCATCTTACTAAAATGGCTGGTTTATACCCTTCTTGCTGGTAAAATCACACAGTTGGTACTTTTCCACTCTCTCTTTCCCACGGTTTAAAACAAGTTGATACGACAGCATCTGATGTTTACAGCAGTTTCTCACAGCCCATCAAGGCCACGCGGCTCTGACCTTTAACCTTCTGGACAGTCTGCTGAATAAGACTTTCCCAATGTGGCCAACCTTCCCAGCATACCCCTCAACAGGCAGCTTAACAATTCCTTGGTTGAATTCATACTGTTAAACAAACTCAGCTCCTTTAACAGGAAATTAATAACTGGGATTTAGAATTCCAAGATCCATCAGTCCTCCCTCAGTGAGTGTGAGAGATCAAACAACTCCCTTTAAATCATTCATGGAATCTGAATTGTGCTCACCACAATCGGGCCCCGCCCACAGCATCACCAGGGGGTGGGGCCTGAGAACCCAGCCCACAGCATCACCAGGGGGAGGGGCCTGGGAGAGCCCCACCCACAGCATCACCAGGGGGAGGGGCCTGAGAGAGCCCCGCCCACAGCATCACCAGGGGGCAGATAAGGAAGTGACATCATCAGTGCCCCCAGCCCAGAAGTGACATCTTCAAAGTTCCAAAATAGGAAGTGACAGCATCATTGACCCCCAGGCAGGAAGAAACATCACAAACCCGTTTATGAGGACCCGCCCAAAATCGGAAGTGACATCACCTGATTCCCGGAGCCGGAAGTGATGTCGCCGAGTCTCAGTTATGGGGCTTAATTTACCAGGGGGAGGGGTCTGAGAGAGCCCCGCCCACAGCATTACCAGCGGAGGGGCTTGATAGAGAGCCCCGCCCACAGCATCACCAGGGTGCAGACCAGTAAGTGACATCATCATTGACCCCAGCCAGGAAATGACATCATCATTGACCCCAGCCAGTAAGTGACATCACAGACCCGTTTCAGAGGCCCCACCCAAACCGGAAGTGACGTCGCCCGATTCCCGGAGCCGGAAGGATGTCGCCGAGTCTCAGTTATCGGGATTAATTTAACAGTTTTAGGGATTTGTTCCAACAACAAAATGCTGGAAACACGGGTTCAGTGAATGTGGTTTGAAATGTGTGTAAATGTGTCAGTGAGTCAGTGACCTGGTGAAATGACACAGTCCCGGCCTCGCAGTCCAACTGAACTCGGATCCTGATCCCAGACCCGAACCGTCCTAGGGGAGTGAGATGTGAATTGTGCCGGGCCCTGAGAGAACCAGAATAATAATATAAACCCCAGGATTTACTGTTCTCCCCAATGACAGAGTTTACCCCCTCCCTCTCGACGCACCCACACACAATCCCGATTCTCCAGTTATTCCCATCAGTCTCCACATCCCAGGAATGGGATCCTGAGGAGAAGCTCTGGGAGCAGAGGACTTGGAGCCGGTCTTTAAACCTCTCTGGGTGAGGTGGGTAGGGCTGTTTCTGTTCAGTCCGTGTCACTGATCTCAGATCATCAGACAGAACCAAGTTCCAGTTTGCTGTCTTTGGATCCAGGCTCATCGGTGAGCTTTGCCCTAGAGAGGAGAGAAGAGATTGGTCAGACAGGGTTATTCCACTCAGATCAATGATTGACAGCTGCTGGGTAGGAGTGTCAGTATTTCCCAGACAGTGTCAGCCCCATATTACCGGTTAGACTGGATTCTTCCCATGTTAAATCAATGGCCTTCAATCAGAATCCCTGTTCACTAGCAGTGTGTGGGCCCCAGTGCTGTACACTCAGGCCAAACACTGCAGTGAGACACACAGTAGCAGTCAGTTTAATCACACAAGCCCCTGGCACTGTGCACACGTTCTCCCAGACACAATGGAGGGGATTCACCGGCACACAACACATCCAACAGCCCCACAATCTCAGCACTGGCTGTACTGGGAACGCACAGCTCACAGGAGTGTGCCTGGGGCTCACTCCCTCCTGTTACTGTTTATCCTGACTACAGGAATGTTCCTGGGCTCTCTCCCTCCTGTTACTGTTCATCCAGAATACAGGAGTGTGCCCTGGGCTCTCTCCCTCCTGTTACTGTCCCATCCTGAATACAGGAGTGTGCCCTGGGCTCTCTCCCTCCTGTTACTGTTCATCCAGAATACAGGAGTGTGCTTTGGGCTCTCTCCCTCCTGTTACTGTCCCATCCTGAATACAGGAGTGTGCCCTGGGCTCTCTCCCTCCTGTTACTGTTCATCCTGAATACAGGAGTGTGCTCTGGGCTCTCTCCCTCCTGTTACTGTCCCATCCTGAATACAGGAGTGTGCCCGGGGCTCTCTCCCTCCTGTTACTGTTCATCCTGAATACAGGAGTGTGCTCTGGGCTCTCTCCCTCCTGTTACTGTTCATCCTGAATACAGGAGTGTGCCCTGGGCTCTCTCCCTCCTGTTACTGTTCATCCTGAATACAGGAGTGTGCCCGGGGCTCTCTCCCTCCTGTTACTGTTCATCCTGAATACAGGAGTGTGCTCTGGGCTCTCTCCTTACTGTTACTGTTCATCCTGAATACAGGAGTGTGCTCTGGGCTCTCTCCCTACTGTTACTGTTCATCCTGAATACAGGAGTGTGCCCTGGGCTCTCTCCCTCCTGTTACTGTTCATCCTGAATACAGGAGTGTGCCCTGGGCTCTCTCCCTCCTGTTACTGTCCCATCCTGAATACAGGTGTGTTGCCCTGGGCTCTCTCCCTCCTGTTACTGTCCCATCCTCTATACAGGAGTGTGCCCTGGGCTCTCTCCCTCCTGTTACTGTTCATCCTGAATTCAGCTTTATTAAAGCCTCCACCATTTTACACACAGCAGTGAGGATTCAGTTGTGAATTGAGATGAATCTGAGGACCCTTCTGTACATTAAACTGTTGCTCCCTGTTCACTCTGAATTCACCAACACCCCCTCGGCCCCAGGTTCTGAGACTCTGTGAGGAGGGAACAGGTGCAGGAACTTGACCCTCAAATCCCTCACACTGAACCCTGACTGACGAAACAACACAGAAAGACAAAGGGTTAAATAGAAATTTAAAACTGTCAAGAGTGATCCCCGTTTCAGATTCTAAACACACATTGGGATACTCCCTCTCTCCCCCTGATCCCAGTCGACTGTTTGATGGCGCTCTGTGGGACAGGGGCTGCCCCAGAGGAGCTGTGTGGGGGAGGAGTTACGTTCGATGGGCCCCTGTATTCGGTGGAAGCTGGCACTGTAAACAAAGCAGACGGTGATTGGGAATTGTGACACAGCGAGGTCCCGACTCCTTCATATTACTCGATGGGGGGGTTATATATTCCATACTTAGCTATTCTGACATTACAACTGTGACAACACCTCAAAAATAGAACTTCATTGGCTGTAAAGCACTTTGGGACCTCCTGAGGTTGTGAAAGGCGCTATATAAATGCAAGACTTCCTTTTTTTTACTTTACTCTTTAATAATACTGACGGCCCTGTGATGAACAGTGCCCCTTTAAGAGACACTCTGATTAAACATAAGAACATAAGAATTTGGAGCAGGACTAGCCCCTACGGGCCTTCGAGCCTGCTCCGCCATTCAATAAGATCATTGCTGAACTTCGATCTCAACTCTACTTTCCCGCCCGGTCCCCATACCCCTCGATTTCCCTGGAGTCCAAAAATCTATCGATCTCAGCCTTGAATATACTCAACGACTCAGCATCCACAGCCATTTGGGGTCGAGAATTCCAAAGATTCACAACACTGAGTGTCGAAATTCCTCCTCATCTCAGACTTAAATCCTGAGATTATGCCCCCTAGTTCTAGACTCTCCAGCCAGGGGAAACAACCTCTCCTATATGTTTCAATGAGATCCCCTTTCATTCCTCTAAACTCCAGAGAGAATAGGCCCAATCTACTCAATCCCTCCTCTCATCCCAGGGATCAATCGAGTGAACATTCGTTGCACCTCCTCTAAGACATGTATGTCCTTTCTCAGATAAGGACAACAAAACTGTGCACAGTACTCCCGGTGTGGTCTCACCAAAGCCCCATACAATTGTAGGAAGACTTCCTGACTCTTGTACTTCAACCCACTTGTAATAAAGGCCAACATGCCATTTGCCTTCCTAATTGCTTGCTGTATCTGCATGCTAACTTTCTGTTTTCCCTGTACGAGGACACCTAAATCTCTCTGATCACCAACATTTATAGTTTCTCAGCTATTAAAAAAAAATTCTGTTTTTCTATTCTTCCGACCAAAGTGAATAACCTCACATTTCCTCACATTATACTCCATCTGCCACCTTATTGCCCACTCATTTAACCTGTCTCTATCCCTTTGCAGGCACTTTGTGTCCTCCTCACAGCTTACTTTCCCACCTAGCTTTGTATCATCAGCAAACTTGGATACATTGCACTCGGTCCCTTCATCCAAGTCGTTAAAATAGACTGTAAATAGCTGAGGCCCAAGCAATGATCCTTGTGGCACCCCACTAGTTATAACATGCCAACTGGAAAATGACCCGTTTATCCCTACTCTCTGTTTTCTGTCCTTTAACCAATCGTCTATCCATCCTAATAAATTGCCCCCAACCCCATGAGCCCTTATCTTGTGTAGTAAACTTCTATGTGGCAACTTATCGAATGTCTTTTGGAAATCCAAATATACTACATCCACTGGTTCCCCTTTATCTACCCAGCTAGTTGCATCCTCATAAAACACTAATACATTTGTTAACCATGATTTCCCTTTCATAAAACCATGTTGACTCTGCCTAATCATACTATGACTTTCTAAGTGCCCCATTATCACTTCCTTAATAATAGATACCAGCATTTTCCTGATGACTGATGTCAGACTAACTGGCCTGTATTTCCCCGTTTTCTCTCTCCCTCCTTTCTTGAATAGCGGGGTTACATTTGCTACCTTCCAATCTGCTGGGACCGTTCTAGAATCTAGGGAATTTTGGACGATCACAACCAATGCATCCACTATCTCTGCAGCCACCTCTTTTAGAACCCTAGGATGTGGGCCATCAGGTCCAGGGGATTTGTCGGATTTTAGTCCCATTAGTTTCTCAAGTACTTTTTGTTCACTGATA
This sequence comes from Somniosus microcephalus, assembly GCF_052327205.1. Classification (NCBI taxonomy): domain Eukaryota; kingdom Metazoa; phylum Chordata; class Chondrichthyes; order Squaliformes; family Somniosidae; genus Somniosus; species Somniosus microcephalus. Next base: position 243,098,735 of record NC_140994.1, read on the forward strand.
TTAATGACTTTAAGCTCCTCACTCTTATCAGTCTCTTGGTTCCTCACTATTTTGGGTATGCTTGGCAGAGTATAACCCGCCCCTACCTGGCCCATGGGGGGTGAAGCTCTGGCCCATTACAGTGAGGAATGTTTAAAGCAGGTGTTACTGGGGGCTGAGGATTAATCTCAGGCTCCTGATCCACAGACACAGGGAGCTGATATTAAAGTTCGGGATATTTACTGTCTGAACACAACTAACCCGACCTGCTCCCAGTCCCTTATATTGGAGAAAAGCTGCATGTTCTTACTGATGATTCCCAATATGTCGGAGTGGTACTTTTCCCATCCATTCAGCCTCTTCTGGATAAGTTGAGATATATTGGACAGGTTGAGGGTGAGCGCTGGAACATCTGGGTCTGTGATTCTCTGAGTCTCAGTCACTCTAGAATGAAAGAGGAGAGAATGTTTTTATCAGTGGGGACATTTCGATCGGAAACCCAAAGGGGAACGAGTGATCAGTGCAACAACCTGCAGCCCTTCTAATGCTCGTACTGACACCCTGCAGCAACCCATCCTGAAAATGGCAGAATCCCGGGATTGTCAGTCTCCCTGCATTCACACTGATCTCCACACGTGCAGTGGGATCCTGCTTTGCTGTCACTTCAGCTCAGTTTGTGATTTTCAAAGCTGTCTGTGTTCAGTCCAGTGTCTCTGTCCTGGAGCCTCATCTTTCCATTATTAATAATTATTATTACCCCGAGGGTCTCCAGTCCATGCTCCCCCTCGCTGCAGGAACACACTCACTACAATCACGTGAAGTGAGGAGAAGAGAAGGAACAGCCTCCCAGGGACCTGGGATCGGTGGGATTCCTTCACAGACGTCTTGATTTTAATCCCCTCACACCCCGATGGGCGGGAGAGGATCTGGGTTTAAAACATCCGGATCGAGTAACCCGACCCCAGCCCGACCCCGTTCCCAGCTATTTCAATTTAAACAAACACAAACCAGGCCATCGACGAGGCTCCTGCGAAAGGCAGGCGGGGCCTCATTAACATTCGAAAGTCACGGCCTGATGACATAATCAGGGTGGTGAATGAAATGTGAGTGTGGGCCAGGGGGAGGCCGGCGCTGTCGGCTGCCCCACAGCAGATCCGAGACGGGAGGAGCCGACTGGCCAAGGTAAGTGCGAAAGATCAGATCATTTTAGCACTCCTTGTGGGCCAGGAGGAGCAGGAGACCCCCAGGCCTCACAAGGAAGCATTGGGCCTGCCCCAGCCCCAATCTTTCAGTCTTCGTCCCCAGCCCCCCACGCCCCCCTCCCAGTGGGCCCCCGGTCCCTCTCCTCTCCCCACCCCTACCCCACACCCCCCCAGGCCTTCTCCCAATGGGCCCCCGGAGACTCCCCTCTCCCCCCCCTCCCCTCCCCACCCCCTCTCCCCCCACCCCCTCTCCCCCCCTCCCTCCCCCTCCCCCCACCCCCTCTCCCTCCCCCTCCCCCCACTCTCCTCCCTCCCCCTCCCCCCACTCTCCTCTCCCCTCCCCCTCCCCTCCCCTCCCAATTCACAATTCAAATCGCTTTATTGGCATGATAAGTTACATCTTATGTTGCCAAAGCATCAAAATACATTTATGGTTTAGCACATAAACGCAGTTCTATTCATACAGTGTATAAACAGGTATATCCCTGAGTGTATAAATATACATTCGCATTGTTTATATATATTCTTTTCTTAGTTTACTGGTTGTCCCTCTGTTCATGGCAAGCTGTAACATAGTGTGCCGCCAGTGTTATACAGCTTCTCTCCTCTCCCAGTAGGAATGGGAGTTTTTGGTTGTCATTCAGATTTCTGAAATCAGGGCATATTTGTGAGAATTTTTGGTAGAAATTCTCCCTGATGCCCTGATATTTTCCACAAGCTGTGAGGAAGTGCATCTCTGTCTCCACCACTCCCTGACTGCAGTGAGAGCATATCCTGTCCTCTCTTGGCAGCCTGGTCTGCCTGTGTCTGCCTTTTTCGATCGCTAGGCTATGTTCGCTAAGTCTATACCTTGTCAAGGTTCTTCTCAGTTTGTTATCCTTTACCATGGTCAGGTAATCAGCTATGTTGTATTGTCTGTTTAGGGCCAAGTAGCAATTGAGTTTGCTTTGGGTTTTTGTTGTTTCTGCCCAATATGTCAGATATTTTTCCTTTTGCTTAGCGACGATTGTGTTGGGTCGAATTCTTTGTGTTACCCTGTCACTGTCCTGGGGCTGGTTATTGTTAGTATTGTTAGTAGTTACTTCACTGAGTCCCAGGACTAGTTGACTGAGGGTATTCTTCTTTATGGTCAGCTCTTGGCATTTCAGGGCGTCGTAGTGATAGCATTGGGGATTGCTCATTTGTAGGTGATTCCAAAATTTGGTGGCTCTTTTTTGGATAGTGATTATTAATGGATATTGGCCTAGTTCCGCCCTGCATGCATTGTTTACTGTTTTCCTTTGAGTCCGGAGGATACTTTTACAGAATTCTGCATGTAGGATCTCAATTGGGTGTTTGTCCCATTTTGCAAATTCTTGTTGAGTTAGCGGTCCCCATACCTCACTGCCATAGAGTGCAATTGGTTCAATTACTGATTTGAAAATTTTGAGCCAAATGCTAATTGGGATTTCTATTTGGATTGATTTTTTGATGGCATAGAAAGCCCTTCTTGCTTTCTCTTTCAGTTCATTCACAGCCAGTTTGAAGTTTCCCGTAGAACTGATTTTTAAGCCCAAGTATGTGTAGTTAGTGGTTTGTTCAATTTTGGTTGTTCCTACTGTGAAATTTATTTTGGGTCCCTGATGTTTGGATCTTTGCTGGAACACAAGGACTTTGGTTTTTTGGGGATTTATTGTCAGGGCCCAAGTCTGGCAGTACGACTCCAGCAGGTCCAGGTTTTGCTGTAGCCCCTCTTTAGTAGGTGACAGCAGAACCAGGTCGTCTGCATAGAGGAGGAATTTAACCTTGGATTCATATAGGGTGAGGCCGGGTGCTGTAGATTGTTCAAGTAGTTTTGCCAATCCATTTATGTAAGTATTAAAGAGTGTCGGTGAGATTGGCGAGCCCTGCGTCACCCCCCGCCCCTGTGGGAAGTATTTTGTTTGTTTGTCTCCAATTTTAACTGCACATTTGTTGTTTATATACATTGATTTAATTACATCATATGTTTTCCCTCCTACCCCACTTTCGATAAGTTTCAGGAATAAACCGTCATGCCAGATGGAGTCGAAAGCCTTCTGGAAATCTACAAAGCATGCGTAGATTTTGCTTTTGTTATGGTGAACGTGTTTGTCAATTAGGGTCTGTAGGGTGAAGATATGATCGGATGTTCTATAGTTTGGCAGGAATCCAATTTGGCTTTTACTCAAGACATTGTGCTCCTCAAGGAAGTTTATAAGTCTTTTGTTTATGATGCTACAGAATACCTTCCCCAGGTTACTGTTTACACAGATGCCTCGATAGTTGTTTGGGTCGATTTTGTCCCCACTTTTGTATATGGGCGTTATGAGTCCTTTGTTCCAGATATCAGGGAAATAACCGACACTCAGAACCAAGTTGAAGAGTTTTAGGATAGCCAGTTTCATTTTGTTGTCTGTGTGTTTAACCATCTCGTTTAGTATGCCGTCTGTCCCGCAGGCTTTTCCTGGTCGCAGGTCCTTGAGTTTTTCAAGAAGTTCTTTTTCTGTTATTATGGCGTCCAGCGGGTTTTGGTTATCTTTTATGGCCATTTCTAGCTTTTCCAGTTTTTTGCATATTTGGTGTTGCTCTGGTCTTAGTGTGTTTTTCTGGTATAATTTTTCAAAGTGGTTTACCCATGTGTCCCCATTTTGAATGGCCAAATCGTCGTGTTGTTTTTTGTGTAGTGTTTTCAAGTTTTCCCAGAAACAATTGGAATCAATGGATTCCTCCATGGAGCTGAGTGTATTCTTAATATATTGCTCTTTTTTGGTTCTGAGTGTGTTTCTGTATTGTGTTAGTGTCTGACAATAAGTAAGGCGTAGTTCCTCGTTTTCTGGATGTCTGTGTTTTTGGTTTGATATTTTTCTAAGTTTTTTCCTCATGTTATGGCAATCTCGGTCAAACCATTTTTCATAGTTTTTTGTTTTGGGTTTGTTCTTGCGAGCTTTCAAGTTTGCATTTGTTGCCAAATTATCAAAAATATTGTTTAGTTTACTAACTGCCCGGTTTACGCCTTCTTTATTGTGAGTGTATATGTTATCCAGAAAGGTGTCTAAGAGAGCTTGAGTTGATGCATTGCTAATTGTTTTCTGGTATTTTTCCGTGTCGTTTTTGGCCCATCTGTACGATTTTTTGGTGTTGTACAGTTTACTGGGTTGTGTTTCTATGTTGTTTGTTTCTGTCTTTTTGAGGAACATAGTAATTTGACTGTGATCTGACAGTGTTGTTTGTGGTTTGACTGTGAATGCTCTGAAAGAGGATGGGTCTAAGTCTGTAATCATATAGTCTACTGTGCTGCAGCCAAGAGGTGAGCAATAGGTCGATCTTCCTAGGAGGTCTCCTATGAACCTACCATTGACAATGTACAGACCCAGGTTTCGACAGAGCTGTAGTAGCTGTTTTCCGTTGGTATTTGACTGCTTGTCGCAGTTATGCCTGTATGGAAGGGAAGGGATGTCAAAGTGGTTATTCCCGAAAACGTAATTGTTTCCCTGATTATTGGTGAAGTCTGGTTCTTCGCCCGTTCTTGAATTGAGGTCCCCACAGATCAACACGTTCCCCTGGGCCTGGTATTGGATAATTTCCCCCTCCATGTTGGAGAAGGTGTCCTCTTTAAAGTACGGGGAATCGATTGGAGGGATATAAAGTGCGCAAATGTAAACATCTTGGGTGTTTGAGATAATCTCCCTCTCAAGTTTGAGCCACATATGGTTTTCGCCCTTTTTTATAAATTTGATGTAATTCTTAAGTTCTGTTTTAAACCAGATCAGTATGCCTCCGGAGTCTCTGCCTTGGGTTACACTTGGTAATTTATTGGAGGGGACCACCAGCTCAGTGTACCCTTGGGGACAGCCAGTGTGTCCTTTTCCTTTATACCAAGTTTCCTGTAAAATGATAATATCTAGGTCTTTAGTTTCATCTATGAACTCTGGGGTCCTACTTTTCACTTCTCGCACTGAAGAGCGTAGACCTTGGATATTCCAGGTCGAAATATATAAGGATTTCATGTTAAGTTTGATCTTTTACTATGATAGGTTAAAGAGTGGTACGTGTTTGTCGTGTCTAAGTGTGGGAAAAAAAAGATCACATCAGTTGTCTACAAAAGTTAATACAATTTGGTTACAGTTCTTTCTATTAATTAGTCCTTGATCCATAAGGCGGAAGTAGATGCTGCTGCACATCTGCTTATTGTCTCTTAATGGATTGTTTCTGTCTGAGGTATTGCGTACGTCCTGTGCATCTCTCCCTCTGTCTGGCTGGGAGCAGTCCTATTCCCCTGTGGGACAGGAGTGGTGCAGGTCTGATATTGTTGTTTTGCATGGGGATCCTCTCTGGTCTCGGTTGGTGTGTTGGTGGTCCTTGTAGTGTTCCTGATATGTACCCCGCTGATCTCTGGTGGTCGGGGGGGGGGGTCCTCTTGGAGTCTGGGTATGGACCCGGTTAAAAGCGACGTCCTTCAGGGCTTTAGCAAAGATCGATATTCTTTGCCTTTGGATGTGGACGTGGTCGTAAAGACATTCCTCATCGAGGGTGGGGTGTTGGGCCAGGTGTACGTTGTGGTTTGATTCGCAGTCTCTTGCTATGCTGGCATTTATAGAGTCATAGAGTTTTACAGCACAGAAAGAGGCCCTTCGGCCCATCGTGTCTGCGCCGCCCATCCATCCCTGTCCAGTCTAATCCCATTTTCCAGCATTTGGTCCATAGCCTTGTATGCAATGGCATTTCAAGTGCTCATCCAAATGCTTCTTGAATGTTGTGAGGGTTCCTGCCTCCACCACCCTTTCAGGCATTGAGTTCCACATTCCAACCACCCTCTGGGTGAAAAAGTTCCTCCTGAAATCCCCTCTAAATCTCCTGCCCCTTACCCTGAATCTATGCCCCCTTGTTATTGACCCCCCCACTAAGGGGAAAAGTTCCTCTTTATCTACCCTATCTATGCCCCTCATTATTTTGTACACCTCAATCAGGTCCCCCCTCAGCCTTCTCTGCTCCAAGGAAAACAACTCCAGCCTGTCCAGCCTCTCTTCATAGCTGAGGCGCTCCATCCCAGGTAACATCCTGGTGAATCTTCTCTGCACCCTCTCCAAAGCAATCACATCCTTTCTATAGTGAGGCGACCAGAACTGCACACAGTACTCCAGCTGTGGCCTCACCAGCGTTTTGTACAGCTCCATCATAACCTCCCTGCTCTTATATTCTATGCCTCGGCTAATGAAGGCAAGTATCCCATATGCCTTTTTAACCACCTTATCTACCTGCTCCGCTGCCTTCAGGGATCTATGTACATGTACACCAAGGTCCCTCTGACCCTCTGTACTTCCTAGGGTCCTACCACTCATTGTGTATGCCCTTGCCTTATTTGTCCGTCCAAAATGCATCACCTCGCACTTTTCAGGGTTAAATTCCATTTGCCACTTTTCCGCCCATCTGACCAACCCGTTTATATCGTCCTGTAGCTGGAGGCTTTCCTCCTCGCAATTTACCACCCCACCAATTTTCGTGTCATCTGCGAACTTACTGATCATACCTTTTACATTCTCATCCAAATCATTTATGTAGATCACAAACAATAAGGGACCGAGCACCGATCCCTGAGGTACCCCACTGGACACAGGCTTCCAGTCACAAAAGCAACCTTCGACCATCACCCTCTGCCTCCTGCCACTCAGCCAGTTTAGGATCCAACGCGCCAAGGCACCCTGGATCCCATGGGCTCTTACCTTCTTGACCAGTCTCCTATGCGGGACTTTGTCAAAAGCTTTACTGAAGTCCATGTAAACCACATCCACAGCATTTCCCTCATCCACCCCACTAGTCACCCCCTCGAAAAATTCGATCAGATTTGTTAGACATGATTTACCCTTGACAAAGCCATGCTGACTATCCCCGATTAATCCTTGCCTCTCCAAGTGGAGATTAATTTTGTCCCTCAGAATTTTTTCCAATAATTTCCCCACCACAGATGTTAGACTCACTGGCCTGTAATTCCCTGGTTTATCCCTGCTACCCTTCTTGAATAATGGTACTACGTTAGCTGTTCTCCAGTCCTCTGGTACATCCCCTGTGGCCAGAGAGGTTCTGAAAATTAGTGTCAGAGCCCCTGCAATCTCCTCCCTTGCCTCCCACAGCAGCCTGGGATACATCTCGTCCGGGCCTGGGGATTTATCCACTTTTTGGCCCGCTAAAACCGCTAGCACCTCCTCCCTCTCGATGCTAATATGTTCGAGTATGTCACAGTCCCCTTGCCCGATTTCTATGTCTGCATCGTCTTTCTCCATAGTGAACACAGATGCAAAAAATTCATTTAAAACCCCGCCTACATCCTCTGGTTCTACACACAGATTGCCACTTTGGTCCCTAATGGGCCCTACCCTTTCCCTGGTTATCCTCTTGCCCTTAATATACTTATAAAACATCTTAGGATTTTCCTTTATTTTGCTCGCCAGTGTTATTTCATGGCCCCTCCTCGCCCTCCTAATTTCTTTTTTAAGTATGCCCCTGCACTTTTTATACTCCTCCAGGGCTTCTTCTGTCTTTAGTCTTTTGTAACTGCCAAAAGCCCCCCTTTTATTTCTAATGCATTTTATCTCATGAATTGTGTTGTTGTTGAAGTCTGTTCTCGGCAATATTGTGGAAACAGTGATTCTAGTGTTTGGAAATGTACTGCTTGCTTTCCTAATCATTGCTCTGAGCGATGTTGCTACTTCTTTCTGTTGGGTCTTTAGGTCATTTGTGCCCGTGTGTATTATTATGTGTTGGGGGGAGCCTAATCTGGCTTTGGTCAGCCATCCCATGGCTCTGTTTGTTGTTGGGCACCAGATCTTTTCTACTTTACTTCTAGGGAATAGCTTTTTCTCCCATAGAAATTTCCCATTTGAGTCTATGAGTATTACGACGTCAGCCTTGTTTGTGTTTACTGTCTGGTGGCTTTCGCTTGGACTCATAGTGTGTGTGCTGGGCTGGGGTGTCTGGTGTGTGCGTACCTCTTGTGAGCGGCCCGCTTGTGGTTCCACGGTGGTGGGGGAAGATTGCGAATCAGTATGCTGGTCGGTCTGTGTGGCACCCCTTGTATTGTGTGTCTGTTGCTTTTGTTCCGTGTGGGAGTGCAGCCGTTCCGTCCAGCTCTGTCTTGTCTTATCTCTAGCCTCTGGTTGCTGGTCTAATGGTGTTCTCTCTCCTCTATGGCTCTCTTCTTTTTCCTGCAGCTCTTTCACCTGATTCCTAAGTAGATTCACCTGGTTCTCAAGTAGCTTCAGCTCTCTCTTGTGTCTCTCCCTCTCCTGATTTTGATCGTCATTCATTTTGAGGAAGTCCTCTCTAAGTTTAACCATCTCTATCTCTAATTGATTAAATTTATCTTTTGGTTGTATCTGGCTGTGTGATCCCGGGGTATGTGTCTGGTCGGCCCTGGAAGGCTCACTCACTTCCTGGCTAGGCTGGTTGGCCCTGGAGGGCTCACTCACTTCCTGGCTATGCTGCTCTTCTCTTGGTGAGCTGGGAATGGTAGGGGGACTATGTGTGGCTTCCTCCCTGGTAGTTATGCTGGGGTTTGTCAGTTGTATCGTGTGGCTGTGGTTCCCCGGGGTTAGTGTCTGGTTTGAACTGTGTGGCTCGTTCACCTCCTGACCAGGCAGATTTTCTCCTGGTAAGTTGTCAATGTTGGGGGGAGTGCGGGCCACTCTGGGGCTGTTCCTTCCCCCCTTAGTTAATTTTTTCAGTGTCCTGAAGGCCGTTGCAAATTTGTCGAGGTTGCCTTGCACTAATATTGTCCCGGTATTGTACGCGTTGACCGTCGTAGTTGAACTGTCTCCTGGTGTGTTAATTTTCATTATGGACCCATTTGCGGTATTTTCTAGCTTAACATTGGTATAGTGTGATTTTATTGCTGTGATCCAAGCCACTGGCTGATCTGAGTAGAAAATGAGATTACTTTTTGTCCCATTGTTGTAACAGTCAGCAAAAAGTGTTTCTGGTTTTTCTCTCATCTGCTCATGCTTGATCGCTTTTATAGCTTTTTTTGCGGTGTTGGGGGGAATCTGGAAGCGGGGCTGTTGTGGATCTTCTGATTCGCTCATTTTTGGTAAAGTATTGTTGATCTTAGAATAAGCTTTTCTGGGGCCCCGGGTTTGGTGTTTCCCTCTCCCTGTTCGCGAACTTTCCCGGTCCCCCTCTCCGACCCCGTGGTCCCTGGGCCTCGGCTTCTGGGTTCACCCTTCTCAGGTCTGGGTCTGTGAGCCGCTGTTTCCCGGTGCCTTCGGGCTGTTCCCCTCCCCCTCAGAGGTCTCTGTGCCTCTGTCTCGGCCTGGCTCCTCGGGCCTTTCCCTGGCTTCAGCCTCCCTCCCTGGGCCCTGTACTCACAGTCTTGGTTTGCTTCTGGAAGCCTTCTGGTTGCTCCCCTTCTCCTCAGAGGTCTCTGGGCCTGGCTCCTCGGGCCTTTCCCGGGCTTTCTAGCCCAGCCGCCGCTCGGGCTGTGCCTCGTTCGCCGTTCGGGTGCTGGACTGCGGTCGTCGCTCGGGTGCTGGACTGCGGCCGTCGCTCGGGTGCTGGACTGCGGTCGTCGCTCGGGTGCTGGACTGCGGCCGCCGATCGGGCCGTGTCTCGTTCGCCGCTCGGGCTCCCCGAGTCACCTCGTTCCGGCTGCCGCTGCGTCTCCGTGCGGCCTCCCCGATTCGCCTCGTTTCCCAAAGCGGGCTCCCCGAGTCTCCTCGCTCCGGCTGCCGCTGCGTCTCCGTGCGGCCTTCGTGCCTCGGTTCCCGATGCGGCCCAGCCACCTCGCTTCTGCTGCTGCTGTGGCCCCGTGCGGCCGCTGTTCTTTGGTTTGTATATTTTTTTTCCCCTTATTTCTTTCTTTTCTTTGGCTTTTTTTTTTCTAATTTCCTCTGGTTTTTTTTCCTTTGGTGGTCTCTTTGGTGGTCTTTTCCTTCCTTACTTAATCTAGACTAAACTAAACTTAAACTTAACTAAACAAACTAAACTAACTTAACTAGAACTAAATTTAACTTAAAACCTTTTAAAACTTGAAATGAACCTTTTTTTTCCCCACTTTAAACACTAAAAATTCAGCAGCCCATCTTCAGCATGTGTATTCACTCTGTCTGGCTGTCTGGCTCCCCCTATCCCCCCCCCCTCCCCCTATCCCCCCCCCCTCCCCCACCCTCCCTTCCCCCTCCCCTCTCCCCCCCCCCTCCCCTCTCCCCCCCTTCCCCTCCCCCCCTTCCCTCCTCCCCCCCTCCCCTCCCCCCCTTCCCTCCCTCCCCCCTCCTCCCCCCCTCCCCTCCTCCCCCCCTCCCCTCCTCCCCCTCCCCCCTCCCTCTCCCCCCCTCCCCCCCTCCCTCTCCCCCCCTCCCTCTCCTCTTCCCCCCCTCTCCCCTCTCTCCCTCCCCTCTCCCCCTCCCACACCCCCTCCCCTCTGCCCCCCCCTCTCCCCCGCCCCCCCTCCCCTCCCTCCCCCCTCCCCCCCCTCCCCTCTCCCCTCCCTCCCCTCTCCCTCTCCCCCCCACCACCCCTCCCCTCTCCCCCCACCCCCCCTACCCCCCCTCCCCCTACCCCCCCTCCCCCACCCCCCCTCTCCCCCTCCCCCCCACCCCCCTCCCCCCCTCTCCCCCCACCCCCCTCCCCCCCTCTCCCCCACCCCCCTCTCCCCCACCCCCCTCTCCCCCACCCCCCTCTCCCCCACCCCCCTCTCTCCCTCCCCCCTCTCTCCCTCCCCCCCTCCCCTCTCCCTCCCCCCCCCCCTCCCCTCTCCCTCCCCCCCCCCCTCCCCTCTCCCTCCCCCCCCTCCCCTCTCCCTCCCCCCCCTCCCCTCTCTCCCACCCCCCCCTCCCCTCTCTCCCACCCCCCCCTCCCCTCTCTCCCACCCCCCCCTCCCCTCTCCCTCCCAATGGGCCCCCGGAGCCTCTCCTCTCCCACCCTCCCCCTCCCTCCCCCCCCCACCCTTCCCCTCCCTCCCCACCCTCCCCGGAGCTTCTGCTTCCCTCTCTCTGAGTGACAGGGAACGCCCGCACGGGCCCCCGGCTGCAGCCTCCTGCCGCTTGTTTTTCTCCTGTCCGCCGGCCAGGCCGTCAATCAATAGGGCCTCCATGTCCCCGGCATTACCACGTTAATGACCTCCCCCGCACCCTCCCCACCTCCCCGTTAATATCAGGGTCATAGTGTCCAGTGACACTGACATTCCTGGGAAATCTCAGCACCCACTCATTTCTCTGTTAGTGGATAGAATGAGCCAATCACAACACATTTTACTGTCACTCTGACACTAGGACCCGCCCCTCTCCTCATTCTCCATGGGCTGGTTGACAGAACAAGCCAATCACACAGCACTTACTGACCCAATGGAATAAAGCTGTCACTGACACACATGGAGCCTTTAGGAAGCCTCGGTTAGATACTGGTCACTGCAGCTTTAACTCTCTCTCACTTCCTGTCTAACAGGTTCCTGAGAAGCTCAACACACCGATGGAACAGCTCATGTCACTCAACAACAACAACGTGCTTTCATATCGTGCCTCTAATGTAGTAAAACATCCCAAGGCACTTTACAGGAGCTTGGTCAAAGAGGTAGGTTTTAAGGAGCATCTTAAAGGTTCAGCCTCAGACAGTGAGCAGGGAGGGGGGGTGGAATTGGTGGCCAGGGAATGGAGGTTGTGGCGGGGACTAAAAGACAATGGCTTCAATCTTCCCAATGTTTCATTGGAGGACATTTTGGCTCATCGGAGACTGGATCTCGGACAGGCAGCGTAACCAGACAGATGCAGTGGAGGGGTGGAGAGAGGTGGTGGTGAGGTAGAGCTGGGAGTCCTCAGTAGACATGTAGAATCTCCCATTTCCCACAGGCTGCCTGAGCCAATAACCCCTCAACCCCCAGTTACACATCACTCAATATTCCCACCATTTGAAAGCTCCTTATCTGGGAAGGTTTCCAAGCCGTGATTCTACTTTCACTCTTCTCCCAGATACAGCTGAAGGTTCCCTATCAGCAGCAGCTACTGTATGACTGAGAGGAACTTACCTGGAAAGGAGCTGCTTTGAGTTCTGTGAATAAAGAGAGGAGATCAAATCAGTCAATGAACAAACCAACACCCAATGGACCCAAACCGTGAATTTGGGATTGAGAGTAAAGAGTTCAGTGTGGGACAGTAGGTGGGGCCAGTCACAGGAATGGGGAATAATCCCACATTTCACTGCACTCCATCCTGGGGCAGCACCAACACTCCGAGGGCAGGGCGGAGGGGCACCAACACTCCGAGGGCAGGGCTGAGGGGCACCAACACTCCGAGGGCAGGGCTGAGGAGGCACCAACACTCCGAGGGCAGGGCTGAGGGGCACCAACACTCCGAGGGCAGGGCTGGGGGGGCACCAACACTCCGAGGGCAGGGCTGGGGGGGCACCAACACTCCGAGGGCAGGGCTGAGGGGCACCAACACTCCGAGGGCAGGGCTGAGGGGCACCAACACTCCGAGGGCAGGGCTGAGGAGCACCAACACTCCGAGGGCAGGGCTGAGGAGGCACCAACACTCCGAGGGCAGGGCTGAGGGGCACCAACACTCCGAGGGCAGGGCTGGGGGGGCACCAACACTCCGAGGGCAGGGCTGGGGGGGCACCAACACTCCGAGGGCAGGGCTGAGGGGCACCAACACTCCGAGGGCAGGGCTGAGGGGCACCAACACTCCGAGGGCAGGGCTGAGGGGCACCAACACTCCGAGGGCAGGGCTGAGGGGCACCAACACTCCGAGGGCAGGGCGGAGGGGCACCAACACTCCGAGGGCAGGGCGGAGGGGGCACCAACACTCCGAGGGCAGGGCTGAGGGGCACCAACACTCCGAGGGCAGGGCTGAGGGGCACCAACACTCCGAGGGCAGGGCTGAGGGGCACCAACACTCCGAGGGCAGGGCTGAGGGGCACCAACACTCCGAGGGCAGGGCTGAGGGGCACCAACACTCCGAGGGCAGGGCGGAGGGGGCAGCACCAATGCTGGGTCCCACCAACAATCTTCAAACAGCCTCACACAAACGCCCCATTCCCCAGCCATGGCCCTGTTTATATTGAAGATGTACCTGAATAAAGGAGAGAGGGTCCCTCTGTACAAGACTCTGGGTTTCTCCATCTATTAATGAAATCTGTTCCATCCTCTTGTTTAATGCTTCAGAACAGCTTCTAATCTGTGAGAGAGCTCGGAGCCCCTCCTCATCGATCAGTTTCAGTGCGTATTCTTCATCTTCTTCCAGCTGTCTCCTCCATTCAGAGAAGCTCTTCGATAGCTTTCCTTTCAGCTCATTGATTCGTGTCTGAAACCCAAACCAACTCTCATTACAAACGTCCCTTCCACACAGCTGTTACCCTGAGCACACGGCACTCTCCAGGGACGGGACAGTTTGTTTAGATCACAACTCGATCACCCGTTAAAGATAGACAAGCAGTGGGGGGTGTCTACTGGGAGAGAAAACAGAGTTTAACCAGAGTTGCCGTGAGCCTTCTTAAAAAAAAACCTGCAAAGGAGTTAACCCTTTCCACTGACAGCTGTTTAAGTTCACCAAGCAGCAACTTTAGTGTTGCTGAATGAAATTTAAAGATATTGGACATTATTAAATTTAAGTTTCTTAATTTTAAGTTAATATTTCCCCACAGTGAATGAAGGAAAATTATGATTTGATAAATTAACCCCTTGGGTTGTTAAGCAGAGCCACAATGGATTCTCTGCTTTCTTTTGTTATCTGGAAGTCACCTTGTAAACTAATTGTAGCACTTCTGTCTCTAATGATCAAACTCGGTGTAAACCACCTAGCCTGGGAATCACTGGTTTCTGAAATTGGAGTTAAGATAAATTGATAGAAATGAAATTGAACATTGACAAAACCGGTCAGTTCAACAGTACTGCTTTTTGGGTTTTGGGATAATTTTGAAATGACAAAATGGACCCAGGCACTATATATTGGGTTACTTTCGGGAAAATAAAAGATCCTCTAAATTAATGATAAATAAGAAGTGTTAATAACTTGGACCAAGTGAGAACGTGTGATCTATGCTTTCTATCTTAAATATTGTACTGGACAGTAAAGTTCCTCCAGGGCTGATGAATGAGATATGAATGGTAATTAATGGGATGTGTACAATGGAGAGAGGAAGTGATTGAGGGTGTAAGATAGAAGCAGGAAAATTACACCACCAAATGAGAATGTTCCTAGCTTTCTATTGAAAGGCAGAAAAGTGTAAAGAGTAGTAAACGGATAGCTTTCTCTCGGAGACATTAGTGTCCCTGCATTGACACATACTCCACCGAGAAACTATATAATGAATGAAACAATCAGAATAGAGTTAAACACACTGGTACCTGTTAGAGGAATTGAAATTGAAGTTTAAGTGAAGAGATACATGGAATTTGGATTGGACAGCTGAGGGCGTCTTTGGGCTTGTGTGTTCCCAATTTCCAGAGGTAAGGGCTAGACACAAACAGGATTGTGGGAGGGTCGATATGACACCCTTCATGATCAAGAGGGAAACCCACAAACCACATAAACAATATCCTACTTAATACTGGATGGTTAAGAGCAGTATCAGATAGCCGAAGAGCAGCGTGGGAAGCCGTACTTACCCCAAAGGATAAGTCCGTACAGATTGTTAAAGACGGTGGATTAAACCCTGCGGGCGGCATATTAACGGAAGGAGAAGAACATCAGTGTGAACTAGCGGTAGAGGATGAGGAAAGTTGTGGGGTAAAAGATAGCCCACTTGAAGGGGAATGTGAAGTAATGCTTGTCGATGGTTCTGGGGAATTTAGAAGTGGTCCACCCCATACGGGATGGGCAGTCGTGAGGAAGGATGGTCGGGTGGTCCGACAAGGGGCTCTGGAAGGAGGGGACTCCGCCCAGGTAGCGGAACTGGTAGCTCTTATCGAAGCATTACAGGCTTGTCAAGGGAAACGAGTGAATATTTACACCGATAGTCGGTGCGCATTCAGCGTAGTCCATGATTATATGGCCTCATGGGCTCGGGGGTTTATAACATCCTCAGGGTGGTCACATTATACATGAAGTGCTAGTAAAGGCATTGGTGGAGGCTGCAGGGCTCCCACTGGGAGGGAGCAGTAGTCAAGGTAAAAGCACATCAGAATGGGGGCGATTGGATACAGAAAGGATACGAATGAGCGGATATGGCGGCTAAAGGGGCCGCAGGAAATATGCCCCCTTCTCCGGCCCCGGTGGTAGCTTGCGCCATCGGACCAGAGGAAATAAATATGGTGCAACTGCCCGAAGATACGTCAAAGGAAGAGAGAGGTGTTTTGGAGAGTCACAGGGCAAAGGAAGATGGGACTGGGGTATGGGAGAGTCACGGGGCAAAGGAAGATGTGACTGGGGTATGGGAGAGTCACGGGAAAAAGGAAGATGCGACTGGGGTATGGGAGACTCATGGGGCAAAGGAGATGTGACTGGTGTATGGGAGAGTCACGGGGCAAAGGAAGATGTGACTGAGGTATGGGAGAGTCACGGGGCAAAGGAAGATGTGACTGGGGTATGGGAGAGTCACGGGGCAAAGGAAGATGTGACTGGGGTATGGGAGAGTCACGGGGCAAAGGAAGATGTGACTTGGGTATGGGAGAGTCACGGGAAAAAGGAAGTTGCGACTGGGGTATGGGAGAGTCATGGGGCAAAGGAGATGTGACTGGTGTATGGGAGAGTCACGGGGCAAAGGAAGATGTGACTGAGGTATGGGAGAGTCACGGGGCAAAGGAAGATGTGACTGGGGTATGGGAGAATCACGGGGCAAAGGAAGATGAGACTGGGGTTTGGGAGAGTCATGGGGCAAAGGAAGATGTGACTGGGGTATGGGAGCGTCACGGGGCGAAGGAAGATGTGTCTGGGGTATGGGAGAGTCACGGGAAAAAGGAAGATGCGACTGGGGTATGGGAGAGTCATGGGGCAAAGGAAGATGTGACTGGGGTATGGGAGAGTCACAGGGCAACGGAAGATGTGACGGGTATGGGAGAGTCACGGGGCAAAGGAAGATGTGACTGGTGTATGGGAGAGTCACGGGGCAAAGGAAGATGTGACTGAGGTATGGGAGAGTCAGGAGGCAAAGGAAGATGTGACTGGGGTATGGGAGAATCATGGGGCAAAGGAAGATGAGACTGGGGTTTGGGAGAGTCATGGGGCAAAGGAAGATGTGACTGGGGTATGGGAGAGTCACGGGGCAAAGGAAGATGTGTCAGGGGTATGGGAGAGTCACGGGAAAAGGAAGATGCGACTGGGGTATGGGAGAGTCATGGGGCAAAGGAAGATGTGACAGGGGTATGGAAGTTAGAAGGGGCAGACCAGGTGGTAGCCCCCGAGTGTATCAGGCAGAATTTACTAGAAATCTATCATGGGGATATACATCAGGGACGTGGCAAAGCACTGCCAGAGGTGCCTGATCTGTGCGCAGTATAACCCAGGAAAGGGGATAAAGGTTCGTATGGAAATCACCCGAGACCGAAGGGACCATGGGAAAACCTACAAATCCATTTCACCGGTCCCCTTCCAAAGAGTAGGGGAAAGACCTACTGCCTGGTGATAATGGATCACTTCACTCGCTAGGTAAAGGCCTTCCCAACACGAGATTGCACCGCCGTTACAGCCGCCAGCATTTTGGCAAAGGAGGTGATACCTCGGTGGGCGGGTCCC
Organism: Somniosus microcephalus; assembly: GCF_052327205.1. Taxonomy (NCBI): domain Eukaryota; kingdom Metazoa; phylum Chordata; class Chondrichthyes; order Squaliformes; family Somniosidae; genus Somniosus; species Somniosus microcephalus. The sequence continues at coordinate 243,115,569 of NC_140994.1, forward strand.
CCTACAAATAGATACAGCCCAGGGGACCCACTTTATTGGTAGGATCATGAAGACGGCATGTCAGTTACTGGTGGTAAAGCAGAGGTTCCACATACCTTACTACCCTCAGAGTTCCGGAATACTCACAATGGCGGCCTGGTGGACTGCCGTGTTGGCGATCACCCTCCTGACAATTACAGTAGCGTGGGAGGCGCCCACCGTGCACATCGATAAAAGTACTTGATTACATCCAGAACAATACATGCAACTGCCACAGGGGGGGAAAGGGGAATGGATAAAGAAACCCAATATATGGATCACGGACCGGGTCCCCGCACGTACCCATACGACCAAGGTATGGAAAATAAATCCCAAATGTAAAATGGGACAAGGATACTGGGACACTATCTGTGGCAGCAACCCTGAACTGTCCGCCCCCGGTCAACCAGTCCAATTGGAACAGCCTCCCTGCCCATCACAAAGGGAAAGTTCAGTGTCCGGCGCCCCGGGCGGTTGGTCCTACGGCACCACGTAAGCAGACTCCTTCAACTCGGTCTGGATCCCTGTTATCGGACCCAGAAGTGACAATTATACACAACTACAAATTAGCGTGAATACTGATGGAGATATAACAGTCACCGGCATATATGATGACGACGGACTGTGACGTTGGTTATACTCCTGCTCGCTGCACAAAGGACAGCGCGGAAAAATGAGGGGTGTGGTCATCAGTACCGTCAACATTATAGCAAGGTGGACTAAATTTCCCCCATTCATTTGGGAACCAGGACTTGTGAGACAATATTGCCAAGAATTGTGTAGCGATGTTCTTAAGCGGTTGGGATGTACTGATATAAGATGCATTGATTTAACAACATGTGGATATTAAAAGCCGTCGCGATGTCCCACCACGGTGCCATCTCCAATGGATGGCATGATCAGTGTCGGGGGTCCGAAGGCACTGTTACATGATGTAACTATGGTCACTTTAGAAGTAATCTATAACCTGAGCAGTATAGTGCCAGCGTTAGAGGCCAATGGTGGTGATCACCCAGCATCAATTACTTGGGCTAAGCATAAATTGCAGCGATTACTTAGTGATTATAAGGACCACATAGCCCCTGAAGTAGAGGCCCCCAAGCGGCGGCAGAGACTGAAAATATTAGGGGAAGTGGGGGGCTTGTTTGTAAGTGCCAACTTGGTCCTAAATTCATGGCAAATCACGGGCCTGGGTAGCTATGCCTCCTGGGTGGCGCAGGAAAGCGCCAAGGGTCTGCGGTTCACAGCTCAGGGAATGGAGTATGCGCTTACGGCAGTAGAAGTGCAGGGAATCTGGTTAAAGAGAGGTATAGAGGTCCTAGGGAAAGCCGTAATGAAGGCGAGTGATTTACAGTCCAAGGGGCGAGCATGTGATATGCTGGCTTGGGACTTGATTGACAGTGTTGAATCAGACATTGAAGACATCAGGATTGGGACGGTGCCCCGGCAGGCGCAGAAGGAAGTCAGCAGTCTTAATCTGATTAACTGGGAGGAAGATAGACAGGAACTCCTGGTAACCCGACCAGCAGGCAGGGGGTCCTGCAGATGTATTTAGATTTCGAATGCTGATGCCACAGGGGCACAAGAATGGGACATATAAATGGGGATGTAAAGTAGAGTCTCTGGGAGTGGTCAGAGGTGAATCGGCGTACCAGGTGGGTACCCGCGGATACGTAGCACCTGGCAAGAATGGCAACCTCCTTATGACCACGGATGAGTGCTGTACTGTGTAGATTTCAACAAACCCAGTACAATAGCAAAATGCTGGAAGCCTGTTTGGCCCAGTGGTAGGGGCGAGGTGCAGTTGGACCTAGAAGCACAGACACACCTGTGAGTTTCAATTTAACTTTGGAAAAGACATTTACTTTGGACAATGAGCGTCTCGATAGGTGATTTAACGGTGAATAGATGATTTAACTTTGGACATTGAGACTTTGTGTTTTAATGGGTTTCGATGGATCTTCAATGGATAAGACAACGATGCCAATTTTGCCGGAATAATGGACTTCCTGGCCTCAATGAAAAACATTTTAACCTTGGGCAAAACACATCAGCAGTAACACTAAATCACATCAAATATGTACCACAGGGAGGGGGAGAAAAGATAAGGAGTTGTCTTCCATCCCCCAGCCCTGTACGTGTCCTGTGGTTTGGATTACTGGGTGTGGATTGTTGGGGGAAGGCCCAGACGGGGGAAGGCCCAGACTCGAAAAGGCGGGAAGGAAGAACTGTAAGAAGGAACCAGACTAACAGTTTTGGGTTGAACCTAATCCTTTGTGTCATCTACGATTTTGTTCCTGTAAAACCCAGAGTCAAGGTACCCTTGTAAGGACGAGGAAACCAAACACCTTCCATATCTTGGCGACTGTGGCAAGGACTCTTGAGGTGTGGAGCAAAATAAGGCACAAAGGGCAACAAACCCTTGGGAGGCTAAGGTAGTCTCAGGGATGCTAAAGTAGTCTCAGGGAGGCTAAGGTGGTCGCAGGGAGGCTAAGGTGGTCTCAGGGAGGCTAAGGTGGTCTCAGGGAGGCTAAGGTGGTCTCAGGGAGGCTAAGGTGGTCTCAGGGAGGCTAAGGTGGTCTCAGGGAGGCTAAGCTAGCCAGAGTAAACATTTCTGAGCCAGGGGCAAATGAAATGATGTACTCTCCGCAGGAGAAAGCGGCAGAGTGGGCGGTTAGAAGTAGCCGTAGGAAGTCTATGGGGGCTAAGGTAGCCTCGTATATATGTAGCAAGTTAGACATTTCTGAGCCATGGGCACGAGAAATGTTACACTCTGAGGATCCGCAGGAGGAAGCGGCAGAGTGGGCGGTTAGTGTTAACCATAAAAGAACGAGAGAGAAGGCGATTTGGCTACTGTGTCTACAGAAGCAAACCTCAATTCTCAGGGAAAAGGTGAAACAGCTGGAAGATGAGAAAAGGGAACTAGAAACCAAGGCAAGCGATAAGGACGCCGTCATAGAGCGACTGACGAAAGATTTAAGTGAAGAAAGGCAGGAGAGAAAGGTTAAGGAGGAGAGGGCGCAGAACAATTTTGAATACTTACAGTGTCAGGTGTCAGAGGGTAAGAGGCTGGGTCAGACTCACTGCGAACAAAGTGAAAGGAATCTAGAAAGAGGCGAAGAGGCGGAGGAACGATTGAAAGGTATCAGGGCAGCGAAATGAGTAGCCCAAACTCTGGGTTCTGAGGGAGCAGATCACAGGCCTTGTAATGAAAAGATCTGTAAGTTGACCTTAAAACTATCCAGGGCCAGAGGGATGGTTCATCTCATGTCGCCTGGAGAGGTTGTGGAAGACTGGGATATGGAGAGTAAAGAATCAGATGATGGGCCCCCGTACAGCGAGCATCGGCCGGCTCCCGAAGCACCGGGACCACCGAGACCAATGTGTCCCCTACGACAGCAGAAGTTCGGTCTGCCACCAGTGGGCGGTGGCCCGGTGCCGTTGCAGAACGATTATGTGCTCCCATTTACACCGCTTCAGCTACAGGGAATGCTGACGAGTGTGGCTAAATTAAAGCAGGGAGGAGGCGCCTCCGTTCATTTCGCCAATGTAGAGCAGGTAGGGGGCATTAATAACTGCAACAAGCAGGAGATGAGGAAGTTGATGCTGTTCTCTCTAGAAGGGAAGCGATATCAGAGTTTGTCGGCAGCCACCAAGGGGGAGGAACCATGCACGGCTTAAAAGATGAGATCTTGGTAGCACTGGGGCACAGCCAAGGTAGTCCGTTGTTGCAGGTGGAGCAGACGAGGCAGCAGGCAGGCGAGTTACCAGATACTTTTTCAGATAGACTGTGGCCGACTTACGTGAGGGCCACTGGGGGAGATCTAGTGCGCGCAGAATTAAGAGGGGCTCCCAGGAATCATTGGCTGAGGACCGTAGTGTCCAACAGTTTGCCGTGAATCAGCGCAAAGGCTGAGTCATGGTTTGACCCAGAGGGCCTCCACAATACGGAGATGGGTGTGCTGAGGAAGCTGACTCTAGCTTTCAAGTCAGGACAAGGGAGGAAGAGGAGAAACACAGGGGGAAGGTGCACGAAGTGAAAGGGAATGTGAGGAGTAAAAGGGAATGGAGACAGGAGGGAAGTAATGCGGGTCGATCCCAGGTGTGTTGTAACTGTGGGAAGTTGGGACACTGGAGTAAGGAGTGTAAGCTCCCGAAAGGGGGGAAACCAGGGCACGAGGGTCCCGAGGTAGAGACAAACCGAGGGAAGGTAGAAGACGACCCAATAAAAATCTTAGTGGCCGCATTACAGCAGGTTCTGGGCAAGGATAAAGGGAAACTGGATGTTGCTGTGGGTGACAGAGGACCCAGCGCGTCTGCACCCTCACTGTGACGGGGCCGCGCCCAGCCCGAGTACCTGTGTCCGCTCATCTACAATGAGTGGGGTGTGGAAATATGATTTTGCCCTTACTAGTGCATGATGGGATACTTGACATCTAATGTATTTTTGTATCATTGCCGCTGGACTAAAGTCGAGTCAGCAGCAATTAACGTAATCTTCTGACCTATTGCAAAAGTTAATCACAAACTGCTAGAACAATACATTGCAGAACTATTGGGTAACCGCACCACGTTTTGTACGCTTGCAAACTGAGAGGTGATAATGACACCTGATCAAAGAGTGAAAAGTTCTGTTAAAAGTTAATCTCGTTCTGCATGAATACTGAAATAGCTTTGTACAGAGTTGACTTGCTAACTTTTATACATGATCATATGGAACTTGTGTTCTTCACTGTATAAATATGATAATCAGACATGAGTAAGCAAATCATTTTTGGTAACAAGATTCAGACAGAACCTCCTGACAGAATGTAATTAACTAACCTTGTCTGAAGATATTTCTGTCCTGCTGACCTTCTGATTGTCCTTGTGCCAAACTCTTAATTTGTTTTAACTCTTAATTCATTTTAAAATGCTACAATCCCATTACAGGTGATTTATGGAGCACGGGCTTGTTTGAGTGTATAAATATGCTGCATTCACAGATGTTCTCTGGAGTTGTGAGCCGAGCCATTGACTGGGCTCTCGCTCCCCTTGTGCAAGTCAAAATAAAGCTTTGCTTATCTGACGGTATTTACGTGTTTCAGAGTCTTACTCGGAGTCGAGATTTCGACGGGGCAGACCATGTGTAGATGTGAAAGTGGAGACCGTTAGGGGAAGGTATTTGGTAGATACAGGCGCCTCTAGCACGGTGGTCCACTCACCAAATCCGACCACTTCCCCATGGTCGAGCGGGGTCCCATTTACACTAGCAGGTTTCACAGGTAATGAACAGGCTGGGGCGGTATCGAAACCCTTAACAATAGAATTAACAATAGAATTAGGACCCAACGTAACAATATGGGAAGGGAATCAGAAGGCTGATGTACCTGCCAAAATGGGGGTAGGGGAAGGGATACCTTGGGACCCGTACCGATCTGGACAGATCATGGCTGTAAAAGGGAAAAGAGAGAGCCAAGGAGGTACAATTGCCACCCGATTTGAAACAGGCTCAGCTGCAAGATGCAGTCCTTAAAATGGTAATTAAGGATAAGGAATGTGGGAAGCCTGTAGAGGGACCTTTGGAGCAGCAGATGTAGCAGTGAAACAGGGGATGTTAGTCAAGGGCAATAGGTGGGTCGTGCCCGTGCAGTACAGGGAAGAATTTTTGCAGCTAGCTCATGGGGGTCCGGGGGCCGGACATACAGGGCCAGAAACGACTTGGAATAAAGTGGAGGCTGTGGGATGGTGGCCCCAGCTCAGGGAAGATGTAAGGGATTATTGCGAGAACTGTTTAGTGTGCGCGGCGAATAATCCAGACCCCCACCGAAGGACGGTTCCGTTGGGACACACAAGGAGGGTAGAGGGACCATGGCAGTCTACACAGGTAGATTGCATTGGGCCACTGCCCACCACAAGTAGGGGCAATAAATATTGCCTGGTATTAGTGGATACTTTCTCGAAATGGGTGGAAGCTTTTCCTTGCAGGGCAGCGACAACGTTAAACACGGCGAAGATTCTAGTGAAGGAAGTGTTTTCCCGGTGGGGACTGCCCCTGATAGTAGTCAGATCAGGGAAGTCATTTCACCGGACTAGTAATGCAGGACACCCTGAAGCTGCTGGGAATACAGGGAAAGTGGCATGTGATGCATAACCCCCAATCATCGGGTATAGTAGAGAGGATGGACCGGACCTTAAAAGAGAGGCTTAGGAAAGAGATAGGAGAGGTCCCGAAGAGATGGGATGAGGTCCTACCCCTGGTCCCAATGAACATCAGAGCCAGTCTCTGTAAAAGTACGGGACACTCTCCGCATGAGTTAATGACAGGGGGGTCGCTGAGAACCCCGACTCATGTGTTGGTCCTGGTCCTGACCCAAACACAGGTTCAGCAGGTCACACGGGACAGGTTTGTTAGAGATCTGTACCATACTCTAAGGGGGCTGCATTGGGAGGCAGCTAACAATATGGGAAGGCAGCACCAACAGAATAAAATGCTGTTGGAACCACGAGTGGAAGGTAGGGGACCAGGTAATGGTCAGGAATTATGCCAGAATCGGGGCATTCGAGCCATTATTTAAAGGACCCTATAACATCGTGGATAAGGCAAGTCCTGTGGTCGATGCGATCCAGCTGCCGAGGCGAGTAAAATGGTTTCACATTAACCAGTGCAAGCTGTACGACTCCGGAGAGAGAAGCACAAAACGGGCCAAGGCCCAAGGAACCGTAATGAGTTTGATCAATGTGAGCCTTTCTCCCGTGCTGTGGGATGGTGAGGATGACTCAGAGGGCGGAGCGGTGAGACAAAGTAGTCGGGTGCCGAGACCCAGGGTGCTCTGGACACCTCCTCCTACTCCACCCCCGGGCCTCAAGAATCCCAAACATCAGGACAAGAAAAAACGAAAGCAGTGATTGAACCAAAGTGTAAATATGTGTATCAGTTAAGTGTGACCTGTGAAGGGGAGACCCCTCACAGAGCAGTGTTATTCTTTTGTTTTGTTTTTACAGAAACGAATCGAATCAAGGACGCGAGATGAGGTGGACGCTGCGGCTGAGCGTGTAGATGATCCTGCTTAAAGCAGGGTGGGGATATCGGGGAGACACCGAGACATTCTTTACATACGGGTGTATGGGAGGAACTGGCCCCACCGTAACTCAGCGGGGGCAACACGGGGTGATAATGGTACAGTTACATACTCCCACGTTGGGAATTGGCCGGGTTGGCTAAGGTCGAACTCGGCCAAGTATTCAAGGCGAACCGGGGACAAGATTTGGGAAGTGTCAGTGTCCTGCCCAAAGGTAAACATCAGGACTAAGAGGGTACGGGTGAAAGAGGGTAGACGGGTTTGTCTGGAATGTAAGGGAGCACCCCCATGGGATGGTGGTGGTCGTTGCGGAAAACAGACAAAGGTAAAAATAATGCATCCACGGAATGGGAAAAGTTGGATAATAATTCAAACAGACGGACCATGGGAACTAAGGAAGGGGTAAAATTGTATTGGGATAAAAGGTGGAAGAAGGAGCAAGGAGTTTATGTGTTCATGGTCGGGTCGGGGCACAACTGCAAAGGGGGGGTTGCCATTACTTTCAAATGGCAGTGGCAGGACTCCGGATCAGGAGTGAATTGGACTCAGAGTTTTGACTCTTGCGTGACCCCGGATCCTCCAAAAGCAGTCAATGCGACCGAACTGGTCGCGAGCAAGATGAAGCCTCTACCGAAAGCCCCAGAGACTCAGGGTCCAGAGGTCAAATGTCCCGTGACAGCACCCGGGCCTAAAACTGGGCTGGTGTTGATCCCAACAGGAAAAATAATGGCCCAGAAATTCGGGTCTCCACGGGTGAGCACGCACGGGGTAATTGCCCGTAAGCCCAATGGAAGTGCCGGTTTCATGCATGCACTGCGCCTGCGTGGGAAACCGGCACTTCCATTCCCCTGAAAGAAGGGGTTCAGAAGTCGAACGCGTGCGCAGGAGAGGCAGCGCGTGCGCTTAGAACTTACGTTTTTTTTGCAGGTTTTCCCAGGAGGGTAAGTTTCCAGAAGTTAGACATGTAAAAAGCAGTCGCAAGGCCTGCTTTTTACAAGGTAAGTGGTGAATTAATTAAAATTAAAACATTTTTTCCACAGGTTTATTATTTTTAAATACTTTGAAGAAAGGTAAGTTTATTTTTAGCCCCGTTAGAAAATGTAATTAATTTTTTCAAAATTTAAATTACTGTATTGTTTAAAATAGTTATTTCATGTAATTTATAGTTTATTTTAAAAATGTGATTTTTAAAAAATGTATTTGAAGATTTAGTGATGTTTTGGGGCTTACAGTATTTATAGGTTTGACAGGTTCCTGTCAAACTTATGAATGAAGCATTCCCTGCTACCAATGGCTCTCCATGGCCCACGTGATCCCAGGGGATGCATCGAACTAACTGCGCCCCTGGGATACGCAAGCACTGTGCGCCAGCAGTTGGAAGAGGCCCAGGATTGGAATCCCACGCGGGCCCACAGCTCAATGGCTGGCGCGGTAGGAAAGTGCAGGTCGGGGGCTAGCACCCACGGGAAGCCCCTGACCCGAATTTCTGGGCCGATGTATCATACCGTATATTATGAAGTAGTGTCGGTTATTCTTAATTTAACGGAGTTACAGTTGCCCCGGTGGTGCCTGCCAAAAGTTGTATGAAAAGTTGTTAAAAGGAATGTTCAGACAATTCTACTAGAGGAATTATGGGGACAAAAGTCAGGTGGGAGCATATATTCTGGTAAATAACAGCCACACGGGCTGGGGGAGACGAAAAAGGGGACTGATTAATGATGTGGCCACGGTGTTTAATGCAGGGATGTCACTGGTCAACAGTATGGACAACGTGCAGTTGCAATTACAAGTAAATAAACTAAGGGACTAGCTGAGGAAAATACTGGGGGGGCGGGTAATGACATTGAGGGTCAGGAATTGCAGGAAGACCAGGTGATGACGATTCATCTAAAGGAAATGGTAGCTGAGCTGGAGACTCATGCTCAGACCATCAATGTATTAATAAAGGAGGGCCGAAATGTGTCGGATCGGGCTGCCCAAAATGATGTGTGTGTCATGTACGGGGCCTGGTTGTTAAACGAGGGGCGCAGTAATTTAAAGGATAATCCCCATCTCAGACCACAAACACATCGGTATCACAGTTAACGGTACTTCACCGAACCTCCAAGAATACATATCACGTTTTGGCTACGATATCCTGCCGTTACCCGAACATTTGGTTAAGCTATTAGTTGTCCCTAAAACATTATTACGTGTTACAGCAAAAGAATGAGAAAGAAAGGGAGGAAATTGAAGAGGTGATTAACCCTCCATGGTGTGATGTGGGACTCAACATTGAGGTCCCTCCTTGGATTCGAATCGCATCGCATGTGTTGGTAATTGTACAATTGTGTATTATGTTGTATCTATTAATCTTGTCATGTAAATTAAAAAGGAAGACAAGAAGGGGGAAACTTAAAAGATTGAAACGGGAGGTTCAGAGTGTTTGAACCGAATGTATGTATGTATGTAATAAAAGTGAAATGTAAAGGTTTGGTTGAGACCAGCAATGCACCCAAAGGCAAAGAAGGAGTAGAATTCGTCAAGAGTAACGTCTCTAGTTTAAAAAGAGACATTAAATGGAGGAATGTAGATTTCAAAAAACCCAGTACAATAGCAAAATGCTGGAAGCCTGTTTGGCCCAGTGGTAGGGGCGAGGTGCAGTTGGGTCTAGAAGCACAGACACACCTGTGAGTTTCAATTTAACTTTGGAAAAGACATTTACTTTGGACAATGAGCGTCTCGATAGGTGATTTAACGGTGAATAGGTGATTTAACTTTGGACATTGAGACTTCCTGTTTTAATGGGTTTCGATGGATCTTCAATGGATAAGACAATGATGCCAATTTCGCTGGAACAATGGACTTCCTGGCCTCAATGAAAAACACTTTAACCTTGGGCAAAACACATCAGCAGTAAGACTAAATCACATCAAATATGTACCACAGGGAGGGGGAGACAAGAGAAGGAATTGTCTTCCATCCCCCAGCCCTGTACGTGTCCTGTGGTTTGGATTACTGGGTGTGGATTGGAATACAAGAGTTGGGGGAAGGCCCAGACTCGAAAAGGCAGGACGGAAGAACTGTAAGAAGGAACCACACACAGCTCTCTCTCTCATTCGCTCAGAAGCTCTCTCGGAAGCTCTCTCTCTCGGAAGCTAGCTCTGACTACAGCGACTGCCAGGTGTAAGAAGGAAGGGAAGACGGTCATCTCCAACTCCCAGCCCGCAATCAACGCCGGCCACGACCAGCCGGATGGGTGATTGTATATAACAGCTGACTCTACAAGGGGTTTGTGCTGTGTAGGCAGCTGCAGTCAGATAAAGGAGGACGGGGACAGGTCATCTCCGATCCAGGCCCACAGTCCACAACGGTAACGACCGGCTGGATGGGTGATTGTAAGTTTCAGCCAAATCGCAACAGGATTTTGTCTGTGTTTTGTTGGTTTTAATAAACTAACAGTTTTGGGTTGAACCTAAACCTTTGTGTCGTCTACGATTTTGTTCCTGTAAAACCCAGAGTCAAAGAACCCTTGTAAGGACGAGGAAACCAAACACCTTACAAATGAGTCAGAGCACTACATCATGTGTACCTGTAACACCCTGAAACCGATAGATGAGGACTCAGCAGTGGTGGTGATGGTAGAGCCTTTAGGGCAATTCAGGCATCTCCAACTCAGTGGTGTTCTCTGAGCGATGAGAAGAACTACCTCTACGGAGGATTGGTTTGTGCAAATAATCATATGTTTTGCCTTCAAGTTTCAGACTCACCTTGGGTGATTTCCATCTCCCAGGCAGAACCCTCGCCGGCCTGGTCTTCAGCTCATGGTGGGATGACAAGTTGAGTGTGGATGATACACCAGGGAGGGCCGCTAGGGTGGCGGTGGAACAGGCCTTGAATGCCACAATGGAATAAATTGCACGAAGTAAACAGGCCCTCACGGGGAAGAATGGAAGTGGACTTGGCCAATAGAACGGCTAGAAGGCTGGAGGTAGGACATTTAGGACTGAGGTGAGGAGAAATTTCTTCACTCAGAGGGTGGTGAACCTGTGGAATTCTCTACCACAGAATGCTGTGGAGGCCAAGTCACTGAATATATTAAAGAAGGAGATAGACAGATTTCTAGACACAAAATGCATCAAGGATTATGGGGAGAGAGCGGGAATATGGTACTGAGATAGAGGATCAGCCATAATCATATTGAATGGCAGAGCAGGCTCGAAGGACCGAATGGCCTGCTCCTGCTCCTATGTTTCTATGTAGGCTTTGCAGTTATGGAAGATTTCAGGATTGTTATTTAGCGCTTGCAAAGCCACGTGGGTGCAGTCGATGGCGCCCTGCACCATGGGGAAGCCCCTATCCTGGCAAAGCCACATGCGTCCTCGTCCTTCTTCTCTCTGCTCAGAGAGAGGACAATGTAGTCCCTTCTCCTGGTGTAGAGAGCCTCAGTGACCTACCGGATTCAGAGATGGACGGTGAGCAGTGAGATGTTATCTCTGTCTCCTGCTACAGACTGGAAGGATCCGCTGGCGAAGAAATTGAGGGCCACGGTGACCTTGACTGTCACTGGGAGAGCCGTGTTCACCCTGCTCTCAGGCTGCAGGAGATGGCAGAGTTCTGTGACGACCTCCTTGGTGAAGTGTAGCCTCCTAATACACTGCTCCTCACTTAAATGGACATAAGAGGAGTGCTCTGGGAAGACCCGAGGTGGGTAAGGCCTCCTGTTGAGAACTCTCATTGCCCTTCTCCTCCTCCCTCTGCGCACATCTTCTCCACTTTTTCACTTCCACCATTCCCTCTCCCAAAGATACTCGAGCGCGAGGCCGCCGTGACTGTGAGCAGAAGCCTTTAAATAACAATAGCAGCATTTTCCACTTGCAGCAACTTCAGAGTCACATATAGGCCAGACCAGGTAAGGACGACAGATTTCCTTCCCTAAAGGACATTAGTGAACCAGATGGGTTTTTTTAATTAATGGAATTTAAATTCCCCAGCTGCCGTGGTAGGATTTAAACTCACTTCTCTGGATCATTAGTCCAGGTCTTTGGATTACTAGCCCAGTGACATTACCACGACGCTACCATTCCCAGTTGGGACTGAGCCCCAACAGAACCAGCCTGGTTTGGAAGGCCTGTTTCTGATGTGCTCATTGACTCAGTGGGGAGAGAAACCCTTTCGAAATCCAGTTCCACTTTTCCCTACCTTTATTTCAGCTTCTGATCTCCCCAAGTCTCGCTCTTTGCTGGAACAATTCTGCTGGACTCGCCGAAGCTTCTCGATTTCTCTCTCCAATTCTTCCTGTAAAGTTCATTGGAAAGTGTTTAAATTAACAACCTGCATTTATATCGCAATTTTAACGTAGTAAAACATCCCAAGGTGCTTCACAGGAGCGAAATCTGACAAAAATTGACACTGAGCCAAAGGAGGAGACATTAGGACAGGTGAGAAAATGCTTGGTTAAAGAGGGAGGTTTAGAGGAACGTCTTAAAGGAGGAGAGGGAGAGGCGAAGAGGTTTGGGGAGGAAATTCCAGAGCTCAATGTAGTGTATGTAACTGTTCTACCTTTAAGAGAATTATTGTATGTAACCGTCCACCTTTAAGAGAACTATTTTAGGTGTGGCACTACTTTATCTTGGCTGCTGTATACTGTAATACTGACGGTGACCACACCGGTATATAAGTGCTGTGTCAGGATTTATTGGGCAGATTCGCCCTGACCTTCGAATAGTAAAGTCCTGTTAAAGTTACTCTTGTAGTCTGTGTATTAATTCACTATAATACTTACAGACTTTACAGTGGCGACGAGTTCGATCTTACCCTGCGGCAGCGATACATCCAAAGCAGTTACCGAGCGTCGAGAAGAGGCACCCGCCCTCGTCGTTCTGCTGAGAGAAAACTCGAGTCTGCAGAGCAAAGAAGAAGGAAGACTTCAGACACGAAGCCTTCCATCAGCAACAGGCACTAATTGTCCCTTCTGCCATGGTGGTGAGTGAGCCGATCAGCCAAGAGAAGCAAGTCGGCCACGTGGACTGTGAGTAAGGGGAAAAGTAAAAAAAAAATAAACGGAGGATAAGGGCAGTGAACTCGACCACGGTCGGGGGAAAGGAGCCGGACAGAAGTCGGGCCCAGAGGCACTGAGACTGGGGCAGCGTGGAGCACGGAAGCTGTGGTACAAGCGGGAACGCAGCCGGTGTGGGAGACCGGGCTACCAGGGGCTGGGAGACGCAACAGCGTCGTGAGGCAGCTCGACCGCAACCGGCGAAAAAGGCCGGGCAGCTACCGAAGCCGCGAGGCGCTGCGACCGGGATCGTAAGGCGCGGGAAGAAATAAAAATAAATAAACCGCGGAGAACGCAGCCGCAGCCGGGGGAGGAAAGGACCGGACTGCGAGAGGGCTGGGAGGCGCGATTAAAGCCGCTGAGGGAGAGCCGCGCGAGCGGGGGAGACAGAGCCCGAGAGAGAGCGAGCGAGAGCCGAGCGAGCGGGAGAGACAGAGCCCGAGAGAGAGACCGAGCGAGGTTCCGGCCAGCGGCTTACAGCAGCTGCCGTGAAGGACCAGGAGCTGGATCTGTCCGACGCCAACTGGTTGTCCCCAGCGCCGGTTGCCCTGCGAGAAAAGGGAACAAGGAACGCACTGAAGCCGACGCGCAGGCTGCGAACCCCGAAAGCCAGCGGTCGTCGCCCGTAGGAAAGCTTACCCCTCCCGCCAGGGGAAGAAACGCGGGAAGCCGCCAGTAGGCGGGGAAGAAGACAGGAGCGGGAAACCGCCATTTTGGAAGTGGGCGGAGAAGAAGACAAGCGCGGGAAACCGCCATTTTTGTTAAAAAAAAAGTTAACGAACAAATTCGTTGTTGTTTCACAGAAAGATAGTGAAGATGCCTAAGTATGGTAACATCAACAATTTCGATGCCGAGGTGGAAGATTGGGCCACGTACGTAGAACGTATGGAGATATATTGTGAGGCTAATAAAATAGAAGATGAGGATAAAGCTCTCACCTTATTAAACGCAATGGGGGCAAAGACATACGGGCTATTGAAGCATCTCCTATCACCAGCTAAACCGGCGGAGCAGACTTTCGCTAATATTGTTACTGTTCTGAAGAATCATTTGAACCCCACACCACTGATGTTGGCGGAACGATTCAAATTCTATGCGAGAACACAACGGAAAGAGGAAAGCAACGCGGAATACTTGGTCGAACTGCGTAGACTAGCGAAATACTGCCAGTTTGGGGAAAATCTGACAGAGGCATTGAGAGACAAGTTCGTGTGCGGGTTGTCGAAGGAAGGAACACAAAAGCGTCTGCTCGAAGAGAACGATCTTACACTTGATCGGGCTGTCCTTATTGCAGCATCGCACGAAGCCGCAGCAAAAGGCACTGCGAAAATGCAGCTGAAGGCAGCGGTACTCAGTGTGGATAAAATTACTTCAGGTACATCGAAATGTTATCGTTGTGGGAAGACAACACACGACCAGAACCAATGCTGGTTTAAAAACCAGGAATGTAGAAAATGTGGCAAGCTTGGTCACATAGCTAAGTATGCCGGTCGGGACAGAAGACCAACTACAACAAAAAAAAGTCACCGCAGGAAAAGTACAACAAGGTACACAAGGTGGCAGAGAAGAGTTCAGATGAACAGAATTCGGATTCAGACCCAAACGGCCAGGAACTGGGTAGTCTGAGAATTCACAATGTGAGTAAGGAAACTGACCTGCAAACTATCTGGGTCAGGCTAAAAATAGCCGGAGTCCGAGTGAAAATGGAATTGGACACAGGATCAGCCCTATCAGTCATAAATCGAAGGGATTACAACCGGCTATTCTCACATATACCCTTGAGAGATACCAAGATCGTATTGCAGACATACACGGGGCATAAGGTATACCCCATGGGAAAGATCAAAGTCAAGGTGAGAGACAGGGGCAAAGAACACCCAGGAATGGACTTATATGTACTACCTGAGGGAGGTCCACCACTTCTGGGACAGGAGTGGATCAGGGAAATAAACATGGAATGGCACTACCTAAAAGCAATAGCGAGTGAGAACTCGGTGAAGACAATCAGCTCAGACTCTGAAACGGATGACGAAAAGACCAGCCTAGGTGAGAAAGACAAGCCTAAAATGGACATGCTGACTAAGGTTGGGAAAACGAAGGAGTGCATAAATGCTTATGTTTCAGAAGAGAACAAAGTTTCCGAACAGAATTCCACTGAACAACAACAACATAATGTGACAGAGAATTCTGAGTCTGTCCAGGTTACAGACAGGCACAATTCTGAGGAACACCGGGCTCAAACTCAACTCCATTTCAAATTACAACCGCAATTAGAACAATTGAGTTGCCGTCTCGAGCAAGAGATGAAAGCAATGAAAAAGTTCTTTGACACAGAGTGGAAGAACCTGGAAAGACAACAGCCACAGCGGATGGAGAAAAGGAAGCAGGAGAACACAAACCGGCTGCGCAAGGAGACCAAATGAATCAAAGCTGATTCGGGTTCTGAAGGTGCGTGCTCTAATCTGGGGGAACAAGATATTCAGCAACTGAAGGCACTTGTTAGCGGATTGCAGGCAGAAAAGGCTGATTTGGTAGCCAGGAATTCCGAGCTCCTACTGAAGTTGGGTGCAGCATCACCGGACGATTCACGTGTGGGAATTCGAAGGGTGGAGGTTGCGGATGATGGCGAAGGAGAAACAGCAAAGGAGCCCCAGGGCAAGGTTATAAACAGCCCTGCAGCTACTGGAAAAAGGATGAGGTCAGAAGAGTTAACGGTCAGCCAACTCCTTCATATGCTGAGGGACAAGACTCTGAAATGGGAACAATTCGAACATGAGTTTAAATCTTCAAAGGAGAGGGGTTTGGAGCTCTCAAAAGTTGTTGAAATAGCTGAGGCTGCAACACAGACTGAGAAGATGGCAGCAGAGCAACCCTTGAATGCCAAAAGTACACTGACTCACGTCAATGTTGAACAACAGAATGTTGAAGCAGCTGCTACAGTAGAGGGATTGAATAATACAATCAATCAACCTCTGAATGAAGTTGAAGTATTGAAATCACGAATGAGGTCATTAGTAAAAGACTTGCAGGAAGCCCAGAAAAAGCTGGAGGAAGCTGAAAACATGAAGAAGTCTCTTCCAGTGAGATGTCGGGAGGGGGAACAAAAGCTGGCTAACGTCCAGCTGGGCATGGAGAAAATACAAGACCCTCTCGCAGGCCTAGCTCAGGACGACACCGATTATTACCATGTCCTGTTGAACGACACCGAATATAACGATGACCTGTTCTGCCCAGCTTGTGGGGAAATCTTCCGAAGTGCAAAAACCCGGAAGAATCACAAAAAGTCTAAGAAACATCGGGAGATGGTGGCGCTGCTAAGGCAACAGGAGAAAGAGGAGGAGGAACTGTGCATGCGACTGGCAGCGGAGCACAGAGAGTCTCCAAGAAGCAGGAAAGGAAAAGACGAACCAGAAGAAGAAGAAGATGACCCATCTGAACCATTAGCACCTATACTAGATCACGCACGTGGTTCCCCCCGAACGGAGTCAAATCAGTTGGAAGAAGGAAAACTTCCCAACGTACTCAAGTTTTTAGAAGTCAGCAATGCTGGTTCAGAAGTGACGGAAGTTCAAGCTGTTAAGGCCAGTGAAAGGCTATTGGATGAGTCACTCCAGCAAGGTGAACCGATTACACCACAGGGAACTGCTACACCACCGAGGCGTTGTCCGGACCGGGTCAAGAAGCACAGGAGGCGCCTCCACTGAGACTGAGTCTGTGAACTGTTTTCCACAGAGACTGAATCTGTGAACTGTTTCCGCAGAGACTGAATCTGTGAACTGTTTCCGCAGAGACTACATCTGTGAACTGTTTTTGCATAAAGTATATATATGTTATGATGTTATGTCTAATGGGGAATAAGTATGTTGTAAGCTAAAAAGGGAGGATTGTAGCGTATGTAACTGTTCTACCTTTAAGAGAATTATTGTATGTAACTGTCCACCTTTAAGAGAACTATTTTAGGTGTGGCACTACTTTATCTTGGCTGCTGTATACTGTAATACCGACGGTGACCACACCGGTATATAAGTGCTGTGTCAGGATTTATTGGGCAGATTCGCCCTGACCTTCGAATAGTAAAGTCCTGTTAAAGTTACTCTTGTAGTCTGTGTATTAATTCACTATAATACTTACAGACTTTACACTCAAGGCCTAGACTGATGAAGGTGGAGCTGCCAATGGTGGGGCAAAGGAAGTTGGGGATGTAGAAGAGGCCAGAATTGGAGGAACATAGAGTTTTCTGAGTTGGCTGGAGGAGATTACGGAGATGGGGGCGGGTGAGGCAATGGAGGGATTTGAACACAAGGATGAAAATTTTAAAATCAGGGTGTTGCCAGACCAGGAGCTAATGCAGGTCAGTGAGCACAGGGCTGATGGGAGAACGGGACTTGGTGCGAGCTAGGATACGGGCAGCAGAGTTTCAGATGAGCTTTTGTTTATGGAGGGTGCAAGGTAGGAGGCCGGTCAGAGAGCTTTGGAATAGTCAAGTCTGGAGGTAACAAAAACCTGAATGAGGGTGTCAGTAGCTGATGGGCTGAGGCAGGGCGGAGACGGGCGATATTACAGAGGTGGAAGTAGGAGGTCCTCGTGATGCTGAGGATCAGGGGTCGGAAGCTCAGCTCAGGGTCAAATCGGACACCGAGATTGCGATAAGTCTGGTTCTGGCTGAGACAGTGGCCAGGGAGGGGGATGGAATGGATGGCTAGAGAACAGAGTTTGTGGCCGGGACCGAAGACAATTGCTTCGATCTTGCCAATATTTAGTTGGAGGAATTTCCGCTCATCCAGTACTGGATGTCGGAGAAGCAGCGTGACAAATCAAAGATAGTGGAGGGGTCGATAAAGGTGGTGGTGAGGTAGAGCTGGGAGTCGTCAGTGTACATGTGGAACCTGACGTTGTGACTTTTAGATGATGTCGCCGAGGGGCAGCATGTAGATGAGAAATAGGAGGGGGTCAAGGATAGATCCATGGGGGACTCCAGAGGTAACGGTGCGGGAGCGGGAGGAGAAGCCATTGTAGGAGATTCTGTGGCTATGACTGGATAGGTAAGAGTGGAACCAGGTGAGGGCAGTCCCACCCAGCTGGACAACAGAGGACAGGCGTTGGAGGAGGATGGTGTGACACTGTGTCTGTGGTAAACCACTGTTAACCCTGTACATGTCTGTGTGGTAAACCACTGTTAACTCTGTACAAGTCCAGGCATGTCTCAGCCCCTGGCTCCACCCCTAAGCCCGGGTATAAAGGTGACTCACCACCCTTCCCCCGGGAGCTCTTAGGATGGATTCACTAGCAGAGGCATGCTCTAGTTCTTAGTCAATAAAAGCCAACTTCATATAAGTCCATCTCGTAGTCTTTGGTGTTGTTGATAGCGCATCAATTTTATTGACTAATTTTTGACATGGAGCAAATCTTGAAGCCGGAACGTTTAGACCTGGATCCTCAAGCAGCAGATGCAGCCAATAACTTTGAACACTGGCTGAGCTGTTTCGAAGCCTTCCTGGAGGCCTCCAGCACTACCGTCACTACAGATGACGCGAAACGGCTTGTCTTGAACTCATGGGTGAGCCACCGAGTCTACTCGATCATCCGAGACGCCACTACTTACGCGGCCGCCATCGCGACGCTAAAGGAACAATACGTGAGGCCTGTTAACGAGGTCTACGCCAGACACCTCCTGGCTACCCGAAAACAGCGGCCCGGGGAATCGGGCGCCGAATATTTACTGGCACTGAGAGTCCTCGGCCGGGACTGTAATTGCAAAGCGGTGACGGCCAAGGAATGCACGGAAGACCTGATCCGAGACGACTACGTAGCCGGCATCAGGTCCAACTATACTCGGCAGAGGCTGCTGGAACAGAGGGGGCTCGACCTGCAGAAGACGGTGGCCCTCGCTAACTCGTTAGACGTGGCCCTCCAGAACATGGACGCCTACCCCCCTGACCGGATGGCCACGTGGATGCCACGGGAGCAGCCATCTTGGGACCCAGTAAGGCCACAAGCCGCCAGCAGCCCAACTACAGCGGCAATGACCAGAGGCCAGAAATGCTACTTCTGCGGCCAGGCCAAGCACCCCAGACAGCAATGCCCAGCAAAGGACGCGACCTGCTCCAAATGCGGCAAGAAAGGCCACTACGCGAGAGTGTACAGGGCGAAATCGACCCCCAATTCTAGCAGCGCCGCGTGTGAACCATACAGGCCGCCATTTTGGACCCCACCAACCACGTGTGAGCCGTGCGGGCCGCCATTTTGGGCACCACCAGACGAGGGGGAGCCGCCATCTTGGACACCATTTCGGGACCAGGCCCTCGGCGCGGGCGAATACTACAGCGACCCACCGACCTCGACGATGGCCTCCATCACCCTGGACCAATCTAGGCCCCATCAACTAGCCAGGTCCATGATGAACGTAAAGGTAAATGGCCATGCCACAAATTGCCTTTTCGACTGCGGAAGCACGGAGAGCTTCATCCACCCCAACACGGTGTGACGCTACTCCCTATCGGTTATGCGCACACGCCACCAGGTCTTTATGGCCTCAAAGTCCCATACGGCGGACGTCGGCGGCTACTGTGTAGCGACTCTGACAGTGAACGGCGTGGAGTACAGAGAGTTTAAATTCCTCGTCCTGCCACAGCTCTACGCTCCCGTACTGCTAGGATTAGACTTCCAGTGCCATCTGGAGAGCGTCACGATGGCATATGGCGGGCCCCTGCCCCCACTTACAGTCTGCAGCCAGCAGAATTTAAACACGGCGCCGCGCAAAGTATGCAGCCTGTCCACCCTGAAGGTCAAACCCCCCCCCCGTTGTTCGCTAACCTCGCCAAAGACTGCAAGCCAATTGCTACTAAAAGCAGGCGGTACAGTGCCGGGGATAGGAGCTTTATTAAATCAGAAGTAGAAAGACTCCTGAGGGAAGGGATTATCGAGGGCAGCACCAGCCCATGGCGAGCCCAAGTGGTGGTAGTAAAGACCGGCGAAAAACAGCGCCTGGTTATTGATTACAGCCAGACGATCAATCGATACATGCAATTAGACGCATACCCACTTCCCCGCATATCTGACATGGTCAACCAGATAGCACAATACCGGGTATTCTCGACGATTGATCTGAAGTCGGCATACCACCAGCTCCCCATCAGGCCTGAGGACCGCCAGTACACGGCCTTCGAGGCTGACGGTCGCCTCTACCACTTCCTCCGAGTCCCCTTCGGCGTCACCAACGGGGTCTCGGTCTTCCAAAGGGAGATGGACCGGATGGTTGACCAGAACGCGCTGCAGGCCACCTTCCCCTATCTAGACAACGTCACCATCTGCAGCCATGACCGGCAGGACCACGACGCCAACCTAGAAAAATTCCTTCGTACGGCCCAATGGCTGAATCTGACATACAACAGAAAAAAATGTATGTTCCGCGCGCCTCGCTATTCTTGGCTGCGTGGTGGAAAACGGAGTCATCGGCCCCGACCCCGACCGAATGCGCCCCCCTCCTGGAACTACCCCCCCCCCCCACTGCCTAAAAGCCCTGAAGAGATGCCTAGGGTTCTTCTCTTACTACGCCCAGTGGGTGCCCAACTATGCGGACAAAGCCCGGCCCCTCATCAAGTCAACCTCCTTCCCCCTGACGGCAGAGGCCCGTGCGGCCTTCACCCTCATAAAAGAGGACATTGCGAAGGCCACAATGCACGCAGTGGATGAGTCCATCCCTTTCCAAGTGGAGAGCGATGCATCCGACTTCGCCCTAGCCGCAACCCTTAACCAGGCGGGGAGACCCGTGGCCTTCTTTTCACGGACCCTCCAGGGCCCCGAAATTCGACACTCCTCAGTCGAGAAGGAGGCCCAGGCGATAGTGGAGGCTGTACGGCACTGGAGGCATTACCTGGCCGGTAAACGTTTCACCCTGCTCACTGACCAACGGTCAGTAGCATTTATGTTTAACAACAGACAAAGGGGGAAAATCAAAAATGATAAGATATTGTGGTGGAGGATCGAGTTATCCACCTACAACTACGATATCTTATACTGGCCCGGGAAGCTTAATGAGCCCCCAGATGCCCTATCCCGTGGGACATGTGCCAACGCACAAGTCGATAGGCTACGGACCCTCCACAATGATCTCTGCCACCCGGGGGTCACCAGGTTCTTCCACTTTATTAAAGCTCGCAACCTGCCTTACTCCATCGAGGAGGTCAGGACCATGACCAGGAACTGCCAGGTCTGCGCCGAATGCAAACCGCATTTTTATAGGCCAGACAGGGCACACCTGATTAAAGCCACCCGCCCCTTCGAACGTCTCAGCGTCGATTTCAAGGGGCCCCTTCCCTCCTCTGACCGCAACACGTACTTCCTCAATATTATTGACGAGTACTCCCGTTTCCCCTTTGCCATCCCCTGCCTGGACATGACCAGCGCCACAGTCATCAGGTGCCTCCACGACCTGTTCGCCATATTTGGCTTCCCCAATTACATCCACAGCAACAGGGGCTCGTCGTTCATGAGCGACGAGCTGCGCCAGTACCTGCTCGAGAAGGGCATAGCCACGAGCAGGATTACCAGCTACAACCCCCGGGGTAACGGACAGGTAGAGAGGGAGAATGCAACGGTGTGGAAGACCGCCATGCTCGCCCTAAAATCCAAGGGCCTCCCAATCTCCCGCTGGCAAGATGTCCTCCCCGATGCGCTCCACTCCATACGATCACTGCTCTGTACTGCCACAAACGCCACCCCTCACGAGAAGATGTTCGTCTTCCCCAGGAAATCCACCTCGGGGACATCACTACCACCATGGCTGACGTCTCCGGGACCCGTCCTGCTCAGGAAACACGTGAGGAGCCATAAGACGGACCCCCTGGTCAAAAAGGTTCACCTCCTCCACGCCAACCCACAGTACGCCTACGTGGCATATCCTGACGGGCGGGAGGACACAGTCTCAATTCGAGACCTCGCACCCTCAGGTACCACCCGAAACACCATCGATCACCATCCACTACCTCCACCCACCACCACTACCCACGACGCACCACCGGGGTGTCTACCACGAACTGACGACATGCCGGTGCCATCCCTACCCCGAGAGGACGACACGCCAGTGCTCCGTCCCACGCGAGAAGCGGCCGCGGGCAAAGAACCGCCGCAACCGGCACCACAAAGATCATTACGGCAGATAAGACCCCCGGAGAGACTTTTGTATACGAACTTTTGAAACACTTCACCCCGCCGGACTCTTTTTAAATGAGGGGTGAATGTGGTAAACCACTGTTAACCCTGTACATGTCTGTGTGGTAAACCACTGTTAACTCTGTACAAGTCTAGGCATGTCTCAGCCCCTGGCTCCACCCCTAAGCCCGGGTATAAAGGTGACTCACAACCCTTCCCCCGGGAGCTCTTAGGATGGATTCACTAGCAGAGGCATGCTCTAGTTCTTAGTCAATAAAAGCCTACTTCATATAAGTCCATCTCGTAGTCTTTGGTGTTGTTGATAGCGCATCAGTGTCAAAGGCTGCAGACAGGTCGAGAAGGATGAGGAGAGATAGTGCATCAGGGTCATCGTCACACAGGATGTCATTTGGGAATTTTTAGTTGGGCTGTTTAAATACTGTGGCAGAGGCAGAAACCTGATTGGAGAGGTTCAAACATGGAGTTGCTGGAAAGAGAGGCACAGATTTGGGAGGCAACAACACATACAAATACTTTGGAGAGGAAAGGGAGGTTATGATGGGGCGGTAGTTTGCAAGGACCAAGGGGTCAAGGTGAGTTTTTTTGAGGAGTGGGGCGATGATGACAGATTTGAAAGGGAGCGGAAGAGTACCTGAGGAGAGAGAGCCATTTACACTATCAGTGAGCATGGGGGCCAGGAAGGGAGGTTGGGTGGTCTGTAGTTTAGTGGGAAGAGGTTCCAGCAAGCAGAAGGTGGGTCTCATGGACAAGATGAGCATGGAAAGGGCATGAGGGGAGATAGGAGAGAAATTATGGAGAGATGTGAGTTCAGGGCTAGAGCAAGGGCAAACTTGG
The DNA here is from genome assembly GCF_052327205.1 of Somniosus microcephalus. Lineage (NCBI taxonomy): Eukaryota > Metazoa > Chordata > Chondrichthyes > Squaliformes > Somniosidae > Somniosus > Somniosus microcephalus. The sequence goes on from NC_140994.1 coordinate 243,138,690, forward strand.
GGATGGTTTGGTTTGTTGCACTTGGAGAAAGGAGGGAAGCGGCAGAGGGAGCTGAACGATGGCCTCAATCTTGCTGAGAAAGAAGTCCCTGAGCTTCTGGCACTTGTTGTTGGAGGTGAGGGAGGTGGGGCAGAGGAGAGGGGTTTCAGGAGACTGTTGGTGGTGGAGACAAGAAGCGGGGAAGGTGCCTCCTTCCGGTGTAACGGCGGCGGGTTGGGTCTGGGCCGAGTAACCCGCTCAGGAGAGGCAGGCCGGTAATTATAATATTTAAATGAGGCTCCGTGCCTCAGATTTTGGCAGCGATTGGATTTAACGGCTGCGGGCCGTCTATCCCGGGGCTCGGGAATCCCCACAGCTGAAGGGAGGTGGGAGCTGCCAGATCCAGCAGGCAAGTGTTTTTCCAGCACTGCGTGTGGGCCTGGAGGAGCAGGAGAGCTTCCCCCGAACCCTCAAACAAACCTGCCCTTGACCTTCTAGGTGGAAGAGGTTGCGGGTTTGGGAGGTGCTGCCGAAGAAGCCTTGGCGAGTTGCTGCAGTGCATCTTGTAGATGGTACACACTGCAGCCACGGTACGCCGGTGGTGGAGGGAGTGAATGTTTAAGGTGGTTGATGGGGTGCCAAACAAGAAGGCTGCTTTGTCCTGGATGGTGTCGAGCTTCGTGAGTGTTGTTGGAGCTGCGCTCATCCAGGCAAGTGGAGAGTATTCCATCACATTCCTTACTTTTGCCTTGTAGATGGTGGAAAGTCTTTTGGGAGTCAGGAGGTGAGACACTCGCCACAGAATACCTAGCCTCTGACCTGCTCTTGTTGCCACAGTATTTATGTGACTGGTCCAGTTAAGTTTCTGGTCAATGTTGTGCCCAGGATGTTGATGGTGGGGGATTCGGCGATGGTAATGCTATTGAATGTCAAGGGGCGGTGGTTAGACTCTCGCTTGTTGGAGATAGTCATTGCCTGGCTCTTGTGTGGCACGAATGTTACCTGCCACTTATCAGCCAAAGCCTGAACGTCGTCCAGGTCTTGTTGCATGCGGGCATGGACTGCTTCATTATCTGAGGAGTTGTGAATGGCACTGAACACTGTGCAGTCATCAGTGAACATCCCCATTTCTGACCTTATGTTGGAGGGAAGGTCATAGATGAAGCAGCTGAAGATGGTTGGGCCTTGGACACTGCCCTGAAGAACTCCTGCAGCGATATCCTGGGCCTGTGATGATTGACCTTCAATCACCACAACCATCTTCTTTTGTGCTAGGTATGACTCCAGCCAGTGGACAGTTTTCCCCCTGATTCCCATTGACTTCAGTTTTACTAGGGCTCCTTCATGCCACACTTGGTCAAATGCTGCCTTGATGTCAAGGGCAGTCACTCTCACCTCACCTCTGGAATTCAGCACCTTTGTCCATGTTTGGACCAAAGCTGTAATGAGGTCAGGAGCTGAGTGGTCTTGGCAGAACCCAAACTGGGCATCAGTGAGCAGGTTATTGGTGAGTAAGGGCCGCTTGATAGCACTGTCGAAGACACCATCCATCACTTTGCTGATGATTGAGAGTAGACTGATGGGGCGGTTATTGGCCGGATTGGATTACATTGACAAGTCCTGCCAGTCCCACAATACTGCTCTCTGGATTTGGGATAATTTTGAAATGATATAATAAACAAAAATGTGTTGATGACTTGGCCCAAGTTGGGAACGTTTACTCTGTGTTTTATGGGTTGATGATAATATTGTATTGGACAGTAAAATTCCTCCAGGGCTCAGGAATGAGATGAAATGGTAATTAATAGGATGAGTGAAATGGTGTGAGAGGCAGTGATTGAAGGGTTGTGATGGAAGCAGAGAAAGTGCCTCACCAAATGGGGTCGAGGGGCATTGCCCCAGGTGGTTGAAAGATGTGTGAGGGCACCCACGAGTACATTATAGTGAAAGTCAGGAAAGTGCAGGTGAGAATCGTTAATTGATAGCTTTCTCTTGGAGATGTTTGTGTCGCCATCTATACTGAACAATGAGAAAAGGGTATTAGATAGCCTGGCCGCTACCAGAGACATTGGGACCACATGGGGCAGATAAGCAAAGACCTCCAGACAACCCCCGATCTTCTGATCAGATAATCTGGAGAGAGGGAAAACCCAACAACAACAACTTGCATTTATAAAGCGCCTTTAACGCAGTAAAACATCCCAACGTCCAAAAAGGAGACGTCTACCCTTGGGAATGTTGCATGGTGGGAGATGGTTAACAACACAGCTCAGCACCCAGGGGCTAGAATAATATCAGTGAGTTTTGTCACAGCCCAGATAATTGTCCTCATCATTCTAATTGATTCAGTGTGTTGGTTCAAATGGTTAATTAAGAGACTGTCACAGAAAACCCAGAGCTTGGAATTATCTGCTTTGATTAAAGGATGAGGGGAGTTGGAACATCCTGAACCCTCCCTACCTGAGGTTTAACGAAGAGTGCAGGAGGGCATGCCGGGAACAGCACCAGGCATACCGAAAAATGAGGTGTCAACCTGGTGAGGCTACAACACAGGACTACTTGCATGCCAAACAACGGAAGCAACATGCGATAGACAGAGCTAAGCGATCTCACAACCATCGGATCAAATCAAAGCTCTGCATTCCTGCCACATCCAGTCGTGAGTGGTGGTGGACAATTAAACAGCTAACAGGAGGAGGAAGCTCCAAAAATATCCCCATCCTCAATGATGGTGGAGCCCAGCACGTGAGTGCAAAAGACAAGGCTGAAGCATTTGCAACTATCTTCAGCCAGAAGTGCCGAGTGGATGATCCATCTCGGCCTCCTCCTGAGGTCCCCAGCATCACAGATGCCAGTCTTCAGCCCATTCAATTCACTCCACGTGATGTCAAGAAACGGCTGAAGACACTGGATGCTGCAAAGGCTATGGGCCCTGACAACATTCTGGCAATAGTACTGAAGACTTGTGCTCCAGAACTAGCTGCGCCTCTAGCCAAGCTGTTCCAGTACAGCTACAACACTGGTATCTACCCGGCAATGTGGAAAATTGCCCAAGTATGTCCTGTCTATAAAAAGCAGGACAAATCCGACCCGGCCAATTACCGTCCCATCAGTCTACTCTCAATCATCAGCAAAGTGATGGAAGGTGTCATCGACAGTGCTATCAAGCGGCACTTACTCAGCAATAACCTGCTAACTGACGCCCAGTTTGGGTTCCGCCAGGGCCACTCAGCTCGTGACCTCATTACAGCCTTGGTCCAAACATGGACAAAAGAGCTGAACTCAAGAGTGAGAGTGAATGCCTTTGACATCAAGGTAGCATTTGATCGAGTGTGGCATCAAGGAGCCCTAGCAAAACTGAAGTCAATGGGAATCAAGGGGAAAACTCTCCATTGGTTGGAATCATACCTAGCACAAAGGAAGTTGGCTGTGGTTGTTGGAGGTCATTCATCTCAATCACATGACATCACTGCAGGGGTTCCTCAGGGCAGTGTCCTAGGCCCAACCACCTTCAGCTGTTTCATCAATGACCTTCCCTCCATCATAAGGTCAGAAGTGGGGATGTTCGCTGATGATTGCACACTGTTCAGCACCATTCGAGACTCGTCAGATACTGACGCAGTCCGTGTCCATATGCAGCAAGACCTGGACAACATTCAGATTTGGGCTGACAAGTGGCAACTAACATTCGCACCACACAAGTGCCAGGCAATGACCATCTCCAACAAGCGAGACTCTAACCATCTCCCCTTGACATTCAATGGCATTACCATCGCTGAATCCCCCACTATCAACATCCTGGGGGTTACCATTGATCAGAAACTGAACTGGACCAGCTATATAAATACTGTGGCTACAAGAGCAGGCCAGAGGCTGGGAATTCTGCGGCGAGTCTCTCACCTCCTGACTCCCCAAAGCCTTTCCACCATCTACAAGGCACAAGTCAGGAGTGTGATGGAATACTCTCCACTTGCCTGGATGAGTGCAGCTCCAACAACACTCAAGAAGCTCGACACCATTCAGGATAAAGCAGCCCGCTTGATTGGCACTCCATCCACCACCTTCAACATTCACTCCCTCCACCACCGGCGCACTGTGGCTGCAGTGTGTACCATCTACAAGATGCACTGCAGCAACTCGCCAAAGCTCCTTCAACAGCACCTTCCAAACCCGCGACCTCTACCACTTAGAAGGACAAGGGCAGCAGACGCATGGGAACATCACCACCTACAAGTTCCCCTCCAAGCCACACACCATCCTGACTTGGACCTGTATCGCCGTTCCTTCACTGTCGCTGGGCCAAAATCCTGGAACTCCCTTCCTAACAGCATTGTGGGTGTACCTACGCCATATGGACTGCAGCGGTTCAAGAAGGCGGCTCACCACCATCTTCTCAAGGGCAATTAGGGATGGGCACTAAATGCAGGCCTAGCCAGCCAGCGACGCCCACATCCCATCAATGAAGTAAAAAAATAATAAAAATAGGTGAGAACCATTAAAAACACCAAGAGAAGGACTTGGAGTTGGAAATTCCCAATGTACATGTGTGTGTGGGATTGAAAGGGTTAATTTCAAACCAGTCTGTGAGCCGCCAGCTCCAACACAGAGAGAGAGAGAGAGAGAGAGAGAAGCTCGAGTCTCTCGCATGTTGCTGGCTGCTCGCCAGCTCCAAAAGAGAGAGAGAAACCTCGGGAGATGAGGCGGAGCGAGTCTCTCGCAGGTAGTTTTCAGGGTTTGTCTCAGTTAAAGAGATTGTCCGACAGGGCCAGGGTGCTGTGTGTGGCCCGGGGCGGCTCAAATTAAAGGGCAGGTGCCGGGCGGACAATTATTTTGGGCTGCCTGCCAGCACCTGCTCCCTCTCGCCTCCTCCTGCGGGGTGCCGGCCGCGATCGGTCAGCCCGACACTCCTCTTGAGTGCTGGGCTCTTTTGCAGGCACCCCGCTCCCCGGTGGTCCAGCAGGGGCCCGGTGCGTGCTGTGCCGAGCCCCTCCCCTTTAAACAGGAGAGTGAGGCCTGCAGTACCGCCTCGCTCTATGCCGACACACATGGCGCTGTTACACATGGTGCCGCGATACTGAATGGGAGCCCCCCCAGAGGGAGGGGTAGCGCTTCCAGTAGCCCCACCTCCTGCTGGGGGCGTTACCATTCAATCTCCGGTAAGAGGACAATAACTTTTTTGAGGGGCTAAAAGGTGAAGTTAATGCTCCAAAGGGGGCGCGACCCAATTGTTCCCCATTATTCTTTAAATTAGATCATTTAGTGAGATTGAAGCCCTGATTTAGTCAATGATTATAGATATTTTACACTTGCAACCTAAACAATCACTGATGTCAGATATTCACCAAGAGCATATATTCCCTCTTTCGGATATATTCCCGCAGTTGACCCATGACCTTATTGCTCGCTGGCGTGTTGGGCAGCGTCGTGCCCCTCGGTGAATCGAGAAGCCTCTCGGGCGACTGGCACTGTGTCGTCACGAGTTATACCAGCAATGAGACCCGGCCATGGTCAACACGGGGCGGTTCACACACGGACCAGCAGGGAAAGGGCTTCGATTGACGTGTATGTGTATCGGTAAGGGGATCACCAATGGCACAGCATCAGCTATCAAGTGGTCTCGGACAGAGTGAACACCAGTAAAGACAAGGACGCTGAGCCTTTTGCCAAACCCTATATGGGAGACACTAAGAACACTTTGCGTATTCCTAATGGGACACGGGCAATGAGCAGCTCTCGCAATTCCCCTCGGGTCTGGAAATAACATGCTGACTGAAAGGGGGTGAATGAACAGAGAGCCCATGGGGTATATGTGCACAAATCATTGAAGGTAGCAGGGCAGGTTGAGAAAGCAGATAAAAAAGCTTAAGGGATCCTGGGCTTCATGAATAGAGGTATAGAGTATAAAAGCGTGGAAATTATGAAGAACCTTTATAAAAAAACTGGTTCGGCCTCAACTGAAGTATTGTGTCCAATTCTGGGCATGGCACTTTAGGAAGGATGTGAAGGCCTTAGAGAGGGTGCAGAAAAGATTTACAAGAATGATTCCAGGGATGAGGGACTTCAGCTACGTGGATAGACTGGAGAAGCTGGATTTGTTCTCCTTAGAACAGAGAAGATTGAGAGGAGATTTGATCGAGGTGTTCAAAATCATAAGGAATCTGGACAGAGTAGATAGAGAGAAAATGTTCCCATTGGCGGAAGGGTCGAGAACCAGAGGACACAGATTTAAGGTGATTGGCAAAAGAACCAAAGGCAACAAAAGAAAAAACTTTTTTATGTAACGAGTGGTTAGTATCAGGAATGCACTGCCTGAAAGGGTGGTGGAGGCCGACTCAATCACGGCTCTCGAGGTGGGACTGAACAGGACCGGACACAGTGCTCGAGGTGGGACTGAACAGGACCGGACACAGTACTCGAGGTGGGACTGACCAGAACTGGACACAGTACTCGAGGTGGGACTGACCAGAACTGGACACAGTACTCGAGGTGGGACTGACCAGAACCGGACACAGTACTCGAGGTGGGACTGACCAGAACTGGACACAGTACTCGAGGTGGGACTGACCAGAACTGGACACAGTACTTGAGGTGGGACTGAACAGAACTGGACACAGTACTCGAGGTGGGACTGCCCAGAACTGGACACAGTACTCGAGGTGGGTCTGACCAGAACTGGACACAGTACTCGAGGTGGGACTGACCAGAACTGGACACAGTACTCGAGGTGGGACTCACCAGAACTGGACACAGTACTCGAGGTGGGACTGCCCAGAACTGGACACAGTATTCGAGGTGGGTCTGACCAGAACTGGACACAGTACTCGAGGTGGGACTGACCAGAACTGGACACAGTACTCGAGGTGGGACTGACCAGAACTGGACACAGTACTCGAGGTGGGACTGAACAGGACCGGACACAGTACTCGAGGTGGGACTGACCAGAACTGGACACAGTACTCGAGGTGGGACTGACCAGGACTGGACACAGTACTCGAGGTGGGACTGACCAGAACTGGACACAGTACTCGAGGTGGGACTGACCAGAACTGGACACAGTACTCGAGGTGGGACTGAACAGGACCGGACACAGTACTCGAGGTGGGACTGACCAGAACCGGACACAGTACTCGAGGTGGGTCTGACCAGAACCGGACACAGTACTCGAGGTGGGTCTGACCAGAACTGGACACAGTACTCGAGGTGGGACTGACCAGAACTGGACACAGTGCTCGAGGTGAGACTGACCAGAACTGGACACAGTACTCGAGGTGGGTCTGACCAGAACCGGACACAGTACTCGAGGTGGGTCTGACCAGAACTGGACACAGTAATCGAGGTGGGTCTGACTTGAACTGGACACAGTACTCGAGGTGGGACTGACCAGAACTGGACACAGTGCTCGAGGTGAGACTGACCAGAACTGGACACAGTACTCGAGGTGGGACTGACCAGAACTGGACACAGTGCTCGAGGTGAGACTGACCAAAACTGGACACAGTGCTCGAGGTGAGACTGACCAGAACTGGACACAGTACTCGAGGTGGGTCTGACCAGAACTGGACACAGTACTCAAGGTGGGACTGACCAGAACTGGACACAGAACTCGAGGTGGGTCTGACCAGAACTGGGCACAGTACTGGAGCTGGGACTGACCAGAACTGGACACAGTACTCGAGGTGGGTCTGACCGAAACTGGACACATTACTCGAAGTGGGTCTGACCAAAACTGGACACAGTACTCGAGGTGGGTCTGATGAGAACTGGACACAGTACTCGAGGTGGGTCTGACCAGAACTGGACAAAATACTCCAGATGGGTCTGACCAGAACTGGACACATTACTCGAGGTGGGTCTGACCAGAGCTGGACAAAATACTCGAGATGGGTCTGACCAGAACTTGACACAGTACTCGAGGTGGGACTGACCAAAACTGGACACATTACTCGAAGTGGGTCTGACCAAAACTGGACACAGTACTCGAGGTGGGTCTGACCAAAACTGGACACAGTACTCGAGGTGGGTCTGACCAGAACTGGACACAGTACTCGAGGTGGGTCTGACCAGAACTGGACACAGTACTTGAGGTGGGACTGACCAGAACTGGACGCAGTACTCATGGTGGGACTGACCAGAACTGGACGCAGTACTCATGGTGAGACTGACCAGAACTGGACACAGCACTCGAGGTGGGACTGACCAGAACTGGGCGCAGTACTCGAGGTGGGACTGACTAGAACTGGACACAGGACTCGAGGTTGGTCTGACCAGAACTGGACACAGTACTTGTTGTTGGACTGACCAGAACTGGAAGTAGTACACTACGCATGGCTGCTAACCACCTCCTAAATTTCGCCCAGGCGCTAACGAGAGGCTTCATTTTGTTGTGGGTAGTGAAGTGTCAACCAAATTGCTGTTTGTCCGGAGTCACATATAGGCCAGACCGGGTACGGACGGCTGTAATGTATGTACCTTTAAGGGAGGAACTATCTTTTACAGCCCCTGTATACTGCAGTACCAGCAGTGACCACACCTGTATATAACACTGAGTAGTAATCTGTACAGTTAGTTCCAGTATACCCTACGTTCAGTAAACACCTGTTACACCGTTCTCCTGCAGTCCGTGTTTTATTTATATGCGGACGTAACAGTGGCGACGAGCAGGTTCGAACTCACCTGCAGTTCTGCATCACCTCACGGGGATTCGTCCCTGAAGAGCAGCATCTTGGAGGTCGAAGCCAGAGCAATGGGCGTCAACCGCGGGCAACGCCCAGTAATCCATCGGAGATTAGAGAATCACGGGGGAGACTGTCGAGAGCCGGGCTTGGTTCTCCAGTCGAGGTGGTCCAGCAAATCGGGCTGGTAGCAGATAGTGCGCTGACCCTTCCCGGACTGCGGCGGGCTAGAGCTCGACCGAGCGGCACAGTAAGAGGGCCGAGCAGCGTCGACGGGAAGAAAGAGAGAGAGAGGGTGGAGCGCACAGGGCGCGGCCAGTGTTCAGGAGCCGGGCAGCGTTGAAGAGGGAAAGAAAAAGAGACACGCAGAGGGCAGCGTTGAAGAGAGGAAGAGAGAGAGATGCGCAGAAAGCCGCAAGGCGCCGCCATTTGCCACGAGGACCGCCGAGAGCGGCATTGGCAGCAGCGCAGGGGAAGTGCGCGAAATCCACAGGGCGCCGCCATTACCATAAGAAACGCTAGGAGCAGCATTGGCAGCAGCGGGGGAAGAAGGAAAAGCGCGGGAGGCGCCATTTTGAACCATTGAGGAAGAAGGAAAAGCGCGGGAGGCGCCATTTTAAACCACACCCAAGATGCCGAAGAGTGGCAGTATCATTGTTTTCGACAATGAAGTCGAAGACTGGGCTACATATGTTGAGAGGATTGAAGTGTACTGCAAGGCAAATGAGGTGTCCGATGAGAAGAAGGCGTCGGTATTGTTGAATCTGATGGGCGCGAGAACATACGGCCTATTACGGAATTTAATAACCCCAACTAAACCAATGGAGAAAAGTTTTGAGGATATTGTCACTATATTACAGGAACACCTAAACCCTACACCGCTGCTGATAGCAGAAAAATTCAAGTTCCATAAAAGAAACCAGCACAAAGATGAAAGTAATGCTGGTTATCTCACGGAACTACGCAAATTATCAAAACACTGCCAGTTTGGAGCAGGACTGGCAGATACCTTAAGGGATACGTTTGTCTGCGGGCTCCAGAGTGAAGGAACCCAGAAACGACTTCTATCGGAAAGGGACCTTACGCTGAGCTTTCAGCGTTGCGGTATCCTATGAAGCAGCAGCACGGGCGCTGCAGAAATACAACAGAAGCCGCAAGAATATAGCACCAATGAAATGGCATATGGAGCAGAGAAGTGCTATCGCTGCGGCAGAACAACCCACGACCAGAAGGATTGTTGGTTTAAGGACAAAGTGTGCAGACAGTGTGGAAAAGTAGGACACATAGCACGAGTCTGCAGGTCAGGAAAGAAAACCAACACTAAAAGAACTACTAAAGAAAAGTACAAGAAAGTACAGAAGATGACGGACAGTAGTTCAGAAGATCAAAAGAGTGATAACGACTCCAAAAGCAGGAGACTAAGTTGTCTGAAGTTACACAATGTGATCGCAAAGGAGGATCACCGAACCATTTGGGTCACTCTCATGATAGCAGGGTCCCAGGTAAAGATGGAATTGGACACAGGATCAGCCCTAACAGTCATGAATCGACGAGACTATGAGTGGCTATTCTCACATGTACCCTTGAGAGACACAAAAATTATCTTGAAGACGTATACGGGGCAAAAAGTCTACCCCAAAGGAAAAATAAGGGTGCCCGTTAAATACAACGGTAAGGAAATACAGAAACTGGATCTGTATATATTACAAGATGGAGGACCACCATTACTGGGACATGAATGGATCCGGAAAATACAATTGGATTGGCATTCCATTCAGGCACTGACTGTGGCTGACAAAAAGGATGACGACGTCACACCTGGGCGACTGTCAAAGATCCTAACTGATGCGAAAGAAGTGTTCCAGCAAGGACTTGGAACACTAAAAGGCATAACTGCAACGATCAAAATTGAAGAAAACGCAAACCCAAAATTTTTAAGGCCAGACCGGTACCTTATGCCATGCGCCCAGCCGTCGAATCAGAGCTGGAGAGTCTGGAACATTCAGGTGTACTGTCCAAGTTGGACTGGAGCGGGTGGGCCACACCCATCGTTCCTGTAATGAAAAAGTCGTTGAGCAGCATGCCTGGGGAGCCAAAGAAGGTTCGCATCTGTGGGGACTTTAAGGTAACTGTGAACCCAGTCCTTCACACCGTGCAATATCCACGTCCGCGGATTGAAGATATTTTCGCCTCACTATCTGGAGGGAAATGCTTCACTAAGATTGATCTGGCCCAAGCATATCTGCAAATGGAGCTCGAAGAAGCATCAAAAAAATACCTCAAAATCAACACTCATAAAGGTCTCCAGCAATACAACCGGCTGATATTCGGGGTAGCATCAGCTCCGGCTATTTGGCAGAGGGCGATGGAACAAGTCCTGCAAGGGATCCCAGGAACCCAGTGTTATTTGGACGACATCCTGGTTACGGGCGAAAATGACAGTGATCACCTTGCCAACCTGGAGCAGGTGCTCACTAGATTACAGGAATATGGGCTCCGAGCCAACCGCCCCAAATGCGAGTTTTTCAGGAAACAAAGCTCGTATTGTGGCCACGTGATTGATGAAGAGGGGTTACATAAGTCCCCAGACAAGATTGAGGCAGTAGTCAAGGCTCCAGCACCGGAAAATGTGTCATAACTGAGGTCGTTCCTCGGGCTGGTAAACTACTACCATAAGTTCTTGCCAAATTTGTCCACTATACTACACCCACTGAATGCCCGACTGCAAAACTGGAGTAGCATGGAAATGGAGTGACGAATGTAGGCGTGCTTTCCAGAAAAGCAAAACCCTAATCACTTCAAAAGAAATATTGGCCCATTACAATCCAACACTACCAATTCGGTTGGCATGTGATGCGTCACCCTACGGCGTTGGAGCGGTGCTGTTGCACAAATTCCTTGACGGCTCAGAGAGGCCAATAGCCTTTGCGTCACGTTCATTAACCTCAGCCGAGCGTAACTATGCCCAGATTGACAGGGAGGCCCTCAGCCAAGTTTGGGGGGTGAAGAAGTTCAATCACTATCTGCACGGGCAGAAATTCACCTTGCTGACTGATCACCAGCCTCTTGTCTCCATCTTTAACCCAAAGAAGGGCGTTCCAGTGATGACTGTGCAATGGCTGCAAAGATGGTCCCTTTATCTAGGGGCACATCAATACGAAATTGAGTATAAGGGCACGAAACAGCATGGAAACGCTGATGGGCTATCACGCCTGCCACTGCCTACGGTGGAGGAAGCACCTGCAGTGGATCCTATTGAAATATTCCATTCAACTATAGTCGAATATCTACCCGTAACAAATGCAAGTATAGAGAAGGAAACCCGAAATGACCTGACACTTTCTCGGGTATATGATTTGACGGTGAAGGGATGGCCAGCACATGGCGACTCACTTACCAGCATTCTCGTCAAGGAGAGAACAGCTGTCAGTGTGCTGGGGGACCTTGATGTGTGGATCCCGAGTGGTAATTGCACCCAAGTTGAGAGATAGAGTGCTCAATGAGCTTCATGAGGGTCATCTGGGAGGGGTAAAAATGAAGAGCCTAGCCAGGGCGTTTGTGTGGTGGCCGGGAATCGATAAAGGAATCGAGGAAATGACCAAGAGCTGCGCAGGATGCCAGAAAGTCCAAAATGCACCACCACAGGCCCATCTACACCCATGGGAGTGGCCCTCATCTCCATGGCAACGGGTGCATATTGATTTTGCTGGTCCATTCATGGACTCAATGTTTTTAATAGCCGTGGATGCACACTCGAAATGGCCAGAGGTCATCAAAATGTCCTCCACCACCACGGAGAAAACTATTGCAGTCCTACGGACCATTTTTGCCAGGAATGGCTTGCCAGAACAGATTTGTTCCGATAATGGACCACAGTTTGTGTCCGAAGATTTCCGGAGGTTCTTGAGAAATAATGGGGTAAAGCATTACACATCCGCCCCATATCATCCAGCCACAAATGGATTGGCTGAGAGGTTCATACAAACCTTTAAAAAAGCAATAAAGGTGATGTATAACGACAACATTCCACTGCAACACAAGGTGGACACTTTCCTATTAGCCTACCGGAATGCGACACATGCAGTCACCAACCAGGCCCCAGCCATGATGTTCTTTAACCGAAGGTTAAGATCTCGCCTGGATTTACTCAAACCAAATGTACGATGAGATGTGGAAAACAAGCAATTCCAGCACATCAATGAGAAGCCAACAAGGAGCTTCAAGGTAGGGCAACCAGTCTTGGCCCGCGACTACCGAACAGAAAACTGGCAGCCAGGAACGATATGCACACAGCAGGGACCACTAATGTACACAGTGGACGTTCGAGAGAGCATCGTGAGACGCCATGCTGACCAGATCCTAGAGTCACATGAACAAGTCAACCCCATGCCTCGCTCATACGTACCTGGTGATGAGCCCGAAGTACCGGTTGCATCTACCTCAGAAACAGTAGCGTCGGAAGCTGATGAACCAACCAATGATAAGGGGCCAGAATCGCCTCTGCCGCAAGAGCAAGACACTCGAGAAAGGCGCTATCCAGAAAGGATCAGGAAGCCTCCCCAAAGGCTGAATTTATAAGAGATTATTTTCAGCTAATGTATATTGTACAAAATTGTAATTGTAATTAGTTATTATTTAATTGTTTAATGAATGTTATGGTACTGTTAATCTAAAAGGGGAGGAATTGTAATGTATGTACCTTTAAGGGAGGAACTATCTTTTACAGCCCCTGTATACTGCAGTACCATCAGTGACCACACCTGTATATAACACTGAGTAGTAATCTGTACAGTTAGTTCCAGTATACCCTACGTTCAGTAAACACCTGTTACACCGTTCTCCTGCAGTCCGTGTTTTATTTATACGCGGACATAACAACGGCAGATTTCCTTCCCTAAAGGACATTGGTGAACCAGTTGGATTTTTACGACTATCCGATAGCTTTTTATTCCCGATTTATTTATTTAAATTCAAATTCACAAACTGCCATGGTGGGATTTGGACCACATCTCGGGATTATAAATCCAGGCATCTGGATTACTGGTCCAGTAACATAATCACTATCCTACCGTCCCCATTGGCTGAGGGCTTGACATTAAGAATGCTACGAATGTTTAACAAGCTGCAGCTTTCCTTTTGTTTCAAAGTCTCTCTTAACAATGTGTCTGTGTGATGTTTGTTTGTGGTGTCAGCTCCGCCCCCTTTTCCCTTCACAGAGCGAAAAGCAGTTTAACCCTCTGTCGTCTTGTCCATCATGTTGGGAACATTTCAAACATTTTAATCAATGTCTTTTCTATAAGCATAGGCTGTCTTCAGTTTGTTCATTGCTTTCTCTGTGTGTGTACACATGCGGGTATTAGTTTTGAGATATTGAGTCCTTCTGTTTTGAATTCATAAATTCAGTGGTAGCGCCCCCAGCAGGAGGTGGTGTGCTACTGGAAAGTACTCCCCCTCCTGCTTGGGGAGCCACGACTGAATTTCACGGCGCTACGTGTAGCAGCGCCACGCATGGCAGCTCGTAGCACCGCGTCATTGTTCGCCTCCCCCCTGATTAAAGGGGAGGGGCCTAGCGCTGCGCGCACCGGGGCCCTGCTGGACCCCCGGGGAGCGGGGTGGGTGAAAACAGCCCGGCACTCAAGAGGAGTGATCACGGCCGGCACCCCGAGAAACAAAGGGAAAGGGGGCAGGTGCTGGCAGTCGGCCAAAATACAAATGGCCGCCCGACACCCGGCCTTTAAGTAGCATCACCTCCGCTGCAGAAACGCCCCCTGATCCTGTCGGACACATCGTCCGGCGATAGGTCAGGGGGTGAAAGGGAAGTTTGCGGCCGGAGCGCGAGCGGGGCGCTGTGTACGGCGATGATGTAATTGCCGGCGGTGCAGCTTCGCGGGGCGCTATAGGCTACCGCCGCCGCTAACCACCCGCTGAATTTCACGGGAGGCGTTAGCAGCGCCGTGCCCGGGCGCTAACGAGTGGTGCAAACCAGCCCAATTTTCCCCCCAAAGAGTTTTTCTACAAAAGAAGATAAAATGCAGCTTTGAAGAATCCCAAGTTCCAGTTGCAGGACGGGGTCGGGTTGTTCATCAATTGGAACTTCTTCAAAGCACTTTGTTTGAATCGGATTACAGCTCAAAACTGCTCTTGCTTTCTGCAGTTTAAATGAGATGAACCAACTGAAAAGCTGCCTTTCCTGACAAGACTGTGTTTAAAGTTAATCCAGAATTGAATTGTATCAGGATCTTTGTGCAGGTTTTGACGGCATTGAGACTTTTGGAGTTTGGTTCCTTTTCTCTGGGCGATGTTTTGAGCTTCAGGTGAAAGCTGTGTTACACAAGCTGCGCCAGTCTGACCATATCTGGCTCCGCCTCCTTATAAACACACAAAGCACTTAACCCCTTCCGCTGACAGCTGCTTTAATTCACCAAGCAACAACTTTCACATTGCTAAATGGAAACAGGTTTTGGGCTTTGTTAAATTTGAAGTTTCTTAATTTGAGTGGATATTTCCCCAGGGTGACAGAAGGAAATCATGAATTGACGAATTAACCCCTTGGACTCTCTAGAAGAGCCACAGTGGATTTTCTGTTTTTCAGGACTGCGAGTGTTAATGGTGCAGGATTACCGAGAGTAGCCTTGACATAAAAGTGGTTTCACAGAGTTACGGAGCGACCTCTGCTGGAAAAGTGTTGGTGCGGGCGGAGATCCAGCACTGTTTATAGAGTTCCAGACCTCATCTGCAGACATCAGTAGACATCAAATGTCACAGCGTGGTGACGATTTGGACCAAGACTTTGCCTCTCAAAGGCTCGGCTTCAACCCATTCATGGCCATTTTATGATTTGACCTGGCCATCTCACGTGGCCTCGCTACTCCCATCGTGTCAATGACAGATAAGGCCATCTCTGACCACTTCCTCGTATCGCTGTCCACCCACATCCGCCTTCCACCCCTGTCTCCTTCCCCCCGCAACTCTATAAGAACATAAGAACATAAGAAATAGGAGCAGGAGTAGGCCAATCGGCCCCTCGAGCCTGCTCCGCCATTCAATAAGATCATGGCTGATCTGATCCTAACTGCCAATCCATTATCACAGAACCATCTCCTGAATCTAACAGAATTAGACACACGAAATAGGAGCAGGATCAGGCTACACGGCCCCTGGGCCCGCTCCGCTACCCACAGGGCCATGTCCGATCCGAACCTAGACTCATGTCCAAATTCCTGCCCGCTCCCCGTAACCCTTAATTCCCTTTACTTCTAGGAAACTGTCTATTTCTGTTTTAAATTTATGTAATGATGTAGCTTCTACAGCTTTTTGGGGCAGCATATTCCATGGACCTACCACCCTCTGAGTGAAGTAGTTCCTCCTCATCTCAGTTTTGAAAGAGCAGCCCCTTATTCTAAGACTATGCCCCCTAGTTCTAGTTTCACCCATCATCGGGAACATCTTCCCTGCATCCACCCGATCCAACCCCTTCACAATCTTATATGTTTCAATAAGATTGCCTCTCATTCTTCTGAACTCCAATGAGTAGAGTCCCAATCTACTCAACCTCTCCTCATATGTCCATCCCCTCATCCCCGGGATTAACCGAGTGAACCTTCTTTGTACTGACTCGAGAGCAAGTATGTCCTTTCTTAAGTATGGACACCAAAACTGTACGCAGTATTCCAGGTGCGGTCTCACCAATACCTTGTACAACTGAAGCAACACCTCCCTATTTTTATATTCTATCCCCCTAGCAATGAAAGCCAACATTCCATTGGCCTTCTTAATCACTTGCTGCACCTGCATACTAACCATTTGAGTTTCGTGCACCAGGACCCCCAGATCCCTTTGTACTTCAGTACTTTCCAGTTTCTTGCCATTAAGATAATAACTTGCTCTACGATTTTTCCTGCCAAAGTGCATAACCTCACACTTTCCAGTATTGTATTCCATCTGCCAAATCTCTGCCCACTTACTTAGCCTGTCTATGTCCCCTTGAAGGTTTTTTATGTCCTCCTCACTCACTACTTTCCACCCCATCTTAGTATCATCTGCAAACTTTGATATGTTACACTCGGTCCCCTCCTCCAAATCGTTAATATAGATTGTAAAGAGTTGGGGACCCAGCACTGACCCCTGTGGAACACCACTAGTTACTGATTGCCAGTCTGAGAATGAACCATTTATCCCAACTCTCTGCCTTCTGTTAGATAGCCAATCCTCTATCCATGCCAGAATATTACCCCCAATCCCGTGATTTTTTATCTTAAGCAATAATCTTTTGTGTGGCACCTTGTCAAATGCCTTTTGGAAGTCTAAATACACTACGTCCACTGGTTCCCCTTTATCCACCCTATATGTTACTTCCTCAAAGAACTCCAGCAAATTTGTCAAACATGACTTCCCCTTCATAAAACCATGCTGACTTTGTCCTATTAAATTATGATTATCCAAATGTCCTGTTACTGTCTCCTTAATAATGGACTCCAAAATTTTACCTACCACAGATGTTAGGCTAACCGGTCTATAGTTTACAGCCTTCTGTCTACTGCCCTTTTTAAATAAGGGTGTTACATTAGCAGTTTTCCAGTCTGCCAGGACCATTGCCGAGTCCAGGGAGTTTTGGAAAATTATTACCAATGCATCCACAATCCCTACCGCCACTTCCCTCAAGACCCTCCTTCTGTGTCCGCCCCTTGAAAAAACTCTCTCCCAACTCACTTACAACTGCACTTCCAAAATCCCTACTGTCCAGCCTTTGGCCCTCCATTCACCATGTTATTTCTGCAGCTACCGATCTGTTTAATCACACCATCACCGCCCCCTTTGATGCCCGAGTCCCTATTAAAACTATTACTATCTCTCTCACCCTGGCCGTTCCCCCAGTACGGCCCTCATCACCGCTCCCTTAAGTCCAAGGGACGCAGACTTGAACGGATATGGCGGACAACTGCCTTAGGATTCACTGCCAGATCTGGCTGGAACACATAAAGCACTATCGGGTCCTGCTCTCATCTGAAAAAGCTGCTTCCTTTTCCAGGATTATTTTGGAATGCAAAGATAACGCCCAGCTTCTTTTCTCTGCTGCAAACTCTCTTTTTAAACCCTTCTTCCCGTCTCCTCCACCCTCAACTCCACTAACAAGTGCGAGGAGCTCGTGAACTTCTTTGTCTCTAAGATTGAGACTATCCAAACAGCTGCCTCTGTCACTTCCCTCCTTCCCCAAGCCCACCGGGCCAAACTTCCTCTCAAGTTCCCCCCTGCCCGAGCCCTGAACTCACATCTTTCTCCAGTTTCTCTCTGATCTCCCCTCCTGACCTCGCCGACCTCATCTTGTCCATGAGACCCACTTTCTGCTCCCTCGACTCTATCCCTACTAAACTGCTGACCACACAACTTCCTTTTCTGGCTCCCATGTTAGCTGATATTGTTAACGGTTCTCTCTCCTCAGGTACTGTCCCCCTCTCCTTCAAATCTGCCGTCATCACCCCTCTCCTCAAAACATCAACCCTTGACCCCTCCGTCCTTGCAAAACTACCTCCCCATCTCCAACCTCCCTTTCCTCTCCAAAGTCCTGGAACGTGTTGTCACCTTCCAAAACCGTGCCCATCTTTCCTGGAACTCCATGTTTGAATCCCTCCAAACAGGTTTCTGCCCCTGCCCCAGTACCGAAATGGTTCTTCTCAAATTCACGAAGGCCATCCTCTGAGACTGTGACTCCTCTTGAGTGCCGGGCTCTTTTGCCGACACCCCGCTGCCCGGTGGTCCAGCAGGGCCCCGGTGCCCTCCCCTTTAAACAGGGGTGGGAGGCCTGCAGTCCCGCCTCGCTATGTGCCAACGCTCGTGGCGCTGTTACACGTGGCACCACGATACTAAATGGGAGCACCCCCAGAGGGAGGGGGAGCGCTTCCAGTAGACCCGCCTCCTGCTGGGGGCGTTACCATTCCATTTCCGGCGCGGGAGCAATAACCTTTTTGAGGGGCTAAAATTAACGACCCGGCGACGTGAGTGCTCCAAAGGGGGCGCCACCCAATTGCTCCCCCATTATTCTTTAAAATAAATCATTTAGTGAGACTGTAGCACTGATTTGGACAACGATTATGGATATTTTATGCTTGCAACCTAAACAATCACTGCTGTCAGATATTAACCAAGACCCTATATTCCCGCGGTTGACCCTTGAACTTATTGCTCGCTGGCACGTTGGGCAGCGTCGTGCCCCTCGGTGAATCTCTCTCCTCCACCATCATTCTCTCCCCCGCCATCTCTCTCTCCCCCGCCCGCTCTCTCTCCCCGCCATCTCTCTCTCCTGCCTTCTCTCACCCGCCCACAATCTCTCCGCTGTGCTCCGAGCCCACCCCCACAAGCCCTGATCTTTGATTCCCCGTCATCAGCGTTCCCCGGCTCCTGCCTTGTCCCGCAGGATTTCCCGCCCGGCAGTGCTCAGCCTCTCCGTGTGGCTCCGCTGCTGGGAGGGAAACAGAGTAAAACAATTCTAATGATGTCCTGACATTAAATTGGGCCGGACCTCTGTGTTCCCGGAATTTCCGTGTTTCCCGGTCACTGACAGGCCCCCTGCTCCCTCCCTGCCTTCCCGTGAATCTTGGGGCCTCAGTGTCTGGACCCTGAGCAGAAATATTGCCTTCTGTGTCTCTCAGTAAAGAGGCTCCTGCCCTGTATAAACTGAGTGAGCTCACACACACCGGCTTCTTTTCAGTGACACACCGTGTGCTGCATTTTCACAGCGACTCAGCTCCTCCATTTCCAGCAATCAGCCGCGGGAAAAGGGAAACAGACTCCAACACACCAGCATTTCTCAAACAGCAATTCCCTCTTGTTGTGAGGAACAGTTTCTCCACCCAGCCCCTGAGTCTCCCCCTGTGGGTGTCCCTCACTCCCCCACCGGTGATGGTCCTCTCCCTGCTGCTCAGAGGGCAGAATCCCCCAGCGTTACACAGGGCCACAACATGCTCTGCTCTCCAGCCCTATGCCATGGAGTGCCAGTTCTCACAGGTGCCCACACAGTGAATTACTGAGCTCTACAGTGCCCTACCCAGGAGGGGCTGAGTGTGGGTGAGGGGCAGTCACCCGGGGCCACTCTCACACCCCTCCCAGTGCCCACCCTGCTCTCTCAGACAGACTGTAAGAGAAAGGGGAGGGAGTAAATCTGACTGACAGAAAACAAACACCCAGACCCAGAGCAACAAAAAACACTGGGCTAAAGCAGCACTGTCTGCAGCCAGTGGGTATGTCCTGTCCCACCTGACTTGGGAATATATCGCTGTTCCTTCATCGTCGCTGGATCAGAATCCTGGAACTCCCCCACTAACACCACTATGGCAGTACCTTCACCACACGGACTGCAGCGGTTCAAGAAGATGGCTCACCACCACCTTCTCACGGGCAACTAGGGATGGGCAATAAATGCTGGCCTTGCCAGCGATGCCCACTTCCCAGGAACGAATAATTAAAAAAAGGAAAACTCGCGCTCACTGTATTTAATATCGGGAATTGTGTCACTCACCTTAATTGCAGCGTGTGCCTGATCTAGGCTCAGCAGTGTGTGGGGTTTATGTTTCCCTATTATTGTACAGGAAGCACACACACACTCTTCATCATCTTTACAGTAGAATTCAAGGATCTTCTTATGTTCCAGACACTGTCTCTCTGTAAGGTCAGTCACGGGTTCGATTAGGGTGTGATCTTTGTAGGCCTCTTTCAGTAAATGTGGCTTTAAATGAAGGGAGCAAAAAGATGTTTCACATTTCAGACACGTCTTCACAGCTGGGGTTGGATTCTCGATGCAGTTATCACACATGACACGGGCTGAATCAGCAGCAGGCTGTGAGCGGTTGTATTTTTCCACTATATTACACAGCGTGAAGTTTCTCTCCAGTCTGGGCCTGGGGTTGAATTTCCGGCGACACTGAGGACACTCAAAGCCTCCTGGGCCTGCTGCCTGGGCCCAAACTCCCTCAATACATTTCAAACAGAAACTGTGCAGACAGGCTAATGCCACAGGATCCTGGTACACGTGGAGACACACAGCACAGGTTAATTCAGCCTCTAAAGCTCCGGGCTCCATTGCTACAGCACCTGAAGAGTTTTCACACAGCACCAGAGAGAGCGAGGAGCCAGAGCAGGAAGTGAAACTCTTATAAACAGTCCGTGCAGGGAGTGACAATGTTAGTTTCACTTTTATGACTCACTTTGGCTGAAGATTAACACTTTCAGGCCTGCAGTAGCAGTTCAGAACCAAAATCAGAAAAACAAGATTGCAATTTTACAATATGGAGCCAGAATACAGCAAGCTGGGCCCAGGAAACACAGACCCAAAACTAATCAGCTCAGACCAGACCCAAAATAGTTCAACAAACAAATTAAAACTGATATAAAGAGGAAAAATAAACTTTACAAACCCTGCCGAGAGGAAGGGGAAGGAGCTCTCTGGGAGGAACAGAAAAATATACAGAAAAAGTTAAAGGTTCATCAGAGGGGCAAAGAGAGATGGGAAAAAGC
The DNA here is from genome assembly GCF_052327205.1 of Somniosus microcephalus. Lineage (NCBI taxonomy): Eukaryota > Metazoa > Chordata > Chondrichthyes > Squaliformes > Somniosidae > Somniosus > Somniosus microcephalus. Next base: position 243,159,848 of record NC_140994.1, read on the forward strand.
AAAGCAGCAGAGGCAACAAGCCTCAGTAAACTCAACATGAAACATGTCCAACCAACGCAGAGCTGCAACAACAAAGACAAAATAATGTTGGACTAAAAATCCTGAACAGGAGAATCCAGTCACAGGAAATCATGATCAAACTGTACAGGCACTGGTCAAACCCACCTCGAGTACTGTGTCCAGTTCTGGTCAGTCCCACCTCGAGTACTGTGTCCAGTTCTGGTAAGTCCCACCTCGAGTACTGTGTCCAGTTCTGGTCAGTCCCACCTCGAGTACTGTGTCCAGTTCTGGTCAGTCCCACCTCGAGCACCGTGTCCAGTTCTGGTCAGTCCCACCTCGAGTACTGTGTCCAGTTCTGGTCAGTCACACCTCGAGTACTGTGTCCAGTTCTGGTCAGTCCCACCTCGAGTACTGTGTCCAGTTCTGGTCAGTCCCACCTCGAGTACTGTGTCCAGTTCTGGTCAGACCCACCTCGAGCACCGTGTCCAGTTCTGGTCAGTCCCACCTCGAGTACTGTGTCCAGTTCTGGTCAGTCCCACCTCCAGTACTATGTCCAGTTCTGGTCAGTCCCACCTCGAGTACTGTGTCCAGTTCTGGTCAGACCCACCTCGAGTACTGTGTCCAGTTCTGATCAGTCCCACCTCGAGTTCTGTGTCCAGTTCTGGTCAGTCCCACCTCGAGTACTGTGTCCAGTTCTGGTCAGTCCCACCTCGAGTATTGTGTCCAGTTCTGGTCAGTCCCACCTCAAGTACTATGTCCAGTTCTGGTCAGTCTCACCTCGAGTACTGTGTCCAGTTTTGGTCAGTCCCACCTCGAGTACTGTGTCCAGTTCTGGTCAGTCCCACCTCAAGTACTGTGTCCAGTTCTGGTCAGTCCCACCTCGAGTACTGTGTCCAGTTCTGGTCAGTCTCACCTCGAGTAATTTGTCCAGTTCTGGTCAGTCCCACCTCGAGTACTGTGTCCAGTTCTGGTCAGTCCCACCTCGAGTACTGTGTCCAGTTCTGGTCAGTTCTACCTCGAGTACTGTGTCCAGTTCTGGTCAGTCCCACCTCGAGTACTGTGTCCAGTTCTGGTCAGACCCACCTCGAGTACTGTGTCCAGTTCTGGTCAGTCCCACCTCGAGTACTGTGTCCAGCTCTGGTCAGTCCCACCTCGAGTACTGTGTCTAGTTCTGGTCAGACACACCTTGAGTACTGTGTCCAGTTCTGGTCAGTCCCACCTCGAGTACTGTGTCCAGCTCTGGTCAGTCCCACCTCGAGTACTGTGTCTAGTTCTGGTCAGTCCCACCTCGAGTACTGTGTCCAGTTCTGGTCAGACCCACCTCGAGTACTGTGTCCAGTTCTGGTCAGTCCCACCTCGAGTACTGTGTCTAGTTCTGGTCAGTCCCACCTCGAGTACTGTGTCTAGTTCTGGTCAGTCCCACCTCGAGTACTGTGTTCAGTTCTGGTCAGTCCCACCTCAAGTACTGTGTCCAGTTCTGGTCAGTCTCACCTCGAGTACTGTGTCCAGTTCTGGTCAGTCCCACCTCGAGTACTGTGTCCAGTTCTGGTCAGTCCCACCTCAAGTACTGTGTCCAGTTCTGGTCAGTCCCACCTCGAGTACTGTGTCCAGTTCTGGTCAGTCTCACCTCGAGTAATTTGTCCAGTTCTGGTCAGTCCCAACTCGAGTACTGTGTCCAGTTCTGGTCAGTCCCACCTCGAGTACTGTGTCCAGTTCTGGTCAGTTATACCTCGAGTACTGTGTCCAGTTCTGGTCAGTCCCACCTCGAGTACTGTGTCCAGTTCTGGTCAGACCCACCTCGAGTACTGTGTCCAGTTCTGGTCAGTCCCACCTCGAGTACTGTGTCCAGCTCTGGTCAGTCCCACCTCGAGTACTGTGTCTAGTTCTGGTCAGACCCACCTCGAGTACTGTGTCCAGTTCTGGTCAGTCCCACCTCGAGTACTGTGTCCAGTTCTGGCCAGTCCCACCTCGAGTACAGTGTCCAGTCCTGGTCAGTCCCACCTCGAGTACTGTGTCCAGTTCTGGTCAGTCCCACCTCGAGTACTGTGTCCAGTTCTGGTCAGTCTCACCTCGAGTAATTTGTCCAGTTCTGGTCAGTCCCACCTCGAGTACTGTGTCCAGTTCTGGTCAGTCCCACCTCGAGTACTGTGTCCAGTTCTGGTCAGTCCCACCTCGAGTACTGTGTCCAGTTCTGGTCAGACCCACCTCGAGTACTGTGTCCAGTTCTGGTCAGTCCCACCTCGAGTACTGTGTCCAGCTCTGGTCAGTCCCACCTCGAGTACTGTGTCTAGTTCTGGTCAGACCCACCTCGAGTACTGTGTCCAGTTCTGGTCAGTCCCACCTCGAGTACTGTGTCCAGTTCTGGCCAGTCCCACCTCGAGTACAGTGTCCAGTCCTGGTCAGTCCCACCTCGAGTACTGTGTCCAGTTCTGGTCAGTCCCACCTCGAGTACTGTGTCCAGTTCTGGTCAGTCCCACCTCGAGTACTGTGTCTAGTTCTGGTCAGACCCACCTCGAGTACTGTGTCCAGTTCTGGTCAGTCCCACCTCGAGTACTGTGTCCAGTTCTGGTCAGTCCCACCTCGAGTACTGTGTCCAGTTCTGGTCAGTCCCACCTCGAGTACTGAGTCCAGTTCTGGTCAGACCCACCTCGAGTACTGTGTCCAGTTCTGGTCAGTCCCACCTCGAGTACTGTGTCCAGTTCTGGTCAGTCCCACCTCGAGTACTGTGTCCAGTTCTGGTCAGACCCACCTCGAGCACCGTGTCCAGTTCTGGTCAGTCCCACCTCGAGTACTGTGTCCAGTTCTGGTCAGTCCCACCTCCAGTACTATGTCCAGTTCTGGTCAGTCCCACCTCGAGTACTGTGTCCAGTTCTGGTCAGTCCCACCTCGAGTACTGTGTCCAGTTCTGGTCAGTCCCACCTCGAGTTCTGTGTCCAGTTCTGGTCAGTCCCACCTCGAGTACTGTGTCCAGTTCTGGTCAGTCCCACCTCGAGTATTGTGTCCAGTTCTGGTCAGTCCCACCTCAAGTACTGTGTCCAGTTCTGGTCAGTCTCACCTCGAGTACTGTGTCCAGTTCTGGTCAGTCCCACCTCGAGTACTGTGTCCAGTTCTGGTCAGTCCCACCTCAAGTACTGTGTCCAGTTCTGGTCAGTCCCACCTCGAGTACTGTGTCCAGTTCTGGTCAGTCTCACCTCGAGTAATTTGTCCAGTTCTGGTCAGTCCCACCTCGAGTACTGTGTCCAGTTCTGGTCAGTCCCACCTCGAGTACTGTGTCCAGTTCTGGTCAGTTCTACCTCGAGTACTGTGTCCAGTTCTGGTCAGTCCCACCTCGAGTACTGTGTCCAGTTCTGGTCAGTCCCACCTCGAGTACTGTGTCCAGCTCTGGTCAGTCCCACCTCGAGTACTGTGTCTAGTTCTGGTCAGTCCCACCTCGAGTACTATGTCCAGTTCTGGTCAGACCCACCTCGAGTACTGTGTCCAGTTCTGGTCAGTCCCACCTCGAGTACTGTGTCTAGTTCTGGTCAGTCCCACCTCGAGTACTGTGTCTAGTTCTGGTCAGTCCCACCTCGAGTACTGTGTTCAGTTCTGGTCAGTCCCACCTCAAGTACTGTGTCCAGTTCTGGTCAGTCTCACCTCGAGTACTGTGTCCAGTTCTGGTCAGTCCCACCTCGAGTACTGTGTCCAGTTCTGGTCAGTCCCACCTCAAGTACTGTGTCCAGTTCTGGTCAGTCCCACCTCGAGTACTGTGTCCAGTTCTGTTCAGTCTCACCTCGAGTAATTTGTCCAGTTCTGGTCAGTCCCACCTCGAGTACTGTGTCCACTTCTGGTCAGTCCCACCTCGAGTACTGTGTCCAGTTCTGGTCAGTTATACCTCGAGTACTGTGTCCAGTTCTGGTCAGTCCCACCTCGAGTACTGTGTCCAGTTCTGGTCAGACCCACCTCGAGTACTGTGTCCAGTTCTGGTCAGTCCCACCTCGAGTACTGTGTCCAGCTCTGGTCAGTCCCACCTCGAGTACTGTGTCTAGTTCTGGTCAGACCCACCTCGAGTACTGTGTCCAGTTCTGGTCAGTCCCACCTCGAGTACTGTGTCCAGTTCTGACCAGTCCCACCTCGAGTACAGTGTCCAGTCCTGGTCAGTCCCACCTCGAGTACTGTGTCCAGTTCTGGTCAGTCCCACCTCGAGTACTGTGTCCAGTTCTGGTCAGTCCAATCTCGAGTACTGTGTCTAGTTCTGGTCAGACCCACCTCGAGTACTGTGTCCAGTTCTGGTCAGACCCACCTCGAGTACTGTGTCCAGTTCTGGTCAGTCCCACCTCGAGTACTGTGTCTAGTTCTGGTCAGTCCCACCTCGAGTACTGTGTCTAGTTCTGGTCAGTCCCACCTCTAGTACTGTGTTCAGTTCTGGTCAGTCCCACCTCGAGTACTGTGTCCAGTTCTGGTCAGTCCCACCTCGAGTACTGTGTCCAGTTCTGGTCAGTCCCACCTCAAGTACTGTGTCCAGTTCTGGTCAGTCCCACCTCGAGTACTGTGTCCAGTTCTGGTCAGTCTCACCTCGAGTAATTTGTCCAGTTCTGGTCAGTCCCACCTCGAGTACTGTGTCCAGTTCTGGTCAGTCCCACCTCGAGTACTGTGTCCAGTTCTGGTCAGTTCTACCTCGAGTACTGTGTCCAGTTCTGGTCAGTCCCACCTCGAGTACTGTGTCCAGTTCTGGTCAGACCCACCTCGAGTACTGTGTCCAGTTCTGGTCAGTCCCACCTCGAGTACTGTGTCCAGCTCTGGTCAGTCCCACCTCGAGTACTGTGTCTAGTTCTGGTCAGACCCACCTCGAGTACTGTGTCCAGTTCTGGTCAGTCCCACCTCGAGTACTGTGTCCAGTTCTGGTCAGTCCCACCTCGAGTACTGTGTCTAGTTCTGGTCAGTCCCACCTCGAGTACTGTGTCCAGTTCTGGTCAGACCCACCTCGAGTACTGTGTGCAGTTCTGGTCAGTCCCACCTCGAGTACTGTGTCTAGTTCTGGTCAGTCACACCTCGAGTACTGTGTCTAGTTCTGGTCAGTCCCACCTCGAGTACTGTGTTCAGTTCTGATCAGTCCCACCTCGAGTACTGTGTCCAGTTCTGGTCAGTCCCACCTCGAGTACTGTGTCCTGTTCTGGTCAGTCCCACCTCGAGTACTGTGTCCAGTTCTGGTCAGACCCACCTCAAGTACTGTGTCCTGTTCTGGTCAGTCCCACCTCGAGTACTGTGTCTAGTTCTGGTCAGTCCCACCTCGAGTACTGTGTCCAGTTCTGGTCAGACCCACCTCGAGTACTGTGTCCAGTTCTGGTCAGTCCCACCTCGAGTACTGTGTCTAGTTCTGGTCAGTCCCACCTCGAGTACTGTGTCTAGTTCTGGTCAGTCCCACCTCGAGTACTGTGTTCAGTTCTGATCAGTCCCACCTCGAGTACTGTGTCCAGTTCTGGTCAGTCCCACCTCGAGTACTGTGTCCAGTTCTGGTCAGTCCCACCTCGAGTACTGTGTCCAGTTCTGGTCAGACCCACCTCAAGTACTGTGTCCTGTTCTGGTCAGTCCCACCTCGAGTACTGTGTCTAGTTCTGGTCAGTCCCACCTCGAGTACTGTGTCCAGTTCTGGTCAGACCCACCTCGAGTACTGTGTCCAGTTCTGCGGTGCAGACCATGGAACCTAAAGGGGTAGGAAGCACTAATGATGTTAATTCTGCGTTCTCATCTTGTATCTTTCCCCCAAAATCCTGTTAAGACTGGAGGTCAATTGCAAACTTCAAAACTGAAATTGATATATTTTTGTTCCTAAGGCAATTAAGGGTTACAGAACCAAGACGGGTAGATGGAGTTAAGATACAGATCAGCTATGATCGAACTCAAAGGAGGAACAGGCTCCAGGGGCTTAATGGCTGAATCCTGTTCCTGTGTGTGTGCATGTGTGTAGGTGTCTGTGTGTCCGTGTGTGTAGGTGTCTGTGTGTGTGTGTGTGTGTCCGTGTGTGTAGGTGTCTGTGTGTGTCCATGTGTGTGTGTGTGTGTGTGTGTGTATGTGTAGGTGTCTGTGTGTGTCCGTGTGTGTAGGTGTCTGTGTGTGTGAGTGTGTGTAGGTGTCTGTGTGTGTGAGTGTGTGTGTGTGTGTGTGTGTGTGTGTGTGTGTGTGTGTGTGTAGGTGTCTGTGTGTGTCCGTGTGTGTAGGTGTCTGTGTGTGCGTGTGCGTGTGTGTGTAGGTGTCTGTGTGTGTGTGTGTGTGTAGGTGTCTGTGTGTGTAGGTGTCTGTGTGTGTGCGTGTGTGTGTGTGTGTGTATGTGTAGGTGTCTGTGTCTTTGTATGTGTGTGTGTGTGTGTGTGTGTAGGTGTCTGTGTGTGCGCGTGTGTGTAGGTGTCTGTGTGTGTGAGTGTGTGTAGGTGTCTGTGTGTGTATGTGTGTGTGTGCGCATGTGTGTAGGCGTGTGTGTGTGTGCGTGTGTGTAGGTGTCTGTGTGTGTCCGTGTGTGTAGGTGTCTGTGTGTGCGTGTGTGTGTGTGTGTAGGTGTCTGTGTGTGCGCGTGTGTGTAGGTGTCTGTGTGTGTGAGTGTGTGTAGGTGTCTGTGTGTGTATGTGTGTGTGTGCGCATGTGTGTAGGCGTGTGTGTGTGTGCGTGTGTGTAGGTGTCTGTGTGTGTCCGTGTGTGTAGGTGTCTGTGTGTGCGTGTGCGTGTGTGTGTAGGTGTCTGTGTGTGTGTGTGTGTGTGTGTGTGTGTGTGTAGGTGTCTGTGTGTGTGCGTGTGTGTAGGTGTCTGTGTGTGTGAGTGTGTGTAGGTGTCTGTGTGTGTATGTGTGTGTGTGCGCATGTGTGTAGGCGTCTGTGTGTGCGCGTGTGTGTAGGTGTCTGCGTGTGTGAGTGTGTGTAGGTGTCTGTGTGTGCGTGTGCGTGTGTGTGTAGGTGTCTGTGTGTGTGTGTGTGTGTGTGTGTGTGTAGGTGTCTGTGTGTGTGCGTGTGTGTAGGTGTCTGTGTGTGTGAGTGTGTGTAGGTGTCTGTGTGTGTATGTGTGTGTGTGCGCGTGTGTGTAGGCGTCTGTGTGTGCGCGTGTGTGTAGGTGTCTGTGTGTGTATGTGTGTGTGTGCGCATGTGTGTAGGCGTCTGTGTGTGTATGTGTGTGTGTGCGCGTGTGTGTAGGTGTCTGTGTGTGTGAGTGTGTGTAGGTGTCTGTGTGTGTATGTGTGTGTGTGCGCATGTGTGTAGGCGTCTGTGTGTGCGCGTGTGTGTAGGTGTCTGCGTGTGCGCGTGTGTGTAGGTGTCTGTGTGTGTTAGTGTGTGTAGGTGTCTGTGTGTGTGAGTGTGTGTAGGTGTCTGTGTGTGTATGTGGGTGTGTGCGCGTGTGCGCGTGTGTGTAGGTGTCTGTGTGTGTGCGTAGGTGTCTGTGTGTGTGCGTGTGTGTAGGTGTCTGTGTGTGTCCGTGTGTGTAGGTGTCTGTGTGTGCGTGTGCGTGTGTGTGTAGGTGTCTGTGTGTGTCCGTGTGTGTAGGTGTCTGTGTGTGTGTGTGTGTGAGCCCTCTCTAGGGCAGTACGGAGGGAGTGCTGCAGTGTCGGAGGTGCCTTCCTTCCGATGCTGCATTAAACTGGGGCCCTGCGGACCTGCTCAGGTGAATGTCAAAGATGCCAGCATATTATTTGAAGAAGAGCAGGAATAGTATGTTCTGGTGAACATACTTCCCTCTACAAACATGCGGTGGGGGGTAGGAGCATTGTGGGGGGAACACGGGGGTGAGAGGGGGAGAAGCATGGAGGGAGTGGGCGCACAGGGGGCCAGCACGGGGCGGGGGGAGGGGAGCACGGGGGGGTGCGTGGGGGAGCACGGGGGAGGGGGAGCACGGGGGAGGGTGATTACGGGGGTGAGGGGGAGCACGGGGGGGAGGGGGAGCATGGGGGAGGGGGAGCACGGGGGAGGGGGTGGAAGGGGGAGGGGGAGCACGGGGGAGGAGGGGGAGCACAGGGGGAGGGGTGTGGGTGTAGCAGAGCCACTTGCCCCAACATTTACTCAAGTTTTGCAGCATGCTCGTGATTAATAACCGATTGCCGGAATCAAGCTGAGTTTAAAGAATTGTCTTCCTGAATTCATAAAACTCCCGAACACATATCTGAACAAATCAAATAGCAGATTTGTTTTTGAAGTTCAGGGGCTCGGCTCCTCCCTCAGTAACTATCTGGTGAACCAATCCAGCAATCGCTGCAACAAATCCATCGAGTTAAACTGGGACATGACTTGTCTTGAGTGAAGCTGGTTTTTAACCCCTTGTTTTCCACGACAGAAGCCGAAACATCTACAACACTGGCAGAAACTGAAGAGCTCGAGTATTGACCTCTACAACACACAAATGTGCCCAAATTACAGGTCCAGTGTCAGGCCTGAATCGGGAAGAGTTTAAAAATATCCACCCAAGTAAGGGAAGTGTAGCAGCAACTTGTCAGGAAACACATGGTGACAACATGCTGGATCATCTCCGATCTATCCCACCTCCTGCACTCACACAAATCACAGCAAACACACATCTGTCTCCAGCTGGGAGTTTGAGCAGCAAAGCATTTCTGAAATGTAATTGTAGGAAACGGTCACTGAGTCACCAACATCTTTCAACAATTCGAACCCCCCACCCCCATTACATGATCCCAATGAGCGTGGATGGGAAATTGCAAAGGTCACAGGGTCAGTATCCTTTCAGTGTCTCTTCTCACTTTCTGCAGAATTCAATGAATTTAGTTGCATTATTTTCCGTATTTACTTCTGTCATTCACAGCTCCTCAGAAACATAAAACCAATTTAAGACAGAAGAACACTTTTTCCTCCCCCTGCCTTGTGCCCCCATTATTCTGCCCTTTACTCTGCTCCTCAGCGGAAGCCCCTTAGCTGGGCCAAGGTTCCATGGGAGACAAGTTGCTGTTCTTCATGGAGGAGCCGAGACTGCAAGTGTCGGCAGGTTATTCAACAATGGAGGGCATCTTGGCTGATCCTAATCGCATCCACATGTGCACTTCCCCCCCTCCCAAGCCCAGTAGAAACTGAGACCAGTTTTAGTCCCATATCACTGCCCTAGTTGGGATCAGCTCCAAGACCTGTGGTCTGTGTGACTCAGTACCACACCAAGGGGTTCATTTACCTACTGAGCCATCCAGGGAAGCTCTGAATATCACAATTAAATGGCATGAAATCATAATTCTCTGTGAAGCATTCAAACTGTAACTTTTTCTTCTTGCAAATTATTCAATCCAAGTCCATGTCTGTTCCCTCTGCTCTAAGCCAGCCTGGGAAGCTGGATTCTGGTTTCTCTCTGACCACTGGCAATGCCGTGCTGTTATCTGGCAGCAGGAAGCAGGACTGAGTTAACATGAGGTTAGTTGTTCCTCTTCCTGAGATCTCCAATGTCCATCTGTCACACACCACCACAAACAAGGCAGCCAAAGCCTGAGGGAACTTTCCACGCCCAGACAGCATTTATGCTTCGTCTGTTCTTTTAAAGCAGAAATTGAGAAATGAATGTTGTTTAAACCCAATGCAGAGCTGATGGGATATGACTGGGTATTTCGACAACTTCACGCCTGAACTTTGTCGTTGGTTATCGGCATTCACGGCATCGAACGAGGTTAGGATCTCCCCAATACTTCAATAAGAAATCTTTTTAAACTGAGAAGCCTCAGTAAAGGGGTCAGGTTCCAAAGCTCATTGTACAGGTGTTGATGAGGCCTTGACAAAGTGTCCCAGAAAGTTTCCCGATGTGTTTCAAAAGTCCTCTTCAAACCTCCAGCAGCAAGTGAACAGTAAAAGGTGATCTACCTTTAAATAGCGCTGGAAATCCTCAGCAAGGACGAGTTTACTGACAATCAGCTGGTCGCTGTTAGGAGAGGGTGTTAGGACAAGCGCTTGCCACCAAAATTCCACGCAGCCTCATTAATGAGTGCCGGCTGGCAACTTAAGTGGCAATCGGCAGCTTAACCATCCTCCGGGCGTCCATTCCTAACGCTGGCTTCAACTCCTTTACCAAGATGGCGTCTTGTGCTAAACGTGGGCTAAACCAGCGTTGCAGCTTAAGACACAATCTTGGGCCCTTCGGAGGCTCTTTAGCGTCTAAAGTACCCAGGGGAAATCGCCCCCTTGAAGTTTTAACATCTCACTTGACCCCAACCCACCCGTTTTTGAGGTTATGATTCAGTCCCCAGAGTCAGCATCAAGCTCTCCCAGGTCAGATACAGCACAGTGAAGGTTCTCTAGCCTGCCCCAACCTCAGAAGAACAGAACACCCCCTACTGTACCATTGTGATTTTTATATCCCCATTTCCCCCATCAGCCATCCTGAAGCCTCGCTGAGTGAGGTAATTGGGGACAAATTAGGGAGAGTTTTGTGTTGTAGGCCCGTGCACACTTAGAACTGTTGCTGCCCGTTTCACACCGGACCCTTGCAGTCAGCAGATAGAGGGGATTTCCATCTCATCAGCCTGCGCTGGATGTGAAGCCAGGTCCCAGAGGGGAAAGGTCACTGTCTAACCCACTGCAGTACCCAGTCCCCCTAAAGCATTGGTTTAATGATATTTTAGATCCTTATTCAGCAACAAGAAGTCAGACTATTCACCGAGAGCAGATTGGATGTTGACCGAGTTGATCTTTTCCAAGTCTACACAGCATAAAAAGTCCTGCGCCTGTACCTGTGTTCCCTTTTAACCCGTTGAAGGAAGGAAGTGTTCCACATCATTGAGGATAATCACCCAGTTCCCAGGCTCATGTACTTGGCTGCAAAAACAGCAAAGTGAACTTTGACCCACCCACACCCAGTTCCAGCCTGTGCTTGTGTGACAGGCAAAGTAGGGAGTGTCGGACCAGAAGAAGTGAAGCTAATTATCGAATGATGAAATGCTGTGGTTTTCAGAATCATGAGATTTCGAGGATTAATTAGCAATCTTGTTGTACGAGGCCCCTTGGGTCAGAGTGATCATAATATGATAGAATTCTTCATTTGGATGGAGAGTGAAGTAGTTGACTCGGAGACTAGGGTCCTGAATTTAAATAAAGGAAACTACGATGGTATGAGGCGCGAATTGGGTAGGATTGATAGGCAATGGCAAAGATTCAAAGACCACATGGATGAACTACAGAAGTTGTTCATCCCAGTTTGGGATAAGAATAAAACAAAAAGGGTGACTCAACCGTGGCTAACAAGAAAAATTAGGGATAGCATAAGATCCAAGGAGAGGGCATATAAATTGGCCAGAAAAAGCAGTAACCCTGAGGATTGGGAGCAGTTTAGGATTCAACAAAGGAGGACAAAGGGATTAATTAAGAAGGGGAAAATAGAATATGAAAGTAAGCTTGCAGGGAACATAAAAACTGACTGTAAGAGCTTTTATAGATATGTGAAGAGAAAAAGATTAGTGAAATCAAGTGTAGGTCCCTTGCAGTCAGAAGCAGGGGAAGTTATAATGGGGAACAAAGAAATGGCAGACCTATTAAATGCATATTTTGGTTCTGTCTTCACAAAGGAGGACACAAATAACCTCCCAGAGATGTTGGAGAACATAGGGTCTGATGAGAGGGAGGAACTGAACGTAATCAGTATTTGTAGGGAAATGGTGTTAGGGAAATTGATGGGATTGAAGGCCGATAAATCCCCAGGGCCTGATAATCTACGTCCTAGGGTACTTAAGGAGGTGGCCCGAGAAATAGTAGATGCATTGCTGATCATCTTCCAAAATTCGCTGGAATCTGGAACTGTACCCATGGATTGGAGGGTAGCTAATGTTACCCCACTATTCAAAAAGGGTGCTAGAGAGAAAGCGGGGAATTACAGACCGGTAAGCCTGACATCGGTAGTGGGGAAAATGCTAGAGTTCATTATAAAGGATGTAATAGCTGAGCACTTGGAAAACAGTGACAGGATCGGACAAAGTCAACATGGATTTACAAAAGGTAAATCGTGCTTGACTAATCTACTGGAATTTTTTGAGGATGTAACTGAGAAAATAGATAAGGGAGAACCAGTGGATGTGGTGTATTTGGACTTTCAAAAGGCTTTCGATAAGGTCCCGCATAAGAGATTAGCGTGTAAAGTTAAGGCACATGGGATTGGGGGCAAGGTATTGACTTGGATAGAGAACTGGTTGGCGGACAGAAAGCAGAGAGTAGGAATTAACGGGTCTTTTTCCGAGTGGCAGGCAGTGACTAGTGGGGTACCGCAGGGATCGGTCCTTGGACCCCAGCTATTCACAATATACATTAATGATCTAGATAAGGGAACTAGATGTAATATCTCCAAGTTTGCAGATGACTCAAAGCTGGGTGGGCGTGTGTGCTGTGAGGAGGATACCGAGAAACTCCAGGATGATTTGGACAGGTTGGGTGATGTGGCAGATGAAATATAACATGGATAAATGCGAGGTTATCCACTTTGGTGTCAAAATCAGAAAGGCAGACTATTATCTGAATGGCAATAGATTGGGAGAAGGGGAAGTGCAACGAGACCTTGGTGTCCTTGTGCACCAGTCACTGAAGGTAAGCATGCAGGTGCAGCAGGCGGTGAAGAAGGCAAATGGTATGTTGGCCTTCATAGCGAAAGGCTTTGAGTACAGGAGCAAGGATGTCCTGTTGCAGTTGTACAGGGCCTTGGTGAGAACACACCTTGAGTACTGTGTGCAGTTTTGGTCGCCTTATCTGAGGAAGAATGTTCTTGCCATGGAAGGAGTTCAGCGAAGATTCACAAGGCTGATCCCTGGGATGGCAGGAATGACGTATGAGGAGAGATTGGGTCGATTGGGCTTATACTCGCTGGAGTTTAGTTGAATAAGAGGGGATCTCATCGAAACTTATAAAATTCTGACAGCTCTGGACAAACTAGATGCAGGTAGAATGTTCCCGAGTGTCGGAGGGTCAGGGGTCATAGTCTAAGGATAAGGGGTAAGCGATTTAGGACAGAGATGAGGAAGAATTTCTTCACCCAGAGAGTGGTGAACCTGTGGAATTCTCTACCACAGTAAGCGGTTGAGGCCAAATCTTTAAATATATTCAAGAAGGAGTTTGATATATTTCTAAGAGCTAAAGGTATCAAGGGATATGGGGAGAAGGCAGGTACGGGGTACTGAGTTTGGTTGATCAGCCATGATCTCATCGAATGGCGGAGCAGGCTCGAGGGGCCGAATGGCCTACTCCTGCTCCTATCTTCTATGTTTCTATGTTTCTTTCTTTCATTGTGTCACATATTACTTCATTAATTCTCTCCTGAGTCTGCCGAAAGTTGTCAACCATTTCCTTCAAATACACTAAACTTGTTGCTGTTCATCCAACGACCCTGTCACTGTCCTATTCTCCCCTCTCATAATGCCCCTTAATTGCTCTCGCATGGCTTCATCATGCTCCCACATGCTTTCTCTATCCTGTTCCAAGCGGCCATCCCTGCTGTAGCCCCGATACCCAACCATTCAGCTCGATCCCGTTTTCCTCGCTGTCTAATGGGGTGTGTGGTCTTATCCCTTGGAACTGCATCTATAACTCCACCTGAATTTCTCTCCATAAACTGTTGAAGTTTTTCAGACAATATCTGTTAGTCGAGCCTCTCATATGTTTTATTACACAAGCCTGATAGCACAGCAATTTTTGAAAAATCAAACAGAGCCGGGAAGATTTCAAATCTCACATCGTCATATAAGGTCTGACGTGTTTTGAAAACCAATAAATCATTGCTGGGACCCTTGTCCACAACTGGGCATCCGGTACAGGCTGATGTGCCTCAATAAATCCGAGACTCGATGTTAGCGAAACAAAACAAGGCTTTTATTGACTTAGAAGGTAACACACAGAGGAGAATGTATCTTCCATCCAGAGGTCTGCCGTACTGGATGTGCTGCAGGCTGGGCCAGCTTACATAGGAGCCAGGTATGGGCGGAGCCCTACACACAGTACAATACAATGGAAATGAAACTGAAACCAACCACAGTCACAGGCAGAGAAATACTGATGAATGATGAATGGAATATTTCATCACATTCACCCCTTCTATAGATTTAGTCTGTTCGGGGGTTTGATAGTCCTCTGCGACCGACGTGGCTGTTGTGGTGCCGCGGGTGTCGGCTGGGTGTCCCCGGTGGCCTCCTGGGTCTCTGCCGGGGGTGCCGCCAGGGTTGTTGAAGGGGTAGTTGGTGGGGGTACCATTGGTCGATGTTCTTCCGGGGGTGATGAAAGAGTAGTGGGTGGGTAAGAGTTGCTGTGGTCGTTGTTGCTGCTGTTGTCGTGGTTGTTGTCATTACCGGCTGGGGCGACGTCTTTTATGGACACGGTGTCCTCCCTTCCGTCGGCGTGCCGGACATACGCGTATTGGGGGTTGGCGTGGAGTAGGTGCACTGACTCCATGAGAGGGTCCGTCTTGTGGCCCCTCACATGCCTTCGCATGAATACCGGACCTGGGGTGGAGAGCCATGACGGCATGGATACGCCTGAGGTGGATTTCCGGGGAAAGACAAACATTCGCTCGTGAGGCATGGCATTAGTGGCAGTACACAATAGCGACCGTATCGAATGGAGCACATCTGGGAGGACTTCCTGCCAGCGGGAGATAGGGAGGCCTTTGGTCCTTAGAGCTAGAGTGACTGCTTTCCATACTGTCCCGTTCTCTCGCTCCACTTGACCGTTACCCCGGGGGTTGTAGCTGGTGGTAAGGCTCGTGGCGATCCCCCTGGACAGCATGTACTGGCGTAGCTCTTCACTCATGAAGGACGCCCCCCTATCCGTATGGATGTAGCTCGGCATACCGAACAGGCAGAACAGGCTGTTGAGGCATTTAATGACCGTGGCGCTGGTCATGTCTGGGCAGGGGAAGGCGAATGGGAAACAAGAGTATTCGTCCACAATGTTCAGGAAGTACACATTGCGGTCGATGGACGGGAGGGGGCCCTTGAAATCTAAGCTGAGCCGCTCAAAGGGCCGTGTAGCTTTGATTAAGTGGGCTCTATCTGAGCGGTAGAACCGAGGCTTGCACTCAGCGCAAATGCGACAGTTCCTGGTCAGGGACCGAACTTCCTCAATCGAGTAGGGTAAGTTGCGGGACTTTATGAAGTGGAACAGCCGCGTGACCCCTGGGTGGCAGAGGTCATTGTGGAGGGTCTGTAGCCGATCCCCGGTGGCGCTGGCACACATCCCTCGTGAGAGGGCGTCGGGGGATTCGTTAAGGGCCCCTGGCCGGTAAATGATGTCATAATCGAAGGTGGAGAGCTCGATCCGCCACCTAAGAATCTTATCATTTTTAATCTTCCCCCTCTGTTTATTATTGAACATAAATGCTACCGACCGCTGGTCGGTAAGTAGGGTGAAGCGTTTGCCGGCTAGGTAGTGGCGCCAGTGGCGCACTGCCTCCACGATGGCTTGGGCCTCCTTTTCTACGGAGGAGTGTCTGATCTCGGGCCCTTGGAGGGTCCTCGAGAAGAAAGCTACGGGCCGCCCTGCCTGGTTGAGGGTGGCCGCCAAGGCAAAGTCAGACGCATCACTTTCCACTTGAAAGGGGGTGTTCTCGTCCACTGCCTGTAGCGTGGCCCGCTCAATATCCTGCTTAATGCTTTTGAAGGCGGCATGGGCCTCAGCAGAGAGCGGAAAAGAGGATGCTTTCAAGAGGGGGCGGGCTTTGTCGGAGTAGTTGGGGACCCATTGGGAATAATAAGAAAATAACCCCAGGCACCTTTTCAGGTCTTTGGGAGTGTTGGGCAGGGGCAGCTCCCGTAGGGGGCGCAATCGGTCGGGGTCTGGTCCGATTTCCCCATTCTCCACCACGCTGCCTAGTATGCAGAGGCGCGTGGTGTTATAAACGCACTTGTCCTCGTTGTAGGTGAGGTTGAGTTTTTGTGCGGTTTTCAGGAACCTCTCGAGGTTCGAGTCGTGATGCTGCTGGTTGTGACTGCAGATGGTGACATTGTCGAGGTAGGGGAAGGTTGCCTGCAAGTGGTGGCCATTGACCATGCGGTCCATCTCACTCTGGAAGACCGAGACCCCATTTGTCACCCCAAAGGGGACTCTGAGGAATTGGTAGATGCGTCCGTTCACCTCGAAGGCGGTGTACGGGCGGTCCTCTGGTCTGATAGGGAGCTGGTGGTACGCTGACTTGAGGTCGATGGTGGAGAACACCCGGTATTGGGCGATTTGGTTCACCATTTCTGATATGCGGGGTAGCGGGTAGGCGTCTAGTTGGGTGTACCTGTTGATCGTTTGGCTATAGTCGATCACCATCCGTTTCTTCTCGCTACCCCTTACCACCACCACTTGGGCGCGCCACGGGCTATTGCTGCGTTCAATAATGCGCTCTTTCAGGAGCCTGTCTACCTCGGTCGTGATAAACCGCCTGTCCTCCCAGCTGTATCTCCTGCTTTTGGTCGCTATTGGCCGGCAGTTAGGGGTAAGGTTCGCGAATAGCAAAGGTGGCTTTACCTTCAGGGTAGCCAGACCGCACACTGTGAGGGGCGGCTGGGACCCACCGTAATTGAGCGTGATGCTTTGGTGGTAGCACTGGAAATCCAGGCCCAAGATCACGCTCGCACATAGATTCTTCATGATTAATACTTTAAAATTATCGTATACAGTTCCGTTAACGGACAATTGTACCGTGCAGTAACCCATAATGGTCGATGTCTGGGTTTTATCAGCCATAGAGATGGTACCCCGAGTAGGGACCACCTTTAGGGAGAGTTGTTGTACCAGTTCAGGGTGGATAAAACTCTCCGTGCTTCCACTGTCAATTAAACATTTAACCCTGCACCCGTTTACCTCGATGTCCACCATTGATTTGGATAGCGGGTGCGGCCTGGTCTGGTCCACTGTGACCGATGCCACTGTAGGGCCCTGATCGAGGCAAGATGGTGTCCACGCTGTCTGCTTACAAGATGGCGGACCCCACGAGGTCGGGCAAGATGGCGTCCAAGATGGCCGCTCCCACGGCGCACACGCGGCGGTGGCGGGTTTTCCGGCGGGGTTCCCTCTGCACACCTTCCCGAAGTGCCCCTTCTTACCGCACTTAAAGCAGGTGGTGCCTTTCGCCGGGCACAGGTTTCTGGTGTGCTTCGGCTGCCCGCAGAAGTAGCAGTTGGGTCCCCGACGCGTCGCGGCTGTCGTAGGGCTTCTGGGGGGAGAGCGGGGCCCCGACGGTGTCGGGCTGCCGGGCGGGGTTGGTGCCTTCCAAGGTGGCGGCGCCCTTGGTGCACACGTGGCGGCGTGGACGGCGCGGGCTGAAGAGTAGGCGTCCGAGTTTCTCTGGGCCACATCCAGGGATCGTGCTGTGTCCGCAGCCTGTTTCAGGTCCAATCCCGTTTTTTCCAGCAGTCTCTGCCGGATGTAAGTGGAGCTGAGGCCTGTGATAAAGGCATCGCGAACAAGCTCATCAGTGTACACTGCTGCTTTTACATCTTGGCACTTGCAGTCTTTGCCAAGCGTTTTCAGGGTGCCTAGGAACTCCTCCACCGATTCCCCAGGTCGCTGTGCGCGAGTAGCGAGCAGATGCCTAGCATACACCTCATTCGTAGGCTGCTGGTAATGTGCCTTTAAGATGTCGCAGGCGGCCGGGTACGTGTCGGCGTCTTGGATGAGGGGGTAAACCCGGTGGCTTACCCAATTCCGCAGAATTCCGAGTTTCATACTCGCAGCGTCCGTAGCGTCTTTGACGGCTGCGGAATTGTCCAGGAAGAATTCCATACACATAAACCAGTGTCCGAAGCGTGCCGATGCGTCCGAAGCATGCTGGTCCAAATCCAAACGTTCGGGTTTCAAGAGTTGATCCATTGTGTTGAAAATTAAGTCAATAAAATTGATGTGCCTCAATAAATCCGAGACTCGATGTTAGCGAAACAAAACAAGGCTTTTATTGACTTAGAAGGTAACACACAGCGGAGAATGTATCTTCCATCCAGAGGTCTGCCGTACTGGATGTGCTGCAGGCTGGGCCAGCTTACATAGGAGCCAGGTATGGGCGGAGCCCTACACACAGTACAATACAATGGAAATGAAACTGAAACCAACCACAGTCACAGGCAGAGAAATACTGATGAATGATGAATGGAATATTTCATCACACAGGCCGAATGGGCAGTGATGTAAGAAAAAGGAGACTTACCATCAAGTAACTTTAAAGTAAGCTTTAAGTAACTTATAAACACACTATATACAAGAGAGGTCTTTACCATGCCTCTGGTAGAAGCCTCTTACAATACTGAACAGACCAGTATTTATACCAGTCCAACAGGAAGTGACATTTACAGGAAGTGAGGTATGTACACAGTTCATAGTTCATAGTTCATAGTTCACAGGAAGTGATGACATAACTTCCCGGAAGTTAGCATTTTTATCACATTCTTCCCTCCTGCAGGATTAGGAGGCTGTGGTCTACCTTTTGGTCCGCAGCCGCCGAACAAGGAAGAGTCGCACCCGTTTGGATTCCCGTCGTAGAGGGTCGCTGGTCCGCTTACATGCGGTTGGCCATTGGTCAGAGTCTGTGTGGCCTGGATTGCCCTGTGAAGGGTCGGGGAGATCATGGCTTCGAGTACGAGCCCCAATAGGTTCAAAGTCGGACTGCCTCTGTTCAGAGGGAGGTGCAGAGCTGGTCTGTGGCGGATCAGTACTTTCATGCGCGGTACTGGGAGGGTCGCAACCTTGAGCACGGGGTTCTACCGGCACCAAGCTAGTTGGTGTCCGATCAGGATCCTGGAGAGGGGTACCCGATAGGTCCCAAGAGTTTCCTGGTGAAATGCCATCACCCGATGTCCCACTAGGTCCTGGTGGGCAGGGAGCCAGATCCCGTAATGATACGGTAGATTCTCGGCCGTCGGAATATCGTATGTTTGCATAGGTGGGGTTGGCATCGGTTAGTTCGACCTCGTCTACAAGAGGGTCATTTTTAGACGTCCGAACGTATCTTCGGAGTAATACAGGTCCAGGAGTAGTTAGCCATGACGGGAGTGATGTTCCATGAGATGAGCGACGCTGGAATCCAAAGAACCGCTCATGAGGTGTAGTATTTGTGGCTGTAGAAAGCAGGGACCGTATAGAGTGCAATGCATCCGGAAGCACTGTTTCCCATTGCTGGTCTGGTAGGCCCCGAGATCTTAAAGCGAGACGTACGGAATTCCAGATGATACCGTTATACCTCTCTACCTGCCCATTTCCGATGGGATGGTATGGTGTTGTTTTGCTTGTAGCAATTCCCCGTTCTGAGAGGTAGTCCTTGAGTTCCCTTGACATAAAGGATGGACCCCGATCTGAGTGAATATAAGCCGGCATGCCACAGAGAGAAAATACCTGCTCAAGGCAGCAGATTACTGTGGATGCCAGCATATTGGAGCAGGGGAAGGCAAACGGAAAACGTGAATATTCGTCGATCATGGTGAGCAAATATGTGTTCCGAGTTGAAGAGGGCACTGGGCCCTTAAAATCGATGCTAAGTCGTTGCATCGGTTGGGTTGCATGTATGAGTATACCATCTGAGGGGCGGAAGAACTGAGGTTTTAATTCCGCACAAAGCCGGCATTCTGAGCATATTTTTTTTACATCTCCAGTGGAAAAAGGGAGATTCCGTGATCGTACGAAATGTAGCATGCGCGTAACGCCAGGATGACACAAACCATTGTGGACATCCATGAGAGTGGAGGATGACATAGTGGAGCAGAATGCCCGTGTGAGGGTGTCCGGGGCCACATTCTCCTTGCCAGGCCGATAGAGAATGGTATAACCAAAAGAGGCCAGTTCCATCCTCCAAAGTTGTATTTTATTATTCTTAATTTTGGTTCGTTTTCGATTATCGAGCATGAAGGCGACTGATCGTTGGTCCGTGATCAATGTAAAGTGCTGGCGAGCTAGAAAATGGTTCCACTTCCGTACTGCCTCTATGATGGCTGTGGCTTCTTTCTCAACCGGAGGATAATGTAGCTCGGCACCTTGTAAGGTCCTGGACATAAATGCTACAGGACGACCTTCCTGATTCAGAGTAGCCGAGATCGCCACCTCCGAGGCATCACATTCAACCACGAAAGGGAGATTCTCATCGATGGAGTGAAGAGCCGCTTTCTCCAACTGTTTTTTGAGAAGGTTAAAGGCTGCAACAGCCGCTGTTCCCAGTGGAAATGATCTAGCATGCAGCAAGGGTTGGATTTTGTCCGAAAAATGAGGAATCCATTTAGCGTAGTATGCAAACAGACCGAGAGCCCGACGTAAAGAAGCCGGATTCTTAGGTGACGGGAGCTCTTGGAGCGGGCGAAGTCTTTCTGGGTCTGGCTTAATGATACCATTGCCTACGCAGTAGCCAAGGATGTTGATGGTCGGTTGCGACTCAACAGATTTGGATTCATTCAGGGTCAAATTACGGCGATGGAGGGCATCCCGAAATTTTTGGAGGTTGGAGTCATGTTCCTGTTGATCGTGACCTGCAATGGTAATGTTATCAAGATAGGGAAAAGTGTCCCTTAGGTTTTCCTGCTTAACCAGGCCATCCATTGCCCGTTGAAAGACAGCCACTCCATTAGTAACCCCGAATGGGAGGCGATGAAATTGGTACAGCCGTCCATTAGCCTCAAAGGCTGTGTACTGCTTATCTGAGACCTTCAAGGGTAACTGATGATAGGCACTTTTTAAATCGTAAGTTGAGAACACTTTGTATTCGGCCAGTTTATTAACCATATCATCAATGCGTGGCAATGGGTAGGCGTCCAAGTCGGTATATTGATTGATGGTTTGCGAATAATCGATGCATAGTCGCTGTTTGTGAGGTTTTAGAGGGTTCTTGACAATGACGACTTGAGCCTGCCAGGGCGACGAACATGGTTCAATGATATCCTCTGCTAGAAGTCGAGAGATTTCAGCCGCAATAAAAGATTGGTCTCCCTGATTAAAGCGCCGCGATTTCGTTATTATCGGTTGGCATTGAGGCGGAATACTGGCAAATAATGAGGGTTCATCAAGTGAAGCTGCTGATAATGCACAAAATGGTAATTTAGATGGTATATTAGAAATAGTAAGTCCGGGTTTGGATCCACCAAACTCAATGGTGAGTTTCTTATGCTGTTTTTGGAAGTCCAGCCCTAAGAGGAGATCACTACATAAGTCTTTGAGCACTGAAAGTCGGGTGGAGGGATACATACGACCATGAAGTGTCATATCAACAACACAAAAGCCGGAGATTCTGGTATTAAGTGATGACTGGGCCATCGCAATTGCCTGGTCCGATGGGAAGACATGTAGTTTCAATTTCGCAACAATCTGTTCCTTAATGAAACTATCAGTACTTCCTGAGTCAATTAAGGCATCTAAGGTATGCCCTTTAATTGAAATTTTTGTGGCTGCCTGAGACAGGTTCTGTGGGCAAGCAGCTGTAATTGGTGTCGTTGCACAGAGAGTGGCTAAAACTCTCGGTGTGCTTCTTCGGGAGAGAGCTCGAGAGGAAGCTTGATAGGTCCTAGCTGGAGCATCTTGATAGGCCCTAATTGGGGCAGTTCGGTAGGCCTTAGCTGGATTGGCCCTCGTAGAGGCCCTTGATAGGCAAACTTTAGCAAAGTGTCCTTTTTTCCCGCAATAACTGCAGATTGCATTGCGAGCAGGGCAGGTTTTCCTAGGGTGAAAAGCATCTCCACAAAAGAAGCATTCCTTCCTAGATTGCCAAGAGGCTGCTAAAGTGGGGTCGTCCTCCTCTTCTTCATCAGAATTATCAGAATTAGATTCCCCCATGATAGGGTTCACCTGAGACCGCTTGAATTGTCTGGTTGCAGCTACAGCAGCAGATCGAGATCTGGGCAGCTGATAGAGGTCTGCATTTCTCTTTGCCAAATCCAGTGAACAAGCTAGTTCAAAAGCTTTTTGTAGCTCAAGTGTTTTACTTTCTAGTAGACGCTGGCGTATAAATGGAGAGGCAATCCCGCAGATGAAAGCATCACGAATCATTTCTTGGCGGTACAGCTCAGCTGAGGCTGCCTGAAAGTTACAATCTACGCTGAGCCTGCGAAGTTCTTGCAGGAATTCGTCAATTGATTCCCCTGGCCCTTGTCGGGCTGTGGCCAGTAGATGTCTAGCATAGACCTCATTTGGGGTCTTCGCATACAGTTTCTTAAGTGCCCGAATCACCTCTTCGTAATTATCCCAGTCATCAACATATTCGAACACTTTTGGGGTCACATAATTGACAAGTATCTTCAATTTAGCAGGAGCATCCACTTTACATTCATCCAGAAAATTCTCAAAAGTACGATACCAATGCTTCCATACCCTGCCAGCTGCTGGTGTATTCGGGTCCAAGTCCAGATGAATAGGTCTAAGGATTTTCTCCATGATGGGTGGTTCCCTGGATCCTTAACTTCCGAGTTTGTCTGAAGGTCTAGTATTTGTCAGTGTAAATACTAAGTTACTTAAATTGATGTAAGAAAAAGGAGACTTACCATCAAGTAACTTTAAAGTAAGCTTTAAGTAACTTATAAACACACTATATACAAGAGAGGTCTTTACCATGCCTCTGGTAGAAGCCTCTTACAATACTGAACAGACCAGTATTTATACCAGTCTAACAGGAAGTGACATTTACAGGAAGTGAGGTATGTACACAGTTCATAGTTCATAGTTCATAGTTCACAGGAAGTGATGACATAACTTCCCGGAAGTTAGCATTTTTATCACAGGCAGTTGCCCCTGACAACTCTGCATTCTTCAGCACTTTGAAGCAGGAGGCCCAAGATGAAAGAGTGCGAGTATAGTCCCGAAACCTGGCTTCACACCCACAGCAGTCAGCATGTCGTCTCCAGACCTGAGGGGAATTGAGAGAGCTGCTCATTGCCCGTGTCCCATTAGGGAATGCAAAGTGTTGTTAGTGTCTCCCATATAGGGTATGGCAAAAGGCTCCACGTCCTTATCTTTACTGGTGTTCACTCTCTCCGAGACCACTTGATAGCTGATGCTGTGCCTTTGGCGATCCCTTTAACGATACACGTACACGTCAATCGAAGCCCTGCCCCTGCTGGTCCGTGTGTGAACCGCCCCGTGTTGACCATGGCCGGGTCTCATTGCTGGTATAACTGGTGACGACACAGTGCCAGTCGCCCGAGCGGCTTCTCGATTCACCGAGGGGCACGACGCTGCCCAACACGCCAGCGAGCAATAAGGTCATGGGTCAACCGCGGAAATATATCTGAAAGAGGGAATATATGCTCTTGGTGAATATCTGACAGCAGTGATTATTTAGTTTGCAAGCGTAAAATACATATAATCATTGACTAAATCACGGCTACAATCTCACTAAATGATCTAATTTAAAGATTAATCTCTGTAACTGAGATAAACGCTGAAAACAATGTAAGGTGTGGTGGTGTGGGTGTTATTTGTCAGCTTCACCTCTGACTCCTTTGAGCGGTTCGAATCGCTCCCACTCCCTTTTGTTCTAGACTTTGGATTATTTGGGGTTTGTAATAAACTTGCAACAGACACCTGGGTGAGTCAAATGAATTCAGATCTTTATTTTGAGACAGGAAAAATATACAATACAATAAACTTACACTTTAAAAGGGTGGGGAACACACGGAATAAGTGAGGGAGAATTACAATACACAAAATCCCTTACCCTCCCAACCCCACTACACTAGCTAGGCTGGAATCTAGAGGACCAGGAAATGTTCACCAAAACGACTTTCTTGACAGACTGTAGAGGTTTGCGATTTCGGGGTTCTCTTTAGTTGTGGCAGTTGGGGCCTGCCGTACCTCAGATGTGGTAGAAGACTGCACCTGCGCTGGGTCTTCAGATGGGTTTGGTCCGCTGATGCGGTTAGTCGCGCTCTTGGATCTATCGGGTAAGCACCAATTTTTTTGGTTCGAGCTAGTTTTAGGGTCTTTATGTTCAAAATCTTACCCAGGGGTAAGTCAGGCTAGCCTGTAGAGTGGAAACAAGTCTTTGGTTCGTGAGTTTTTCGGCAGTTGGTTCCTTGTTGGTCGCTGTGGCCCAATATTACCTGGTTGGTGGTAATATTGGCTGTTGTTGGTTTCTGTAGGCCTTTGGTTGCTGCGATCTCTGTTTCTTCTTTTCTTCCTTCGAGTCTCCAATGATGATCTCTCTCTTGAGCTGGTTGGCTGAACTTGACCTCAGACTGGCTGTCCGTTTGAACTGTCTCACTGTCTCTGCTGTCTATGTTCCAAACTGTACTGCCGAACTGTACTACTGAACTGAAAAGGCAGGCCTCAATTATACTAATTTGGGGCCTGGCTTATCTGCCCGCCAAATCTCAGTTTCCTTTGTTAAATTTGGTGGCTCATTATTTTAATGTCTTTTAAAACTTTAATGAGCTTCGGAGATGGCCCATCCAAACTTAACGAGTTTAGGGGATGGCGCATCCAAACTTAATCGGCCTTGAACTGGTTTTGGGATTGCCTTGAAACCAGTTTAAAAATGCAAAATTTTGTCAATCTCTTTAATTGACTTTGGACTGTGGTTTGTTTGTGGTAACTGCAGGGCTGATGTTCTTTCTTTTGTACGGCTGGGGACATGTCCTGTTTAATCGATACCTGGCTCCGCAACTTCTGGGTGGGAAAACAGGCTTCATTGTCCTTATGTAAAACTGGGGCGGCCCTGGACATTCCTCAGACAGTCCAATATCCAAACCTCGGGGGCCCACCCCGCCTCCCCGTTGTTCCAGCCTTTTCCAAGCCTGAACATGTCTTTTAAACCAGCCAAATCTTCCTGGGATTTTTATTTTAAATCCCCTTTTGCCCAATAACTCTTTAAAACAGTCCAATAAGTCTTTTCCTTAAACAATCTCTTTAATCTTCTGTTTGGCCCAACCACTACAATTATCCTTTTTGCAGATTCCTTCTGTAGTTTTCCCAAAATCATTTTAAAAATGACTTTCCTTGTGTTCTGGGGTTGTGCAGAAATTTTCAAACCTTACACACCCCCCTGTGATACTTTATAACACTACAGTATCATGCAGGTGTGAGCAAAATTTCTGATCCTCGGGAGCCAACCTTCCCCTGTATTACCTAAACTAATCCCCAAACAAAACACTCTCCCATCCCTTTAGGTGTAGTGTTTATCAAAATACACAAAGTACAAAACTTTTATTACATTCCCATCCAAGCACGGAGGGGTCCAACACCCCTGCACCACTTGGAAACATTACACACAGGAAAAATAAATTGGCACACACACTCGTCCAACTTTATTTTTCATCACATTCACGGTTGTTTTTATGCCTTTATTTTTGGTTTTGTCCCATGCTCCCTCATGCTGAGAGCGGAGCATTTGGTCCCTTCCTTTGCACTTCGCACACAACAAAGAGAAAACTATTCCCAGCTGGCAAACCACTAAAATGTGCGAAGCCAGCCTAATCCAAGAAGGGACTTCTATGTTATCAAAAATGTCCCACCAGGGCGGGACCACAATATCCAATATCTTGGCCCCTATCTCTACTGTCTTCTGCTCCAATGTATAGAAATGTTTCTGTGAGACGATTACTGCTTTTAACAGGGCGGTAAGATGTTCTGGTAAAGGGGGAATCTCATCGCCAAAATGTGTGACGTAACTTTGCAGGTTGGTGATGTTTTCCCTGACAGTGAGGTGAACAGTCGAGGGTTTAGGGATGGGTACAATCCGTTCCTGGGCCACTTGAACTTCTGCCTCGGGTTTAAAACAAAAACTGCTGTCACTCACCAGACACCAGATGTACTGTCCATGCCGGTAGTGTGGCGCACTTGTGGTGACACAATATGTCCCAACCCCTATGAATGCTACCTGAGGGGAAACATGGGGGGAGAAATTCGGTATCGCCCCGTTTGGGGCGCTAGTACTGGCGGTGCGCAAAGTTTAGCGCCAGGCGCAATTTATCGCCACCTCGAGCGATATTGGGTAGCTGTGCCCCTGAAGGTGATTGTGGCACTAAATCAGGCGCTGCACGATAGTGTTAAGGCACTAACCCGGCGGCGCGACGCAATTTCTCCGCGGGCGCAGCGCAGGTGCTGTCAATTATCGATTTCAGCCAGACACGCTGGCGCCGGCCAGCTCTTAAATGGGCGGATCGATTATCATCTGCAGCCGCACCCTGCGACTCATAGGCCTCAAACTCGGCAGTAACCTACCTCTGGCGTCAACAACTGCATCAATATGGAGAGGGCCAGGGAGAGAGCGCAGTGCTTCAGCGAGGCGGCATTGGATGCTCTGGTTGGCGCGGTGGAGCGCAGACGATCTGTGCTCTACCCAGAGAATGGCAGGAGGCCTCAACACAGCGACTATCGCAGAGCTTGGAGGGAGGTTTCCCACAGAGTCACCTCCAGCAGCATGGTTCCCAGGACTCCTGTGCAATGCAGGAAGAAGTTCAACGACCTCACTCGGGTCGCCAGTGTGAGTGCCTTTTTCAGAATCATCTTCATCCCTCCATCTGCACCTCACTTTATGGCCAGAGGGTCTGCAAAGCCCCAATGGCCAGCAGTCATCCAGCACCCATGGCCCTTTCTGGAAACACACACGCACATTCAGCTCTGTGCATAATGAAGGGGCTAATCGACCATGGGAGGCATGTCATGCCAGATCAGGACAGCATAATGTAAGGGCTAATCGACCATGGGAGGCATGTCATGCCAGATCAGGGCTGCAGGTTCCATCACACCCCATCCTTTCTCTTGCAGGCCAAGGTGGCGAATAATAGAAGGCAACAGCATCGGACCGGAGGAGGCCGGCCTCACCTGCAGACCCTTACAGACCTGGAGGAGCGAGTCCACCAGATTGTGGCAAGCCGGATGATTGGCCCCGTCACCTCTGGAGATGCCGACCCCATTGTGGACAGCAATGGTAAGGTCATCGCCTTTTTGACCTCTCTCCTTCCATTTGTTCCCCACACCAGCATACTTTTTTCACTCTCAAGCCAACCCAGAGCAATTTCAGCACTCATGCATCCCTTGCTGCCACCCTGTCCTTTCGCTAAAGCCACTCTTGAACCTCCCTGCTTTCAGATGCTGCATCACCAGCTCGGGAGGTGGGCCCTCAAGCTGCCAGTGCGAGTGACTCTGGAGGCGACGAGGAGGAGGAAGCCGGACCATCCGTACCACCCTCAGGCGAGCCAGCCCATGTCCAGACTGGGGAGACGCCTTCCCTGGAGGGGAGCTGGGGGGAATGGTCTGAGGAGGATGCAGCTCCAGGACCCAGCGGCCTGCAGCAATGCGAGGGGGGTAGGGAAGCTCGGGGGCCGTCTCCCCGGAGGGCGAGTCGGGCTGCGAGTGCTGCTGCACAGAGCGCAGAAGAGGTGCGTGCCCTCGTAGAAATGAGCGCCCAGGCTGGGCTGAGGCACACTGAGCTCATGGCTGCAGTGGCAAGGATGCCCAACTCCATTGAGACACTGGCAAGGAGTGTCCAGGACTTCGGCGCAGCACAGGCAAGGAGTGTGCAGGACTTCGGCGCAGCACAGGCAAGGAGTGTGCAGGACTTCGGCGAAGCACTGGCACCTGCCACGCAAGTGCTGAGTGCTGCCACGCAGTCAGTGGCTGGTCTCATGCAGACGCAGATTGAGGCCACGCGAGCACTGACTGCTGCCACCCTCGCTGGATCGGGCAGGATTCCCCGGGGCCCTTGCCGTGCCACAGCAGGCCAGCAATCTGTGCACCAGTCGACTGAGGTGCATGCTGCGGTGCTGCCCCGTCAGAGTGCCAGTGTTTTGGCCGACCAGGGAGCTGCTGTCCGCTCTCAGGATGACAGCATTCTTGATGCCACCACTGGCACTTCTCCACTGCAGCTGCCACCACCTGTAGGAAAGACTGCTTCCGCCCATGCAGAGTTGGAGCAGTCAGCAGCCGGGCCCTCCAGGCCCAGAGCTGGTCCAGGCCGTCCCTCAAGGGCATCTGCGGTCTCAGTTTCAGACAGTCAGCAGGCCTCCCCCAGCCTTGCTGCAGCCACTGGGATCCCATTACGGAGGAGCTGCAGGGCGGGAAGGGTGCAATTCCGTAAGGGAAGCAGATCACCATCAAGGAGCAAAAAGTAGAAGGTGCTGCTAAATTATGTTATTTCTTTCATTCAAGGCCAAGAATGCTGGTCTGAATGTTGGTTATGTTTGGCACATTGTCTCCAGGGTGTGAGAGACAGTTATGTTTTGGACATTGTCTCCAGGGTATGAGAGACAGTTATGTTTTGGACAGTCTCCAGGGTGTGAGAGTCAGTTAAGTGGCAGTCTTTTTGTTTTGATATTTGTTTCCATTGCTTTTTCATGCGGGAAGGATACATATTTTGTTAAATAAAGAAGTTTATTTATTCACAATGTCCATGTCTGTTCTTTGCACAAATTTTTGCCTTGACCGGCTTAGGGGTAGCAGAACAGTTCCATTCATGTTCTTGGAATGGCAGAAAGCATTCCCTCAGAGGGGCCTAGAAGTGACTTGCTATAAGCCTCTGATGGATGGCCCTTGCAGTTTGTGCCTCCCGTCTTGGTGCTCCTCCTCCTCCTCCTCCTCCTCCTCCTCCTCTGCTGTTGCTTCAATGTCTGGTGGCATTGGCTGGGTCCTGAGGATTGCCAGGTTATGCAGCATGCAACACACAACCATGAAGTGGGAGACTCGCTCAGGTGAGTACTGAAGGGCTCCTCTGGAATGGCCCAGACAGCGGAACCGTTGCTTCAGCACGCCGATTGTGTGCTCAATAATGTTCCTGGTCGCTTGATGGCTCTCATTGTAACGTTCTTCAACAGGAGTGCCGGGCGAACGGAGCGGGGTCATCTGCCAGGGGCACAGAGGATAGCCCTTGTCCCCGAGAAGCCAGCCTCCTGGGTGAGCCGGGGCTTCAAAAAGGTCTGCCACAGAAGTCTGGCGCAGGATGAAGGCGTCGTGGCTGCTGCCTGGAAAGTGGGCATTGACAGCGAGTATCAGCTGTCGGTGGTCACAGACCAGCTTCACATTCAAAGAATGGAACCCCTTTCGGTTAGGCGCCCGCAAAGCCACATGCGTGCAGTCAATGGCACCCTGCACCATGGGGAAGCCCGCTATCCTTGCGAAGCCCTCTGCACGCTCTTGCTGCTTGTCCGGGGTCATTGGGAAGGAGATGTACTGCCGTCTCCTTTTAAAGAGGGCATTAGTCACTTGACGGATGCAGCAATGCACCGCAAACTGAGATGTTGGCAATGTCCCCAGTAACGGCCTGAAAGTAGCCACTGGCATAGAAGTTTAGAGCCACAGTGATCTTCACAGCCACCGACAGAGATGTCCTGCACCTTAGTTGAGGCTGCAGATCTGGCTGAAGCAGGTGGCAGAGCTCAGTGACCACCTCCTTACTGAAGCGCAGCCTTCGGAAACACTGCTCCTCCGACATGTTGATATACGAAAATTGTTGCCGGAAAACCCTGGCAGCGTAAGGTCTCGTGTGCCGACATCTGTTGGCCCTCCTCCGTCTGGCCATACCTGCCACTCTATCCCTGTGTCTCTGTGCCCTGTCAATATGATTGAGAAGGACGACGTTCCCATCCAATGCAGCCCCATAGTAAGTGCGCACTGAAAGTTATGCCGGTTGAGAAGCTTACCAACTGCAAAGTTATGTTCAGAAGGCTAAAGTTCCTCAGCCAGCGCTGGCTCACTGCAGAAATGGCTCTCCGTTTGCCTCTGAGCTACTCTCTCTCTCACTCTCACAGAAGGTATGCCCCAAAAATGGCTACCACTAATAATCCAGGAAGTGTCCCCTTTAAATTGCGCCCCCCCAGCCTGACAGCGACTGGGAAACGTTCCAGGTAAGCTGTCCTTGTTAGCGCCAGGCAGAACGGAGGGGGGCGCCACTGAATTTCCGGTCCGGGGCGCCCCAAGGGCGTTGCACACTGAAATGACTTCATGATCTACGTGCGCCGGTGAGCGGGCGCAACGGTTTAGTGCCGGCGCTAAATGTCCGCTCAATTTGAGAAGAGGCGCAGGGTTTGCTGCGCCCGGGCGCTAGTTGGTTAGCGCCCCATTTCTCGACCTCTTTAGGCGCTAATGGGTGGCGCAACCAACCAAATTTTTCCCGCATGGTCTTTTGCCATTACCTCCATGGTACAGTTCACAGGTCGTGCACCAGCAGCTTTAAACCCACACTGTGATCTCGAATAGGCATTCAAGTGCTGGGGACACAGGATTATGTGCGCTCTCCGGCTCCGACACCCGGAGAGGTCTGTACCTGTCATAGCGTACTCCCACTTTATGACATAAGGTGGGACCTCTGCAAAACGAATGTATGCACCCCCTTGAATGATCCCAATGTTCTCCACCCTGTATACCGGTGCGGGTCGGGCTGTCCCACCCATGACTGGCATCCTCACTACTATCTCCATGATAGTGTGATTGGAACGTCCACAATCCATTGGGGCAGGGTAGGCTTCTGAAGCTAGCCGGAGTTGACATGGGCTCAGTGAATTACTAAATGGGTGGAGGGCTGCAAGGTGCTTGTTGCTAATCCAGGAGGGGACTAAACCTTGTTTAAAATCCTTCAGGTTGCTGTGGCCCTTGCCCAGCAACCATGCCCCGTATAGCACGCACACCTCATTCTGTGCAGCTTGGTCCGAAGCATTCCTGTCCTCCCATATAAGTGCATTTACTTTTTTGGCATGTCTCTCCAGCTCAGCTATTATCTCCTTTAAATGGACCGTCATGGCCTGGTCCTCATGCAGCTCTGAGCCCACCACTGTGTTCTCCTCTGTTAGGAGTTTTCTTAACTGGGTCTTGTAATGTTTGTACCTTTAAGGGGAGAACTACTTTTTACAGCTCCTGTATACTGTAGTACCGGCAGTGACCACACCTGTATATAAACCCTGAGTAGTGATCTGTACAGTTAGTTCTAGAGCAACCCTCATTCAGTAAACACCTGTTGATCGTTCCCTGCAGTCTTTTGTCTGATTATTGAAGGACACAACATTAAGATACACTGATCTAACATTGGCGACGATGCAGATTCGAACCTACCTGCAACTCTGCATCACCTCCCAGGGATTCACTCCTGGAGAACAGTGGAAGGAGGTCAAGTCCAGAAGCACGGGCGTCGACCACGGGCAACCGCCCAGTCATCCGGCGGAGATTTGAGCATCGCAGGGGAGACTGTCGAGAGCCAGGCTTGGCTTTCCAGTCACGGTGGTCCAGTGAAACGGGCTGGCAACAGGTATTGCTAAGACCATTCCTGGACAGCGGCAGCTAGAGCCCGACCGAGCGGCACAGAAAAAGGCCGAGCAGCGTCAACGGGGGAGAGAGAGAGGGCAGAGCGCACAGGACACAGCCGGTGCTCAGGACCGAGCGGCGTCAATGGGGAGAGAGACGAGAGAGAGCAGAGCGCAGCCGGTGTTCAAGGGCCGAGCAGCGTCAACGGGGGAGAGAGGCGAGAGAGAGCAGAGCGCAGCCGGTGTTCAAGGGCCGAGCAGCGTCAATGGGGGAGAGAGGCGCACAGGAAAACGCGAGGCACTGCCATTGCCACGAGGACCACAGAGAGCAGCATTGGCAGCAGCGCAGGAGCAGCGCACGAAACCCACAGGGCATCGCCATTTGCCACGAGGACCGCCGAGAGCGGCGTTGGCAGCAGCGTAGGAGACGCCATTTTAAGCCGCAGCGGGGAAGAAAGGAAAGCGCGGGAGACACCATTTTAAGCCACAGCGGGGAAGAAAGGATAGCGCGGGAGACACCATTTTAAGCCAGTCTAACCACATCCAAAAATGCCAAAGAGTGGCAGTATCACAGCGTTCGACAATGAAGTCGAAGATTGGACGACATATGTCGAACGCATAGAAGTATACTGCAAGGTGAATGAAGTGCCAGATGACAAGAAAGCGCTGGTATTGTTGAATTTCATGGGTGCAAAAACGTATGGCTTACTACGAACCTAGTAACCCCAGAGTAGCCAGTCGAAAAGGATTTTGAAAACATAGGGCTAAAATTCAGTTGGGTGCCATTTGGGGCGCCAAGCTCGCCTGGGCGCCGGAATTACTGCTGCGAGCGGAGCCACTTGCGCCATCCGGATATTCAGTTTCTGCGCCCCAAATGGAAGCGGGCCGCTAAACGAGGCTTCCCGCGCCCCGCTTGGGGCGCTGAAACTGAATATCGGCGCGCTAAGGGCCGCAGCGCCACACGCTGCGGCACGGCAGGCTGCGGTACTGCAGGCCTTCCTCCCACTGTTAAGGGGGAGGTGCCTGCAACAGCGCGATCCCCGCTCGCGAGTGCCGGCAAATGAGCCCGGCACCAAGGAGAAGTGCCGGGCTCTCGGGAAACAGCCGGCAATGCTGCGGGGGAGGGTGTAGGAGGCCGGGGACGGAGGTGCTGGCAGGCGGCCGCCGAAAAAGCGGTCGGCCGCACCTCCACCTTAACTAGCGCCACTACCGCCACAGGTAGGCCCCTGTGTACCGGTCGCTATTTGCGGCCGGCGCTGAAGAGGCGGGCGCGACCAAATATGGTCATCGGGGCGGGAGCGGGGCGCTGCGCACACCGATGACATCATCGGCAGCGGCGCAGCGCTACAGGCTAACGCCGCAATTAGCGCCCCGCTAAATTTCGCGGTAGGTGTGGCCAGTGGCGCAAAAGCCTCTGAGCGCCCTCTTTGGGCGCAAACTGGTGGCGCAGGCCACTGAATTTCTAGGCCATAGTGTCAATCCTACAGGACCACTTATACCCCACACCGCTGCTGATAGCAGAAAGATTTAAGTTTCACAAAAGAAACCAGCATAAAGATGAAAGTAATGCTGAGTATTTAACGGAACTGCACAAGCTATCAAAACACTGCCAGTTTGGAACGGGACTAGCAGATACTTTAAGGGACAAGTTTGCGTGTGGGCTTCAAAGTGAAGGAACCCAGAAACAGCTTCAATCAGAAAAGGATCTTACGCTGGACAAGGCTTTCAGCATTGCAGTATCACACGAAACATCCGCACGGGGCGCTGCAGAGATACAACAGAGACCGCAAGAATATGGCACAAATGAAATGTCATACGGAAGAGTGAAGTGCTATCGTTGCGGCAGAACAACACACGACCATAATGATTGCTGGTTCAAGGACAAAGTGTGCAGACAGTGTGGAAAAGTAGGACACATAACAAGAGTCTGCAGGTCGGGAAAGAAAACCAGCAGCAAGAAATCTCCACAGGAGAAGTACAAGAAGGTACATACGGTGACGGAGAGTAGTTCAGACGAACAGAAAAGTGATACAGACTCCGGAAGCAAGGAGCTGGGTTGTCTGAAACTACATAATGTGATCAAAACGGAGGATCACCAAACTATCTGGGTCACGCTCAAGATAGCAGGAGTCCAAGTGAAAATGGAATTGGGCACAGGATCAGCCCTAACAGTCGTAAACCGAAGGGACTATAAGCGGCTATTCTCACATATACCCTTGAGAGATACAAAGATTGTCTTGAAGACGTACACGGGGCAAAAAGTCTACCCCAAAGGAAAAATAAGGGTGAACGTTATATATAACGGCAAGGAAACACCAAAAATGGACCTATATGTATTGCCAGATGGAGGACCACCACTACTAGGTCGTGAATGGATCCGAAAGATACAGCTAGATTGGCATTCCATACAAGCACTGACTGTAGATGCCAAAAAGAATGACAACGTCACACCTGGACGATTGTCAAAAATGCTAACTGACGAACAAGAAGTGTTCCAGCAGGGACTCGGAACACTAAAAGGCATAACAGCGACGATCAAAATAAAGGAAAATGCAAGCCCAAAGTTTTTTAAGGCCAGACCGTTACCTTATGCGATCCGCCCAGCTGTCGAAGCAGAGCTGGAAGGTTTGGAACATTCAGGAGCACTGTCCAAAGTGGACTGGAGTGAGTGGGCTACACCCATCATTCCTGTAATGAAGAGGTCGTTGAGTAATACGCCTGGGGAACCAAAGAAGGTTCACATCTGTGGGGACTTTAAGGTGACAGTGAACCCAATCCTTCACACTGTACAATATCCACTTCCGCGGATTGAAGATATTTTTGCCTCGCTATCTGGAGGGAAATGCTTCACTAAGATTGATCTGGCCCAGGCGTACCTGCAAATGGAGGTAGAAGAAGCCTCGAAACAGTACCTCACGATCAATACTCATAAAGGTCTCTACCAATACAACCGGCTGGTGCTCGGGGTATCATCAGCTCCGGCTATTTGGCAAAGGGCAATGGAACAAGTCCTGCAAGGGATTCCAGGGACCCAGTGTTATTTGGACGACATCCTGGTCACGGGCGAAAATGACAGTGATCACTTCGCCAACCTGGAGCAGGTGCTCACTAGATTGAAGGAATATGGGCTCCGAGCTAATCGCCACAAATGCAAGTTTTTCCAGATCTCGTATTGTGGCCACATTATTGATAAAGAGGGGTTACATAAGTCCCCTGAAAAGATTGAGGCAGTAGTCAAGGCTCCAGCACCGGAAAATGTGTCACAACTGAGGTCATTCCTCGGGCTGGTGAACTACTACCATAAGTTCTTGCTGAATTTGTCTACCGTACTACACCCACTGAACACCCTACTGCAAACGGGGTTACCATGGAAGTGGAGTGATGAATGTAAACGAGCTTTCCAGAAGAGCAAAGCATTGATCACATCAAAAGAGGTGTTGGCTCATTTCAACCCAGCACGACCAATTCGGTTGGCGTGTGATGCATCACCCTATGGCATTGGAGCGGTGCTGTCGCACAAATTCCCAGACGGCTCGGAGAGGCCAGTAGCCTTTGCGTCTCGGTCACTAACCTCAGCCGAGCGTAACTATGCCCAGATTGACAGGGAGGCACTCAGCCTAGTGTGGGGAGTGAAAAAGTTCAATCACTATCTGCACGGGCAGAAGTTCACCTTGCTGACTGACCACCAACCACTTGTCTCCATCTTTAATCCAAAGAAGGGTGTTCCAGTGTTGACTGCGTAACAGCTACAAAGATGGTCCCTTTTTCTAGGGGTGCACCAATATGAAATCGAGTATAAGGGCACGAAACAGCATGCAAACGCTGATGGGCTATCACGCCTGCCACTGCCTACTGTGGAGGAAGCACCAGCAGTGGATCCTGTCGAAATATTTCATTCGACTATAATTGAATGCGTGCCAGTAACTAACGCTGGTATAGAGAAGGAGACCCGAAATGACCCGATGCTGTCTCGGGTATATGATGAGACGATGAAGGGATGGCCAGCACATGGCGACTCACTGTTGCCAGCATTCTTATCCAGAACAGAACAGCTGTCAGTATGCCAGGGGACCTTGATGTGTGGATCCCGAGTGGTAATTCCACCCAAGTTAAGGGAGAGAGTGCTCAATGAGCTTCACGAAGGTCATCTGGGAGGGGTGAAAAAGAAAAGCCTTGCTAGGGCTTATGTGTGGTGGCCGGGGATCGATCAGCAAATCGAGGACCTGACAAAGAGCTGCTCAAGATGCCAGAAGGTTCAAAATGCAGCACCACATGCCCCTCTACACCCATGGGAGTGGCCCTCATCTCCATGGCAACGGGTGCATATTGATTTTGCTGGTCCATTCATGGACTCAATGTTTTTAATAGCCGTGGATGCGCACTAGAAATGGCCTGAGGTGATCAAAATGTCCTCCACCACCACGGAGAAAACTATTGCAGTCCTACGGACCATTTTTGTCAGGAACGGCTTGCCAGAGCAGATTTGCTCTGATAACGGACCACAGTTTGTGTCCGAAGAGTTTCGAAGATTTATGAAAAGGAATGAGGTAAGGCATTACACATCCACCCCGTATCATCCAGCCACAAATGGATTGGCTGAGAGGTTCGTACAAACCTTTAAAAAAGCAGTAAAGGCCATGTGCGATGACAACATTCCACTGCAGCATAAGGTGGACAATTTCCTGTTAACCTACAGAAATGCGACACATGCAGTCACCAACCAGGCCCCGGCCATGATGTTCTTTAACCGAAGGTTGAGATCTCGTCTGGATTTGCTCAGACCAAGTGTACGAAGAGATGTTGCGAGTAAGCAATTCCAGCACATCAATGAGAAGCCAACAAGGAGCTTCGATGTAGGGCAACCAGTCTTGGCCCGCGACTACCGAACAGAGAAATGGCAACCAGGAACGATATGCACATGGCAGGGGCCACTAATGTACACAGTGGATGTTGGGGAGAACATTGTGAGATGCCATGCTGACCAGATCCTAGAGTCACAGGAACGAGTCAACCCCATGTCTCGGCCATACGTACCTGGTGAGGAACCCGACGTACAGGTCGCATCTACCTCAGAAACAGCAGCATCCGAAGCTGATGAACCAACCGGCGACAGGGGGCCAGAATCGCCTCCGCACCAAGAGCAAGACACTCGGGAAAGGCGCTATCCAGAAAGGATCAGGAAGCCTCCCCTAAGACTGAATTTATAAATAGACTATTTTCAGCTAATGTTGCAAGTTAAAAGTATTAATTGTAATTAGTTTGATATTTAATTGTTAAATGAGTATTATGGTACTGTTAATCTAAAAGGGGAGGAATTGTAATGTATATACCTTTAAGGGGAGAACTACTTTTTACAGCTCCTGTATACTGTAGTACCGGCAGTGACCACACCTGTATATAAACCTTGAGTAGTGATCTGTGTAGTGTATGTACCCGTCTACCTTTAAGGGAACTATTGAATGTAACCGTTCACCTTTAAGGGAACTACTTTAGGTGTGGCACTATTTGTTTGGCTTCTGTATACTGTAATACCGATAGTGACCACACCAGTATATAAGTGTTGTAGCAGGATTTCTGGGGCAGATTCGCCCGGACCTTCGAATAGTAAAGACCTGTTTGTTTGTTACTTCTGAAGTCTGTGTATTTATTAACTGCACAACCCACAGACTTTACAGTGGCGACGAGTCCGATCGTACCCTGCGGCAAGATTACCATAAGCAACGAAGAGCGTCGAAGAGAGACAACCGCCCTCGTCGTGCTACCAAAAGAAAACACGAGGCTGCAACAACAGAAAGCTGGAAAACTAACAACAAAAGCTATATCAGCAACAGGCACTGACTACCCTTCTGCCACGGTGCGGAGTGAGCCGGCCAGCAAGAAACAAGGCGGCCGAAGAGACTGTGAGTAGGGGAAGGTGTAGAAGCATCCGGAGGATAAGGGCAGAGCACTCGACCTCGGTCGAGGGGGAGCTGTGCAGGCCAGAAGTCGGGTCCAACGGTGTCGGGTGACAGCCGGACCGCGATCGGTGGGACAATCGGGGCAGCGACCGCAGCCACGAAGCGCTGAGCCTGCGAGTGGGCGCGGGAAGAGAAACCCAGCCGCAGCCGGGGAGGGAAACACCGGTCTGCGAGAGGGCTGGGGAGGCGAACGGTAACTGTGCGGGTGAGAGCCGGGTGCGGAGAGAGAGACTGCGAAGAGCCGGTCCAGCGGCTGAGCTGTTCTCCACCAACGGGGTACTCAGAGCCGGCAAAACCGAACGTGCGGGAGTGGGTGAGAGACACAGCCGAAAACGGGGTGAGAGACTGCGCGAGAGCCAGTCCAGCGGGGAGCTGTTCTCCACCAACGGGGTACCCAGGGCCGGTAGCATCGAACGTGCGGGTGAGAGAGACAGAGCCGGGTACGGAGAGAGAGACTGCGCGAGAGCCAGTCCAGCGGCTGAACTGTCCTCCGCTAACGGGGTGTACCCAGCGCCGGTAGAACCGTGCGGGCGGGAGGAAAAGACATAGCCGAGTAAGGGGAGCTGTGCGGTAGCCAGCCAGCGGCTGA
This sequence comes from Somniosus microcephalus, assembly GCF_052327205.1. Taxonomy (NCBI): domain Eukaryota; kingdom Metazoa; phylum Chordata; class Chondrichthyes; order Squaliformes; family Somniosidae; genus Somniosus; species Somniosus microcephalus. The sequence goes on from NC_140994.1 coordinate 243,197,481, forward strand.
ACCTGTCCGCTGAGGGGGAAGCGTACCCCTTCCACCGGGAAGAAACGCGGGAAGCCGCCATTAGGCGGAGAAGACGCCAGAAGCGGGAAACCGCCATTGAAGTGGGCGGGGCGAGAAAGGAAGAGCGGGAAACCGCCATTTTCACGGGAAAACCACCATCTTGATTGACATACCGCCATTGAAGTGGGCGGGGAGAGAAGGAAAGAGCGGGAAACCGCCGATTTCGCGGGAAAACCGCCATCGTAGAAACAAATAAATAAATAAGAAATACTGGTGCTGCTCCCAAGGGAAGAAAGATGCCTAAGCGAGGGAATATTAACGACTTTAATTCTGAAATAGAAGACTGGGCCACGTATGTGGAACGCATAGAGATCTATTGCGAAGCCAACAAAATAGAGGAAGACGACAAGGCGATAACATTGCTAAACTCGATGGGGGCAAAAACATACGGGCTCTTGAAGCATCTAATAGCACCAAATAAACCAGCGGATCAGACCTTCGAAGAGATTGTGGCTGTGCTGAAGGACCACTTGAACCCCACACCGCTGATGCTGGCTGAACGATTCAAATTCTACGCAAGAACGCAGAAGAAAGACGAAAGCAATGCGGAATACTTGGTCGAACTGCGTAGGCTAGCGAAATACTGCCAGTTCGGAGGGAATCTGACAGAAGCGCTGCGGGACAAGTTCATATGCGGATTGTCCAAAGAAGGGACGCAGAAGCGACTACTGGAAGAGAATGACCTCACACTGGACAGGGCTGTCCTTATAGCTGCATCGCACGAAGCCGCAGCAAAAGGAACGGCGGAAATGCAACTAAAGGCGGCGGCACTCGGGGTGGACCAAATTACTTCAAGCACAACAAAATGCTACCGTTGTGGGAAGACAACGCATGACCAGAATCAATGCTGGTTTAAGAACCAAGAGTGTAGGAAATGTGGCAAACTGGGTCACATCGCGAAGGTATGCCGGTCCAGGAAAAAGATCAATAATCAAAGGAAGCCACCACCAGAAAAGTACAACAAGGTACACAAGGTGGCTGAGAAGAGTTCAGACGAACAGAATTCAGACTCAGACCCAAACAACCAGGAGCTGGGTAGTCTGAGAATCCACAATGTGGGTAAAGAAACGGATCTACAGGCCATCTGGGCCATACTAAAAATAGCTGGAGTCCAAATAAGAATGGAGCTGGACACTGGATCAGCTCTATCAGTCATCAACCAAAGGGACTACCACCGGCTATTCTCTCAAATACCTTTAAGAAATACCAAGTTCGTATTACAGACATACACGGGGCATAACGTATACCCCGTGGGGAAAATAAGAGTCAAGGTGAGAGATAGGGGTAAAGAACACCCAAGAATGAGCTTGTACGTATTACCTGAGGGAGGACCACCACTTCTAGGACGGGAGTGGATTAAGAAAATAGACATGGAATGGCATTACCTAAAAGCCATAATGAGGGAGGACTCGGTGCAAGCTATTAGCTTAGATTCTGAAATGGATGATGATAAGACCAAGTCGAAAACGAAGACAGGCAGAAGGACTTATGGTACCAAGAAGAATAAAGCTGCAGAGCAGAACTCCAGGTTGACAGAGAATTCTGAGCCTGTTCAAGCAAAGGATTCATCCATGACGGAAGAACACCGAGCTCGGACGCAAACTTATGTCAAAGTACGACAACAATTAGAACAGTTGAGTGATCGTCTCGTACAGGAGATGAAAAATATGGAAAAGTTCTGGGACACCGAATGGGGGAACCTGGAAAGACTACAGAGACAGCTAGCTCAAGCAGAGAACGACCATAGAGCCATCATGGTCAAATACCAATCACATTCCCCTGATGCTGTTCAGGAACTAGAATATTTACAGAGTGAACCAAAGGAAGAGGAATCTTCAGGGAGCCAGGATTTTATTCCAGTTCTTCTTTACGACTCCTTACAAGCAGAGTGTGAGAAGTTGAAAGAACAGTATGAACAGGCCCAGGCTACAATTCAGAAGGGGGTTACCTCGGCAGCCTCCGAAAAGCTAGTGTCAGTAGAAGCATATGAACAACTAAAGGTTGAACATGAGCAAGAAGTCCAAAGGCTGCAGGAAATTCTTGATGAGCTCAAGGCCAAGACAGACTCATCGATAGAAGCTCCATCCATAGATGAGCAATTAGAGGTGAAAATCATGGCAGAGCATGAAAGACAGGATGTCCAAGAACTTATAAAAACATTGAAGGACACCCAAGACAAATATGAGGCGGCAATGTCTGAGGTTCAACAACTTGAAGAACAGATTCAACTGGGAATCCTTGCAGTGGAAGAACAGGACACTGTAAGAATGGTCCCTGAACATGAACTAGAGAGCATCAGGGCGCAACTTTTCCGAGCGCTGAAAGCCAAAGTTCAAGAGGAACGTAAGGTGGAAGTATTGGAGAAAGAGGTGGATGAAATGAAGAAGACTCTGATCCACCGTGTTCCCAGGGAAGAGTTAACGGTCGGCCAACTCCTTCATATGCTGAAGGACAAGACTCTACAAGGGGAACAATCTGAACACGAGCTTCAATCTTCAGGGGGAACGAGTTCGGAGCTCTCAAAAGTCACGGAGATAGCTGAGGTGGCAACACAAATTTTACAAGTGTGCCAAAAGTACGTTGAATTACGTCAAGGTGAACAGAAGAAGGGGGAAACCGTTACTTCAGTAGAAGGGTTAAATAGCCTGATAACGCAATTACCGGTGGAAAGGAAGGTATTGAACTCACAAATGAGGTCCGTCGTGAAGGAATGGCAGATAACCCAGGAAGAGCGGGATGAATATGAATGCATGAAGAAGGCTTTTCAAGGAAGATGTTTAGGGAAGGAACCACCGTCAGCTAACGTCCAGACGGGTGAGGAGGAAGAAGAAGTCTCTCTCGCTGGCCTAACTCAGGACGAACCTGAATATTACCATGACCTGTTGAGTGACACTGAATATTATGAGGATGTGGTCTGCCCAGCTTGTGATGAAAACTCTCAAAGTGCTGAAATCCAGATGAAGCACTTAAGGTCTAAGGAACATAGAGAGTTGGTGGCGCTACAGCTGGCAGCCGAGAAAGGAGCTCCGAGAGTTTCAAAAAGGCAGAAAAGAAAAAGAAGAAGCAGAAGATAATAACTGTCTAAAATATTAGCACTTCTACCATTCCAGGCGGGACATTACGAAAGGAGCTAAATTAGTTGAAAAACTGGAAAATGTCAAGACAGCCAGTTGGTTGTCAAAGTCCGCACTGCTGGTTCAACAGGACGAAAGTTCAAGCTGCTACGTCAAGAAAAAGGCTAGGGAGGAGTCACGCTAGCCAGGTGAACCGGCTACCCCAAAGAAATGTTGTTCGGAACGAGTCAAGATCAGAGACTGAATCTATGAACTGTTTCCGCAGAGACGGAACCTGTGAACTGTTTCCACCGAGATTATATTTGTAAATTGTTTTATATGACATTGACTCCACCGAGATTATAGCTGTAATTTGTTTTATAGGAAGTTGAAGATATGTATGTTTAACGGGGACTCTGTAAGTAATAAGCTAAAAAGGGAGGATTGTAGTGTATGTACCCGTCTACCTTTAAGGGAACTATTGAATGTAACCATTCACCTTTAAGGGAACTACTTTAGGTGTGGCACTATTTGTTTGGCTTCTGTATACTGTAATACCGATAGTGACCACACCAGTATATAAGTGTTGTAGCAGGATTTCTGGGGCAGATTCGCCCGGACCTTCGAATAGTAAAGACCTGTTTGTTTGTTACTTCTGAAGTCTGTGTATTTATTAACTGCACAACCCACAGACTTTACAATCTGTACAGTTAGTTCTAGAGTAACCCTCATTCAGTAAACACCTGTTGATCATTCCCTGCAGTCTTTTGTCTGATTATTGAAGGATACTACATTAAGATACACAGATCTACCAGGTCTTTAAACCATTTATCTGGGTTTGCAGCTCTATGTCATCTAGGCTGTTTATCACTGAGGATTCTGTACTATAAGCAGTAACAATATCATTCCAGGTCCCCCTTCTTTGTCTCCCTGCACCCATATTATGCTCAGGATGTAAACTGTACTGCTTCGCTTTGTCCACATTGGCAAAGTTGCACTCATAAAATTTTCTAAACATTTCCTTCAGCAGGGCTTGGTACAACCGTTCTGTCTCTTTAGGCACCACTCAGGTAAATGCACCTTGGTCAGGTTCAGGATCACTGAGGCCACTGCATAGTGTACCCCCTGGTACAGCAGCTTATCTGTTGGTACTAGGACTAAACCATTCCCTGGTCCCTTGGTGGTGGTCGGACACCTCCGTACTATAGTCCGTGATGTTGTGGTCGTGGACAGGGGCTTTTGGGGGCGGGTTACAAGTTCCGTGGCATTCACTGGGATCGGGGACTGTGGGACCGCGCACGCATGCAGGCTGGAATCCCACTCCACCCCCTCCCCGGCATGTTGCCATTGCTGGTGGAAAATGATGGATACGCCTGTGGGGCAGACCTTCTCTGACCCCCACATACAGACATAAATCCCCTGATCCGGTTCCCACCACTTGCCCCAGCACACACTCAATCCCCCTCGGGTCCCTGTAATCGTCTGATGGGTATTGTTCCCCAATCGTTCCCAATCGACTGCAGGGTTTCCTATATCCTTGCTCAGCTTTCTGAGCCACCACCACCTATCCAAAGGAATCTGTCCCTTGCATGACAAACATACACGTTTTCCCACGGTGACACTGACCCTTGTAACAACGACCTATACCCTGGGGCACGGGAGGAAGGCCTCCCCGTACGTGAACCCGGTCTGGCTGGAGTACTGGGTCGAGTTAGACCCCAGCCACCCTGGCCACCTTCCCTCATAGAAGTAGATGGCGAGCTCCTCCACACCCCGTTCGCCACCCCCTGTGGTAACGATCGGTGCTCTCTCTCCTGAACACCCATAGATATGGGAGTTCTCCACGTCTCCTCAATCACTGATGCTCACCCCTACCAGGGCGAGCAGGAGCAGAACCTTCCTCATCCCGATTTCCTTTCTGTAGGGACACACAAACAAAAATAGGCATGTCCCGAGAAGGTTCTCTGGCCTGACACAGTTATCAAAATTCAAAAACTTAAACTTATACTGAACTGAAAATTAAACTATAAGAATCCCAAACTTCCAAACTGTAAAAACACACTGAACATACTTCAGAAAGCTATATACATCCGCCACCCGTCTCCGGACGGCCAGGCTAATTCCTGATCAGCCTGTACCTTTTGTGGAATCTGGGCAGTTTGTACGCCTGGGCGTAAGGTGACCTGTGCCACCGGACTCAGATAGTCCTTCTTAAAACAACTGGGAGTTTCCCTGACTCCCAGTTAACCAGGGGAGTGTGTCCTCCAGTGCTGCAACACACTACTCCCTTCTTTGTGGCTGCCGAGTCCCTATCCTGTCCTGTGGGTTCCCCGCAGCCTGATGCCGCAGGCTGGGGACACTTCTCTTTCTCTCTTTCCAACACTACCTCTCCTGTGAGTCCCTCACCCTTGGAGGCTCTCGGCTGTGGATCCGTATCTCTAGACTTGTCCCTAACCTTTGGTTTTCCCTTCCTGCTTAGGGTTCTCCTGGGGCTGGACCGTACTCTAAGATGACACTCAGGTGACCAAGGTAGCTTAGGCTGTGGTGTGCGAGGAGACCTTCTTAAGGCTCCGACTACTAGGAGTGTACCTGAATCCCACTTAATTGGTGGGAGGGCCTCTCCAGCCACACAACTCACTGCCCCCACCTTTGCGGTCTGTGATTCAGCTACAGCTGCAGGCGGCTGCTCTCTAGCCTTAGTGTGGTTAATCCGTGCTGATCGTTCTCCACTCTCCGCCTTAAACAGCTTGCACTGATTAATATGGAACCACTTTGTGCGGCGGGGCATCTTGATGGCATACACCATGGGACTTGCCTTGTCCACAATGCTGTATGGACCCATATAAAATGGTTCGAAACTTCCCATCCGGGCAAAGTTTCTTACCATGACCTGATCCCCTATCTCCCACTCGTGGTGCCTGTTTGGTTCCAGCAGCAATTGGTTACTCCGATGCTGCTTTCCCATGTTACTAGCAACCTGCCAGTGAATCTGTTTGAGGTGTTCAAACAGATTTCTAACAAAACTGTCCCGGTTCACCTCTCTGAGCTGACCCTCTGTCAGCACCTGTGCTAGCACATGGGTGGGGGTCAGCTCGTGTGGGGAATACCCCGTGCTCTTTGACTGGCTGGCTCGGATCCCCATCAAGACTAATGGTAAGACCTCCACCCACATCTTGGGTTAGTCTCCCGTTTCCTTCCTCAGCTTTTCCTTGATGGTACAATTTAAAAGCTCTGCAGGACCCGATGTCTGCGGGTTGTAGGCGACGTGCCATTTTCCTTTAATGCCGATCACCATAAGGGTCTCCTGTATGACATGTCCAGTGAAGTAACTCCCTTGGTCAGACTCCACATACCGTGGGAGTCCCCATCGTGAGAACACTTCCCTGACCAGGATCTTGGCTGTACCAAACGCGGTAGCTGTACAGCAGGGAAAAGCTTCTACCCACTTTGAAAACACATCCACCAGGACTAGGCAATACTTGTAGCCTCCCTGGGCGGTGGGTAGGGGCCCGATGTAATCGATCTGGATCGACTGCCATGGTCCATCTACCCTCCTGATGTGTCCCAAAGATACCTTCCTTTTCTGGGGGTCAGGGTTATTGGCAGCACACACCAGACAGTCAGCACAGAACTCGCGGCTTGAGTTTGCATGAAGATAATCACAGCGTGGCTGAGGCTGAAGGCCCGATGATTCGAAGCCTACCCTCAGTTGGTCTTCCTCAGTTGGTCTTCCCTCCTCCCCTCTTCGCGTCCCGCCTCGCCTGGCCTGAATTTGTCCGTGTCCGCTCGATGTAATGCCGGGGCCGATGGAGTGGCAACAGGCACGGGCAAAGGCCAGGGGGTAAGCGTGGGACGGGGAAAGAGCGGCAGCCAAGAGAGCGGGCAGAGAGAGAAGAGAAGGAATGAGCAGAGCAGGGCCGAGAAGAGAAGAGAGCGATTGCTACCCGGGGCCTTCAATTATACCTTCGTCGAAAACCCTTATCTGCGCGCCAAATCAGGTTAGTTCTTTGTTTTAATTTTGGCAGGCTAGTTAAAATAATGGTAGCAATTCATACTAACTGGCTTTTAGATGGTCGGTAATCACATCTACCGGCCCGATAATTGGCTTGTATTGTCCTGAAAGTTCCTTGATGGGCTTGTCCAGCCTCGATGGCTGTGTTAATCTGTTTCCGATAATATATGCAGACTGTTGATGGCCTTAACTACAGGCCTAACTGAATTTAGATTTTGTCTCCAGTTCGGTCTAATGCATAATTCAGAGTCCTGTCTGGTTCCAAAATACAAATACTTCTCTTCGCAGAAAACCTGCAGCTTTGGTTTTGATTCATCCCAGGCTGTCTGCGTTGCAGAATCCATTTTGGAATCCCACAGGCTTTCTGCCATGAGGCACGGACACCATCTTGGGTACCCTTTTGAATTTAAAATGTCCACGCAGGGTCCCATTTATTAATAACAGCCTTACGGAGAAATGCAGAAATTTTGTGAATCTTATATTCCCCCCTGTAATACTAAAACTTGCTTGAAGTATCATACATTCAAAGTGAGCAAAAATTTTCTGACCTCCCATAGTCAACCTTCCCCTGTAATTATCTATCTAATATACCCACGACACATGCACTTCCCATTCCACAAAAATGTGGTGTACATCAGCATACAGAGAGTAAAATTACAGACTTTACACACACATCCAAGCATGGAGGGGGTCCTACACCCCTGCACCACTTGGTACACATATCTTTATTAAACCGCGTCGCAAAAGAAAACAACAAAAGAAAAACCTTTCCTTAAAAATAACAACACAAAGAAACAACAATCCTTTAATCAAAATACAGGGAAAAACTTAAACCGGCATATCTTCCTCCACCTTTACATAATGTTCCTTCCAAAATCTCTGGTTCCGGAATTCTGACCACCGACCTTTTCCCTTACACTGAACACAAACTAAATACAACAGTATCCCTAACTGGCAAACCACGAGAATGTGGGAAGCCAGTCTGATCCACGAAGGGACCTCTATATTACTGAAAAGGTTCCACCAGGGTGGAGTCACAATATCCAATATTTCTAGTCCCTATCTCTACTGTTTTCTGTTCGAGTGTATAAAAATGTTTCTGCGAGGCTATAATGGCTTTGAGTATTTTGCTCAGATGTTCAGGGAGAGGGGAAATTTCGTAGCCAAAGTGCGCTACGTACTCTTGCAAGTTCGTAAAATTCTCCTTCGCAGTGAGCTGAACAGTGGAGGGTTCAGGAATGGGGACAATTTGCTCCTGGGCCACTTGAACTTCTGCCTTGGATTTAAAACAGAAGCTGCTGTCACTAACCGGACACCAGCTATGCTGTCCATGCTGATAGTGGGACGTGCCGGTGGTGACGCAATATGTCCCACCCCCTATATATGCTACCTGCGGGGGAACATCGCCTTGTGCCATTGCCTCCATGGTGCAATTTATAGGCTTCGCGTCAGCAGCTCTGAACCCACACTACGGTTTCGAAAAGGCATTCAAGTGCTGGGGACACAGGATTATGGGCGCTCCCCGGCTCCGGCACCCTGAGAGGTCAGTACCTGTCATAGCGTGCTCCCACTTAATGATGTAAGGCAGGACCGCTGTGAAATGAATGTGTGCACCCCCTTGAATGACTCCAATGTTCTCAACCCTGTATATCGGTGCGGGTCGGGCTGTCCTACCCATGACCGGCATCCTAACTACTACTCCCATGATTTTGTGGTTGGACCGCCCACAATCCACGGGGACTGGATAGTCTTCGGAGAATAGCTGGAGTTGGCACGGGCTCAATGCATTCTCAAAAGGGTGGAGGGCTGCGAGGTGTTTGTTGCTAATCCAGGAGGGGACTAAACCTTGTTTTAAATCCTCCAGATTACTGCGGCCCTCGCCCAGTAACCACGCCCCATATAACACGCACACCTCATTCTGCGCAGCCTGGTCAGAAGCATTTCTGTCCTCCCTTATGAGAGCATTCAATGTCTTTGTGTGCTTTTCCAACTCGGCTATGATCTCTTTTAAATGGACCATCATGGCCTGGTCCACATGCAACTCCGAGCCCACTACCTTGTTCTCATCCAGTAATATCCTTTTTAACTGTGTTTTTAAACCGTTTATCTGGGTCTGCAGCTCTATGTCATCCAAGCTGTTGACGACAGAGGACCCAGTATTAAACACAGAAAAAACATCATTCCATACACCCCTTCTTTGTCTCCCTGCATTGCCCAAAAATTCTCGGTGTGTGGTGTAGAGTTCGGTCTTGTCCACGTGGGCGAAATCAAACTCGTAAAACTTCTCGAACATGTCCTTTAATAGGGCCTGGTATAACTGCTCTGGTTCTTTGGGGCACCACTCCGGCAAATTTACCTCCATGAAATTTAAAATCACAGTGGCTACCGCGTAGTGTACACCCTGGTACAGCATCTGATCGGTGGGGACTAGTACCAACCCATTCCCTGGTCCCTTGGTGGCGGTGGGGCAATCTTCCCTGGATAATCTCGCTGCCTGCGCCATGGGCAGGGGCTTATGGGGGCGGGTTACCAGCTCAGTGGCATTGACTGGGTTCTGGGAATACGGGACCGCACACACCTTCCTGCTGGCATCCCACCTTATCCCCTTCCCGGTGTTGTGCCACTGCCAATGGATATGCCTGCGGGGCAGACCTTCTCTGACCCCCACATACAGATATAAATCCCTTGATCCAGCTCCCAACATTTGTCCCAACACACGCTTAGTCCTCCATGAGTCCCGGTAATTGTCCGATGGGTGTTGTTTCCCAATCGCTCCCATTCGACTTCAGGGCTCCTCATGTCCTTGCTCAACTTCCTGAGCCACCACCACCTATCCAGTGGAATGTGTCCTTTACACGTCAAACATATTCGCTTTCCAACGGTGACGCTGATCCTCGTGGTAACGACTCGCATCCGGGGGCACAGGAGGGAGGCTTCCCCATACGTGAATCCGGTTTGGCTGGAGTACTGAGACGAATTGGACCCCAACCATCCTGGCCACCTTCCCTCGTGGAAGTAAACGGCGGTCTCCTCCGCATCCCGTTCACCGCTCCCATCGGTCGCCAGGGGCGCCTTGTCTCCCGAACAACCGTAGATGTGGGAGTCCTGGACGTCGCCCCCTCCTTGCCTTGATCAGGGCGAATACATAGAAACATAGAAGATAGGAGCAGGAGTAGGCCATTCAGCCCTTCGAGCCTGCTCTGCCATTCAATGAGATCATGGCTGATCATCCAAATTCAGTACCCTGTCCCTGCATTCTCCCCATATCCCTTGATCCCTTTAGCCTTAAGTAATATATCCAACTGCTTCTTGAATATATTTAATGAACTGGCCTCCACCACCCTGTGTGGCAGAGAATTCCACAGGTTCACCACTCTCTGGGTGAAGAAATTCCTCCTCATTTCAGTCCTAAATGGCTTACCCCTTATCCTTAGACTATGACACCTGGTTCTGGACTCCCCGGCCATCAGAAACATCCTTCCTGCATCTAGTCTGTCCAGGCCTGACAGAATTTTATAGGTTTCGATGAGATCCCCTCTCAATCTTCTAAACTCCAGTGAGTATTGTTGAATACGTGATTCTTAAAGTATGATGTTTTCCAATAACTAGACGGAGGCTGTAAATTAACAATCAACAGGTGTTTAGTGGAGGAGGGTAGTCTAAAGACTAACAGTACAGAGGCATGCTCAAAGCTCATATACAGGTGTGGTCACTGCCGGTACTACAGTATACAGGAGCTGTAAAAGTAGTTCTCTCTTAAAGGTACATACACCACAATTCCTCCCCTTTTAGATTAACAGTACCCATAACATTCAAATAACAGTTAACACTTTAACATGCACTTTAAACAGAAATAGTCCATTTATAGATTCAGTCTTTGGGGCGGCTTCCTGATACTTTCTGGATAGCGCCTTTCCTGAGGTTCTTGTTCTTGGTGTGGAGGCGATTCTGGCCCCCTTTCGTCAGTTAGTTCATCAGTTTCCGCTGCTACTGTTTCTGAGGTAGATGCTACCGGTATGTCACGTTCATTCCCAGGTACGCGAGACATGGAGTTGACTCGTTCCTGTGACGCTAGGATCTGGTCGACGTGGCGTCTCACAATGTTCTCCCCAACATCCACTGTGTACATTAATGGCCCCTGCCATGTGCATATCATTCCGGGTTGCCATTTCTCTGTCCGGTAGTCGCGGGCCAAGACTGGTTGTCCTACATTGAAGCTCCTTCTCGGCTTCTCATTGATGTGCTGGAATTGCTTATCCTCAACATTTCTTCCCACATTTGGCCTGAGCAAATCCAGACGAGATCTTAACCTTCGGTTAAAGAACATCATGGCCGGGGTCTGGTTGGTAACGGCATGTGTCGCATTTCTGTAGGCTAACAGGAAATTGTCCACCTTATGCTGTCGTGGAATTTCATCATCGCACATGGCCCTTATCGCCTTTTTAAAGGTTTGTACGAGCCTCTCAGCCAATCCATTGGTGGCTGGATGATACGGGGTGGATGTGTAATGCCTTACCCCATTCCTTCTCATAAATTTCCGAAACTCTTCGGACACAAACTGTGGTCCGTTATCAGAGCAAATCTGCTCTGGCAAGCCGTTCCTGGCAAATATGGTCCGTAGGACTGCAATCGTTTTCTCTGTAGTGGTTGAGGACATTTTTATCACCTCAGGCCATTTCGAGTGCGCATCCACTGCTATTAAGAACATTGAGTCCATGAATGGAACAGCAAAATCAATATGCACCCATTGCCATGGAGAGGAGGGCCACTCCCATGGGTGTAGAGGGGCATGTGGTGGTGCATTTTTGAACTCCTGGCGTCCTGAGCAGCTCTTTGTTAGGTCCTCGATTTGTTGATCGACACCCGGCCACCACACATAAGCCCTAGCAAGGCTTTTCATTTTCACCCCTCCCAGATGACCTTCGTGAAGCTCATTGAGCACTCTCTCCCTTAACTTGGGTGGAATTACCACTCGGGATCCACACATCACTGTCCCCTGGCATACTGACAGCTGTTCTCTTCTGGATGAGAATGCTGGCAACAGTGAGTCGCCATGTGTTGGCCATCCCTTCACCGTCAAATCATATACCTGTGGTGATTATTCCTTGATTAGTAAAAGTATTGTGATTCATTGTTTGTTAACTGCCTTGGGATATGTGTTGTAATCTCATTGGTAGTTGATGATCACATGATGTGTTGTGGCTACCTTAAATTCAGTCCTTTTCTAGCTTAGTTGGGACTGGATGTGGAAAGATATGCTGCTGATTTTAAAGTTAATAAAGCCTAGCTTTGGAAGGCAAATCTATTCTTTATTTCAATTTATTAACTTTATGTTAGAATGGAGCGATATCTTCAACCAGAACGATCCAAGGCTGACCCCAATTCTGCTGGAGTGGATGATAAATGGAAACATTGGTATTGTACATTTAAAAACTTTTTGGGCGTGTTGGATCAAGAGGCTCTAAATAAGCTGAATATGCTGATTAACTACATTGACCCGGATGTATATAAATATATTTTGCACTCTAAAACTTATGAAGAGGCTATTTCTACATTGGAAAAGATTTTTGTTAAACCAAAGAATGAGGTATTTGCACATCATCTTCTATCTGCTCGTAGGCAGCAGGTGGGAGAATCTTTGGATACTTATTTACAAGCACTTCGGTGCCTTAGTGTTGACTGTAATTATAAGGCTGTGACGGCTGAAGAATATAAGGACGAATCGGTACGGGATGCTTTTATTAATGGATTACTGTCTAGATCAATTCGTCAGCGGTTGTTAGAAAATAAGACTCTGGATCTTAAAAGTGCTTTTGAGCAAGCTTCTACATTGGATGTGGCTCAGAGAAGTTCGGATTCTTATGCTCTTTTTAATCGGCCTGCGACTATGGTTTCGGCAGTTTCGGATGAAAAGGAATTATGTGGACTTAATGGGAGTGGCTTACTAGATTTTGAAACAGTTTCTACTTCGGCGGCCGTTGCCTCTAGGATTCAGAAGTGTTATTTTTGTGGGAATATCCGGCACCCTCGTCTGAAGTGTCCTGCTCGGGAGGCTGTGTGTAGTAAATGCGGCAAGAGAGGTCATTATGCACGTGTGTGCAAATCATCAGGTTCAATTACCTTCCCTTCTCCTGGTGTGGGAGGGTCTTCCTCCACTACCTCTTCTGTGACTATTCAGCCTTTAGATAGGGCGTTTATTGCATCAATTTCTGCTGCATTTGCTCATGGCCTAAACAAAGCTATAGTTACGGCTCAAGGTAATGGGTTGGAAGTGAAGGCCCTTATAGATACGGGCAGTACTGAGAGTTTTATAAGTCTTCAGTTTGCGAAGGAGAAACATTTGAAAATTTCGCCTGTTACGTATCAGGTGTGTATGGCTCAGACGACCCTTACTTCACAAATAGCTGGTTGTTGCTTTGTGAAAATGGTTCTTCTAGGTAATACGTATACTGATATACGCCTATCTGTTTTGCCTAATCTCTGTGCGGATATTTTGATTGGACATGATGTGCTTCAGTTACACGAGTCTCTTAGTCTTTCATTTGGAGGGACTAAGCCACCTTTATCTATTTGTGGATTAACCTCTTTATCTATTCCTCCATTATCACTTTTTTCCAATTTGATGTCGGATTGTAAGCCAATTGCTACCAAGTCAAGAAGATATAGTAGTCAGGATAGAGAATGTATTAATTCTGAAGTTCAACGTCTCTTATTGGAAGGAATCATTGAACCTAGTTGTTCGCCTTGGCGAGCACAGGTAGTTGTCACGACTAATGAGAGACACAAGAAAAGAATGGTGATAGACTATTCCCAAACTATTAATAGGTATACTCAATTAGACGCGTACCCTTTGCCTAAGATTGATGAGCTTATCAATAAAGTATCTCAGTATAAAGTTTTTAGCACTATTGATTTAAAGAGTGCTTATCATCAGATTCCTATTGTTAAGAAGGATCAATCATATACGGCCTTTGAGGCTGGTGGAAAGCTGTATCAGTTTTGCCGAATACCATTTGGTGTTACTAATGGTGTTGCTTGTTTTCAACGGGCAATGGATGCTTTTATAAGTGATAACTCCTTCTCTGACACCTTTTCATGCTTAGATGACATCACAGTGTGTGGCAAATCAAGGGTGGAGCATGATTCTAATTTAAAAAGATTCCTTCAAGCTGCGGAAAAAGTTGTTTTAACTTTTAATAAAGAGAAATGTATCTTTTCGACTACTGAGGTAAATCTATTGGGGTATATTATCTCGGGAAACAAGATTAAACCAGATCCAGAACGTCTGCGACCGTTGATTGATTTACCTTGTCCTACTAATTCTAAGGCTTTGCAACGAGTTGTTGGACTGTTTTCTTATTATTCTAATTGGATTGCAAATTTTTCACGGAAGATCCGGCCTCTTATTCGGGTTACGACATATCCTCTATCATGGGAGGCCAGGACATGTTTTGAGAATTTTAAAAAGGATATTTTAGGAGCAGTTGTGCATTCCATTGATGAGCAGGTTCCCTTTGTGATTGAGACGGATGCTTCGGATTTTGCAATTGGGGCTACTTTGAACCAAAATGGAAGACCTGTGGCCTTTTTCTCACGTACTTTGAATAATAGTGAAAAAAGACATTCCTCAATAGAAAAAGAGGCATACGCAATAGTAGAAGCATTGCGTAAATGGAGACATTATTTATCGGGGCGACATTTCACGTTGGTAACTGATCAAAAATCTGTGTCCTTTATGTTTGATGTTAAACATTTTGGAAAGATTAAAAATGATAAAATAATGAGATGGAGGATTGAGTTGGCATGTTACCATTTTGACATAGTTTATCGTCCGGGGAAGGATAATGTTGCTGCTGATGCACTGTCGAGGGCTTATTGTTCTGTGATTCACGGAGATACGCTTATTAATCTTCACAATGCCTTATGTCATCCTGGGGTTACGAGGATGATACACTTTGTACGCAGTAAGAACTTGCCTTTTTCAGTTGAAGACGTCAAGCGGATGACTTCATCATGTTCTATCTGTGCTCGGTGTAAACCGAATTTCTTTAAGCCTCAACGAGCTCATCTTATAAAGGCTACTTCTCCTTTTGAACGTTTGAGTGTTGATTTTAAGGGACCTCTTCCTTCAACTACTCAAAACCGATATATATCTACTGTTGTGGACGAGTTTTCAAGGTTCCCTTTTGCTTTTCCTTGTGCAGATGTATCAGCTGCTACAGTTATTAAATGTTTGACTCAACTTTTTGTCATCTTTGGGATGCCTGCGTATATCCATTCGGATCAGGGAAGTTCTTTTATGTCTTCCCAGTTGAAGGAATACCTTCAGAGTCGGGGAATTTCTACCAGTAGAACTACCCCGTATAATCCCCAGGGTAATGGACAGTGTGAACGATACAATGGGGTGATCTGGAAGGCAGTTATGTTGGCGTTGACATCCCGGAACCTTAAGAATACACAGTGGGAAATGGTGCTGCCTGATGCCCTGCATTCCATTAGATCATTGCTTTCAACGGCTACTAATGTGACCCCCCATGAAAAGCTCTTTAACTATCCACGGAGATCTACTGCGGGATATTCGGTACCTTCATGGCTTACTATGCAGGGACCTGTGTTGCTTCGACGTCATGTTAGATTGTCAAAATATGACCCCTTGGTGGAGGAGGTGGAGCTGTTGGAGGCAAATTCCCAATATGCTCATATTCGATTCCAAGATGGGAAAGAAAGTACTGTTTCAATTAAAGACTTGGCTCCTTGTGGGGGCCAGCCCTCTTCTGAGAATATTAATAATGGTTATGATTCGGATAATGTGGATGCTGTTACAGATACTACGAATATTTCCAATCCGATTGCAGATAATCATACTTCTATTAGCCAGCCTTTGATAGATGTTTATGACCGTCCTAGTTCATCTTCTGATGGGATTTCTAATCCGGAAACTGTTGAGAATCGGGATATGGATAGCCTTCCTGTTGAAGATACTTCTGTGCCTTCTGGCGTGGGAGGGCAAGGAATTTCACCAAGGTTAAGAAGGTCGACACGAACAAGATATCCGGTCGACCGATTGAAAATGGACTTTTAAATTGATAGTAATGTTTTAAAAGTTGTTGAAATATTATAGTATATTGTTTTAGTAGAGAGATACTTAATACTTATGCGTAATGTTATTATTTGTTGTTGTTCATTTAGTATTGTGTTATGTAAATAGTTTTATTCTCGTGCATAGTTTAGTTGTAAATAATTAATTGTAAATTGTAAAAGTTATTAGGTTGGAGTATATTTTAAAAGGAAGGGTGAATGTGGTGATTATTCCTTGATTAGTAAAAGTATTGTGATTCGTTGTTTGTTAACTGCCTTGGGATATGTGTTGTAATCTCATTGGTAGTTGATGATCACATGATGTGTTGTGGCTACCTTAAATTCAGTCCTTTTCTACCTTAGTTGGGACTGGATGTGGAAAGATATGCTGCTGATTTTAAAGTTAATAAAGCCTAGCTTTGGAAGGCAAATCTATTCTTTATTTCAATACCCGAGACAGTGTCGGATCATTGCGTGTCTCCTTCTCTATGTCCACGTTAGTTACTGGCAATCTTTCAATTATCGACGAATAACATATTTCGATAGGGTCCACTGCTGGTGCTTCCTCCACAGTAGGCAGTGGCGGGCGTGATAGCCCATCAGCGTTTCCATGCTGTTTCGTGCCCTTATATTCTATTTCATATTGGTTCGCCCCTAGAAAAAGGGACCATCTTTGTAGCCGTTGTGCAGTCATCACCGGAACGTCCTTCTTTGGATTAAAGATGGAGACAAGTGGTTGGTGGTCAGTCAACAAGGTGAACTTCTGCCCATGCAGATAGTGGTTGAATTTTTTTTACTCCCCATACTAGGCTGAGGGCCTCCCTGTCGATCTGAGCGTAGTTGCACTCGGCTGAGGTTAGTGACCGAGACGCAAAGGCTACTGGCCTCTCCAACCCGTCTGGGAATTTGTGCGACAGCACCGCTCCAATACCATAGGGTGATGCATCACATCCCAACCGAATTGGTAGTGCTGGGTTGAAATGGGCCAGCACCTCTTTTGATGTGATCAATTCTTTGCACTTCTGGAAAGCTTGTTTACATTCATCATTCCACTTCCATGGTACCCACGTTTGCAGTAGAGTGTTCAGTGGGTGTAATACTGTAGACAAATTTGGTAAGAACTTATGGTAGTAGTTCACCAGCCCGAGGAACGACCTCTGTTGTGACACATTTTCCGGTGCTGGAGCCTTGACTACTGCCTCAATCTTTTCAGGGGACTTATGTAACCCCTCTTCATCAATAATGTGGCCACAATACGAGATCTGCTTCTGGAAAAACTCACACTTGTGCCGATTAGCTCGTAGCCCATATTCCTTGAATCTAGTGAGCACCTTCTCCAGGTTGGCGAGGTGATCACTGTCATTTTCGCCCGTGATGAGGATATCGTCCAAATAACACTGGGTCCCTGGAATCCCTTGCAGGACTTGATCCATTGCCCTTTGCCAAATAGCCAGACTCAATGCTACCCCGAACACCAGCCGGTTGTATTGGTTGAGACCTTTATGAGTGTTGATCGTGAGGTATTGTTTCGAGGCTTCTTCTACCTCCATTTGCAGGTACGCCTGGGCCAGATCAATTTTGGTGAAGCGTTTACCTCCAGATAGCGAGGCGAATATATCCTCAATCCGTGGAAGCGGATATTGTATCGTGTGAAGGACTGGGTTCACTGTCACCTTAAAATCCCCACAGATGCGGATCTTCTTTGGTTCCCCAGGCATATTACTCAACGACCTCTTCATTACAGGAACGATGGGTGCAGCCCACTCACTCCAGTCTACTTTGGACAGTACTCCTGCACGTTCCAACCCTTCCAGCTCTGCTTCGACGGCTGGTCGGATCGCATAAGGCACCGCTCTGGCCTCAAAAAACTTCGGGCTTGCATTTTCCTCTATTTTAATCGTCGCTGTTATGCCTTTTAGTGTTCCGAGTCCCTCCTGGAACACTTCTTGTGCGTCAGTTAGCATTTTTGACAGTTGTCCAGGTGTGACGTCATCATCCTTTTTGGCCTCAACCTTCAGTGCCTGTATGGAATGCCAATCTAATTGTATCTTCCGGATCCATTCACGTCCTAGTAGTGGTGGTCCTCCATCTGGCAATACATATAGGTCCATTTTGGGTATTTCCTGGCCTTTGTATATCACGTTCACCCTTATTTTTCCTTTGGGGTAGAATTTTTGCCCCATGTACGTCTTCAAGACAATCTCTGTAGCTTTCAAGGGTATATGTGAAAATAGCGGCTTGTAGTCCCTTTGGTTTATGACTGTTAGGACTGATCCTGTGTCCAATTCCATTTTCACTTGGACTCCCTCTATCTTGAGCGTGACCCAGATAGTCTGGTGATCCTCCATTTTGATTACCTTATGTAGTTTCAGACAACCCAGCTCCTTGCTTCCGGTGTCTGTATCACTTTTCTGTTCGTCTGACCTACTGTCCATCACCGTATGTACCTTTTTGTGCTTCTCCTGTGGAGATTTCTTGCTGCTGGTTTTCTTCCCTGACCTGCAGACTCTTGCTATGTGCCCTGCTTTTCCACACTGTCTGCACACTTGGTCCTTGAACCAACAATCCTTCTGGTCGTGTGTTGTTCTGCCGCAGCGATAACACTTCCCTGCTCCATATGACATTTCATTGGTGCCATATTCTTGCGGTCTCCGTTGTATCTCTGCAGCGCCCCGTGCGGCTGCTTCATGTGATACTGCCATGCTGAAAGCCTTGTCCAGCGTAAGATCCTTTTCTGACAGAATCCGTTTCTGGGTTCCTTCACTTTGAAGCCCACACACAAACTTGTCACTTAATGTATCTGCTGGTCCCAATCCAAACTGGCAGTGTTTCAATAGCTTGTGCAGTTCAGTTAAGTACTCAGCATTACTTTCATCTTTGTGCTAGTTCCTTTTGTGGAACTTAAATCTTTCTGCTATCAGCAGCGGTGTGGGGTTTAAGTGGTCCTGTAGGATTTCCACTATGCTTTCGAAATTCTTATCCACGGGCTTCTCTGGGGTTATTAGGTTTCGCAGTAAGCCATAAGTTTTTGCACCCATGGAATTCAACAAAACCAGTGCTTTCCTAGCATCTGGCATTTCATTCGCCTTGCAGTACACCTCAATGCGTTCCACATATGTCGCCCAATCTTCAACTTCATTGTCGAATGCAGTGATACTGCCACTCTTCGGCATCCCTGGGTGTGATTAAACTGTCTAAAATGGCATCTCCCGCGCTCTCCCTTCTTCTCCGCTGGCACAAAATGGCGTCTCCCACGCTCTCCTTTCTTCCCGCGCTCGCCCTTCTTCTCCGCTGCGGCTTCTAAAATGGCATCTCCCGCACTCTCCCTTCTTCTCCGCGGCTCAATGGCGTCTCCCGCGCTTCCTTTCTTTCCCCCGCGGATGCTGTTCAGCCCTTGAGCCCTGGCTGTGCTCTGCGCATTCTACTGTGTGCCTCTCTTGTTGCCGCCGCTCGGTCCTGAACCCGGCTGCTGTTTTACCCTCTCTCTCTTTTTGTTTTCCGTCGACGCAGCTCGGTTTTCAACCCCCGGCTGTGCCCTGTGCGCTTCACCCTCTCTCTTACCCCATCGATGCTGCTCGGCCTTTTCTGTGCCGTCGGTCGGCTCCAGCTGCCGCTGTACGGGAAGGGTCTGTGCTGTACCTGTTGCCAGTCTGTTGCTGGATCGTCGTGGCTGGAGAACCAAGCCCAGCTCTCAACAGCCTCCCCTGTGATGTTCACTCTCTGCTGGATGACTGGGCGGTTGCTCGTGGTCGACGCCCGTGCTTCGGGCCTCGACTTTCTTCCACCATCCTCCCGGAGCGAATCCTTGAAAGGAAATGCAGAGTTGCAGGTAGATTCGAATCGACCTCGTCGCCACTGTTGAATCCGTGATTCTTAAAGTATGATGTTTTCCAATAACTGGACGGAGGCTGTAAATTAACAATCAACAGGTGTTTACTGGAGGAGGGTAGTCTAAAGACTAACAGTATAGAGGCATGCTCAAGGCTTATATACAGGTGTGGTCACTGCCGGTACTACAGTATACAGGAGCTATAAAAGTAGTTCTCTCTTAAAGGTACATACACTACAATTATAAGCCTAATCGACACAATCTCTCCTCATACATCATTCCTGCCATCCCAGGTATCAGCCTGGTGAATCTTCGCTGCACTCCTTCCATGGCAAGAACGTCCTTCCTCAGATAATTGACCAAAACTGCACACAGTACTCAAGGTGCGATCTCACCAAGGCCCTGTACAACTGCAGCAAGACATCCTTGTTCCTGTACGCGAACCCTCTTGCTGCGAAGGCCAACATACCACTTGCCTTCTTAACCGCCTGCTGCACCTGCATGCTTACCTTCAGCGACTGGTACACAAGAACACCCAGGTCAGATCACGATCCATTCCATCCCGAAAATCTTTCTGCAAAAGATGTAAAAACATGCAGCCAGGTCCCCAAGAGATTCTCTGGCTTGGTGAAGCATGGTCGGGACCCGCGACCTCGACCCAAAGATACACTCTTAACAGACTACAGGAAACTCTTTGGTATCCGGCACCGACGGGACCGGGATGGTGCCGGTTGATAAAAAATTCAGGATAACGGAGAGGTATATCTACCGAGGCTATTTTTAACAAACAAAAATTAAAAATCAAGAAATGTGCAGTATAATTGGGTACTCACCTACAGAATGTTGTGTTAATGGATGGTGGAAGATGCTTGATTCAGTACAGTAATGCCAGTTGAGGGTAATCCATAACTCTTTAATTACTTAACAGTAAAACAAAACTTATAAACGACTGTATACTGTAGTTTTCGGAGTGAGAATTGTGCCGGTTATTAGGCAGTTCCGGTTAAACGAGAATTCCCTGTACTTAACTTAAAACTACCCATCACCTTATTTAACTTAAATTATAAACACCCAAACTTAAGCTAAATAATTACACTTTACTTAAAACTTAAACTTAAACCAAAACTATATACATCCACCACCCGTCTTCGGGCGGCCAGGCTAATCCCTGGTCAGACTACAGCTCGCCGCTACCCCCGGCGTGACCGCACCGTCCTTCACTGTTGGTCCGCCGCAGCCCATGGCTGCTGGCTGAGGACCTCTGTCGATGGACCTCTCCCTGGCTCGAGGGGCGGCCTTTGGTAACTGGAGGGCTGGTGACCATGGCTTTCTTGGCTGGGGCATCCGTGGGGACCTTCTAGGGGTTTTGGCAGGTGGGGCTGTTTTGGCCGCTGGGCCTTTTACCCGAACCGCTGCTCCCCCAGGCTTGACCCCTCCCGAACCTGGGCTGGGGGCAGGTAACTTTTCGCAGCCTGCTGCTGCGAGCTGAGAGTCTCCGCCCCCAGGTCCCATGGCTGGGTCCGGGGCGGGGTTTTCGACCTCAGGTCCCTCCCTCTCTACACCTGGGTTAGGTGCGGGGTTTTCGCCCTCAGGTCCCTCTCCCTCATCTGGATCCCAGAAGAGAGGGGGAGTGTCCCAACCGATGGGCGGGATGGCCCCTCCCTTCAAGCAAGCCACAGCGCCTGCCTGTGCAGTCTGTGAACTCGCTCCTGCTGCGGGCTGAGGATCTTTATCCTCAGGCCTTTTCCAAACTAGCTGCTTTCCCCTTTCAGGCTGAAACAGCTTACACTGGTTAATGTAACCAGCGGCCTGTTTTAAAACCTGTGCTGAAAGCTCGCCCGCTGCCCCGAGCAGACCTTCTAGGGGCTGTCTTTTCTCTTTTCTCACCGGAACGGTCTTACAGACGGGATCTTGGGCCCGGACCCGCTTTAGGTCCGAGGCCAAAATTACCCCCCATGTGCCTCCCTTGTCCCGGACTGCGGCTTCTGGACCTGCCCGATAGGGGTCCCTGGACTCTCCTTCCCCAGCCCATCTATGGCCCTTTCTCTAGCGCGCACGGTCAGACCGAGGAATTTCACCTCCTGCTGGCCGATCTGCGCCTTCTTGGGATTTACCTTGAAACCCTTCTGTCCTAACAGCTCCAGTAGTTCGGCCAATAGTGGGCCATGCTCCTCTTTCAAATCAGTGAACAGTAGCTGGTCATCCACATATTGAACTAGCTGTCTGGGCTGGCTAAAATCCTTCAAACTGTCGGCCATGCACTGATGGAAAATGCTGTTGTGGAAGCCATGTGGCAAACAGTTCCACGTGTACTACTGCCCTTTAAACGTAAAGGCAAACTTGTACTGATCCTCCCTCCTTACAGGGATGGACCAAAACCCATTTGAAATATCCAGGACTGTGAAAGTGGTCGCGGATGCTGGAATACTCTCGATGAGGTCGGCAACTGCTGCTACTGTGGGTGCGCAGGCTGGGATGTTGCTATTGAGCACCCGATAGTCCACCGTGGCCCTCCAGGAATTGTCCGGCTTTCTGACCGGCCATAACGGAGAATTCACGTGGGTCGCTATCGGTCTCAGAACTCCCTGCTGCACTAACGAGGACATGGCTGCTTCCATGTCCGGCTCTGCTTCCCTGGGGAAGTTATACTGTTACTGTGGTCGGGCCATGGGTTCCCCGTCTACGCTGACCTCAAACCCTGTGACCCTCCCGCAGTCGTGTTTGTGAGTGGCAAATGTGGCCAGGTGGGCCTGCACAAATGCCTGGAACTCTGGTGGGGTGTCGCTGACCATGAGCCTGAGGTTATAATCCTCTTTGGGCTTCATGGAGCAGAAGGTCCCCTTCCCTTCCTTACCCGGGATAACTAGGATCTCACCGTTCTTTACTTTTCCTGCCCCCCAAAGGCAGTGATTCCTCAAATCCACTAGGATCCCATGACCTACAATAAAGTCGGCCCCCAGGACCTCTCTCCCATCCTCCACATCCCATTTCATCAGGACACACGTCCACTTGGAGCGGAGCAGCCCTGTCCGAATGGCGAGTGGGATGGAAACCGAGCCAGCCTGTTCCGTACCCGTGAACCCCGATAGACTGTATGGGACCCCGCTGGAGAGAGGTGAGGTGATGGGGTTAGCTGAGTAGATCAAGGTGCGCGATGCCCCCGTGTCCAACAGATAGGTGCCTGCCACCTTATCCACCTCCATCTCCAAAAGGGGTCTCCTCCATTCATCATATCGGAGCGAACACAGATAAACAGGCTGCGCCGACTCTAGTCACGGCTGTGGGTTGGATGGGGCTGACGGGGTGAGAGCACCGGTGGTGGCTGCTACTCTCCCCTGGCCAGTCAGTAAGGACCTCATGGCGTCCAAAAGTGACTCGACCTCTGCGGAAGGGGTCCCTACCCCTGCCTTTTGGGCTGGGGCTGTGGGATGCTTTCCCTTGTTATCCTTCCAGGGGTTCTTACACTCCTTCCGCCAGTGACCACCCTTCCTGCACCCGTAACAATTGGTCTTCGTGTTGTGGGGGTTACTCCCTTCCTGGTGCCATTCCTTTCTATTCTGCACTCCTAGTTTTATCTCATGCACCTTCCCCTTGGGTGGGTGTGCAGTGGTTCCCCTGCCGTTTTTGTAGGCTAGGGTTAGCTGCCTAATTACCGTGAGCTCTGTGGTCTGGGGATCTTTGGGGTCGAACCAGGCTTCTGCCTTGGCCCGGACCTGTGGCAAGCTGTTCGCCACAAGGCAACAGAGCCAACACATTAGGGAGTCCCCGTTCAGGAACGTCCGGCCTGGCATTCCTGGGCAAGCTTTCCGGTACACCGGCCACAGCCGGTCCGCAAAAGCCTGCCGGTTTTCCCCAGAAAGCTGGATCGTCTACCCCACGCGGGAGAAGGGACTTCCCTTATCCATCCCCATGGCCTCTAGAACCGCATCTCTAAGCCCCTTGTAACCGCTCTGCCCCCTTTTACACTCGTCAGTGAGGGATTGGAGGAGATTACTCTCCAGGCAGAATAGCAGCATTTTGGCCTTCTCAGCGTCATCGCAGTCGTTGACGCTGGCGGTCTGCTCTATTTCCCTGAAGTGGATCGAGGGGTCTCCCTTGGCCGAAAGCTTCGGGATATGGTTGACCATAACCCTGAGCTGTTGGGTGTTAAAGGGCAACACAAACTGGTTTTGGAGGGGTCCCTCATTGTCGCCATCAGCGGGTGGGCCGAACCTCTGATGCCGTGCTGGGCACATCGGTCCTGGCTCTGGCCTCTCGGGCGGGGGTTGCTCTACCTCAGCCTCCACCTCTGGCTCTGCTTCGGGTTCCCCCACCGGTTCCACTGCCCCCTTGCTGCCAAACCTCGCTGAAACTTGGCGCTACGGGTGGTGGCCGTGAGGTCTCCTCTCTCTCTACCGGGTCGTCACTAGGCACCACCGGTGATGTTGGAACTGTCCTCCCCTCGTTCCCCATAAAATCTGCCTGGCCTGCCTTTGGGCTTATGAGGCATACCATGCCTTTTGCCCTCCGGAGGGCCTGGCTCAGATTTTCTATCCTCTCTTTACAGGGGCCGTGGTCTGCCTCCTCAAACCCCTGTTCATTAGCTAGCTTGTAAGCGGCTTTTACCTCCTGCACTCTCTCTTCCTGTTCCCTGATCTGTCTTGCCAAGCGGGCATTTTTCTCCCGCAACCTTAACTCATTTCCTTTGGCCTCGGTGACTTGGCACCATAGGTATTACAACTGGGCCTTGTGTTCTCCTATTAAATGTACTCTCTCTTGGTTTAAAGCCTGCAAAGCTACCAATAACTATTCCCCTGCGAGAGCCTTATCCCGGATCTCCAGGGCTGACTCCCTTAACTCGACTGCCTGTGCTGTAACGAGCCCGTCCAAAAGCTGGACCTGCTTTATAAAGCACATCAGCCAAACTGCCTTCTCTAAGGACTTCTTGTGTTCCTTTCCCTCTGCCCACTTAGCTGCTGCATCTATCAGACGCCCAGCCCTTAACAGAGTGGTGATCATCTTCTTCGTGATATTCACCTGGCTAAACACATAATCAGAAATCCTTTACTCCATCACGGTTCGCTCATCCGAACCACTGTCTACTGTATCACAACCTTGTTGCCGGTGTCCTGCCGTGGTCGCCATTTCTGTAGGGGGTGGCGGGGTGGCGGTGTTGCCTGGCGCGTGCATGCACCCAGTCAGTTATGCCTCTGACTGTTTTGTGAGTGGTTCGAATCGCTCCCACGCCCCTGGGTTCTAGACACCGGACTTAGGTACAAGGCGGCGGTACAGAGAAGACTCGAGTAGACAGGTGGTTGGATGCAAACAAAACCAAGATTTTATTGAAGTGGAAAACTTGATACAATCTTATGGAAAAATTACTGGTGTACACTTCTGCAGGCAAAAATTACAAAAGAGTCATAATAATACTATATTTGTACTTATATAGGGAATGGGGAACACATGGCACATCAAGGGAAAACAACTATCTTAACAATCCCCTTATCCTTATTCCACCCCCTATACCTAACTAGGTTAAGCTATGAGGGCTCAGAATTCATGCTCACCAAACAAAAGGGTTTGTTAGACTCAAAACAACGGTTGGGTTCGGGGTTCGCTCTTGGTGCTCTCTGGAGCCTGCCGTCATCACGTGGGCTCTGGGCGCTGCAAGGGCGTTGTCCAGGTTCGAGCACCCCAAAGTTAAAGTCTCTGCTTGGGTACTTTACCTTGCAGGGATGGTTCTTCATCAACAGCTGCCAGCTTGAGTTTGCATGAAGATAATTGCAGGGTGGCTGAGGCTGAAGACCCGATGATTCGAAGCCTACCCTCAGTTGGTCTTCCTCAGTTGGTCTTCCCTCCTCCCCTCGTCGCGTCCCGCCTCGCCTGGCCTGAATTTGTCCGTGTCCGCTCGATGTAATGCCAGGGCCGATGGAGTGGCAACAGGCACGGGCAAAGGCCAGGGGGTAAGCATGGGACGGGGAAAGCGTGGCAGCCACGAGGGTGGGCAGAGGGAGAAGAGAAGGAAGGAGCAGAGCAGGGCTGAGAAGAGAAGAGAGCGATTGCTACCCGGGGCCTTCAATTATACCTTCGTCAAAAACCCTTATCTGCACGCCAAATCAGGTTAGTTCTTTGTTTTAATTTTGGCGGGCTAGTTAAAATAATGGTGGCAATTCATACTAACTGGTTTTTAGATGGTCGGTAATCACATCTACTGGCCTGATAATTGGCTTGTATTGTCCTGAAAGTTCCTTGATGGGCTTGTCCAGCCTCGATGGCTCTGTTAATCTGTTTCCGATAATATAAATGTAAGAAGTCACACAACACCAGGTTATAGTCCAACAGCTTTATTTGAAATCACAAGCTTTCGGAGCGCTGCTCCTTCTTCAGGTGAAGTGGAGAAATGCATAAAGACACAGCTTATATAGTCAGAGAATCATGTCAGATGTTTACAGGTAACCTTTCCAACTGCCATTTATCACACCTCGGCAGAGAGATAATCACAGCAGTCAAAGGTGTGAATGGTGTCCAAACAGGTCAGTCAGGGAAACATTACATCAAAGAACAATGAGGTGGGGTCACAAGGGGTCAAATATTGCAGATGCTGGGGTCTGTATGAAAAACAAAAAAACAGACAAAAAACATTTTCTTTGGCTGGAAATCACAGCAGGTCCGGCCGCATCTGTGCAGAGAGAACAAGCCAATGTCGACTCGAGCCTGGATGACCCTGCGTCAGGTGGGGTTACATGTAGCGTGACATGAACCCAAGATCTCTGTTGAGGCCGTCCTCATGGGTGCGGAACTTGGCTATCAGTTTCTGCTTGACGATTTTGCGTTGTCGTGTGTCTCGAAGGCCGCCTTGGAGAATGCTTACCCGAAGATCGGAGGCTGAATGTCTTTGACTGCTGAAGTGTTCCCCGACTGGGAGGGAACACTCCTGCCTGGTGATTGTTGCGCGGTGTCCGTTCATCCGTTGTCGCAGTGCCTGCATGGTCTCGCCGATGTACCATGCTCCGGGGCATCCTTTCCTGCAACGTATGAGGTAGACAACGTTGGCCGAGTCATATGAGTATGTACCATGTACCTGGTGGGTGGTGTCCTCACGTGTGATGATGGTATCTGTGTTGATGATCTGGCATGTCTTGCAGAGGTTGCTGTGGTAGGGTTGTGTGGTGTCGTGGTCGCTGTCCTCCTGAAAGCTGGGTAATTTGCTGCGACCGATGGTCTGTTTGAGGTTAGGCGGCTGTTTGAAAGCGAGTAGTGGAGGCGTGGGGATGGCCTTAGCGAGGTGTTCATCGTCATCGATGACATGTTGAAGGCTGCGAAGAACATGGCGTAGTTTCTCCGCTCCGGGGAAGTACTGGACGACGAAAGGTACTCTGTTGGTTGTGTCCCATGTTTGTCTTCTGAGGAGGTCTATGCGATTTTTCGCTGTGGCCCGTCGGAACTGTCGATCGACGAGTCGAGCGTCATATCCCGTTCTTACAAGGGCGTCTTTCAGTGTCTGTAGGTGTCCATCGCGTTCCTCCTCGTCTGAGCAGATCCTGTGTATTCGCAGAGCCTGTCCACAGGGGATGGCTTCTTTAACGTGGTTAGGGTGGAAGCTGGAGAAGTGAAGCATCGTGAGGTTGTCCGTGGGCTTGCGGTAGAGTGAAGTGCTGAGGTGTCCGTCTTTGATGGAGATTCGTGTGTCCAGGAATGAGACCGATTCTGAGGAGTAGTCCATGGTGAGTTTGATGGTGGGATGGAACTTGTTGATGTTATCGTGTAGTCTTTTCAGTGATTCTTCGCCGTGGGTCCATAGGAAGAAAATGTCGTCGATGTATCTGGTGTATAGCATTGGTTGGAGATCCTGTGCAGCAAAGAAGTCTTGCTCGAACTTGTGCATGAAGATGTTTGCGTATTGGGGTGCGAATTTGGTCCCCATGGCTGTTCCGTGTGTTTGGGTAAAGAACTGGTTGTCGAAGGTGAAGACATTGTGGTCAAGGATGAAGCGGATGAGTTGTAGGATGGCGTCTGGAGATTGGCTGTTGTTGGTGTTGAGTACTGAGGCTGTCGCAGCGATGCCGTCATCGTGGGGGATACTGGTGTAGAGTGCCGAGACGTCCATCGTGGCGAGGAGTGTTCCTGGTTCAACTGGTCCGTGGGTGCTGAGTTTCTGTAAGAAGTCTGTAGTGTCGCGACAGAAGCTGGGGGTTCCCTGTACGATGGGTTTCAGGATGCCCTCGACATATCCAGAGAGGTTCTCACACAGGGTTCCGTTGCCTGATGCGATAGGACGTCCAGGTGTGTTGGCTTTGTGTATCTTTGGGAGGCAGTAGAAGTCTCCCACGTGGGGAGTATGTGGGATGAGAGCATGTAGGATGCTTTGAAGGTCTGGATCGAAGGTTTTGATCAGTCTGTTGAGTTGGCGGGTGTGTTCTTTGGTCGGATCTGCGGGTAACTGTCTGTAGTGTTCCTGGTTGTCCAGTTGTCGGTATACTTCTTTGCAATAGTCCGTTCTGTTCTGTATGACGATGGCACCTCCTTTGTCTCCTGGTTTGATGACGATGTTGCGGTTGGTCTTGAGAGCGTGGATGGCGTTGCGTTGTGCTCGGGTGACATTCTGGACTGTCTTGTGAGTGCGGCTGATGAATCTGGCATTGATGCATCTCCTGACAGCTTGAGCATACATGTCAAGCTTAGGGCAGCGACCCTCCAGAGGGGTCCAATTTGACTCTTTCTTCTTCGGTAACTGCACTGCGGATCCCTCTGTCTGCTGTTCCGGATCATTGATTGTCTCATTGGGTTCGCTGCTGACATCTTGGGATTTGTGGAAGAATTCCTGGAGCCTCATTCTCCTGATGAATTCCTCTGTGTCTGCCGCGAGACCGATGGGGTCCATTTTGGTGGTGGGGCAGAAATTGAGCCCTCGGCTGAGAACTTCAATTTCGTCTGGTTGAAGGGTGTGGTCGGACAGGTTGACGATGGATTTCCCTGTGGTTTCAACCGTGGTACCGGGGGAGGCTTGGTTGCTGCTGCTGGTGATGCCAAGTTTCTCAAGCTTCCTGTTCTTGGTGTGCATGTAGGTAGCGTAGTTCCGTTGCCTTGTTTGTTTGGCGGTGTCTCGTAGCTGGTCTGCTGCCTCCTGAGCACAGGCTGAGAACATGGACTCCATCTCGGTTTCGAGGTTGCGGCGTCTGCTGTAGAGCTGGTGTACGAGATGGTTGAGGAGTGTGCGAGAGGTACGACGGCAGAGTCTCAGCGTAGTCTGTGTTGTAGGTCGACTTGAGTGGGTTAGTGATCTGTAGTCCTTTCGGGATCTTGTCTGCTTTCTTGCATCTCTGTAGAAACTTGATGTCTGTGTCAATATGCGCGATCTTCTTGGAGATCCTCTCCACTTTGAGCCGGCAGTTTGTGGTGTCGATAGTAGTCATGGTGTGGAGATGCCGGAGTTGGACTGGGGTGGACAAATGTAAGAAGTCACACAACACCAGGTTATAGTCCAACAGCTTTATTTGAAATCACAAGCTTTCGGAGCGCTGCTCCTTCTTCAGGTGAAGTGGAGAAATGCATAAAGACACAGCTTATATAGTCAGAGAATCATGTCAGATGTTTACAGGTAACCTTTCCAACTGCCATTTATCACACCTCGGCAGAGAGATAATCACAGCAGTCAAAGGTGTGAATGGTGTCCAAACAGGTCGCATAGACCTCCTCAGAAGACAAACATGGGACACAACCAACAGAGTACCCTTCGTCGTCCAGTACTTCCCCGGAGCGGAGAAACTACGTCATGTTCTTCGCAGCCTTCAACATGTCATCGATGACGACGAACACCTCGCTAAGGCCATCCCCACGCCTCCACTATTCGCTTTCAAACAGCCGCCTAACCTCAAACAGACCATCGGTCGCAGCAAATTACCCAGCTTTCAGGAGAACAGCGACCACGACACCACACAACCCTGCCACAGCAACCTCTGCAAGACATGCCAGATCATCAACACAGATACCATCATCACACGTGAGGACACCACCCACCAGGTACATGGTACATACTCATGTGACTCGGCCAACGTTGTCTACCTCATACGTTGCAGGAAAGGATGCCCCGGAGCATGGTACATCGGCGAGACCATGCAGACACTGCGACAACGGATGAACGGACACCGCGCAACAATCACCAGGCAGGAGTGTTCCCTCCCAGTCGGGGAACACTTCAGCAGTCAAGGACATTCAGCCTCCGATCTTCGGGTAAGCATTCTCCAAGGCGGCCTTCGAGACACACGACAACGCAAAATCGTCGAGCAGAAACTGATAGCCAAGTTCCGCACCCATGAGGACGGCCTCAACAGAGATCTTGGGTTCATGTCACGCTACATGTAACCCCACCTGACACAGGGTCATCCAGACTCGAGTCGACATTGGCTTGTTCTCTCTACACAGATGCGGCCGGACCTGCTGTGATTTCCAGCCAAAAAAAATGTTTTTTGTCTTTTTTTGTTTTTCATACAGACCCCAGCATCTGCAATATTTGACCCCTTGTGACCCCACCTCATTGTTCTTTGATGTAATGTTTCCCTGACTGACCTGTTTGGACACCATTCACACCTTTGACTGCTGTGATTATCTCTCTGCCGAGGTGTGATAAATGGCAGTTGGAAAGGTTACCTGTAAACATCTGACATGATTCTCTGACTATATAAGCTGTGTCTTTATGCATTTCTCCACTTCACCTGAAGAAGGAGCAGCGCTCCGAAAGCTTGTGATTTCAAATAAAGCTGTTGGACTATAGCCTGGTGTTGTGTGACTTCTTACATTTGTCCACCCCAGTCCAACTCCGGCATCTCCACACCATGTCCGATAATATATGCAGTCCTTAACTATTGGCCGAACTGAATTTAAATTTTGTCTCCAGTTCGGTCTAATGCATAATTCAGAGTCCTGTCTGGTTCCAAAATACAAATGCTTTTCTTCACAGAAAAACCTGCAGCTTTGGTTTCGATTCCTCCCAAGCTGTCTGAATTGCAGAATCCATTTTGGAATCCCACAGGCTTTCTGCCACGAGGCACGGATGCCATCTTGGGTACCCTTTTTAATTTAAAATGTCCACGCAGTGTCCCGTTTATTAATGATGTGGAGATGCCGGTGTTGGACTGGGGTGGACAAATGTAAGAAGTCACACAACATCAGGTTATATTCCAACAGCTTTATTTGAAATCACAAGCTTTCGGAGCGCTGCTCCTTCATCAGGTGAAGTGAAGAGATGCATATAGGCACAGCATATATAGTCAGAAAATACTGCCAAATTGTTACAGATAATCTTTCTAACTGCCCTTTATCACACCTCGGCAGAGAGATAATCACAGCAAACAAAGGTGTGAATGGTGTCCAAACAGGTCAGTCAGGGAAACATTACATCAAAGGACAATGAGGTGGGGTCACAATAGGTCAAATGTTGCATATGCTGGGGTCTGTATGAAAAACAAAAAACAAACAAAAAACAATAAAAAAAAAATATTTTTTTGCTGGAAATCACAGCAGGTCCGGCCGCATCTGTGTAGAGAGAACAAGCCAATGACGACTCGAGTCTGGATGACTCTACGTCAGGTGGGGTTACATGTAGCGTGACATGAACCCAAGATCGCACTGTTCAAAAAGGGTGGTAGAGAGAAAACGGGGAATTACCGGTGAGCCTGACATCAGTAGTGGGGAAAATGCTAGAGTCCATTATAAAAGATGTAATAGCAGAGCACTTGGAAAACAGTGACAGGATTGGAAAAAGTCAACATGGATTTACAAAAGGTAAATTGTGCTTGACTAATCTACTGGAATTTTTTGAGGATGTAACTGGTAAAATAGATAAGGGAGAACCATTGGATGTGGTGTATTTGGATTTTCAAAAGGCTTTCGATAAGTTCCCGCATAAGAGATTAGCATGTAAAATTAAGGCACATGGGATTGGGGGCAAGGTATTGACTTGGATAGAGAACTGGTTGGCAGACAGAAAGCAAAGAGTTGGAATAAACGGGTCTTTTTCCGATTGGCAGGCAGTGACTAGTGGGGTACCGCAGGGATCGGTCCTTGGACCCCAGCTATTCACAATATATATCAATGATCTGGACGAGGGAATTAGATGTAATATCTCCAAGTTTGCACACAACACAAAGCTGGGTGGGCATGTGTGCTGTGAGGAGGATACCGAGAAACTCCAGTATGATTTGGACAGGTTGGGTGATTGGGCAGAAGCATGGCAGATGCAATATAACGTGGATAAATGCGAGGTTATCCACTCTGGTGTCAAAAGCAGGAAGGCAGATTATTATCTGAATGGCATTAGATTGGGAGAAGGGGAAGTGCAATGAGGCCTGGGCCTCCTTGTGCACCAGTCGCTGAAAGTAAGCATGCAGGTGCAGCAGGCGGTTAAGAAGGCAAATGGTATGTTGGCCTTCGTAGCGAGAGGGTTTGAGTACAGGAACAAGGATGTCTTGCTGCAGTTGTACAGGGCCCTGGTGAGACCACATCTTGAGTATTGTGTGCAGTTTTGGTCGCCTTATCTGAGGAAGGATGTTCTTGCCATGGAAGGAGTGCAGCGAAGATTCACCAGGCTGATACCTGGGATGGCAGGAATGACGTATGAGGAGAGATTGGGTCGATTGTGCTTGGACTCGCTGGAGTTTAGAAGAATGAGAGGGGATCTCATCAAAACTTATAAAATTCTAACAGGACGAGACAGACTGGATGCTGGAAGGATGTTCCCAATGGTCAGGGAGTCCAGAACCAGTGGTCACAGTCTAAGGATTAGGGGTAAGTCATTTAGGACAGAGATGAGGAGGAATTTCTTCACCCAGAGAGTGGTGAACCTGTGGAATTCACTGCCAAAGAAGGCAGTAGAGGCCAATTCATTAAATATATTCAAGAAGGAGTTGGATGTATTTCTTAAGGCTAAAGGGATCAAGGGATATGGAGAGAAGGCAGGAACAGGGTACTGAATTTGGATGATCAACCATGATCTTATTGAATGGTGGAGCAGGCTTGAGGGGCCGAATGGCCTACTCCTGCTCCTATCTTCTATGTTTCTATGTTTCTAAGAAAAACTCTTTCTCCCCATCTATCGCCCCTAGAGCTGGTGCGGACCGCAGATTTTTCTTGAGGCTTACAAATGCTGCCTCGCAACCCTCATCCCAAACCCACTCCTCTCCCTTGTGTAGGAGTCGGAGCAGAGGGGCTGCTGTGGCGGCGTAATCTTCAATAAAATCCCGGCAGTACCCTGTTAGCCCTAGAAAGGATCTCACTCCTGTCACTGTACTGGGGGCTGGCAACTCCTGTACTGCTTCCCTTCTGGCTTTATCTATGGCCTTTTCCCCTGATCATACAGCCAGCCCTAGGAACTTTACTTCCTTTTGGCCGATCTGCACCTTCTTGGGGTTTACGTTAAAACCCTCCTGCTTCAGCAACTCCAGCAGTTCAGCCAGTAGTGGACTGTGTTCCTCTCCTTCATCAGTGAATAGGAGCAGGTCATCCACATACTGGACTAACCTTCGGGGTCGGCTGAAGCCTTTTAAGCAATCTGCCATACACTGATGGAAGATGCTGGGGCTGCTGTGGAACCCCTGTGGTAGGCAGTTCCAGGTGTACTGTTGGCCCTTGAACGTAAAGGCGAACTTGTACTGGTCCTCTCTCCTTAGAGGGATGGACCAAAACCCATTGGAAATATCCAGCACCGTGAAGGTGGTCGCGGAGGCTGGAATACTTCCTATGAGGTCGGCGACGGCTGCTACCGTGGGTGCACAGGTGGGGATGTTCCTATTGAGCACCCGATAGTCCACCGTGGCTCTCCAGGAGTTGTCCGGTTTCCTAACCATCCACAACGGAGAGTTTACATGGGTGGCTATTGGTCTCAATACCCCCTGTTTGACCAGAGAGATCATGGCCGTCTCCATGTCCTTCTCTGCCTCTTTTGGGAAATTATACTGCTTTTGTGGTCGGGTCATGGGGTCCCCATCTACACTCACTTCTACCCCGTTCACCCTTCCACAATCATGCTTGTGAGTGGCAAATGCGTCGAGGTGTGCTCACACAAACGCCTGGTACTCCACTGGAGTGTTACTGACCATTTGCTCGAGGTCGTAACCCTCCTTGGGTTTTAGAGTACACAGGGTCCCCTTGCCCTGCTTCCCTGAGATAACTGACACTTCACCCTCTTTGCCGGTGTATGCTCCCCACAGTCAGTGGTTCCTAAGATCCACGAGGATCCGGTGGCCTATGATAAAATCAGCCCCCAGGATCCCCTTCCCTTCCTGCTCCCACTTCATTAGAACACAAGTCCACTTGGTATGGAGTGCTCCTAAATGAATGGACAGCGGGACAGAGAACGAGTGAACCTGCTCATTACCTGTGAACCCCACTAAGCTGTATGGGACCCCGTTAGACAGAGGTGAGGCAGCGGGGTTATCTGAGTAGACTATGGTGCTTGAAGCTCCCGTATCCAACAGATAGGTCCCTTTTACCTTTTCCACCTCCATCTTAACAAGCGGTCTTTTCAATACATCATATGCAAGGTGACACAGATAGACAGATAGACAGGCTGCGCTGGCTCTAGTCATAAGTCTGTGTTAACTGGGGTTCAGATGGAGTTAAAGCACCCGTGGCTGTGGCTACCTTAACTGGGCTAGCCAACAAAACCTGAAGTGCAGTTACTATCGAATCTACTGTGGGGGTAGAGGCCTGTGTTTCTGCCTTTGGGGCGGGAGCTGGGGCATTCTTTCCTGCATTATCCTTCCAAGGATCTTTACAGTCCCTCTCCAATGCCCACTCTTCCCGCACCTGAAGCAGTTACGCCTCACATTGGAAGGGTTACCCCCTTCCTGGTGCCATTCCTTCTTACCCTGGCTGGGTTTAAACTCATGCACTTTCCCTTTAGCCTGTGGTTCGTCTACCCCCCACCGTTACGGGAAGCCAGGGTCAGTTGTCTGACCACTGTCTCCTCGGTGACCTGGGGGCTTCTTGGGTCATAGAAACATAGAGATAGGAACAGGAGTAGGCCATTCGGCCCTTCGAGCCTGCTCCGCCATTCAATGAGATCATGGCTGATCTTCATCTGAGATCTTAGCTGATCTTATCAGTTCAGTACCCCGTCCCCGCCTTTTCTCCGTAACCCTTAATCCCCTTAGCCTTCAGAAATATATCCAATTCTCTCTTGAAAATATTTATTGAATTAGCCTTCACAGCCCTCTGTGGCAGGGAATTCCACAGGCTCACCACTCTTTGAGTGAAGAAATTCTTCCTCATCTCTGTTTTAAATGATTTGCCCGCTATTTTTAGACTGTGGCCCCTGGTTCTGTGCTCCCCTGCCATTGGAAACATTCTCTCTGAATTCAGCCTGTCCAGGCCTGCCATAATTTTATATGTTTCGATGAGATCCCCTCTCAATCTTCTAAACTCCAGTGAGTACAAGCCCAAACTATTCAATCTCTCCTCGTAGGTCATTCCCGCCATTCCAGGTATCAGCCTGGTGAATCGCCGCTGCACTCTTTCCATGGCAAGAACATCCTTCCGCAGATGGGGCGACCAAAACTGTACACAATACTCCAGATGCGGTCTCACCAGCACCTTGTACAGCTGTAGTAAGGTATCCCTATTCCTATACTCGAACCCCCTTGATATGAAGGCCAACATACCATTTGCCTTCTTAATCGCCTGTTGCACCTGCATGCTCTCCTTCAGTGACTGGTGCACAAGAACACCCAGGTCCCTCTGCACTTCCCCATCTCCCAATCTATTGCCATTTAGATAATAATCTACCCTCCTGTTTTTACCCCCAAAGTGGATAACCTCGCATTTATCCACATTATAGTGCATCTGCCACGTATCCGCCCATTCCCCCAACCTGTCCAAATCGCACTGTAGCCTCCTGACATCCTCATCAGAGCCCACCCCTCCTCCTAGTTTAGTGTCGTCAGCGAATTTGGAAATATTGCATCCAATTCCCTGATCCAGATCATTTATATATATTGTGAACAGCTGGGGTCCCAGGACAGATCCTTGCGGCACCCCGCTGGTCACTGCCTGCCACTCCGAAAACGAGCCGTTTATTCCAACTCTCTGTTTTCTATCCGCCAGCCAGTTCTCTATCCACGTTAATACTTTGCCCCCAATCCCATGAGCCACAGCTCGGCCTTGGTTCTGATCCGTGGCAAGCTGTTTGCCACCAGACTTCGGAGCCAGTGAGCCAGCTCATCCTGGTTCAAGTTAGCCCGGTCGAGACCCCCATTACAGGCGCATCTGTATACAGGCCACAGCCTGTCTGCGAAAGCCTGTGGGGACTCCCCTGCTAACTGAGTAGTCTTCTCCACCCGGGAGAACGGACTACCATCATTCATCCCCATCGCCTCCAGAACTTGATCCCGGAGGGCAGCGTACCCTCCCTGTCACTTCTTGCACTCAGCAGAGAGGGACTGGTACAGCTTGCCACCCAAGGTGAACAGGAGGATCTTGGCCATTTCTGAGTCATCGCACTCATTAATGCCTGCTGCTTGTTCCACTTCCAAAAAGTGAACTGAGGGATCTCCCTTGTGTGTGAGCTTACTCAAGTGGCTTACCATAGCCCTAAGCTGTTGAGTCCCATGGGGAACCACAAACTGGCTTTCAAGGGGCCGCTGGCCCCCACCTACCCCAGGTGGGCCAAACTTTTGCTGTCGAGTCGGACACATCGGCCCCGGCTCCGACCTTTCCTGCAATTGTTTGGCCACTCCACCCTGCTGCCAAACCGAGTCAAAACCCGGCGCCACAGGAGGCGGTGATGTGCACCCCTCCCTGTCTTCTCTACAGATTGCTTGTCCCTCCTGCTGCCCAACCGAGTTGTTCCCCAGCACCACAGGTGACGTCTGCACAGTTTCTACTTCTACTTCCAGGTCTACCCGGGCCGCACCCGGGCTTACTCGGCATACCATGCCTTTTGCCCTGGATAGAGCAAGTTTTAAACTCTCTACCTGCTTTTGACAGGGGCCGTGATCTCCCGCTTCAAACTCCCTTGTGCTTGCTACTTGATAAGCTGCCTTTATATTCCTATACTGCTCCTCCTGGTCCCTTAACTGTCTGGTTAGGCGAGCGTTCTATTCTTTCAGCACCAGCTCATTTCCTTTTGCCTCAGTGACTTGACACCGAAATACTCATGTCTGTTTCTGTGTTTCTCTACTAACTGCAATTTCTCTAGATTCTGCGCTTGCCATTCCTGCAATAGTTGCTCCCCTGCTAAAGCTCTGGCCTGAGACAGTTTGGCTGCCTCCTGCAGCTCTGCTGTCAAAGCTTTCACCTGCTGGTCTAAAAGCTGGATCTGTCATAGGGCACAGACCAACCAGATGGCCTTCTCTACCGACTTCTTATGATCCTGGCTCTCAGTCCATTTGGCTGCAGCGTCTATAGGACGCCCAGCATGTAACAGACTGGTTATCCCCTTCTTGGTGATATTCACCTTCTCAAAAACGTAAGAGGAAATCCTCTCTTCCATCTTTGTCCTTTCATCAAACACAGGGTCTATTGCATTACTATAATAATAGCAAAATGCTGCGGATGCTGGAAATCTGAAATAACAACAGAAAATGCTGGAAATACTCAGCAGGCCAGGCAGCATCCGTGCAGAGAGAAGGGTCCCAGACCTGAAACGTTAACTCTGTTTCTCTCTGCACGGATGCTGCCTGGTCTATTGCATTACTTCCCTTTTGCCAAAGTCCTGCCGCGGTCGCCATGCTGTAAGGGGTGGTGGTGTGAGTGTTATTTGTCAGCTTCACCTCTGACTCCTTTAAGCGGTTCAAATCACTCCCACTCCCTTTTGTTCTAGACTTTGGACTTATTTGGGGGTTGTAATAAACTTGCAACAGACACCTGGGTTAGTCAAAAGAATTCAGATCTTTATTTTGAGACAGGAAATATATACAATACAATAAACTTACACTTTAAAAGGGTGGGGAACACACGGAATAAGCGAGGGAGAATTACAATACACAAAATCCCTTCCCCTCCCAACCCCACTACGCTAGCTAGGCTGGAATACAGAGCACCAGGAAATGCTCACCAGAACGACTTTCCTGACAGACTGTAGAGTTTCGCGATTTTGGGGTGCTCTTTAGTTGTGGCAGTTGGGGCCTGCCGTGCCTCAGATGTGGTAGAAGACTGCACCTGTGTTGGGTCTTCAGTTGGGTTTGGTCCGCTGATGCGTTTAGTCGCACTGTTGGATCTATTGGGTAAGTAACCAATTTTCTTTGGTTGGGGCTAGTTTTAGGGTCTTTGGCCTAGAAATTCAGTGCCCTTAGCGCCGATTTTGCGGCGCTAGAGGGCCGAGCGCTGCAATTGGCGCCGGCGCCTAAATTGCCTGGGGCCCTTCCGCGGCGGTAGACCGGTAGCGCTGCGCCGGCACCGATGACGTCATCTGTGTGCGCAGCATCCCGGTTGCCGTGGTAACCCGGCCCCAAGCCGAAATTCAGTTGCGGCCGCCTCGCCAGTGGCAGCCGCAACTAAGACTCCGGCAAACGAGTGCTGCCGGAGTCTGCGCCGGCGCTTTAAGGAGGCGCGGCGGCCGGCCGCTTTCCCGCCGGCCGCCTGCCCGCAGCTCCCTCCCCGGACTTCTCCCCCCTCCCCCCCCGGAACAGATGCAAGCCCGGCACTTGTCCGAGGTGCCGGGCTCATTTTTGAGGAGATTTGCGCGGGCCGCGGCCGGGTGCAGGCAGCTCCTCCTTAACGGAAGGAGGAGGCTTGCACTTCCCCAGCCTGCCGCACCGCATCGGGTGCCGCAGCGCCGGAATTGCGGCGCGAAACGGCAGTTAGCGCCCTTTTCCAGGCGCTAAGACCCTTCAGTAGCGCCGGCAGCCGTTTGGGCGCGGCGCCACTGAATTTTTGGCGCGCGCAGGGGACTTAGCGCCGGCACTAATTTCCGGCGCTAAAGCCCTGGCTAAGCCAAAACCCAATTTCTAGGCCTTTATGTCTAAAATCTTACCCGGGGTAAGTCAGACTAGCCTGTAGAGTGGAAACAAGTCTTTGGTTCGTGAGTTTTTCGGCGGTTGGTTCCTTTTTGGTCGCTGTGGCCCAATATTACCTGGTTGGTGGTAATATAGGCTGTTGTTGGTTTCTGTAGGCTTTTGGTTGCCGCGATCTCTGTTTCTTCTTTTCTTCCTTCGAGTCTCCGATGATGATCTCCCTCTTGAGCTGGTTGACTGAACTTGACCTCGGACTGGCTGTCCGTTTGAACTGCTGTCTGTGTTCCGAACTGTACTGCCGAACTGTACTACTGAACTGAAAAGGCAGGCCTCAATTATACTAATTTGGGGCCTGGCTTATCTCACCGCCAAATCTCGGTTTCCTTTGTTAAATTTGGCAGGCTCGTTATTTTTAACGTCTTTTAAAACTTTAACGAGCTTCGGGGATGGCCCATCCAAATTTAACAAGTTAAGGGGATGGCTCATCCAAACTTAATCAGCCTTTAACTGGTTTTGGGATTGCCTTGAAACCAGTTTAAAAATGCAAAACTTTTGTCAA
The DNA here is from genome assembly GCF_052327205.1 of Somniosus microcephalus. Classification (NCBI taxonomy): domain Eukaryota; kingdom Metazoa; phylum Chordata; class Chondrichthyes; order Squaliformes; family Somniosidae; genus Somniosus; species Somniosus microcephalus. The sequence goes on from NC_140994.1 coordinate 243,236,998, forward strand.
TCTCTTTAATTGACTTTGGACTGTGGTTTCTTTGTGGTAACTGTAGGGCTGATGTTCTTTCTTTTGTACGGCTGGGGACATGTCCTGTTTACTCGATACCTGGCTCTGCGACTTCTGGGTGGGAAAACAGGCTTCATTGTCCTTACGTAAAACTGGGGCGGCCCTGGACATTCCTCAGACAGTCCAATATCCAAACTTCGAGGGCCCACCCCGCCTCCCCATTGTTCCAGCCTTTTGCAAGCCTCAACATGTCTTTTAAACCAGCCAAATCTTCCTGAGATTTTTATTTTAAATCCCCTTTTGCCCAATAACTCTTTAAAACAGTCCAAAAACTCTCTACCTTAAACAATCTCTTTAACCTTCTGTTTGGCCCAACCACTACAATTAGCCTTTTTGCAGATTCCTTCTGCAGAGTTTCCAAAATCATTTTTTAAATGACTTTCCTTGTGTTCTGGGGTTGTGCAGAAATTTTCGAACCTTACAACAACCTGCGAGAGACTCGCTCGGCCTCATCTCCTGAGGTTTCTCTCTCCATCTTTTGGAGCTGGCGAGAAGCCAGCAACATGCAAGAGACTCGAGCTTCTCTCCCTCTCTCTCTCTCTCACCTATTCCTCAGGTAGGGAGGGTTCAGGATGTTCCAACTCCCCTCATCCTTTAATCAAAGCAGACAATTCCAAGCTCTGGGTTTTCTGTGACAGTCTCTTAATTAACCGTTTGAACCAACACACTGCACCAATTAGAATGATGAGGACAATTATCTGGGCTGTGACAAAACTCATTGATATTATTCTAGCCCCTGGGTGCTGAGCTGTGTTGTTAACCATCTCCCACCATGCATCATTCCCAAGGGTAGACGTCTCCTTTTCAGATGTTGGAATGTTTTACTGCGTTAAAGGTGCTTTATAAATGCAAGTTGTTGTTGTTGTGCTTTGATCAACAGGTTTTCTCTCTCTCCAGATTATCTGATCAGAAGATCGGGGGGGTGTCTGGAGGTCTTTGCTTATCTCCCCCGTGTGGTCCCGATGTCTCTGTTAGTGGCCAGGCTATCTAATGCACTTTTCCCATTGTTCAGTATAGGCGGCGACACAAACATCTCCAAGAGAAAGCTATCAATTAACGATTCTCACCTACACTTTCCTCACTTTCACTATAATGTACTCGTGGGTGCCCTCACACATCTTTCAATCACCTGGGGCAGTGCCCCTAGACCCCATTTGGTGGGGCACTTTCTCTGCTTCCATCACATACCTTCAATCACTGCCTCTCACATCATTTCACTCATCCTATTAATTACCATTTCATCTCATTCCTGAGCCCTGGAGGAACTTTACTGTCCAATACAATATTATCATCAATCCTTAAAACACAGAGAAAACGTTCCCAACTTGGGCCAAGTCATCAACACATTTTTGCTTATTTTATCATTTCAAAATTATCCCAAATCCAGAGAGCAGTATTGTGGGACTGGCAGGACTTGTCAATGTTCAATTTTATATCCCCAAGAACCTTCCTTGATCCACAGCATTGGGCAGGAACCACTTAGCCTGGACCCTTTAAACAAATGATCATCCCCAGGAGATTACACGGCGGCGGAGTGAGGGGTGGGGGAGGGAAGAAGTGTTTAGTCATTGATGCTCCGGCCATCATGGTGTGGGCCAGGCTTGATGGACCAGCTGGTCTTTTCCTGCCTGTCAATTTGTAAAAATGTGAGGCTTGTGTTCCATACATCAGAATTCTGTTCCACTTGGCACCAAAACTAACAGGACAAAGGCAGGCACATTTTGCCAAGACAGGGACTTCATTTTCCAGAGGCTGTTCTCTAAAGGATGATTTAATTCATTATGGACCTTGCTCATTATATTTTTGTGTTGTGTTGTGTTGCTAGTTTTTGTCTAATTATTTCCTGCTTCACAGTTTTAATGAAATATAAATCAATATATTTTAGTTGCTTCAGCTTCTTTTTAAAAACCTTTTCCTCATTTTAATATTCTGCCATTTCTGCAGTAGTGTTGCACTGGGAGACTACAGCTCATTCAGTCTGCAGATTGGATCATTGTTAACCTTGCAGTTCATGCTGCTGTGTAAAGGCAGATTACAGTAAAGATACAGCTTCCAGATAGTGGGGACACAGCCTACTTACAGCAACTGGGTCAGGATCATGGAGTGAGAAACTGCTCTCTAAAATAAGGGACATTGGAACAATTGCAATGTTTTTATGGGAGAAATTCACTGGTTTTTCGACACAATACAACATCAAACAATGATTTCAGGTTAAATCTGATAAGTTTTTGTTTCTCCATAACTGATCAGTATAATGTGGCTCTGAGGAAACTATTTCCCACTATTTGCTGTCACTCTGACCCTGGTCCTGGGTCCTTGGTCTCAGGTCCAGTCTGCTGAATTTCAACATCAGATGCACACAAGCAGATCCTGGGCTCGGAACACTGACTCTCCGTATAAAATGGGAACACCTTGGCCTGTCTGTCACAGGCTGGCACAACCCCAGATTCTGGGGCATTTGGATTTGAGAATCCAGCAGCAGAACAAAAGTGCAGGAAACAAAAGAGGAACAAAATGGAAAATAGCGCAAACTGAAGAGAAAGTTGGAACAGAAGGAAAAGGAATTGCAGAGTCAGAATGGGCCTAAGCCGACACTCCTCACTGACTGCACTTTGGCTTTGGACAAACACAGAACGAAATGGTCGGGTTGCACAAGAGATAATGATGCCAATGAAGACATTGCACCTGAGAAACCACAAACCAAACCTGTTGTGTATGTACCTTTAAGAGAATAACTGGTCTCAGACTGCAGTACCGGCAGTGACCACCCCTGTATAAAAGGCGCTAGAGAGCCTCTGTTGTTTAGATGCGTTTATGCCTTCCACCAGTAAAGATCGTTTTGTTTTCTCTCCTGTTAGTCTGTGTCTCAATCATTCACGGACTTAACACTGGCGACGAGTTAGAAACAAACTTACCTGCAACTCAGCAACAGCTCCGACGACGTTGTTGAAGGTCGGAGCCAGAAGAAAGTAAAAAAAAGAGAGTCCATTGAAACTCGAGGAACGGGCATCGACCATCAATCATCGGGTTCATAGCTTTGCAGGAGAGACTGTCCAGAGCCAGGCTGGGTTCCTCGGTCCGTGGTTTCCCAGCTAATCGGGCTAGTGGCAGGTAGTGCTCTGATCCTTCCTGGGCTGCAACGGGGCCGGGCAGCGAGTCGGGAAGCAAGGAGAGAGAGAGAGAGGGTGGAGCATACAGGGCGCGGCCGGTATTTCGAAGCTGGGCAGCCTTCAGACCTCAGAAGAGGGAGGGAAGTGTCCCAGAGGGTCCGCTCCACGACGGGAAAATAATAAAAGAAAAAGAATACGCGCAAGAAACCGTGGAAAGCAGCGCTAACAACAGCGGGGAAGAAGGAAAAGCGCGGGAGGCACCATTTTGTTAAATCGGAGAAGAAGGCAAAGCGCGGGAGGCACCATTTTAGATTTGCAAGATGCCGAAGACTGGCTGTATCACTGCTTTTGATAATACATTAGAGGACTGGACCACGTATGTGGAAAGAGTAGAGGTATATTTCGAGGCAAACGATATAGCGGAGGGGAAAAAGGCATCGGTATTGTTAAACTTAATGGGCGCTAGAACGTACGGCCTATTGTGGGACCTGATTACTCCAGCCAAACCGAAGGCGAAGAGTTTTAACGAAATTGTTGCTGTTCTACAGGAGCACTTAAACCCTGCACCGCTGTTGATAGCAGAAAGATTTAAATTCCACAGGAGAACTCAGCACAAAGATGAGAGCAATGCTGAGTATCTTACGGAACTACGCAAGCTATCAAAGCACTGCCAGTTCGGAGCAGGACTGGCAGATACCCTACGGGACAAATTTGTCTGTGGACTCCTGAGTGAAGGAACACAGAAGAAGTTACTCGCAGAAAAAGAGCTGACGCTAGATAAGGCTTTCAGCGTGGCAGTATCATATGAAGCAGCAGCCAGGGGAGCTGCAGAAATTCAACAAAAACCACAGGAATACGGCACCCACGAAATGACACGGGGATTTGCAAAATGTTATCGCTGCGGCAGAACTAACCATGACCAGAAGGACTGCTGGTCCAAAGACAAAATATGCAGACAATGCGGGAAGATTGGACACATTGTACGAGTTTGTAGGTCTGGGAAGAAGACCAGTGACAACAAAAAGGCTACTAAGGAACCGTACAAGAAAGTACAAAAGATGACGGACAGTAGTTCCGAAGACCAGATGAGCGATAGTGAATCCGGAAACAGAAGACTAAGCTGTCTCAAACTTCATAATGTAATCGCAAAAGAGGATCACCGAACCATTTGGGTCACTCTCATGATAGCAGGGTCCCAAGTTAAAATGGAATTGGATACAGGATCAGCGCTAACCGTCATGAATCGACGAAACTACGAGCGGCTATTTTCACACATACCCTTGAGAGAGACATCCATCGTCTTGACGATGTATACGGGGCAAAAAGTATACCCCAGAGGAAAAATAAGGGTGCCTGTCGAATACAATGGCAAGAAAATACGGAAATTGTATCTCTACATACTGCCAAATGGTGGACCACCGTTATTGGGACGGGAATGGATCAGGAAGATAAACTTAGATTGGCATTCCATTCATGTAATGACGGTGGACGGTAAAAAAGATGAAGACGTCACTCCTGGACGATTGTCAACAATCTTAGCTAACGCCAAAGAGGTATTTCAACAAGAACTAGGCACGCTTAAAGGCGTAACCGCCTCGATAAAAATAGAAGAGAATGCAGTTCCCAAGTTTTTCAAAGCGAGACCGGTACCATATGCAATTCGCCCAGCTGTCGAGGCAGAGCTGGAGAATCTGGAGAAGGCGGGCGTGTTGTCTAAGGTCGACTGGAGCGAGTGGGCAACACCCATCGTTCCTGTCATGAAGAAAAGGTTAACCAGTAAGTCCGGAGAGCCAAGGAAGATTCGCATCTGTGGGGATTTCAAGGTGACAGTGAACCCTGTCCTTCGCACAGTAGAATATCCTCTTCCAACGATAGAAGACATCTTTGCCTCACTGTCTGGAGGGAAGCGTTTTACAAAAATTGACCTAGCACAAGCATATTTGCAGATGGAGGTTGAAGAGTCCTCTAGGAAGTATCTCACGATAAAAACTCACAAAGGTCTTTACCAGTATCATCGATTGGTATTCGGAGTAGCATCGGCTCCGGCGATATGGCAAAGAGCGATGGAACAAGTCCTGCAAGGGATTCCGGGGACTCAGTGTTACTTGGACGACATCCTTGTAACAGGTGAAGATGACAGTGAACACCTTAACAACCTAGGACAGGTGCTCACTAGACTACGGGAACATGGGCTGCGAGCCAACTGCCCCAAGTGCGAATTTTTTAAGAAACAGATATCGTATTGTGGCCACGTGATTGATGAAGAGGGGTTACATAAGTCCCCTGACAAAATTGAAGCGGTTGTTAAGGCCCCAGCACCTGAAAATGTGTCGCAGCTGAGGTCATTCCTCGGGTTGGTGAATTACTATCATAAGTTTTTGCCGAATTTGTCGACAATTCTGCACCCACTGAATGCCCTGCTACGAACGGGGGTAGCATGGAAATGGAGCGATGATTGTAAGCGTGCTTTTCAGAAGAGTAAGGACTTAATCACTTCAAAGGAAGTATTGGCTCACTACAACCCAGCACTGCCAATCAGGCTGGCGTGTGATGCGTCTCCCTACGGCATTGGGGCGGTACTGTCACATAAATTCCTTGATGGTTCGGAGAGGCCGATAGCTTTTGCGTCACGCTCGTTAACTTCTGCCGAGCCTAACTACGCCCAGATTAACAGAGAGGCCCTCAGCCTAGTGTGGGGGGTGAAGAAGTTCAATCACTATCTGCACGGTCAAAAATGTACTCTACTAACCGATCATCAACCTCTTGTCTCCATTTTCAACCCTCAGAAGGGCGTACCGATAATGACAGCACAACGGCTGCAGAGATGGTCCCTTTTTCTAGGGGCACACCAATATGACATCGAGTACAAAGGAACTAAACAGCATGGAAATGCTGATGGATTGTCACGTCTACCGTTGCCGACGGTGGAAGAAGAAGACCTTGCAGTGGATCCAATGGAGTTATTCCACTCGACCATAGTCGAATGTCTCCCTGTGACGAATGCAATCATAGAAAAGGAAACACGGAATGACCCGACACTATCACGGGTCTATGATTTAACGGTGAAGGGATGGCCAGCACATGGCGAACCACTGCTGCCAGCATTCTCGCCGAGAAGAGAACAGCTGTCAGTGTGCAGAGGAACCTTGATGTGTGGATCCAGAGTAGTAATTCCACCTAAGTTGATGGATAGAGTGCTCAATGAGCTTCATGAGGGTCATCTGGGTGGGGTAAAAATGAAAAGCTTAGCCAGAGCGTTTGTGTGGTGGCCGGGAATCGATAGAGAAATCGAAGAGATGACCAAGAGCTGTGCAGGCTGCCAGAAGGTCCAAAACGCCCCACCACAAGCTCCTCTGCATCCATGGGAGTGGCCCTCATCTCCATGGCAAAGGGTGCACATTGATTTTGCTGGTGCCTTCATGGACTTGATGTTTTTAATTGCGGTGGATGCACATTCAAAGTGGTCAGAGGTCATAAAAATGTCCTCAACCACCACGGAAAAAACTATCACAATTTTACGAACCATATTCGCCAGGAATGGGCTGCCTGAACAGATTTGCTCTGACAATGGACCACAGTTTGTGTCTGAAGAGTTCCGGAGGTTCTTAAAGAACAATGGTGTTAAGCATTACACATCTGCCCCATATCATCCAGCCACTAATGGATTGGCCGAGAGGTTTTTCCAAACATTCAAGAAGGCTATCAAGGCAATGTGTAATGAAGATATACCCCTACAACACAAGGTGGACAACTTCTTGTTTGCCTACCGGAATGCGACACATGCGGTTACCAACCAAACTCCAGCCATGATGTTCTTCAATCGAAGACTACAATGCCGCTTGGATTTGGTTAAGCCAAACGTCCGAAGAGATGTGGAGAACAGGCAGTTTCAGAATATGAATGAAAGGCCGACCAGGAGTTTTAAGATAGGTCAACCAGTTTTGGCCCGGGACTACCGCACTGAGAAATGGCAGCCAGGAACGATTTGTACACGACAAGGACCTCTCATGTATACCGTGGACGTTGGGGAGAGCATTGTAAGACGACATGCTGACCAGATTCTAGAGTCACTGGAAAATGTCAACTCCACACCACGATCTGATACACCTGGTAATGAAATCGACATTCCAATTGCAGCTACCGCAGACCCGGTAATATTGGAAGCAGATGAACCAAACAAAGACATTGATTCCGACTCAACATTGCCAGAAGAACCTGATACCCCAAAGAGGCGTTATCCAGACAGAATCAGGAAGCCTCCTCAAAGACTGAACTTATAATTGCTTAAACTTAACCAATGTATCTAGCAACAGTAATTGTGATTGTAATTCGTTATCATTAGTTGTTAAATGAATGTTATGTACTGTTTATCTAAAAGGGGAGGAATTGTTGTGTATGTACCTTTAAGAGAATAACTGGTCTCAGACTGCAGTACCGGCAGTGACCACCCCTGTATAAAAGGCGCTAGAGAGCCTCTCTTGTTTAGATGCGTTTATGCCTTCCACCAGTAAAGATCGTTTTGTTTTCTCTCCTGTTAGTCTGTGTCTCAATCATTCACGGACTTAACAAAACCAATAGGAGCCAGCTCGCTTCAGAAACTCTAACACAAGTCGACATGTTTCAGTTCAAACACAGATGTTTATGTCAGTCAGTATTAACTGTGCTCTTCATGTGAAGCTGTGTCAATCTGCTAACTGTACAAAACGCTGCAAGGTTTAAGGACCTTTTACACAAGACTTCTTTTGTTCTCATATAAAATGAAGTGTTTTATTTAAATTGTGACCTTGCTTTGAACAAAGCAAGTTCTGCAATTATAATAGCAAAATACTGCAGATGCTGGAAATATGAAATAACAACAGAAAATGCTGGAAATAATCAGCAGGCCAGGCAACATCCGTGGAGAGAGAAACTGAGTTAACGTTTCAGCTCTGGGACCCTTCATCAGAAGTTCTGCAATTAATTGACTCCAAGAGGAAGCTCCTAATGCTTTTGATAATAAGGATCTGATTTAATTTTTTAACAGGACTTCCTAATAAAGACAAAATATATGGGTGAATTTTTAGGCCTCCGAGTCAGTGGAAATGGGGCGGTAAAGCCCAAATAATAGTGGTCAGTGACCTACTACCCCGATACCTCCATCGCTGTGTCCACAGCAATGTCCCCTGGGCCTACCACTGGCAGCCTGAGTCTGGGTCAGGTGGTAGGCCCGTCTAAAATGTAAATCAGGGTCCTGTGATGTGAAGAGGACTGTGATTGTCATTTTGGACTAAACTGATGGAGTGTGATCCCAGTTTGTAGTGTATGTACCTTTAAGAGAGAACTACTTTTACAGCTCCTGTATACTGTAGTACCGGCAATGACCACACCTGTATATAAGCTTTGAGCATGCCTCTGTACTGCAGTCTTGAGGCTGCCCTACTCCAGTAAACACCTGTTGATTGTTAAGTTACAGCCTCCGTGTAGTTATTGGGAAACATCATACTTTAAGAATCACGGATCTAATAGTGGCGACGAGGTCGATTCGAATCCATCTGCAACTCTGCATTTCCCTTCAAGGATTCGCTCCGGGAGGGCGGTGGAAGAAAGTCGAGGCCAGAAGCATGGGCGTCGACCACGAGCAACCGCCCCGTCGTCCGGCAGAGCGTGAACATCGCAGGGGAGGCTGTTGAGAGCCGGGCTTGTTTCCCCAGCCACGATGATCCAGCAACAGACTGGCAACAGGTGCAGCGAACACCCATCCCGGACAGCGGCGGCTGGAGCCGACCGATGGCAGAGAAAAAGCCGAGCAGCGTCGACGGGGTAAGAGAGAGGGTGAAGCGCACAGGGCGCAGCCGGGGGTTGAAAACCGAGCGGCGTCGAGGAAAAACAAAACAGAGAGAGAGAGAGGGTAAAACAACAGCCGGGGTCAGGACCGAGCGGCGGAAACGGGAAAGGCGCACAGGAAAACGCGCAGAGAACAGCCAGGGCTCAAGGGCTTAGCAGTGTCCATGGGGAGAAGAAGGGAGAGCGCGGGAGACGCCATTGAACCGCGGAGAAGAAGGGAGAGCACGGGAGACGCCATTTTTAGAAGCCGCAGCTGAGAAGAAGGGCAAGCGCGGGAAGAAAGGAAAGCGCGGGAGACGCCATTTGGTGCCAGCGGAGAAGAAGGGAGAGCGCGGGAGACGCCATTTTTGACAGTTAAATCACACCCAGGGATGCCGAAGAGTGGCAGTATCTCTACGTTCGACAATGAAGTTGAAGATTGGGCGACATATGTGGAACGCATTGAGGTGTACTGCCAGGCGAATGAAGTGCCAGATGATGAAAAGCACTGGTTTTGTTAAATTCCATGGGTGCAAAACTTATGGCTTACTGCGAAACCTAATAACCCCAGAGAAGCCCGTGGATAAGAATTTCGAAAGCATAGTAGAAATCCTACAGGACCACTTAAACCCCACACCGCTGCTGATAGCAGAAAGATTTAAGTTCCACAAAAGGAACCAGCATAAAGATGAAAGTAATGCTGAGTACTTAATGGAACTGCACAAGCTATCGAAACACTGCCAGTTTGGAGTGAGACTAGCAGATACATTAAGGGACAAGTTTGTGTGTGGGCTTCAAAGCGAAGGAACCCAGAAACGGTTTTTATCAGAAAAGGATCTTACGCTGGACAAGGCTTTCAGCATGGCAGTATCACACGAAGCAGCCGCAAGGGGCGCTGCAGAGATACAACGGAGACCGCAAGAATATGGCACCAATGAAATGTCATATGGAGCAGGGAAGTGTTATCGCTGCGGCAGAACAACACACGACCAGAAGGATTGTTGGTTCAAGGACCAAGTGTGCAGACAGTGTGGAAAAGCAGGACACATAGCAAGAGTCTGCAGGTCAGGGGAGAAAGCCAACAGCAAGAAATCTCCACAGGAGAAGTACAAAAAGGTACATAAGGTGATGGACAGTAGTTCAGACGAACAGAAAAGTGATACAGACTCCGGAAGCAAGGAGCTGGGTTGTCTGAACCTACATAAGGTAACCAAAATGGAGCAGCACCAGACTATCTGGGTCACACTCAAGATAGACGGAGTCCAAGTGAAAATGGAATTGGACACAGGATCAGCCCTAACAGTTATAAACCAAAGGGACCACAAGCGGCTATTTTCACATATACCCTTGAAAGCTACAGAGATTGTCTTGAAGACGTACACGGGGCAAAAAGTCTACCCCAATGGAAAAATAAGGGTGAAAGTGATAAACAAATGCCAGGAAATACCTAAAATGGACCTATACGTATTGCCAGAGTGAGGACCACCACTACTAGGACGTGAATGGATCCGGAAGATACAATTAGATTGGCATTCCATACAGGCACTGAAGGTTGAGGCCAAAAAGGATGACGACGTCACACCTGGACGACGTCAAAAATGCTAACTGACGCACAAGAAGTGTTCCAGGAGGGACTCGGAACACTAAAAGGCATAACAGCAACGATTAAAATAGAGGAAAATGCAAGCCCAAAGTTTCTTAAGGCCAGACCGGTGCCTTATGCGATCCGACCAGCCGTCGAAGCAGAGCTGGAAGGGTTGGAACGTTCAGGATTACTGGTCAAAGTAGACTGGAGCGAGTGGGCTACACCCATTGTTCCTGTAATGAAGAGGTCGTTGAGTAATACGCCTGGGAAACCAAAGAAGGTCCGCATCTGTGAGGATTTTAAGGTGACAGTGAACCCAGTCCTTCACACGGTACAATATCCGCTTCCACGGATTGAGGATATTTTCGCCTCGCTATCTGGAGGTAAACGCTTCACCAAAATGGATCTAGCCCAGGCATACTTGCAAATGGAGGTAGAAGAAGCCTCGAAACAATACCTCACGATCAACACTCATAAAGGTCTTTACCAATACAACCGGCTGGTGTTCGGGGTAACATCAGCTCCGGCTACTTGGCAAAGGGCGATGAATCAAGTCCTGCAAGGGATTCCAGGGACCCAGTGTTATTTGGACGACATCCTGGTCACGGGCAAAAATGACAGTGATCACCTCGCCAACCTGGAGAAGGTGCTCACTAGATTAAAGGAATATGGGCTACGAGCTTATCGCCACAAGTGCGAGTTTTTCCAGAAGCAGATCTCGTATTGTGGCCACGTTATTGATGAAGAGGGGTTACATAAGTCCCCTGAAAAGATTGAGGCAGTAGTCAAGGCTCCAGCACCGGAAAATGTGTCACAACTGAGGTCGTTCCTCGGGCTGGTGAACTACTACCATAAGTTCTTACCAAATTTGTCTACAGTATTACACCCACTGAACACCCTGCTGCAAACGGGGGTACCATGGAAGTGGAATGACGAATGTAAACGAGTTTTCCAGAAGTGCAAAGAATTGATCACATCGAAAGAGGTGTTGGCCCATTTCAACCCAGCACTACCAATGCGGTTGGCATGTGATGCATCACCCTATGGTATTGGAGCGGTGTTTCGCACAAATTCCCAGATAGGTTGGAGAGGCCAGTAGCCTTTGCGTCTCGGTCACTAACCTCAGCCGAGCGCAACTACGCCCAGATTGACAGGGAGGCCCTCAGCCTAGTATGGGGAGTAAAAAAATTCAACCACTATCTGCATGGGCAGAAGTTCACCTTGCTGACTGACCACCAACCACTTGTCTCCATCTTTAATCCAAAGAAGGGCGTTTCGGTGATGACTGCACAACAGCTACAAAGATGGTCCCTTTTTCTAGGGGCGAACCAATATGAAATAGAATATAAAGGCATGAAACAGCATGGAAACGCTGATGGGCTATCATGCCTGCCACTGCCTACTGTGGAGGAAGCACCAGCAGTGGACCCTATCGAGATATTTTATTCGTCAATAATTGAACGATTGCCAGTAACTAATGCGGATATAGAGAAGGAGACCCGCAAAGATCCGACACTGTCTCGGGTATATGATTTGACGGTGAGGGGATGGCCAACACATGGCGACTCACTGTTGCCAGCATTCTCATCCAGAAGAGAACAGCTGTCAGTATGCCAGGGGACAGTGATGTGTGGATCCCGAGTGGTAATTCCAACCAAGTTAAGGGAGAGATTGCTAAATGAGCTTCACGAAGGTCATCTGGGAGGGGTGAAAATGAAAAGCCTTGCTAGGGCTTATCTGTGGTGGCCGGGGATCGATCAACAAATCGAGGACGTAAGCAAGAGCTGCTCAGGATGCCAGAAGGTCCAAAATGCACCACCACATACCCCTCTACACCCATGGGAGTGGCCCTCCTCTCCATGGCAACGGGTGCATATTGATTTTGCTGGTCCATTTATGGACTCAATGTTCTTAATAGCAGTGGATGCTCACTCGAAATGGCCTGAGGTGATAAAAATGTCCTCAACCACTACAGAGAAAACGATTGCAGTCCTACGGACCATATTTGCCAGGAACGGCTTGCCAGAGCAGATTTGCTCTGATAATGGACCACAGTTTGTGTCCGAAGAGTTTTGAAAATTTATGAAAAGGAATGGGGTAAGGCATTACACATCCGCCCCGTATCATCCAGCCACAAATGGATTGGCTGAGAGGTTCGTACAAACCATTAAAAAGGCGATAAAGGCCATGTGCGATGATGAAATTCCATTACAGCATAAGGTAGACAATTTCCTGTTAGCCTACAGAAATGCGACACATGCAGTTACCAACCAGACCCCGGCCATGAGGTTCTTTAACCGAAGGTTGAGATCTCGTCTGGATTTGCTCAGGCCAAATGTGCGAAGAAATGTTGAGGATAAACAATTCCAGCACATCAATGAGAAGCCGACAAGGAGCTTCAATGTAGGACAACCAGTCTTGGCCCGTGAATACCGAACAGAGAAATGGCAACCCGGAACGATATGCACACGGCAGGGGCCATTAATGTACACAGTGGATGTCGGGGAGAACATTGTGAGACGCCACGTCGACCAGATCTTAGCGTCACAGGAACGAGTCAACCCCATGTCGCATGTACCTGGGGATGAACCCGACATACCGGTAGCATCTACCTCAGAAACAGTAGCAGTGGAAACTGATGAATTAACCGACGAAAGGGGGCCAGAATCGCCCCCGCACCAAGAACAAGAACCTCAGGAAAGGTGATATCCAGAAAGGATCAGGAAGCCGCCCCAAAGACTGAATCTATAAATGGACTATTTCTGTTTAATGTGCATGTTAAAGTGTTAATTGTTATTTGAATATTATGGGTACTGCTAATCTAAAAGGGGAGGAATTGTAGTGTATGTACCTTTAAGAGAGAACTACTTTTACAGCTCCTGTATACTGTAGTACCGGCAGTGACCACACCTGTATATGAGCTTTGAGCATGCCTCTGTACTGCAGTCTTGAGACTACCCTCCTCCAGTAAACACCTGTTGATTGTTAAGTTACAGCCTCCGTGTAGTTATTGGGAAACATCACACCCTAAGAATCACGGATCTAATACAGTTCAATCCAAAAATTGCAATCAGCTGGCAGCCTGGCTGAAGAGGATCCCGTGGGTAAGTTGCTTATTAATTTTGGGGACACCAGAGGTAACAAAGTGGGAGCGGGAAGAGAAGCTGTTGCAGATGATTCTCTGGCTGGGATTAGATAGATAAGAATGGAACCAGGCGAGTGCAGTTCCACCCAGCTGGACGACGGTGGAGAGGCGTTGGAGAAGGATGGAGTGGTCAACCATGTCAAGGCTGCAGACAGGTCAAGAAGGATGAGTAGGGATAGTTTACCTTTGTCACCGTCTCTTAGGATGTCATTTGTGACTTTGATAAGAACTGTTTCGGTACTTTGGCAGGACAGAAACCTGTTTGGAGGGATTCAAACATGGAGTTCTGGGAAAGATGGGCACGGATTTGGTAGGTGACAACACGTTCAAGGACTTTGGAGAGGAAAGGGAGGTTGGAGATGGGGTGGTAGTTTGCAAGGACGGAGGGGTCAAGGGTTGATGTTTTGAGGCGAGGATTGATGACGGCAGGTGTGAAAGAGAGGGGGCAGTACCTGAGGAGAGAGAACCGTTAACAATGTCAGCTAACATGGGAGCCAGAAAAGGAAGTTGGGTGGTCAGCTGTTTAGTAGGAATAGAGTCTTGGGGGCAGAAAGTGGGTCTCATGGACAAGTTGAACTCGGAGAGGTCAAGAGTGGAGATCAGAGAGAAACTGGAGAAAGATGTGAGTTCAGGGCTAGGGCAGGGGGGAACCTTAGAGGAAGTTTGGCCTGGTGGGCTTGGGGAAGGAGGGAAGTGACAGAGGCAGCATATTGGATAGTCTCAATCTTAGAGACAAAGAAGTTCACGAGCTCCTCGCAGTAGTTATTGGAGTTGAGGGTGGAGGAGACGGGAAGAGGGGTTTAAGAAGACAGTTTGCAGTAGAGAAAAGAAGCTGGGCATTATCTTTACATTCCAAAATAATCCTGGAATAGTGAGCAGTTTTGGCAGATGAGAGCAGGACTGGATAGTGCTTTATGTGTTCCAGCCAGATCTGGCAGTGAATGGCTAAGGCAGTTGTCTGCCATATCCGTTCAAGTCTGCATCCCTTGGAATTAAGGGAGCGGAGATGAGGGCTGTACCGGGGGAATGGCCAGGGTGACAGAGAGAGTAATGGTTTTTGTTGTGTTTGCACCGCGATACACAACTACATAAAATAATAAAGCAGCAGAGACTGAGAGTAACTTCAAGTGATCTTTACTGGGTAACTGGAACTTCGGCACTGACTATACAAATCGATACGCGTCTGTTATATACGCTCGCAACTAAGGATGTACATCCGCAAAACAAAGTAGTCCCTTCAATGTTGTATACATTACACTTCCTCCCCCTTTAGTTTAATAATATATTAACACAAAATTTCTATAATTAACATACAGAGCCTGTCTTTACAGTAACCTTTTTGTTTTCTTAAAAGTAACAAAACTCAAATTCCTACATAACATTTTATTTTGTCAACAGCCCTTTCACAAGTCAAGTCTCTGGGGAGGCCTCCTCTGCCTCTCTGAGTAACGTCTCTCCAGACTCTTTTGCTTTGTGGAATGAGACTGTACAGGTACAGATGCATCGGTGAGCTATCAGCACAGGTAGAGCTCTCAGCTGTGGATGAGGCTGGTGCTGATGCTGATGAATCAGGAGTGTCTGTTTCCATGTCAGGTGAGTCTGGGCGAGGTATAGGGGTGTTTTTCACCTGAACATCCAGAATTTGGTCCAGATGATGTCTCAAAACATTATCTCCCACATCCACAGTATACATCAGTGGTCCCTCTCTTGTGGATATTGTCCCCGGTTGCCACTTTTCCATCCGGAAATCACGAGCAAGAACTGACTGTCCCACACAGAAGCTTCTTGTTGGCTTAGCATTCAAATGTTTGAACTGTTTTTTCTCTACATCATGGCGTACATTCGGTTTAAGAAGGTCCATGCGAGATCTCAGGTTCCTGTTCAGAAACATCATCGCTGGAGTCTGATTAGTGGCTGCGTGTACTGCGTTCTGATAAGCAAAGAGGAAATTGTCTATCTTGTGTTGCAGTGGTAGATTCTCGCTGTACATTGCTTTGATGGCCTTCTTGAAAGTCTATACGAATCTTTATGCCAAGCCATTTGTAGCTGGATGGTACGGGGCAGATGTGTAGTGCTTGCTTCCATTTTTCCTCATGAAACCTTGGAATTCGTCAGAGACAAATTGTCATCCATTGTCTGTGCAGATTTGTTCTGGTAGGCCATTTCTAGCGAACATGGTCCTCAGAACTGAAATGGTCATTTCAGATGTGGTTAATTTCATTTTAATGACCTCGGGCCATTTGGAATGTGCATCGACTGCAATCAAGAACATGGAGTCCATGAACGGTCTAGCAAAGTCGATGTGCACACGTTGCCATGGTAATGAGGGCCATTCCCATGGATGGAGAGGGGCTTGTGGTGGTGCGTTCTGGACCTTTTGACATCCTGAGCAGCTTTGTCAGGTCCTCGATCTGTTTGTCAATTCCTGGCCACCACACGTATCCATGGGCAAGGCTTTTCATCTTTACCGTACCTAAGTGGCCTTCATGCAGTTCATCTAGCACTCGGTTACGAAGCTTGGAAGGAATCACAATTCGTGAGCCGCACATCAGTGTTCCCTGACACACTGATAACTGCTCCACCCTAGCTGAGAATGCTGGAAACAATGAGTCACCATACGCTGGCCATCCCTTCACAGTGATGTCATAAACTTTTGACAATGTAGGGTCATTGCTTGTTTCTCTGTCAATGAGGGAGTTTGTCACTAGTAGCGGCTCAACTATTGTTGTGTGAAATACCTCTGCTGAGTCAACTGTTGTAATTCTCTCTGAGGTCGGCAGTGGTAAACGTGACAACCCATCGGCGTTGCCATGTTGCTTGGTACCCTTGTATTCAATGTCATACAGGTGAGCCCCTAGGAAGAGTGACCATCGCTGCAGCCGTTGTGCCGTCATCACTGGAACGCCCTTCCTTGGGTTGAAGATTGAAACGAGAGGCTGGTGGTCAGCTAACAGTGTAAACTGTTGACCATACAAGTAGTGGTTGAATTTCTTGACTCCCCACACAAGGCTGAGGGCCTCTCGGTCAATCTGTGCATAATTGCGTTCAGCTGTAGCCAATGATCTTGAGGCAAAGGCTATTGGTCTTTCTGAGCCATCTGGGAACTTACGTGACAACACGGCACCAATGCCATAGGGTGCAGCATCACATGCCAGTCGAATAGGTAAGGATGGGTCAAAGTGAGCTAGCACCTCTTCTGAGGTAATGAGTCTTTTACTCTCTTGAAAAGCTTGTTCACAGCTGTCACTCCACTTCCACTGTGACTGTCTGTAGCAGTGCATTTAGTGGATGTAACACTGTGGATAGGTTGGGCAAGAACTTGTGATAGTAGTTCACCAGTCCAAGATATGATCTCAACTGAGATACATTTTCAGGTGTTGGTGCATTATTCACAGCTTCAATCTTGTCTGGAGACTTGTGTAAACTGTCCTTGTCAATCACATGTCCACAGTATGAGATTTCCTTTTTGAAAAACTCACACTTGTCTCGGTTCGCTCGGAGCCCATACTCCCGTAACCTGATGAGCACCTGTTCAAGGTTGGAAAGGTGGTCGTTGTCATTCTTGCCAGTAATGATGATGTCATCAAGATAACATTGAGTACCTGGGATCCCCTGCAGGACTTGGTCCATTGCCCTTTGCCAGATTGCAGGAGCTGATGCTATTCCGAATATCAGCCGATTGTACTGGTAAAGGCCTTTGTGCGTATTTATTGTCAGGTACTTTTTTGATGCATCATCAATTTCCATTTGGAGATAGGCCTGGGCCAAGTCAATCTTTGTGAAGCGTTCCCCTCTTGACAGGGAAGCAAAGATGTCCTTAATGCGAGGCAATGGGTACTGTACTGTGTGGAGGACTGGGTTAACAGTCACTTTAAAGTCTCCGCAGATGCGCACTTTTCTTGGCTTTCCTGGTTTTGTGCTGGAGGTTTTCTTCATCACTGGAACTATAGGTGTGGCCCATTCACTCCAATCCACATTGGACAGGACCCCTAACTGCTCCAAGTTCTCCAGCTCTGCTTCTACTGAAGGGCGAATTGCATAAGGCACTGGTCTGGCCTTATGGAACTTTGGATTTGCGTTCTCCTCAATCTTAATTTTTGCTTTCATGTCCTTAAGTGTTCCTATTCCCTTCTTGAACGCCTCCTGAGAGTCAGAGAGTATTTGTGACAGTCTCTCAGGAGTGGCGTTGCTGTCCTCCTTTGCTGACACAAACAGTGCTTGGATGGTGTGCCAATCCAACTGTATTTTCCTGAGCCATTCGTGTCCCAGCAATGGTGGTCCTCCATTTTTCAGTACATAGAGGTTCAATTGCAGTATTTTTTTTTCTTTGTATGTCACTGTCACTTTTATTTTACCTTTGGGGCACACTCTTTGTCCTGTGTATGTCTTTAACAGTACTTTAGTTGGCCTTAGCGGTATGTGTGAAAACAGTCATTTGTAGTCATGTACAGAGATCACTGTTAAAGCTGAGCCTGTGTCCAACTCCATTTTCAGCCTAACTCCTACCACTTCTGGAGTAATCCATATTATTCTGTGATCCTCTGTCTCTTTCACACTGTGTAGTTTTAGACAAGCCAAATCCTCTTCCTCTGAGTCTGTGTCGCTTTTTTTTATCTGAACTGTTTCCAGTAACGTGGTATACCTTCTTGTATCTTTCTTTGACAGGTTTCTTGTTTTCAGTCACTTGATGTACCTTCTTGTTACTCTGTATTGTATCAGATTTCTGCTTCTTATTTGTTTTGCAGACTCTTTCAATGTGCCCTTGTCTGCCACATTTTCTGCAGTCTTTGGCCTAGAAATTTGGTGGGCTGCGCCACCAGTTAGCTCCTAAAGAGGGCACTCAATGGCTTTAGCACCACTGGCCATGCCTCCCGCGATATTTAGCTGGGGCGCTAATGGCGGCGTTAACCTGTTGCACTGCGCCGCCTCCGATGACGTCATTGGTGTGCGCAGCGCACCGCTACCGCCCCGATCTTGATATTTGGCAGCGACCGCCTCTGTAACGCCGTTCGCAAATGGCGCCCGGTTCACGGGGCCTACCTGTGGTGAGAGTGGCGCAAATTAAGGTGGAGGTGCGGGGCGGCCGTTTTTTTCGGCAGCCGCCTGCCAGCACCTCCGTCCCCGGCCTCCTGATCTCCCCCCACGGCAATGCCGGCTGTTTTCCGAGAGCCCGGCACTTCTCCTCAGTGCCGGGCTCTTTTGCCGGCAATCGTGATCTCCGATCGCGCTGGTGCAGGCCCCTCCCCCTTAAGAATGGGAGGAAGGCCTGCAGTACCACAGCGCGCCGTGCCGCAGCGTGTGGCACTGTGGCACGTTGCACTGCGATATTCAGTTTCAGCGCCCTAAGAGGGACGCGGAGCGCCTCAAGCCTCGCCCTGTGTCCCTCTTGGCGCTCAAGCTGAATTTCCGGCGGTCGCAACTGCTCCGAATGCTGCGCTAATTTCGGCGTCCAGGCGAGCTTGGCACCCCATTTGCGGCTCCACCCAATTTCTCCCCCAATCTTTAAACCAACAATCATTGTGTTCATGTGACATTTTGCCACAGCGATAACACTTCTTTTCTTGTTTCAGTGACATTTTATTAGTTGAATATTCCAGGGATTTTTATTGAATTTCTAAAGCGCCACGTGCTGCTGCTTCCATTGATATTGCGATACTCAGAGCCTTCTCCAATGTGAGGTCTTTTTCAGACAGGAGCTTCTTTTGTGTGCTTTCATTTTGCATGCCACACACAAATCTGTCCCTCAATGCGTCTGATAAGCCCACTCCAAATTGACAATGTTCTGATAATTTGCGCAACTTTGCCACATATTCGAAAATGCTTTCATTTTTGCTCTGGTTCCGTTTATGGAATTTAAATCTTTCGGCTATGAGCAGTGGTTTGGGGCTTAAATGGTCTTGGAGTGTGACCACTATTTGTTTGAATGTTTTGTTTGCTGGCTTTTCAGGGGTTAATAAACTACGTAGCAGCCCATATGTCTTTGCGCCCATAACACTCAGCAAAACAGTGGTTTTCTTTTCTACCTCCACTCCGTTAGCCTCACAGTACAACTCCACTCTTTCAATGTAAGTTGCCCAGTCTTCAATGCTGCTATCAAATGCTGCAATAGTGCCAATCATCGCTTTTTTTTTTTTCCAAACCCGTTTTTCTTTCTTTACTAGTTAGCTAGCATCATGCAAGTCACTGTGCACTTTTCACTTGACTTACGTATCCCCAGCCTAGCTTAGCAAGCGTACTCCGTTTTCTCTACCTTCTCGCTCCTTTCTTCCAAGTTTCGGTGTCCTCTGGATGCGATGCCAGAATAGGGAGACGTAGGTTCATAATTCTCGTCGCCAATTTGTTGTTTTTGTACCGCTATACACAACTACATAAAATAATAAAGCAGCAGAGACTGAGAGTAACTTCAAGTGACCTTTACTGGTTAGCTGGAACTTCGGCACTGACTATACAAATCGATACGCGTCTGTTATATACACTCGCATCTAAGGATGTACATCCGCAAAATAAAGTAGTCTCTTCAATGTTGTATACATTACACTTTAATAGGGACTAGGGCATCAAAGGTGGTGGTGAGGGTCTGGTTGAGCAGATCAGTAGCTGCAGAAATGTCATGGTGAATGGAGGGCCAAAGGCTGGACAGTTGGCATTTTGGAAGTGCATTTGTAAGTGAGTTGTGTTGAGTCTGTGTGTCCCAGTTATACTTATTATAAATCACTGGACACAGACAACAAGAATGACTTTAATAGGTCTTTACTATTCGGAGGTCAGGGCTCAACTGCCCAGCAAATCCCTACACAACACTTATATACCGGTGTGGTCACCACCGGTATTACAGTATATAGCAGCCAAGAGAAAGTAGTACATCTCTTAAGGTAGTTCTCTTAAGGTGGAACAGGTTGCATACACCACAATCCTCCCTTTTTAGCTTAACAGTGTATATCCCCATTTAACATAACATAATAACATATATATATATATATACAACTTCATGCAAAACAGTTCAAAGATTCAGTCTCTGAGGAGGCCTCCTGATCCGAGTTGGATAACGCCTTTCAGGGGTCTCTGATTCTCGTGGCTGGGGTGACTCATCTAGTTGATCTCTTATGGATTGGACATCATCATCAGGTACATTCACTTCTGAGGTAGATGCTTCAGGTTCACTAACTTCTTCCACGGTTGTCTCTGCCGTAACCATGGGTTCGACCCTTGTTCTCGATTCTACCAGTTGGTCAGCATGACGTCGTATTACATTTTCACCAATATCTACCGTGTACATCAGGAGTCCTTGTCTGGCCCGAATTGTTCCAGATTGCCATTTCTCATTTTTATAGTCCCGGGCTAACACTGGTTGTCCTATTTCGAAACTCCGAGTGGTCTTGTTATTTATATGCTGGAACTGTTTGTTTTCGACTTCCCTCCGCACATTTGGTTTTAACAAGTCCAACCTGGACCGCAACCTCCTGTTATAGAACATCATGGCAGGACTTTGGTTTGTCACTGCATGAGTGGCGTTTCGATATGCCAGTAGGAAATTGTCCACCTTGTGTTGTAGTGGAATCTGATCTTCGCTCATGGCCTTTATTGCTTTTTTGAACGTTTGTACAAATCTCTCGGCCAACCCGTTTGTAGCTGGATGATATGGGGCAGAGGTATAATGTTTCACCCCATTCTTCTTCATGAATTTCTGGAATTCTTCTGACACGAACTGCGGTTCGTTGTCATAGAGTCATAGTCATAGAGTCATAGAGTTTTACAGCACAGAAAGAGGCCCTTCGGCCCATCGTGTCTGCGCCGCCCATCCCTCCCTGTCCAGTCTAATCCCATTTTCCAGCACTTGGTCCATAGCCTTGTATGCAATGGCATTTCAAGTGCTCATCCAAATGCTTCTTGAATGTTGTGAGGGTTCCTGCCTCTACCACCCTTTCAGGCAGTGAGTTCCAGCTTCCAACCAACCTCTGGGTGAAAAAGTTCCTCCTCAAATCCCCCCTAAATCTCCTGCCCCTTACCCTGAATCTGTGCCCCCTTGTTATTGACCCCCCTACTAAGGGGAAAAGTTCCTCTTTATCTACCCTATCTATGCCCCTCATCATTTTGTACACCTCAATCAGGTCCCCCCTCAGCCTTCTTTGCTCCAAGGAAAACAACCCCAGCCTGTCCAGTCTCTCTTCATAGCTGAGGTGCTCCATCCCAGGTAACATCCTGGTGAATCTTCTCTGCACCCTCTCCAAAGCAATCACATCCTTCCTATAGTGAGGCGACCAGAACTGCACACAGTACTCCAGCTGTGGCCTCACCAGCGTTTTGTACAGCTCCATCATAACCTCCCTGCTCTTATATTCTATGCCTCTGCTAATGAAGGCAAGTATCCCATAAGCCTTTTTAACCACCTTATCTACCTGTTCCGCTGCCTTCAGGGAATTATGTACATGTACACCAAGGTCCCTCTGACCCTCTGTACTTCCTAGGGTCCTACCACTCATTGTGTATTCCCTTGCCTTATTTGTCCGTCCAAAATGCATCACCTCGCACTTTTCCGGGTTAAATTCCATTTGCCACTTTTCCGCCCATCTGACCAACCCGTTAATATTGTCCTGTAGCCTGAGGCTTTCCTCCTCGCAATTTACCACCCCACCAATTTTCGTGTCATCCGCGAACTTACTGATCATACCCTTTACATTCTCATCCAAATCATTAATGTAGATCACAAACAGCAAGGGACCCAGCACCGATCCCTGAGGTACCCCACTGGACACAGGCTTCCGGTCACAAAAGCAACCTTCGACCATCACCCTCTGCCTCCTGCCACTCAGCCAGTTTAGGATCCAACGCGCCAAGGCCCCCTGGATCCCATGGGCTCTTACCTTCTTGACCAGTCTCCTATGCGGGACCTTGTCAAAAGCTTTACTGAAGTCCATGTAAACCACATCCACAGCATTTCCCTCATCCACACACCTAGTCACCCCCTCGAAAAATTCAATCAGATTGGTCAGACATGATTTACCCTTGACAAAGCCATGCTGACTATCCCCGATTAATCCTTGCCTCTCCAAGTGGAGACTAATTTTGTCCCTCAGAATTTTTTCCAATAATTTCCCTACCACAGATGTTAGGCTCACTGGCCTGTAATTCCCTGGTTTATCCCTGCTACCCTTCTTGAATAATGGTACTACATTAGCTGTTCTCCAGTCCTCTGGTACATCCCCTGTGGCCAGAGAGGTTCTGAAAATTTGTGTCAGAGCCCCTGCAATCTCCTCCTTTGCCTCACACAACAGCCTGGGATACATCTCGTCCGGGCCTGGGGATTTATCCACTTTTTGGCCTGCTAAAACCGCTAGTACCTCCTCCCTCTCGATGCTAATATGTTCAAGTATGTCACAGTCCCCTTGCCCGACTTCTATATCTACATCGTCTTTCTCCATAGTGAACACTGAGGCAAAAAATTCATTTAAAACCCCACCTACTTCATCTGGCTCTACACACAGCTTGCCACTTTGGTCCCTAATGGGCCCTACCCTTTCCCTGGTTATCCTCTTGCCCTTAATATACTTATAAAACATCTTAGGATTTTCCTTTATTTTGCTCGCCAGTGTTATTTCATGGCCCTCCTCGCCCTCCTAATTTCCTTTTTAAGTATGCCCCTGCACCTCCTATACTCCTCTAGGGCTTCCACCGTCTTTTGTCTTTTGTAACTGCCAAAAGCCCCCCTTTTTTTCCTAATGCATTTTTGTATATCCTTTGTCATCCAAGGTTCCCTTTGCTTGTTGGTCCCACCCTTGACCTTTACAGGAACATGTTGGTGTTGCACTCTCTCTATTTCCCTTCTGAAAGCCTCCCACTGTTTTGATGTGGATTTTCCTATAAGTAGCTGCTCCCAGTCCACTTTTGCCAGATCCTGTCTTATCTTATTAAAATCGGCCTTCCCCCAATTTAGAACCCTGATTTCCGGGCCGTCTTTGTCTTTTTCCATGACCACCTTAAATCTCACCGAATTGTGATCACTATCGCCAAAATGCTCTCCTACAGACACTTCCACCACCTGCCCGGCTACATTCCCTAGAATTAGGTCCAGTACCGCCCCCTCTCTTGTAGGACTTTCTACATGTTGGCTCAAAAAGCTTTCCTGGATGCACTTTAAGAATTCTGCTCCCTCCAAGCCTTTCACACTCTGACTATCCCAATTTATATTGGGGAAGTTGAAATCCCCCACTATTACTACCCTATTATTTTCACACTTTTCTGATATCTGCCTGCATATCTGTTCCTCTATCTCCCCCTGACTGTTTGGGGGCCTATAGTACACTCCCAGCAAGGTGCTTGACCCCTTTTTGTTTTTAAGTTCTACCCATATGGCCTCATTAGAGGAACCCGCTAACATATCATCCCTCCTTACAGCAGTAATAGACTCCTTAATTAATATTGCAACACCCCCTCCCCTTTTACACCCCCCTCTGTCTCGCCTGAAGATTCTATACCCCGGAATATTTAGCTGCCAGTCCTGACCCTCCCTCAACCATGTCTCCGTGATAGCAACAATATCGTACTCCCATGTGTTCAACAACAACTTCAGTTCATCCACCTTATTTGCAAGACTCCTTGCATTAAAATAAATGCCTTCCAGCCCTGCCATATTCCCTTTTGCCTTCACATCTTTGCTCTGCCTTCCCTGCTGACTTGTTTTTTCCTCCTTATTTGGCTGTACATCACCCCCTACTATAGCTCCACTCTGTATCCCATCCCCCTGCCGAATTAGTTTAAACCCCCCCCAGCAGTGCTAGCAAACCTCCCCGCAAGGATATTGGTTCCCCTCTGGTTCAGGTGTAAACCGTCCGACTTGTACAAGTCCCACCTTTCCCAGAAGCAGACCCAGTGATCCAGGAAACTAAAGCCCTCCCTCCTGCACCATCCCTTTAGCCACGCATTCATCTGTTCTATCCTCCTACTCCTATACTCACTAGCACGTGGCACCGGGAGTAATCCAGAGATTACAACCTTTGAGGTCCTGCTCCTTAATCTTGCCCCTAGCTCCCTAAATTCTTGCTGCAGGACCTCATCCCTCTTTTTACCGATGTCGTTGGTACCAATGTGGACCACGACCTCTGGCTGTTCACCCTCCCCCTCCAGAATGCCCTGCACATATTTGTTCTGGCAATCCCTTTCTTGCAAATATCGTTCTTAGCACCGCGATCGTCTTTTCTGAGGTAGTGGTAGTCATCTTAATCACTTCTGGCCATTTAGAATGTGCGTCCACCGCAATTAAAAACATGGAGTCCATGAATGGACCAGCAAAGTCAATATGTACACGTTGCCATGGGGTTGAAGGCCATTCCCATGGATGCAGCAGTGCAATCGGAGGTGCATTTTGAACTTTTTGGCACCCTGAGCAGCTTTTCGTCAGATCCTCTATCTGTTGGTCGATACCCGGCCACCACACATAAGCCCTAACAAGGCTTTTCATCTTGACTCCCCCCAGATGACCTTCATGCAGTTCCTTTAGAACTCTCTCTCTTAACTTAGGAGGAATAATCACCCTTGTTCCATACATCAATGTTCCTTGACAGACGGACAGCTGTTCTCGTCTTGCTGAGAATGCCGGTAACAGTGGATCACCATGTGCTGGCCATCCCTTCACTGTCACTTCGTAGACCCGGGACAGTGTCGGGTCGTTCCTGGTTTCTCTTTCAATACTTGCATTGGTGACTGGTAAACATTCGATGATGGTCGAGTGAAATAACTCAACAGGGTCAACCGTCGGTGCCTCCTCCGCTGTAGGTAGTGGCAGGTGCGACAGCCCATCAGCATTACCATGCTGCTTTGTACCTTTGAATTCGATCTGATATTGATGTGCCCCTAGGAAAAGGGACCATCTCTGGAGCCTCTGTGCTGTCATCACCGAAACACCCTTCTTAGGGTTAAAAATGGATACCAACGGCTGGTGGTCTGTCAGTAGCGTAAACTTTTGGCCCTGCAGGTAATGATTAAACTTCTTTACTCCCCACACAAGGCTGAGAGCCTCCCTATCTATCTGAGCATAGTTGCGCTCAGCGGAGGTCAATGGGCTGGATGCGAACGCGACTGGCCTCTCCAAGCCATTTGGCAACTTGTGTGAGAGTACTGCCCCAATACCATATGGAGAAGCATCACAAGCCAAACGAATAGGCAGCGTTGGGTTGAAGTGAGCCAACACTTCCTCTGAGGTGATCAATGCCTTGCTTTTGCGAAAGGCCCTCTTACAGTCCTCACTCCACTTCCATGGTACTCCCTTCTGCAAAAGAGCGTTCAGCGGGTGCAGCACCGTGGATAAATTTGGCAGAAACTTATGGTAATAGTTAATCAACCCTAGGAACGACCTCAACTGGGATACATTATCCGGAGCGGGAGCCTTCACAACAGCTTCGATCTTGTCAGGAGACTTATGAAGCCCCTCCTGGTCAATGACATGACCACAGTACGAGATCCGCTTCTGAAAGAACTCACATTTCTGGCGATTAACTCGAAGTCCATGTTCTTTCAATCTGGTGAGCACCAGTTCCAAATTTGCAAGGTGTTCCTCATCATCATCTCCTGTAATCAGAATATCGTCCAGGTAACATTGTGTGCCTGGAATTCCCTGTAATACCTGCTCCATGGCCCTTTGCCAAATTGCTGGAGCCGATGCCACTCCAAAAACCAGTCTATTATACCGATACAAGCCTCGATGCGTGTTGATCGTGAGATACTGGCGTGACTCTTCCTCAACTTCCATCTGTAAGTACGCCTGCGCCAGGTCTATCTTGGTGAAGTGTTTCCCACCAGACAACGAAGCGAAGATATCCTCAATCCGCGGAAGCGGATATTGCACTGTGTGAAGCACCGGATTAACAGTGATCTTGAAATCTCCACAGATGCGAACCTTCCCCGGTTCCCCTGGCTTGTTGCTCGATGAACGCTTCATGACGGGAACAATGGGCGTAGCCCACTCACTCCAGTCCACCTTAGACAGTACTCCTGAACGTTCTAGCCCTTCCAGCTCAGCTTCCACAGCAGGTCTGGCTTTGAAAATTTCGGGTTTGCATGTTCTTCAACCTTGATGTTTGCCGTAATTCCTCTCAGTGTTCCCAGTCCCTGTTGGAACACCTCTTTAGCATCGTCCAATATTCTGGACAATCGTTTAGGTTTGACATCTTCTTTTTTGCCGGAATCTACCGTTAGTGCTTTTAAGGAATGCCAGTCCATATTTATTCTCCTGATCCACTCCCGTCCCAGTAGTGGTGGACCTCCCTCAGGTAGCACATATAAGTCCATTCTTCGGCTTTCTTTGCCCTTGTGGACCACCTTTACCTTTATCTTTCCGATGGGGTATACTCTTTGCCCCGTGTATATTTTCAATACAATCTCCGTATCCCGTAGGGGAATATGTGGGAATAACCTTTTGTAATCTTGCTTATTCATGACCGTCAATGCCGATCCAGTGTCCAATTCCATCTTCACTTGGACTCCTGCTATCTGAAGTGTGACCCAGATAGTTTGGAGGTCTGCTTCATTACCCACATTGTGTACTCTTAGACTACCCAGTTCCTTACAGCTAGAGTCTGAATCTGACTTCTGTTCATCCGAACTGTTCTCTGTCACCTTGTGTACCTTTCTGTACTTTTCCTGCAGTGACTTTTTGTTGCTGGTCTTCTTTCCTGACCGGCATACTTTAGCTATGTGACCAAGCCTGCCACATTTTCTGCATTCCTGATTTTTGAACCAGCACTGGTTCTGATCGTGCGTTGTCTTTCCACAACAATAACACTTTACTGCACCCAAGGCCATTTGATTGGTGCTGAGTTCCGATGACCTTAGCTGCATTTCCGCAGTGCCTCTCGCTGCGGCTTCGTGCGATGCTGCAATAGTGACAGCTTTATCAAGCGTAAGATCATTCTCCTCTAGCAGTCGCTTTTGTGTTCCTTCTTTTAACAATCCACACACAAATTTATCTCTCAGTGCATCTGCTAGTCCTGTTCCAAACTGACAGTACTTTGATAGCTTACGCAGTTCAATTAAGAATTCAGCGTTGCTTTCTCCTTTCAGCTGCGTTCTTCTGTAAAATTTAAATCGTTCCGGTATCAGCAGCGGCGTGGGGTTTAAATGATTTTTCAGGACAGTAACAATATTCGCGAAAGTCTGATCCGCCGGTTTATCTGGTGATACAAGGTGCTTCAATAGCCCGTACGTCTTCGCACCCATTGAGTTTAATAAGGTTAGTGCTTTCTTATCATCTGGTACCTCATTTGCTTTACAATAAACTTCCATGCGTTCTACATACGTGGTCCAATCTTCGATATCGCTATCAAAAGCATTGAAGTTACCATGTTTAGGCATCCTTGCAAATTTCTTTAAATTTTCTTTTTCCCAAAATGGCGGCTTCCCGCGCGTGTCTTCTTCCCCCGTCTACTAAAATGGCGGCTTCCCGCACTTGGCGGTTTTTCCCCGCGCTTGTCTTCTTCCCCCGCCGACTACAATGGCGGCTTCCCGCGTTTGCCTTCCTCCCCCCCGCTGGCTGCAATGGCGATTGCCGTGCTGCTGCCGTTCTCGCCTCCCCAGCGGTTCTCAATTCCCCGACGCTGGTTTTGCTCCCCCGCGGTTCCCGTGGGCTTTCACGCTTCCCCTGCTGTTGCGCCTCTGAGCCCCGCTTGCAGGCCGGTCTTTTACACCGGCTGCGGTTGAGTTCTCCGCGGTTCTCGTGGCCTTAACGCTACCCCAGTCACTGCGCCTCTCGGCCCCGATTGCAGCCCGGCCCTTTTCACCGGCCGCGGTCGAGTTCTCCACCCTTTTTCCTCCGTTTTCCCTCCCCTGCTCCACAGCCAGCGCGGCCGACTTTCTGCTCGTGTCGCTGATCGGCTTACCCACCACCGTGGTAGAAGGGATGATCACTGCCTGTCGCTGATGGGGGGCTTCGTGGTCAGAATTTTTCTTTTTAACCCGGGTTCTCGATGCCTCCCGTGCGATGTGTTGCTCAGCAGGATGATGAGGGTGGATGCCTCTTCTCGACGCCCATTCTGAGGACGAAGCTGCCTTGGATGGAAAACTGCCGCAGGGTAAGATCGGACTCGTCGCCACTGTTGAGTCTGTGTGTCCCAGTTATGCTTATTATAAATCACTGGACACAGACAACAAGAATAACTTTAACAGGTCTTTACTATTCGGAGGTCAGGGCTGAACTGCCCAGCAATTCACTACACAATGTTTATATACCGGTGTGGTCACCACCGGTATTACAGTATACAGCAGCCAAGAGAAAGTAGTACATCTCTTAAGGTAGTTCTCTTAAGGTGGAACAGGTTACATACACCACAAGTTGGGAGAGAGTTTTTTGAAGGGGCGGACACAGAAGGAAGTAGAGTTGCAGGGGGGAGGGGACAGGGGTGGAAGGCGGATGTGGGTGGAGAGCGATATGAGGAAGTGGTCACAGATGGCCTTATCTGTCATTGACACGATGAGAGTAGCGAGGCCATGAGAGAGGGCCAGGATCAAATCATAAAATGACCCTGAATGGGTTGAAGCCGAGCCTTTGAGAGGCAAAGTCTTAGTCCAAATCATCACCACGCTGTGACATTTGATGTCTGCTGATGTCTGCAGATGAGGTCTGGAACTCTAAACACTGCTGGATCTTCGCCCGCACCAACATTTTTCCAGCAGAGGTCGCTCCGTAACTCTGTGAAACCATTTTTATGTCAAGGCTACTCTCGGTAATCCTGCACCATTAACACTCGCAGTCCCGAAAAACACAAAATCCACTGTGGCTCTTCTAGAGCGTCCAAGGGGTTAATTCGTCAATTCATGATTTCTTTCTGTCACCCTGGGGAAATATCCACTCAAATTAAGAAACTTCAAATTAAACAAAGCTCAAAATCTGTCTCCATTCAGCAATGTGAAAGTTGTTGCTTGGTGAATTAAAGCAGCTGTCAGCGGAAGGGGTTAAGTGCTTTGTGTGTTTATAAGGAGGCGGAGCCAGATATGGTCAGACTGGTGCAGCTTGTGTAACACAGCTTTCACCTGAAGTTCAAAACATCGCCCAGAGAAAAGGAACCAAACTCCAAAAGTCTCAGCGCCGTCAAAACCTGCGCAAAGATCCTGATACAATTCAATTCTGGATTAATTTTAAACACAGTCTTGTCAGGAAAGGCAGCTTTTCAGTTGGTTCATCTCATTTAAACTGCAGAAAGCAAGAGCAGTTTTGAGCTGTAATCCAATTCAAACAAAGTGCTTTGAAGAAGTTCAAATTGATGGACAACCCGACACCGTCCTGCACCTGGAACTTGGGATTCTTCAAAGCTGCATTGATTAAAATGTTTGAAATACTCCCAACATGATGGACAAGACGACAGAGGGTTAAACTGCTTTTCGCTCTGTGAAGGGAAAAGAGGGCGGAGCTGACACCACAAACAAACATCACACAGACACATTGTTAAGAGAGACTTTCAAACAAAAGGAAAGCTGCAGCTTGTTAAACATTCGTAGCATTCTTAATGTCAAGCGCTCAGCCAATGGGGACGGTAGGATAGTGATTATGTTACTGGACCAGTAATCCAGAGGCCTGGACTAATAATCCCGAGATGTGGGTTCAAATCCCACCATGGCAGTTTGTGAATTTCAATTTAATTAAATCGGGAATAAAATGCTATCAGATTGTCGTAAAAACCCAACTGGTTCACCAATATCCTTTAGGGAAGGAAATCTGCCGTCCTTACCCGGTCTGGCCTATATGTGAATCCAGACACACAGCAATGTGGTTGACTCTTAATTACCCTCTGAACAGGCCTAGCAAGACACTCAGTTGTAGCAAACCGCTACGACAAGGTACAATAATAATAAAACCGATGGCCACGTAGTCTCACAGCATCAGTTCAAACATGGGCAAGGAAACCTCCTACCGCCCTCCCTCAGCTGATCAATCTGTACTCCTCCATGTTGAACACAACTTGGAAGAAAAACTGAGGGTAGCAAGGGCACAGAATGTAGTCTGGGTGAGGAACTTCAATGTCCATCACCAAGAGTGGCTCGGTAGCACCACTACTGACCAAGCTGGCCGAGACCTGAAGGACATAGTTGCCAGACAAGGCTTGTGGCAGGTGGTGAGAGAACCAACACGAGAGAAAAACCTACTTGACCTCTACCTGTCGCAGATGCATCTGTCCATGACAGTTTTTGTGGAGCCGAAGTCCCATCTCAAACTGAGAATACCCTCCATCGTGTTGTATGACACTACCACCCTGCAGCTGGACAGCACCAGGCTTGGGCTGATAGGTGGCAAGAAACATTTGTGCCGCACAAGGGCCAGAAAATGACCATCTCCAACAAGAGAGTGTCTAATCACTACCCCTTGACATTCAATGGCATTACCATCATTGAATCCCCCATCAACATCCTCGGGGTCACCATTGACCAGAAACTTAACTGGACCAGCCACATAAATACTGTGGCTGCAAGAGCAGGCCAAAGGTTGGGTATTCTGCGGCAAGTGACTCACCTCCTGAATCCCCAAAGACTTTAAACCATTTGCAAGGCAAAAGTCAGGAGTCTGAAGGAACACTCTCCACTTGACTGGAAGAGTTCAGGTCTTGTTGCATTCAGGCATGGACTGCTTTATTATCTGAGGAATTGCGAATGGAACTGAACACTGCAATCATCAGTGAACATCCCCACTTGTGACCTTATGACAGTGGGAAGGTCATTGATGAAGCAGCTGAAGATGGTTGGGCACAGGACACTTCCCTGAGGAACTCCTGCAGTGATGTCCTGGGGTTGAGGTGATTGGCGTCCAGCGGAACTTTGTCTCCACAAGGATTCTGTGGTGGTTACTCCTACCAATACTGAGAGGTATGATGTTGTAAGGATGACTATGTCAGGCTGTTGTTTGACTAGTCTGTGGGTCAGCTCTCACAAATTGTGTACAAGTCTCCAGATGTTGGTGAGGAGGAATTTGTGGGGTCGACTGGGCTGGGTGCGCCTTTGTCGTGTCCGACACCGATGCCTAGGTCGTCCCGTTTTATTCCTATTGTTAAGCTTCCCTGCAGCAGTTTGATATAACTGAGGGGCTCGCTCGGACATTTCAGAGGGCAGTTGTCAGCCACATTGCTGTGGGAGTGGAGTCACATATAGGCCAGACCGAGTAAGGACGGCAAGTTTCCTTCACTGACGGACATTAATGACCCAGTTGGATTTTTATGACAATCCGATAGCTTCATGGTCACCATTACTGAAACAAGATTTTTATTCCAGATTCAATCAATTGTTTTTTTTAAACTGAATTCAAATTCTGAAACTGCCGTGGTGGAATTTGAACTCATGTCGTCGGATTTTTAGACCAGTGAAATCTGACACCTCGAGTATTGCGTCCAGTTCTGGCCAGTCGCTCCTCGAGTACTGTGTCCAGTCCTGGTCAGTCCCACCTCGAGTACTGTGTCCAGTTCTGGTCAGTCCCACCTCAAGTACTGCGTCCAGTTCTGGTCAGACCCACCTCGAGTACTGTGTCCAGTCCTGGTCAGTCCCACCTCGAGTACTGTGTCCAGTTCTGGTCAGTCCCACCTCGAGTACTGTGTCCAGTTCTGGTCAGTCCCACCTCGAGTACTGCGTCCAGTTCTGGTCAGTCCCACCTCGAGTACTGCGTCCAGTTCTGGTCAGTCCCACCTCGAGTACTGTGTCCAGTTCTGGTCAGTCCCACCTCGAGTACTGTGTCCAGTTCTGGTCAGTCCCACCTCGAGTACTGTGTCCAGTTCTGGTCAGTCGCTCCTCGAGTACTGTGTCCAGTTCTGGTCAGTCTCACCTCGAGTACTGTGTCCAGTTCTGGTCAGTCCCACCTCGACTACTGTGTCCAGTTCTGGTCAATCCCACCTCGAGTACTGTGTCCAGTTCTGGTCAGTCCCACCTCGAGTACTGTGTCCAGTTCTGGTCAGTCCCACCTCGAGTACTTTGTCCAGTTCTGGTCAGTCCCACCTCGAGTACTGTGTCCAGTTCTGGTCAGTCCCACCTCGAGTACTAGGTCCAGTTCTGGTCAGTCTCACCTCGAGTACTTTGTCCAGTTCTGGTCAGTCCCACCTCGAGTACTGTGTCCAGTTCTGGTCAGTCCCACCTCGAGTACTGTGTCCAGTTCTGGTCAGTCCCACCTCGAGTACTGTGTCCAGTTCTGGTCAGTCCCACCTCGAGTACTGTGTCCAGTTCTGGTCAGTCCCACCTCGAGTACTGTGTCCAGTTCTGGTCAGTCCCACCTCGAGTACTGTGTCCAGTTCTGGTCAGTCCCACCTCGAATACTGTGTCCAGTTCTGGTCAGTCCCACCTCGAGTACAGGTAGACTATCCGTTATCCGAAAACCTCGGGACCAGCCGTGTTTCGGTTTTCGGAAAATTTCGGATTTCGGAAGGTATTTTATAAGACTGGGAAATTTGTCGGGGGGGGGTTGGCGGGGGTCGGGGTCGGCGGGGGTCGGGGTCGACGGGGGTCCGTGGGGGGGTTGGCGGAGGGTCGTGCGCACGACTTACACTGACCCTCTGCTCAGCGTAAGTCGGCGGGGGTCAGGGTCGGCGGGGGTCCGCGCGGGGGTCGGCGGGGGTCGGGGTCGGCGGGGGTCCGCGGGGGGGTCGGCGGGGGTCGGGGTCGGCGGGGGGGTCGGCAGGGGTCCGCGGGGGGGTCCGCGGGGGGTCGTGCGCACGACTTACGCTGACCCTCTGCTCAGCGTAAGTCGTGCGCCACTCTGGTCATGTCGTGTGCACGACTTATGCTGAACGAAAAAACCTTCGGTTTTTAGAGGGTTTCGGTTTTCGGAAGTTCGGATAAAAGGTAGTCTACCTGTACTGTGTCCAGTTCTGGTCAGTCCCACCTCGAGTACTAGGTCCAGTTCTGGTCAGTCCCACCTGCAGTACTCTTGTGCCTTCCTGGTTTCAGATAGTGAGCCACCATCTGAACAGCCTGTCCCTCAGCCTCCCAGTGGAAGCGACGTGGGAGAGGATCAGGAACACCAAGCCGGAGCCTCAATGCCTGAGGGCAACACATCGGATACTGGGGCCACGCAGTCACTGGAGGGGAGCAGAGGATTTGGCTCTGATGTGGGTGAAGCTCCAGGACCCAGAGGGCTGCAGAAAGGCCATGGGGAAAGGTAGGATCGAGGGCCATCTCCCCGGAGGGTGAGTACGCTCGAGTCTGTACACAGGACACGGATGAGGACCTTGATATTGTGGCGATGAACACTCAGGCAATGAGAATACATACCGAGCTCATAGGTGCAATGACAAGGGTGCTTAAGAGCATGGATGCACTGGCTAGGAGCGTGGAGGAATCCGCCACCAGCACAGCCTCGAGCCCATCCTTGACACGTTGCAGAGGATGGTTGACTTGCAGAGAGGCTGTGGGGACCCAGACCCCATGCCACGTGTAATGGTTGAGGTGGCAGCATCTATTACAGCACAGACCGAGGCAACACACTGACTTAGTGTTGGAATTGAGTCATTGGTTGGTGCCATCCAGTCTCAGGCTGCTCTCATGCAGACTCAGATTGATGCCACGCCAGCGCTGACTGCTGCCATCGTCGCTGGGTCACCCACAGTCCACCAGGGAACTCTCTGTGCCACAGCAGGCCAGCAATCTGTGCTCGAGCAGATTGCTCTGGATGCTGAGGTTCTGCCCTGGGGGAGTGGCCATGTGTTGGTTGAGCAGGAAGGTACTGTCCTCTCTCAGGATGACAGCATTCCTGCTCCCAACACTGCCACTTCCCCATTGCACTTGCCACAGCCTGTAACCCAGCCAGCCCAGACTGCTGCCGCCCATGCAGAGCTGGTGCAGTCTGCAGCCGGGCCCTCCAGGCCCAGAGCTGGTGGAGGGCTTCCTTCAAGGCCATCTCCAGTCTCTGGATCCAGCGTTCAGCAGCCTTCCACCAGCCTTGCTGCAGCCACTGGGGCCACATTACGGAGGAGTAGTAGGGTTGGGAGGGGGGAAGTGTGAAGAGGAGGGAGATCATTGAAAAAGGACGACCAAATGGGGGGAGTGTTTGTACCAAAGCTGGATGTGTTTGTAAATACATTGTTCACTTTGTTAAGAATGATTTTGATGTGCTAAGAACCAGTTGTCTTTATTAATAAATTGTTGTGTTTGTTTTTTATTGATTGTGCTGAATAAGACAATTGTTCAGAAGAATAAAAATATTTATTTAAACGTTACAAATTTCCTCATGTTACTCATTGGAACTTTGGCCGGTAATAGGGGCTGCGAGCTGGCTGTAAGGATGTGGTTGTTGACCCCAAATGCCATCTTCTCTCTCATTCTATGTTATGAGGGGTTCACGAGCGGCCCTTGCAGAAGCAACATTGAGCGGCTCCCTCCCATGATGTTGCTGCTCCTCCTCCTCCTCCTCCACCTCCTCCTCCTCCACCTCCTCTTCCTCCTCCTCCACCTCCTCTTCCTCCTCCTCCTCTTCCTCCTCCACCTCCTCCTCCTCCACCTCCTCCTTCTCGTCCTCCACCTCCTCCTCCACCTCCACCTCCTCCTCCACCTCCTCTTCCTCCTCCTCCTCCTCTTCCTCCTCCACCTCCTCCTCCTCCACCTCCTCCTCCTCCTCCTCCACCTCCTCCTCCACCTCCACCTCCTCCAACTCCTCCTCCTCCCCCTCCTCCTCCTCCTCATCCTCCAATTCCTCCTCCACCTTCTCCTCCTCCTCCGCCACCTCCTCCTTCTCCTCCTCCTCCTCCTCCTTCTCCTCCTCCTCCTCCACCTCCTCCTCCTCCTCCTCCTCCTCCTCTTCCTCCTCCTCCTCCTCTTCCTCCACCTCCTTCGCCACCTCCTCCTCCTCCACCTCCTCCTCCTCCTCCTGCTCCACCTCCACCTCCTCCTCCTCCTCCTCCTCCTCATCCTCCTCCTCCTCCACCTCATCCTCCTCCACCTCCACCTCCACCTCCTCCTCCTCCTCCTCCACCTCCTCCTCAACCTCCTCCTCTCCCTCTTCCTCCTCCTGAGGTGGGTCACCAATTCCTGGTGGCAAAGACTGGGTCCTCAGAATGGCGAGGTTGTTAGTCATGCAGCACACAACAATGAAAACCGAGACTCGAGCAGGGGAGTACTGCAGGGCTCCTCCAGAGTGGTCAAAACACCGGAACCGTTGCTTCAGCACGCTGATCGTCTGTTCAATGAGGTTCCTGGTGGTGCTATGGCTCTCATTGTAGGTGAGCTCAGCAGGAGTGTTGGGGTTACGGAGCGGTGTCATCAGCCAGGTGCAGAGTGGATCACCCTTGTCCCCGAGGAGCCAGCCACGATGTTGATGCGGTGGTTGGAACAGGTCTGGGACACCAGTCTGGCGCAGGATGAATGCATCGTGGCTGCTGCCAGGATAGTGGGCATTGACGGTGAGGATGCGCTGTCTGTGGTCACACACCAACTGGGCGTTTCAGAGAGTGGAAGCCTTTGCGCCCTGAACCATGCGGAAGCCCGCTAACCTTGCGAAGTCACATGCGCATTCACGCTGTTTGTCTCGGGTCATGGGTATAGAGCATTTGTGACTTCCCGAATGCAGCAATGAACAGCGAACTGGGAGATGTTCGGAATATACCCTGTGGAAGTCTGGAGGGAGCCACTGGCTTAGAAATTGAGAGCCACCGTCACCTTCACTGCCACCGACAGAGACATTCTGGTCCTGAGCTGAGGCTGGACCTCTGGCTGCAGGAGGTGGCAGAGCTCAGTGACCTCCTCCTTGCTGAAGCAGTGCCTGCGGAAACACTGCTCCTCGGGCAGATGGATATATGGGAATTGCTCCCGGAATACCCTGGGAGGGTAAGGTCTCCTGTGCAGAGGCCTGTTGGCCCTCCTCCCTCTGGTCACGTTTTCCACTCTCTCTCTCCACCTCCGCTCCTCCGATGGTGAAGCTGGAGGGCGAGGCCCTGTGTTAGTATAGCCCCCATTAACTCTTTTAAATGTGGTAGTACTAAAGGGTACAGAAATGGTAACCTAAAAAGTCTTGCTGACGACCAAAACTCCTTCAAGTAGGACAGCGTTAAATGTCTCCAGCCGCCTCTCTCCCTCTCTCAACCTGCGTGTGTAGAATTGATTGTCGAAAGGAAAAAGCAGGACGTGCACGCCATTAAATAGCTTCCCCCAGCTCCCAGCCGACTGAAAACCGTCCCCCTCTACCTGTCGTTCCTCGCGCCAGGCGCTGAGGCCGGGGGCGAGAATCAATTTCTGGTCCCGGGTGCGACCGGGGTGATGCGCGCTTGGATGATGTCACGATCTCCGGGCGCAGGAGATCATGGCGGTCGTGTTTAGCGCCACCACAAACCGTCTGTTCAATTTCACGGACGGCGCTAGAATCGCCGCGCATGGACGGTGAGTCGTTAGCGCCCCTCAGAGGCACTAACGGGCGGCGCTAACCAACCGTATTTTTCCCCCTTAATCTTACAATAGGAGCAGGAGTCGGCCCTTCAGCCCTCGAGCCTGGTCCATTATTCAATCCGATCACCGCTGATCTGTATCTGAACTCCACTTAGCGACTTCCATAAAATCCTGAAATCAGACAACATCCTGACAGTGAGTGATTGAGAAATCTGGAGCCCCAGCGGGTTTCCGCTCGCACTCTGAGCAGGTGCACTGGGTTTTGGG
This sequence comes from Somniosus microcephalus, assembly GCF_052327205.1. Lineage (NCBI taxonomy): Eukaryota > Metazoa > Chordata > Chondrichthyes > Squaliformes > Somniosidae > Somniosus > Somniosus microcephalus. Next base: position 243,274,295 of record NC_140994.1, read on the forward strand.
AGATCAGAAAGGCTCGAGGACTGACAGGATATTGGACTGTGGAGAGCTTCACAACTGAGCCCCAGCCTGTTTCTCTCAATCTCTCACTCTCTCTCTCTATCTCACTCTCTCTCTTTCTCACTCTCTCTCTCTCTTTCTCACTCTCTCTCTCTCTCTCTCTCTTTCTCTCTCTACCTTTCTCCCACTCTCTCTCTCGTCTTTCGGATGAGACGTTAAACCGAGGTCCCATTTGCCTCTCAGGTGGATGTAACAGATCCCACGGTGCTATTCGATGAAGAGCAGGGGAGTTAGAAACATAGAAAACTAGGAGCAGGAGCAGGCCAGTCGGCCCTTCGAGCCTGCTCCGCCATTCAATATGATCATGGCTGATCCTCTATCTCAATACCATATTCCCGCTCTCTCCCCATACCCTTTAATGCCTTTTGTGTCTAGAAATCTATCTATCACCTTCTTAAATATATTCAATGACTTGTCCTCCACAGCCTTCTGTGGTAGAGAAGTCCACAGGTTCACCACCCTCTGAGTGAAGAAATTTCTCACCTCAGTCCTAAATGTCCTACCCCGTATCCTGAGACTGTGACCCCTCGTTCTAGACCCCCCAGCCAGGGGAAACATCCTCCCTGCATCCAGCCTGTCTAGCCCTGTCAGAACATTATACGTTTCAATGAGATCCCCTCTGATTCTTCTAAACTCTAGTGAATACAGGCCTAGTCGAACCCAAGTTCACCCAGCTGTCCTAGAAAAAATGTATCACTCAACCGACATCACTAAAACAGATCATCTGGTCATTATCACATTGCTGTTCGTGGGAGCTTGCTGTGCTCAAATTGCCTGCCGTGTTTCCTACATTACAACAGTGACTACACTTCAAAAAGTATTTCATCGACTGTGAGGCACTTTGGGACGTCCTGTGGCCATGAAAGGTACGATAGAAATGCCAGTTCTTTCTTTGGTTATACCGACAGCTTGAGTTACACAGCCCACATAACTCCTTGTTTTCACATGTCAGGGGCTTGTAATTAGGGGCGTTCCTGAGTTCTCAGCCTTTTGAGGCACTACCAGCTGGTTTGAAGTTGCTGGTCAGCTTTTCCTGGTCTTCTAGGTTGCCGTGTAGGCATTTCTGAGCTTAAAATGACTGGAAAATCTTTGGGATGAGCGGCCATCTGAACAATCCTCCCCCTCCTGTCACAGCCGCCTATATAAATACAAGTTCTTTCTTGCTTTAGGCTGTAGACCAGCACTGGCTGGAGAATCAGGGCCACAATGTTACAACACTCTCTCTGACCCACGCTCATGTTTAGCTCCGTTTGGTTTTGTCAGTGAAGCTCCTGAATTTATCTCTTTGATGGAATCGCGCTGAACTGTGGAAGGAAAATGATTCCCTTAAACTGACTGAAAGAGAAAGCAAGAAGGATGTAATGAGGTGAATTCCTGCCCTGAGTCAGGGCCCTGGAGCAGCGCCACCTGGTGTCCAGGCTGAGTCACTACCTGTTCCTGGGAGGAAGAAAGAAAGAACTTGTGTTTATACTGAGCCTTTCACACCCTCAGGACCTCCCAAAGTGCTTCACAGGCAATGAAGTCCTTTTGAAGTGTCGTCTGTTGTAATGTAGGGAGATGCGGCAGCCCATTGCGCACAGCAAGATTCCACAAACAGCAATGTGACAATGACCAGATAATCTGTTTTAGTGATGTTGGTTGAGGGATAAATATTGGCCAGGACACCGAGGATAACTCCCCTGCTCTTCTTCGGAATAGTGCCAGAGGATGTTTTACATCCACCTGATAGAGCACAGAGCCTCAGTTTAATGTCTCATCTGAAAGACGGCATCTCCGACAGAGCAGCACGCCCTCAGTACTGCACTGGAGTGTCAGCCTAGATTATGTGCTCAAGTCTCTGGAGTGGGACTTGAACCCACAACCTTCTGACTCAGAGGCGAGAGTGCTGCCACTGAGCCAAGGCAAATGCCTTAATGAGTAAACTCTGAGTAGAACAAAAGTGGTCAACCTTTCCAAGCTGAGGAGACAGGAAAAGAAACAGTAAACCACAGGCCAGGCCTGCCCACCGGAGAGAAAGGGCACCCTCCCCCGCAAGGAGCAAATTAGGACAACTCTTGCTCCCAGTTGCAGGAAGATGCATCCCCCATCCCGCTCTGGTTAACCCACCCACAACCAACATGGGGACATCTGCCCATCAGAAGGAGTGATGTTCCCTTGGCCTGGGGAACTGGGGCAGTAACAGGCTACCTTGGGGCCTGTTCTCGAAGAGTCTCTCAGCACAAACTGGAACCAAAGAAGCTGCCTCGGCCCATCAACCTGCTCTGCTCCCAGTGTAGGAAGCCGGGTGTAGCGATACATTCCTCCCACAGGCACCGTGCAGTCAGGATGCACAGTGGCTCCGTGAAATCTCCATGGACTCCCATTGAGTGTGTGGATTCATCACCTGAATATGGAATGATCTTGGAGAATATCAGCGTGAACGTACCTTTAATTGCACAATAACTTCATAAAATGTTTTACTGTTAGAGATTCAGATTGAGAGATAGTAAGTCAAACCATTTTATACAAAATAATTACTTATATTCTATACTATATTCCATTTATTTATTTCTGCAGCTAAAAAATAAAATTGAAAGGCTGACAGTGTATCTGTACTAAAGGTTACAGAATTACACAGAATTTACACACAGAAGCAGGCCATTTGGCCCAACAGGTCTTTGCCGCTGTTTATGCTCCACACGAGCCTCCTCCCACCTTACTTCATCTCACCCTATCAACATATCCGTCCATTCCTTCCTCCCTCATGTACTTATCGAGCTTCCCCTTAACTGTATCTGTGCTATTCACCTCAACCACTCCATGTGGTGGCGAGTTCCACATTCTCACCACTCTCTGGGTGAAGAAGTTTCTCCGGAATTCCTTATTGGATTTATTAGTGACGATCTTATACTCGTGGCCTCTAGTTTTGGACTCCACGACAAGTGGAAACATCTTCTCGACATCAGCCCTATCGAACCCCTTCATCATTTTAAAGAGCTCTATCAGGTCACCTCTCGGTTTCTCTTTTCTTTCCTGAATACCTAATAAAAAAGGAAAACACGAGAGAATCAAACTGACAAAGAGCCTCGTGTTTCGAGGAACGAAGGATTGATTTGTTGTGTTCTGCACTCCATTCCAAACACTGGGCACAGATATCTCCGGTCCGGGTTTTGTGTATTCTTGGTAAAATAAAGGATGAAATCTGTGTTCGGGCATTGTGACAGCGAGATTAATTTTAAAACCCAAATACTGTGCACAAACCACAAAACAGCAAATTACTTCAGCCCCCCAACTAGATACATTTTACATCTTCTCCAGAATCGCCCGACTGTGGAGCCGAGTCAATGGACTGTTTCTGCTCTGTTCATGGCCGGGTCTCAGGCTGTTTGTTTTTAACCAGTCCCCCGGGGGGTAAAACTCTATAGGGACTGAGGCAAAATACCCAGACAGGTTGAGATCGACAACAACAACAACTTGCATTTATATAGCGCCTTTAACACAGTAAAACATCCCAGGATTCACAGGGGCGTTATCAGACAAAATATGACATCGAGCGACATAAAGAGACATTAGGACAGGTGACCAAAAGCTTGGTCAAAGAGGTCGGTTTTAAGGAGTGTTTTAAAAGGAGGAGAGAGTGGTGGAGAAGCGGAGAGGTTTCGGGTATTCTGGAGCTTAGGGCCGAGGCTGCTGAAGGCACGGCCGCCAATGGTGGGGCGATGTTAATCGGGGATGTACAAGAGGCCAGAGTTGGAGGAACGCAGAGATTTCGAAGGGTTTTAGGTCTGGAGGATGTTCCGGAGATAGGGAGGGGCGAGGAAATGGAGGGACTTGAACACAAGGATGAGAATTTTTAAATTGAGGTATTGCCAGACTGGGGACCAATCCGTGTGATGCGCTATCAATTCTAATAAGAGGCTGAGCAGAGTTCAGAACGACAGGCTTTTATTAACTACTGAATTGCACTTCAGACAGATCAGGACTATGCCTCTAGTGGACGACCGAATGCCAGGAGCTGCCATGCGGCCGTCCTTATACTCAGTAGCCGAGGGCGGAGTCAGCTGAGGCATAGTCAGACATAACAGTGAAACAAGAGTGAACGACAACAACAACAACAACAACAAGTGAACACAGTGAACTACAGTGGTTTACCACATTCACCCCTCGTTTAAAATTAAGTCCGGCGGGGTGAAGTGTATCAAAAGTTCGAGTAGGCGAGTCTGTCAGGCGGCCTCGTTTGCCGTCGAGATCTTCGTGGCGACGGTTGCGATGTTACAGCTTCCAACGACGCGTCTTGAGCGGGGTCGGGCACCGGTGTATCGTCCCCTTTGGTGTTGGGTGGGCGAGTGGACTCCGGCTGGTCCTGGGGTCGCGGCATGCCGTCTACTGAATTTTGGGCCGTGTCGAAGGGGGTCGTGGTGGAGGGCAATGGTGACGGGTCAGTGGACCCCGAGGGTGCCAGATCTCTAATGGAGACTGTATCCTCCCGCCCGTCCGAGTATGCCACGTAGGCGTACTGGGGGTCGGCATGGAGGAGGTGAACCTTCTCTACCAGGGGAGCCGTTTTGTGGGACCATACATGCTTCCTCAGCAGGACGGGCCCTGGGGACGCCAGCCAGTGTGGTAGTGAGGTACCGGATGTGGACCTCCGGGGAAAAACGAACATTCGCTCATGGGGGGTGGCGTTGGTGGCCGTACACAGCAGTGACCGGATGGAGTGGAGCGCATCAGGTAGGACATCCTGCCAACGGGAGGTCGGAAGGCCCCTAGATTTTAAGGCTAGGAGGGCCGCCTTCCAAACCGTCGCGCTTTCTCTTTCAACCTGTCCGTTCCCCCGGGGGTTGTAGCTGGTGGTCCGGCTTGAGGCAATACCTCTCATGAGCAGGTACTGACGGAGTTCGTCGCTCATGAAGGACGAGCCCCGGTCGCTATGAATATAGCTGGGAAAGCCGAACAGAGCAAAGAGGTTGTGCAGGCATTTAATGACCGTAGCGGTGGTCGTGTCCGGGCAGGGGATGGCGAAAGGGAAACGGGAGTACTCATCAACTATGTTGAGGAAGTACACATTACGGTCAGAGGAGGGGAGGGGCCCTTTAAAGTCGACACTCAGGCGCTCAAAAGGGCGGGTGGCCTTGATCAGGTTTGCTCTGTCAGGCGTATAGAAGCGCGGCTTGCACTCTGCACAGACTGGGCAGCTCCTGGTCATGGTCCTGACCTCCTCGATGGAGTAAGGCAGGTTGCGGCCTTTAATGAAATGGAAGAACCTGGTGACCCCCGGGTGGCAGAGGTCGTTGTGGAGGCCCCGTAGTCTATCAATCTGCGCGGTGGCGCATGTGCCTCGCGATAGAGCATCTGAGGGTTCGTTGAGTTTCCCGGGCCGGTACAAGATGTCGTAATTGTAGGTGGAAAGTTCAATTCTCCACCTCAAAATCTTGTCATTTTTGATTTTGCCCCTCTGCTTGTTGTTGAACATGAAAGCGACTGAACGTTGGTCAGTAAGCAGGGTAAATCGTTTTCCAGCCAGGTAGTGCCGCCAGTGGCGCACCGCCTCCACAATGGCCTGGGCCTCCTTTTCCACAGAGGAGTGTCTGAGTTCGGAGCCCTGGAGGGTTCGTGAAAAAAAGGCCACGGGTCTTCCCGCCTGGTTAAGGGTAGCGGCCAGGGCAAAGTCGGATGCATCGCTCTCCACCTGGAAGGGGATGGACTCGTCTACCGAGTGCATGGTGGCCTTGGCAATGTCGTCTTTTATACGGTGAAAGGCTGAGCGGGCCTCCGCCGTCAGGGGGAAGGAAGTGGACTTGATAAGTGGACGGGCTTTGTCCGCATAATGAGGGACCCACTGGGCGTAATAGGAAAAGAAGCCCAGGCACCTTTTGAGGGCCTTGAGACAGTGGGGCAGGGGAAGTTCCATCAATGGGCGCATCCGGTCAGGGTCAGGGCCGATGACTCCGTGTTCCACCACGCAACCAAGGATAGCGAGGCGGGCTGTGCGGAATATGCACTTTTCCTTGTTGTACGTGAGGTTTAGGAGTTGGGCCGTGCGAAGGAACTTATCAAGATTGGCGTCATGGTCCTGCAGGTCATGGCCGCAGATGGTCTCGTTGTCCAGGTAGGGAAACGTGGCCTGTAACGCATTCTCGTCGACCATCCGGTCCATCTCCCTCTGGAAGACGGAGACACCGTTGGTGACGCCGAAAGGAACCCTGAGGAAGTGAAAAAGACGGCCGTTTGCCTCGAAAGCTGTGTACTGGCGGTCCTCAGGGCGGATAGGGATTTGGTGGTATGCTGCCTTGAGGTCAATGGTCGAGAAAACGCGATATTGCGCTATCTTATTAACCATGTCGGCTATGCGGGGGAGAGGGTATGCGTCCAACTGGGTGTACTTGTTGATAGTCTGGCTGTAGTCAATGACCAGGCGCTGCTTGTTGCCAGTCTTAACGACTACCACCTGAGCTCGCCAGGGGCTGGTACTATCCTCAATAATCCCCTCTTTCAGGAGCCGCGTCACCTCAGATCTTATGAAGGATCTGTCCCCGGTGCTGTATCGCCTGCTCTTTGTGGCGATAGGCTTGCAGTCACGGGTGAGGTTGGCGAACAGGGGGGGGAGTGTGATTTTGAGGGTGGAGAGACTACAGGTGGGGCGCGGCGGGCAATTTAAATACTGCTGGTTGCAGACAGTGAGCGGGGGAAGAGGTCCACCGTATGTCAAGGTGACGCTCTTAAAGTGACAATGAAAGTCCAACCCCAGCAGAACGGCAGCGCAGAGATGTGGCAGGACGAATAGCTTTACATTTTTATAAACGGAGCCCTTCACCGAGAGGGTCACTACGCAGTAGCCGCCGACGTCTGCTGAGTGAGATTTTGAGGCCATGGAGATCCGATGGCGCATTGGCCGGACCGAGAGGGAATAATGCTGCACCGTATCAGGGTGTATGAAGCTCTCCGTGCTCCCGGAATCAAAAAGGCAAGTTGTGGCGCGGCCATTTACCTGGATGTCCATCGTGGACCTGGCTAGCTGATGGGGTCTGGATTGATCCAGCGTAATGGAGGCCGCTGTGGAGTCGGGAGCGTCGCTGTAGAACCCCGGTGAGGCGGCGGTGGGTGAGTTGGGGGCCCGTTGGCAAAATGGCGGACAAAATGGCGGCGTCGGAGAAGAAGGACAAAATGGCGGCGCCCATGACGATCCCGATCCCCACGAGGCTGGAGGAAGGCAAGATGGCCGCTCCCACGAATCGCACGCGGCGCTGCTGGAGGTAGGGGTCTTCTGACTTCTGCAGACGCCAGCGTAGTGTCCCTTCTTACCGCAGGCAGAGCAGACCGCGTTTTTCGCCGGGCAGCGCGCCCTGGGGTGTTTGGTTTGGCCACAGAAATAACATTTCTGGCTCGGGCGGGACATCGCTGCAGCAGTTGAGGCCGGGGCCCGTGGTGGCGCCGCGTCCCAAGATGGCGGCGGCTGCGGCATCCATGAGGCGGCCGCGCGGTCCGGGGAGTAGGCCTCCATGTTCCGGTGGGCTACGTCCAACGAAAGGGTGAGTGAAATCGCCTTCTTCAGGTCGAGCTTGCTACTTTCCAGCAGTCGCTGCCGTGTGTGAGTGGACCTGAGGCCCGCAACAAGGGCGTCACGGATGAGCTCCTCCGTATGTTCCGTGGCTGATACTTGCTTGCATTCGCAGGCTCGGCCGAGTTCCTTCAGCGCCCGTATGTATGCTTCTGTGGGTTCCCCGGGCTGTTGTTTGCGAGACCCCAGGAGATGTCTTGCGTAAACATAGTTGACCGGGCGTGCGTATTGCTCCTTCAAAATGTCGATAGCCCCCTGGTAGCTCGTAGCGTCCCGGATAAGGGCAAAAGCTCGGTGGTTTACTTTAGAATTCAGCACCCTGAGCTTGTCGGCGTCGGTGGCGACGGTCTCGCCGGATGCAGCCAGAAAGGACTCAAAACAGTTCAGCCAGTGCGAGAACTTAGCAGTCGAGTCCGGTTCTTGCGGGTCGAGTTCCAGGCACTTGATCTTAAGTATCTGCAGCATCGTTATTATTATTATTTTTTTTTCAGTAGTTAATAAAATTGATGCGCTATCAATTCTAATAAGAGGCTGAGCAGAGTTCAGAACGACAGGCTTTTATTAACTACTGAATTGCACTTCAGACAGATCAGGACTATGCCTCTAGTGGACGACCGAATGCCAGGAGCTGCCATGCGGCCGTCCTTATACCCGGTAGCCGAGGGCGGAGTCAGCTGAGGCATAGTCAGACATAACAGTGAAACAAGAGTGAACGACAACAACAACAACAACAACAACAAGTGAACACAGTGAACTACAGTGGTTTACCACACCGTGTCCCTGTAATTTTTTGGGGGGCTACGTGGCCCCTTTAACAGGCTGCACGGTCCATTCAAAATATCGCACAGATGTGGGTTTTCCATTTCAAACCAGCAAGACGGCATGTGTGGGATCTTCAGAGAGCTGCGCGGCCGCATAGCTTAAAGGGAACATTGGAGCCAATGTAGGTCAGTGAGACCAGGGGTGATGGGTGAACGGGACTTGGTGCCAGTTAAGATTCGGGCAGCAGAGTTTTGGAGGAGCTCAAGTTTACAGAGGGTGGAAGGTGGGAGGTCGGCTGGGAGAGCTTTGGAATCGTCAAGTCTCGAGGTAACAAAGGCATGGATGAGGGTTTCAGCAGCAGAGGAGCTGAGACAGGGTCGGAGACGGGCCATGCTACCGAGGTGGAAGTAGGCGGTCTTGGTGATGGAGCGGATATGGGGTCAGAAGCTCATCTCAGGGTCAAATAGGAAGCCAAGTGTGAGAAAAGTACTTTCCGCAGGCTTTTCAGTAGAATGGGCCTTTTAGATTGAAAGTTGTTCTTGTGGGCAGTTTGTGTGACTGTCCTTGTACAACTACGTCAGGAGACATTTCATCTACTGGGGTTATCTGATGTTCTGGGTCATGGCCTGGGAACCTGGGTCGACTGTGTCTGAATATCTTGGAATGTAGGAGAGTGTTTAGGAGGCTGCTTGGCGCGGGGAAACGTTGAAATCTACTGACATTGAAGGTATATAAGGCAGATGTAAATTCTAGTGTGTTAGAGGACTCTGGGAGTGGAATTGGACACTTCTTCTTAGGCAGTCCCTCAGAACCGAGGATGACTTGCTTCCACACTAAGAATGAGTTCTCAGATGACTGATGAGTGCAATGCAGGACCTGGGATTGAATCCTGGGATGGCTTTACTGTCGTATGAGAAGAGATTGAGTAAACTAGGCCTGTATTCTCTTGAATTCAGAAGAATGAGAGGTGATCTCATTGAAGCATACAAAATTATTACAGGGCTTGATAGGATGGATGCTGGGAGAATGTTTCCCTTGGCTAAGGAGTCTAGAACCAGGGACCACAGCCTCAAGATAAAGGGTAGGCCATTCAGGACTGAAATGAGAAGAAATGTCTTCACACAGAGGGTGGTGAATCTTTGGAATTTTCTACCCCAGAGGGCTGTGGAGGCTCAGTCATTGGGTATATTCAAAACAGAAGTCGATAGATTTCTGACTAGTAAAGGAATCAAGGGATATGGCGATAGGGCGGGTGAATGGAGTTGAGGCAGAAGATCAGCCATGATCTCATTGAATGGCAGAGCAGGCTCGAAGGGCCAAATGGCCTACTCCAGCTCCTATTTCTTATATTCTTATGACCTACGGTCTCTGTCACAAGTGGGGAAGACGGTGGTTGAAGGGGCAGGTGGGTGGGGTATTTGGGTTGACGTGCGCTCCTTCCAATGTTTGCGCTTGGCTTCCACTTGCTCCCGGCAAAGAGACTCGAGGTGTTCGGCGCCTTCCCAGGTGCTTCTCCTCCACTTTGTGCGGTCTTGGGTCAGGGATTCCCAGGTGTCCGAGGGGATATTGCACTTTTTCAAGGAGGATTTGAAGGTGTCCTTGAAGCATTTCCTCTGCCTACTTGGGGCTCTCTTGCCGTGTTGGAGCTCTGAGTAGAGCGCTTGTTTTGGGATTCTCGTATTGGGCATGCGGATGATGTGACCCGTCCATCGGAGCTGATTGAGCGTGGTCAAAGCTTCGATGCGGGGGATGTTGGCCTGAGTGAGAACTCTGACGTTGGTGCACCTATCCTGCCAATGGATTTGCAGGATCTTGCGGAGACAGCATTGGTGGTACCTCTCTAGTGCTTTGAGGTGCCTGCTGTACACGGTCCATGTCTCTGAGGCATACAGGAGCCGGGTATCACTGCTGCTCTGTAGAGCATGAGCTTGGTGCTGGGTTTGACGTCCTGGTTTTCAAATACTCTCTTCCTCAAGTGACCGAAAGCTGCACTGGCACACTGAAGGTGGTGTTGGACTTCATCATAGAAATCTGCCCTTGTTAACAGTAGGTTCCCGAGGTATGGAAAGTGGTCCACAGTGTCCAAGGCCTTGTCATGGATTTGGATAATTGGGGGGCAGTACTGTGTGGCGTGGGCAGGTTGGTAGAGGACCTTTGTCTTACAGATGTTTAGCATAAGGCCCATGCTCTTGTACGCTTCGGTGAAGGTGCTGATGATGGTTTGGAGTTCGACCACACTCGAAGCAAGGCCGCTGCCAGATTGATCACCTCGTAACCTTGTGGCGTTAGTCAGGTTGTCTACCAACAGCTCATTCACTGTTTCACTGTTATAACTGCAGGGGGGGCATCCTTTACCTGGTTTACGGTAATTTACTTTCCTTTACCTGGTTTACGGTAATTTACCTGGTCAAGCAGCCTTTGCTTTTACTGCACTGCGACCAATACCAATCAGCGGTTTCGAATCGCTAAACCCACCCTTCCAGTTCTGACTGGAGGAACTTATAATTAATGATATATTAAAATGGACAAAGTGGTCTGGGTGCAAGAAAGTCAAACTTTATTAACTAAATAAACTACACCACACGATCAATGTAATCACGGTAAAATTGCTTAGATAGGGGAGGAAAAAAACGGCATAACGAGGGAAAAACGACTAAAATAACAATTCCTAACGAAATTCCTACTTTGCCCCCACCCCTAAACCTATCCTAAGTTGCCTTGTGGAAGGCCAGAAAAATATATGCTCACCACTGCAATGCTACCTTCGTGCCTTGCGAGATCTTCACTGTCCCGAAGTAAAGAAAACACCCCAGTGTTTTAAAAGTAAACTGCTGGTGTTTTTACTTCTTCAGACAGACTTCCACGCTGTAGAGAGAGACACACGGAGGCAGGCGAGAGAGAGAGAGAGATGCTTCTCAGAAGCTATCTTTATATACCCCAACTTTGGGGCCGAGATGATCACGCCCAAATCCAAGTTCATCTGGGCTAAAACAAAAGCGATCCAACTGCCCTTGTCTGGGATGGGTTTGAATAAAGTTCCATTGTCTGTGATGACTATCAATAAAACTGCAGGGGTTTTGAATGTGTCTTCATTCATGGGTTTGAATGGGGTTGTATCACTATTGTTGTGTATGTACCTTTAAGGGAATAACTGGTCTCAGACTGCAGTACCGGCAGTGACCACCCCTGTATAGAAGGCCCTAGCAGGCTTCTGTAGTTTCAGTTTCCAAGTTGTCTCCATTCAGTAAAGACTTGTTATAATCAACTCCTGCAGTCCGTGTCTCAATTATACACGGACATAATACTGGCGACGAGTAAGAAACGAACTTACCTGCAACTCGGCAGCACCTCAAACGACATTATTGAAGGTCGAAGCCAGAAGAAAGAAAAAAAATAATCCAAAGAAACTTGAGAAATGGGCGTCAACCGTGGGCAACCGCCCTCCAAATCATCGAATTGAAAAGTGCAGGAGAGACTGCCGCCAGCCAGGCTTGGTTCTCCAGTCTGTGGTTTCCCAGCTAATCGGGCTGGTGGCAGGTAGTGCACTGACCCTTCCTGGACTGCGGCAGGCTAGAGCTCGATCGGGTGGCTCTGCAATGGGGCCGGGCAGCGAGTCGGGAAGCAAAGAGAGAGAGAGAGGGTGGAGCACAAAGGGCGCGGCCGGTGCTTCGAAGCCGGGCAGCGTTCGGACCTAAGAAGAGGGAGGGAAGTGTCCCAGAGGGTCCGCTCCATGACGGGAACAGTTCTTCAATTAACGGAGCAAATATTGAAGCACGATAGAAAAATAAAAATACCGCGGAGAGCGGCGTTGGCAGCAGCGATCGGGGAGGCGCGAAGACCATAGGGTGTCGCCATTACAGGATAGTAAAATAAATATAATCGCCAGCAACAGCGTTGGCAGCAGCGGCAGCGGCGGGAAAGTGCGGAAGGCGCCATCTTAACTCGGCGGGGAAGAAGGAAAAGTGCGGGAGGTGCCAGTTTGATCCATCGGGGACGAAGGCAAAGCGCGGGTGGCACCATCTTAGATTTTCAAGATGCTAAAGACTAGCAATATCACTGCCTTCGATAATGCAATAGAAGACTGGACCACGTATGTGGAAAGAGTCGAGGTATATTGCGAGGCAAACGAAATAGCCGATGAGAAAAAGGCATCGGTATTGCTAAATTTAATGGGCGCAAGAATGTATGGCCTATTGCGGGACCTGATTACTCCAGCCAAACCGAAGGCGAAGAGTTTTAACGAAATTGTTGCTATCCTACAGGAACACCTAAATCTTACACCACTGCTGATAGCAGAAAGATTTAAATTCCACAGGAGAAATCAGCATAAAAATGAGAGCAATGCTGATTACCTTACGGAACTACGCAAGCTATCAAAGCACTGCCAGTTCGGAGCAGGACTGGCAGATACCTTACGGGACAAATTTGTCTGTGGACTCCTGAGTGAAGGAACCCAGAAGAGGTTACTCTCAGAGAAAGAGCTGAGGCTAGATAAGGCTTTCAGCATGGCAGTATCGTACGAAGCAGCAGCAAGGGGAGCTGCAGAAATACAACAAAAGCCACAGGAATACGGCACCCATGAAATGACACGGGGATTTGCAAAATGTTATCGCTGCGGCAGAACAAACCATGACCAGAAGGACTGCTGGTCCAAGGACAAAATATGCAGGCAATGCGGAAAGATGGGACACATTGCACGAGTTTGCAGGTCTGGGAAGAAGACCAACGACAACAAAAAGGCTACTAAGGAACCGTACAGGAAAGTACAAAAGATGACGGACAGTAGTTCTGAAAACCAGATGAGCGATAGTGAATCCGGAAACAAGAGACTAAGCTGTCTCAAACTTCATAACGTAATCGCAAAAGAGGATCACCGAACCATTTGGGTCACCCTCACGATAGCAGGGTCCCAAGTCAAAACTGGAATTGGATACAGGATCAGCTCTAACCATCATGAATCGACGGGACTATGAGCGGCTATTCTCACACATACCCTTGAGAGAGACATCCATTGTCTTGAGGACGTATACGGGGCAAAAAGTATACCCCAGAGGAAAAATAAGGGTGCCTGTCAAATACAACGGCAAGAAAATATGGAAATTGTATCTCTACATTCTGCAAGATGGTGGACCACCGTTATTGGGACGTGAATGGATCAGAAAGATAAGTTTAGACTGGCACTCCATTCAGGCGCTGACGGTGGCTGGTAAAAAGGATGACGACGTCACTCCTGGACGATTGTCAACAATCTTAGCTGACGCCAAAGAGGTATTTCAACAAGAACTGGGCACTCTTAAAGGCGTAACCGCCTCGATAAAAAGTAGAGGAGAATGCAATTCCCAAGTTTTTCAAAGCAAGACCGGTACCATATGCAATTCGCCCAGCCATCGAGGCAGAGCTGGAGAATCTGGAGAATGCAAGCATGTTATCTAAGGTAGACTGGAGCGAGTGGGCGACACCCATCGTTCCTGTCATGAAGAAAACGTTAAACAATAAGTCTGAGGAGCCAAGGAAGGTTCGCATCTGTGGGGACTTCAAGGTGACGGTGAACCCAGTCCTTCACACAGTACAATATCCTCTTCCAAGGATAGAGGATATCTTCGCCTCACTATCTGGAGGGAAGCGTTTTACAAAAATTGACCTAGCACAAGCATATTTGCAGATGGAGGTTGAAGAATCCTCTAGGAAGTATCTCAGGATAAACACTCACAAAGGTCTTTACCAGTATAATCGACTGGTATTCGGAGAAGCATCAGCTCCGGCGATATGGCAAAGAGTGATGGAACAAGTCCTGCAAGGGATTCCAGGGACTCAGTGTTACTTGGACGACATCCTAGTGACAGGTGAAGATGACAGTGAACACCTTGCCAACCTAGAGCAGGTGCTCACCAGACTACGTGAACATGGGCTACGAGCCAATCGCCCCAAGTGCGAGTTTTTTAAGAAACAGATATCGTATTGCGGCCACGTGATTGATGAAGAGGGGTTGCGTAACTCCTCTGACAAAATTGAAGTGGTAGTTAAGGCTCCAGCACCTGAAAATGTGTCGCAACTGAGGTCATTCCTCGGATTGGTGAATTACTACCATAAGTTTTTGCCGAATTTGTCCACAATTCTGCATCCACTGAACGCCCTACTACGAACGGGAGTAGCATGGAAATGGAGCAATGAATGTAAGTGGGCCTTTCAGAAGAGTAAGGACCTAATCACTTCAAGAGAAGTATTGGCTCACTACAACCCATCACTACCGATAAGACTGGCGTGTGATGTGTCTCCCTACGGCATTGGGGCGGTACTGTCACATAAATTCCTTGATGGTTCAGAGAGGCCGATAGCTTTTGCGTCACGCTCGTTAACTTCAGCCGAGCGTAACTACGCCCAGATTGACAGAGAGGCCCTCAGCCTGGTGTGGGGGGTGAAGAAGTTCAATCACTACCTGCACGGTCAGAAATTTACTCTACTAACTGATCATCAACCTCTGGTCTCCATTTTCAACCCTCAGAAGGGCGTACCGATAATGACGGCACAACGGCTACAGAGGTGGTCCCTTTTCCTAGGGGCACACCAATATGACATCGAGTACAAAGGAACTAAACAGCATGGGAATGCTGATGGATTGTCGTGCCTACTGTTGCCGACGGTGGAAGAAGAACTGGCAGTAGATCCAGTGGAGTTATTCCACTCGACTATAGTCGAATGTCTCCCTGTGACGAATGCAAACATAGAAAAGGAAACACGAAATGACCCGACACTCTCCTGGGTCTATGATTTAACGGTGAAGGGATGGCCAGCACATGGCGAACCACTGCTGCCAGCATTCTCGCCGAGAAGAGAACAGCTGTCAGTGTGCAGAGGAACCTTGATGTGTGGATCCAGAGTAGTAATTCCACCCAAATTGAAGGATAGAGTGCTCAATGAGCTTCATGAGGGTCATCTGGGAGGGGTAAAAATGAAGAACTTAGCCAGAGCGTTTGTGTGGTGGCCGTGAATCGATAGAGAAATCGAAGAGATGACCAAGAGCTGTACAGGATGCCAGAAGGTCCAAAACGCCCCACCACAAGCCCCTCTACATCCATGGGAGTGGCCCTCATCGCCATGGCAAAGGGTGCACATTGATTTTGCTGGTCCCTTTATGGACTCGATGTTTTTAATTGCGGTGGATGCACATTCAAAGTGGCCAGAGGTAATAAAAATGTCCTCAACCACCACAGAAAAAACTATCACAGTCTTACGAGCCATATTCACCAGGAATGGGCTGCCTGAACAGATTTGCTCTGACAATGGATCACAGTTTGTGTCTGAAGAGTTCCGGAGATTCTTAAAGAACAATGGTGTTAAGCATTACACATCCGCCCCATATCATCCAGCCACTAATGGGTTGGCCGAGAGGTTTGTTCAAACATTCAAGAAGGCTATCAAGGCAATGTGTAATGAAGATATACCCCTTCAACACAAGGTGGATAACTTCTTGTTTGCCTACCGGAATGCGACACATGTGGTTACCAACCAAACTCCAGCCATGATGTTCTTCAATCGAAGACTACGATGCCGCTTGGATTTGGTTAAGCCAAACGTCAGAAGAGATGTGGAGAACAGGCAGTTTCAGAATATGAATGAAAGGCCGACCAGGAGTTTTAAGATAGGTCAACCAGTTTTGGCCCGGGACTACCGCACAGAGAAATGGCAGCCAGGAACGATCTGTACACGGCAAGGACCTTTAATGTTTACCGTGGACGTTGGAGAGAGCATTGTAGGACGCCATGCTGACCAGATTCTAGAGTCACTGGAAAACGTCAACTCCACACCACGATCTGACACACCTGGCGATGAAACCGAAGTACCAATTGCATCTACCGCAGAATCGGTGATATTGGAAGCAGGCGAACCAAACAACGACATTGATCCCGACTCAACCTTGCCAGAAGAACCTGATATCCCAAAGAGGCGTTATCCAGACAGAATCAGGAATCCTCCTCAAAGACTGAACTTATAATTGCTTAACTTCAACCAATGTATCTAGCAACCGTAATTGTAATTGTAATTAGTTATTATTTAGTTGTTAAATGAATGTTATGTACTGTTTATCTAAAAGGGGAGGAATTGTTGTGTATGTACCTTTAAGGGAATATCTGGTCTCAGACTGCAGTACCGGCAGTGACCACCCCTGTATAAAAGGCCCTAGCAGGCTTCTGTAGTTTCAGTATCCAGGTTGTCTCCATTCAGTAAAGACTTGTTATAATCAACTCCTGCAGTCCGTGTCTCAATTATACACGGACATAATAACTATGTGAACAGAAACCCATTGCTCAATTGTTCTTGTGGTCACTGGAACTGCAGTCTCAAGTGGGTACTTCCTTGTGTAAACAAACATCGATTGTCTCTGCAGTTTCTGTAAACAAACAGCTTGTAGGTTACCTGACCCGCCCAATACCACAGGGTGATTAACAGATTGAACCTTTCTTCACAGACACATCACACAAGCTGTTCCCAAGTCCTTTGTCTTCGGACATGTGGTGTGAAGGCCATTTTTATCCCATGAAATTTAAAGGAACAACGCCCAGGGATTCTTTAATCAAAAAAATCTCTAATCTTCAGAACTGTAAATTATTGCGAATTCTTACATAACCATTGCATTTTAACATCATTACTTCTTGTATTGTAGCCTCTGTAATACATATAATAAACATATACACTTTGGAACAAGGCTCCCTCTCGGATCCGAGTATCACAGACCGATAAATAGCCAACACTTGGTGCCCACGTGGAGCAGGAGGAGCTGTTTCTTTGACACAGTATCTGGGCAGTGAATGTGTTTGGTTTGTTATACCTGCTAACGTGTTGGCTGGTGGAAGACCTGTGTAATAGTCCTGGGGCGGGACCGCGGTGGGTTTACCCAATCCATGGGTGGGTTGTTTAACGTGCTGAGATAGATTCTCACACACACACACACTATTTTATTGAATTTTAAACAATAATGAGGGATGGCGGATTAAGTTAATAGTTGGGGGAGGGTGGGAGGACAGCCAGGAACAACTCTGGAAGATAAAACAAAGAAATCTATCCAGGAGAAGCGAGGACCTGGTGCTTTATTAGTTAAACACTGTCAGACTTTGTGTGAGGCTGAGATGGAAATTAAGGAGTTAACGAAGGAAAAGGAAATCTGGGGGAATGATTGGAAAGCAGGCGAGCTGATGTTTCATCTTCAGGAGGTGGAAAGATGAAAGCACCAATTAGAGGCAGCTGAGGCTGAGAATCCATTGCTAAAAGCGAAGGCACAGAAGGATGAGGAAGAGCCGATCACGAATGAGAATGAAAAGAAACAATATCCAGACATGTTGCAGGAACAGTGGCCGACATGCAGACACAGCTATAGAGCAAAACACAGGAGGCTACTCAAAGACAGGCAGAGTCGGAGGAACTGAAACACAAGCCAGAGAAAGCGAAGGTTAAGGTCAATGAATTGACTGCAGCCACTAAAACCGTGGCCGACATTGTGAGAAAGGAAGGAGAGGCGAGCCTACAGGGGCCTCGCCACGGTCAATGTAAGGACGAGATAGAAAAGCTTCAACAACAACTAAATTCGCACAGGCGATGGTTGAGGCCGTCAGTCAGTGCGGTGTGACTGGGGGAGATGAGAGTGGGGATGAAGGTACAGACTGGGGTGACCTCGCAGAAAGGGCAGAGCATTACTGGGACGAGGACCACACCCGAGATCATCCTGGTGATGGAGGTCCGAGGGAGCCCAGACCCAGAATGGCCCCACACGTTGGGTCAAACGGGCTGTGGGGAGAATTGTGGGTCAGGACGGAGTCCAGCCCCCAGAGGGTGCAGCATAGAACGCTGCAGGGAAGGAGAGGCAGAGCAGAGGGATCCCCGAGACAGGTCGGCAATTCCAGCAATTAGTCAAAACTAGTCCCCAAATAACAGTAAGGGAGGAGCCAGGAACTTCAATAGCAGCGAGAGATCAGAGTGTGGAACTGAAGGAGTGAGGAGCGAGTGAAGGTGCCAATGATGTCTGTGCCTGGAGCCCCGAGCTATTCAGATGTGTGTCTGGAGGGAGACGGGGAGGCAGGCAGGGATGTGCGGATACTGCAGCCGCGGTCTGGAAAGCAGGAGGGACAGGAGGTAGTGGAGGGCAGGCTGCTCTGCCAGCAATGATGGATTGGAAGCAGGAGAAAGAGGAGCCGCCCCAGGCTTTGGCCCCAGGCTTTGGCCCCAGGCGCGGCTGTGGAATCAGGTTCAGCCTGTGTTGACCATCGGAGCCCAGGGACCAGTTCCCAACACTGTGGCGGGGGCTGGGCTGTGAAGGTGGCTGGGGGCGATTATGGGAGGTTGTAGTGAGTTGTACAAGGCGATTGGTGATGGATGTGACCCCACCACTGACTGGCTCACCGAGGCCTGGGTTCTTGCTGGGATGGAGAGGAAATCTGAGCAAAGTAGGGACAGAAAGGGGAAAGTCCACATGGTGCAGGGGAACTTCAGAGGACAAAGAGGGAACCAGAATGTTGGGGGTGTGGAAGAAAAGGGCACATGTTCCACTCCTGCCCCAGCAGAACAACGGGAGGACAAGGAGGGGCAATGCATCAGGAAATGCCTGCCGAGTGCCCTGGGTATCGGGAGCCCGTTACACTGGGAATGTTGAGAAAGGAATTGCAGAAGATGCTGTTCAAGGACGGTGCAGGAGGAGATAGACCAGCCCCGACACCCCCACAGCAGGGGAGGATGGACCGGACCTGACACCCCCACAGCAGGAGGGGATGGACCAGCCCCGACACCCCCACAGCAGGAGGGAATGGACCAGCCCCATCACCCCCACAGCAGGAGGGGATGGACCAGCCCCGACAACCCCACAGCAGGAGGGGATAGACCAGCCCCGACACCCCCACAGCAGGAGGGGATAGACCAGCCCCGACACCCCCACAGCAGGAGGGGATAGACCTGCCCCGACACCCCCACTGCAGGAGGGCATGGACCAGCCCTGACGGGTTGGTTTCTGATCCTGTTCCTGATTTTCTCCAGAAAACCATTAAAAACACAAAGAGAAGGACTTGGAGTTGGAAATTCCCAGTGTGCGTCTGTGTGGATTGAAACGGTTAATGAAAAGGGTGCTTTGAAAACCAGCTGTTGATGTCCAGCTCGGAAAGAGAGAGAGAAACCTTGGGAGATGAGGCCGAGCGAGTCTCTCGCAGGTTGTTTTCAGGGTTTGTCTCAGTTACAGAGATTATTCTTCACATTAGATCATTTAGTGAGATTGTGGCCCTGATTCACTCAATGATTATCGATATTTTACGCTTGCAACCTGAACAATCACTGATGTCAGATATTAACCAAGAGCCTATATTCCCTCTTTCAGACATATTCCCGCGGTTGACCCATGACCTTATTGCTCGCTGGCGTGTTGGGCAGCGTCGTGCCCCTCGGTGAATCGAGAAGCCTCTCGGGCGACTGGCACTGTGTCGTCATGAGTTATACCAGCAATGAGACCCGGCCATGGTCAACAGGGGACGGTTCACACACGGACCAGCAGGGAAAGGGCTTTGATTGACGTGTACGTGTATCGGTAAAGGGATCGCCAATGGCACAGCATCAGCTATCAAGTGGTCTCGGACAGAGTGAACACCAGTAAAGACAAGGACGATGAGCCTTTTTCCATACCCTATATGGGAGACTCTAAGAACACTTTGCGTTCCCTAATGGGACACGGGCAATGAGCAGCTCTCTCAATTCCCCTCAGGTCTGGAGACGACATGCTGACTGCTGTGGGTGTGAAGCCAGGTTTTGGGACTATACTTGCACTCTTTCATCTTGGGCCTCCTGCTTCACAGTGTTGAAGAATGCAGAGTTGTCAGGGGCAACCGTCCATTCGGCCTGTACCGATGCCCGGTTGTGGACAAGGGTCCCAGCAATGGTTTATTGGTTTTCAAAATATATCAGACCTTATATAACGATGTGAGATTTCAAATCTTCCCGGCTCTGGTTGATTTTTCAAAAATTGCTTTGCCATCACGTTTGTGTAATAAGAATTATGAGAGGATCAACTAAAAGATGTCTGAAAAACTTTGACAGTTTATGGAGAGAAATTCAGGTGGAGGTATAGATGCAGTTCCAAGGGATAAGACCACACACCCCATTAGACAGCAAGGAAAACGGGATCAAGCTGAATGGTTGGGTATCGGTCCACTCCTCGGAGGTGCCGTCTTTCAGATTAAACGTTAAACCGAGGCCCCGTCTGCCCTCTCAGGTGGGTGTAAAAGATCCCAGGGCTCTATTCGAAGAAGGCAAGTTCTCCTGGTATCCTGGCCAACATTCATCCCTCACCCAAAACAGATCGTTCATCTTATTCGCTGTTTCTAGGAACTTGCTGCGTGTAAATTGGCGACTGTGTTGGCCGAAAAAACTGACTGCACCTCAAAGTAATTCATTGGTGGTGAAGAGCTTTAGGATGTCCAGAGGACGGGAAAAGTGCTCCGTAAATTGAAGCTCTTTCTTCTTTAGGCCCTGGGCCTGCAAGGAGAGGTTCCGGGAGCTGAGAATGTTTATACTGGAGTAAAGGAGACTTCATCCAAGAGTTAGAGAGAAACTGAGACTTCATACATTGGCCCAGATTTTGCGGCAGTAATGACGGTGAAACTGTCAGCGTTCACTGTCATTACTCCTCAGAATGTGACAGAATCTTCCGGAGTCAGTGCGTGTGCAGATAGACGGAGAAATCCAGAAGTTGCTGTTGGTGATTCTCGGCGTCTCCACAGGTGGCGCTGTAGAGCTCCCCGGAGCCGACAATCAATTCAAATCACAACGAAATGTAGTTCCTGATGAAAACTTCCCCTATTACACTGCAATATCGCTGTTAAAACAAACCCCAAAAGATCAGCCTTGTTGAGAGAGGTGTAACTGGGTTTTAATGGCATTTTGGCTGTTTAACAAAAGTTCTGGCCCTGAAAAACTCATTTTATATTTGTGGAATGTCAATTTTTCCATTAATATGATAAGAATTCCATGGTTTTTAATGTAATAATTTTCACCGATGAGGCAGGCCGGCCGCGTTGTCAATAGTCACTGCGAGAAAGAAATGAGGCCCTGGTATAACTGACAGACCCGACTGCAATCTGTGTAGCCCAGGATTAATGATTGGAGCTGAACCCCTGTAATGATGCTGTATAAGGGAAGATATTACCAGTTCAGACTCCCATTGCTGAGCTTCACCCATTGGGAACTCATATTGGGAATCTGGGACATGGAGGGCCAGGGCACCCTGTCAGGAACACAAATTTATAGAATCCATCCTTAAATCTGGATTATTTACCACTAACTTTATGAAAAATAATTTTAAAAGCAGTTTAACAATCAACCCATAAATGTACGAGTCGATCAATTGTGAGGTCACCCTCACCAGTGAGGTCATCACCTGGCAGGTCATGTGACAGCTCGAGCCACAAGACGTCACAATGAAATTCCTGACTTCACAAAAGCAGGAAATAATGACACAGCACCTTTTTCAAATAAAGTTGTTGGCTGCTTGTCATCCAGCAGTTAAACTTTGTGTTAGACCGCGAGGAGAACGAGGGAGCGAGTTTTCAAAAGAAACCTTTTCAAAACGATCAACCAAACTCTTTAATACATTAAACTAGTTCAAGACCATCAAATTAGGAATCTACGAGGAAAAGTCTGCACAGGACGGACATCTGTGAGTGTGAGAACTTCCAATTACAGGAGAGAAAGAGCCCGTGTTAGGATGGAGACAAATAATCATCGAAACAACAAATCGACGATATAACGACAGCAATACTCGTGTTTATCTGTGAGTAAAAGCAGACAGCTCTGTGTTGTAACACATGGGGCTGGATTTTCATTCAGCAGTCTGGAAGGAGGCGGGCCTACAACTTTCAGATGCGGCCAATCCACGCGATTTTCCCTTGATTGACCTTGTTGAGCCCGCCCAGCGGGCTCAACAGGCCAATTAAGGACCACCCGGCAACTGGTGACGTCACAGACTGAAATTTCATCTGTCAAGACGTGTTGGCAGATGAAATATCAGTGTTTCACAGCTGTTTGAAGCTGTCAAACACTGACAGTCTTACTTCTAACCTGAGTCCTTCTACGCAGACTCAGAAATCTCGCCGGCACTGAAAGCTGCAGGCTGTCACTTTTGACAGCTCGCAGCCATTCAGCTTTCGGTGCCGACTGAATGATGGACTCCCAAAGCCTGGAGGAAGAAAGGCTGTAAAGGTAAGTACAGGTAATTTAAACTTCTTTACACACTTTAGACACACCAAACACACTTACCTTTGCACTCATGCACCCATCACTCACTTGAACACCGACATCGCGACCCCTCCAAGTCCTTCAACTCGACGGCCCGCCTGCTCTAACCTGGCATGATTTGAAGCCGTCGGGAATCCCACACACCCTTCAAAATAGGGATTAGGCTAAAAACTGCCTGTTAACTACCTGTTAACAGGCAGTTAATTGGCACTAATCCCTTCCCACCTCGAGTCGGCGGGTCCCAGTGCGGGGCGGGTATCCGCCTCCTTTGAAACTTACGTGGAGGCGGGTTTTGGGCGGGATGGTGTCGGGACCCCCGAATTCGGGATTTTTGCCCTCCGCACGCCTAAAAGCCCGCCTCACGGCACACTGAAAATCAACCCCATAGTGGGGGGAAAATTCACAGGCGACCATTTTGGGTCACTAACATCACCTGAGCACTAACTTTAGCGCCCGGTGAAAAATAGCACGACGGTGGGTAAATTCAGTTTTAACATCCCAAAAGGGAGGTGGGGGCGCTAATTCAAGCACTCCACTTCCTTCTTAGAGAGCTAACCCTGAATATCGGGGCGGTGTGTTCTGCTATGCACTGGGCTACGTAGCGCTGTCGCATGGAAGGGCTCTTCCCCTCATTAAAGGGGTGGGCCCAAGCCCACAACTCTGCAGGGCCCTACCTGGACACCCGGGGAGCGGGGAGCCGTGCCAGCAGCCCAGCACACGAGAAGCGCCGGGCTGCCAGATCGCGGCACGGACCCCGCGTTCAAAGAGGCAATGGGCCACTACAAGTGAGACAGACGATCTTTATTTCCCCCGCCCGCCACTTCCACTTTAGTTACCGCCCGCGAGCCTCCTGCCGCTCCGTTCCCGCCCCCTGAATCGGTCGCTGTCATCGCCCGGCGCATAATCAGGGGGCGCGAAAACAGGGTGCTGCACATGGTGATGACATCATCATCACCAGCGCAGTGGAGCGGGGCGCTACCGGCTCAGGTGAAATGGGCAGTCTCAGTGATAGAACGGATATGAGGTAGGAAGCTCAATTCATGATCAAATATGTCTCCAAGGTGGTGAACAGACTTGGTCAGCCTTAGACAGTTGCCGGGGAGAGAGATCGAATCAGTGGAAAGGGAATGGAGTTCGTGGCGTGAATCAAAGACAATGGCTTCGGTCTTCCTGATATTAAATTGGAGGAAATTTCTACTCATCCGGTGCTGGATGTCGGATAAGCAGTCCGATAGTATAGAGACAGTGGAGGGTTTGAGAGAGGTGCAGGAGAGGTAGAGCTGGGTATCATCAGCATACATGTGAAAACTCACGTTGAGTTGCCGGATAATGTCACCGAGGGGCAGCATGTAGATGTGAACTAGGAGGGGCCAAGGATAGATCCTTGGGGGGCACCAGAGGTGACAGTGTGGGATCGGGAAGCGAAGCCATTGCAGGTGATTCTATGGTTACGGTTGGAAAGATAGGAATGAAACCAGGCGAGTGCAGTCCCATCCAGCTGGACGATAGTGAAGAGGCCTTGGAGCAGAATTCTGTGTCAAAGCTGCAGACAGGTCCAGAAGAATGAGAACAGAGAGATTACTTTTGTCGGAGTCAATTAGGATGCGATGTGTGACCTTGGTAAGAGCAGGTTCAGCACTGTGGCAGGGGCGGAAACCTGATTGGAGGGATTCAAACAAGGACTTCTGGGAAAGATGATCACGGATTTGGGAGGCGACAACATGTTCATGAACTTTGGAGATGAAAGGGAGGTTGGAGATGGGGCGATTGTTTGCAAGGACGGAGGCGTCAAGGGTTGGTTTTTTGAGGAGGGGGTGATGACAGCAGATTTGAAGGAAAGGGGGCCAATACCGGAGGAGAGAGAACCATTAACAATATCTGCCAATGTAAGGGGTTTTCTCTCCGAGGTCGCAGAGTTTTCTCTCGCCAGAGGCCTCTCTCTCACTTTTGCACAGTAAAACCTTGAGTGGTTCGACACACTCACCCCTTCGATTCTCGACACTGGACTTAGGTGCAGGAACAACAATGCAGAGAAGACACTTGTAGACAAAGTTTGATGAATCAAAATGGAATTTTATTGCATAAGGAAAAACAAATCAAATGCAAGCAAATAAGAGGATACATGGGAGGGAAAAAGAAATCATAACAATACAGTACTAGCTAAAATAGATACAGGCATATTACACTTTACAAAAATCATGATGAAATGGGGAAACACACGGAACATCGAAGGACAACAACTCATGTTAATTATACCCAAAATGACCACCCCCTTTAACCTATCTAGATCCGATTATGAAGGGCCAGAAACATGCTCACCAGTCCAATGGGAAATGTATAGAGTTTTGAAGTCTTGCGTTTTGATCCTTTCAGGCGTCCTGTCTCCACGTGGTTAGTGGAGCCCCAGCGAGCTGCACCACACCTCTCTCCTGAGGTGGGGGTCAGGGACGGCTGGACACCGGCTGGCCATGGATGTCGGCGGGGTCGAGGATCGTCTGCTCGACCCCGGTCAGAGGAGCCTCGGGCTGGCCCGCATAGTTTCCTTCTGTAGTTTTTATTTGTCTCTTCCCCCGATTCAGGGTTGGTCGGTGACCTCCTGACGGTCACTCCGGGACGGGATGCGGACTTAGAACTACCTTCTTGATGGCTGCCTGGTTTTCTTCTTCTTCCTCTCCGATGATGGAGCCACGCTGATCTCTTCCAAGCAGCCCCTCTCTGCAAAGCTCCCAAAGATGATAAGCTAAAAAAAAAACTGATTTCCTACCCGGGTGTCCCCCAATTATACTTCTCAGCAGAAGCCCTTATCTCGCGCCAAATCAGGTTAGTCTTTTGTTTTAATTTTGGTTGGCACCACAATGAGTCATGTGAGCTCTACTGAAGAAGACGTGGATGTTCATGTGAGTATGGTCACTGCTGCGCTGCCCGTGTCAGTCACAAAATCACAGCAAATAGCAGAAGAAACAGTAAAAGATACAGTATTACAAACAGTAATAGAGAACATTCATCATGGTTGGCCAAAAGGTTCCTGTCCAAAATATTTTCACATAAGGTCAGAATTGAGTGTCGCAAGTGGACTATTACTAAAACAGAACAGAATAGTCATTCCACAGGCTCTACGTCAAGACATGATCAAAATGATTCATGAGGGACACCTCGGAATTGAAAAATGCAAAAAGAGAGCAAGAGACACTGTTTATTGGCCTGGCATAAATAAGGACATTGAGAACATGATAGGCAAATGTGAGACATGTCAGAAACAGCAAAACAAACAAGCAAAGGAACCAATGATAGTAGCTGACTTACCAACAGCACCATGGCAAAAGGTTGGTATGGACCTTTTTCATTTAAATGGTAAAGACTATCTAATAGTGATTGACTACTATTCTAACTAACCTGAGATGGCACTGCTCTCAAGCACCACAGCAAGCAGTGTCATAATGCATGTGAAATCCATCTTCGCCAGACATGGAATTCCCAGGATTGCCGTTAGCGACAATGGTCCGTGCTTCAACTGTAAGGAGTGGCAACAGTTTGCAGCACATTATGACTTTCAACACATCACATCCAGTCCTTTGTATGCTCAGTCGAATGGTAAGGCAGAGAAAGGTGTTCAAGTTCTCAAGCAGCTACTGAAGAAAGCGACAGAAAGCAAGTCTGATCCTTATCTCGCCCTGCTGAGCGACCGAGCCTCACCTTTAGACTCTGGTTCTTCACCTGCTGAACTCCTAATAGGTCGCAAGTTGTGTACCACGCTACCCTGATGTGCAAAAGAAAAGCAGAGTAAGGAACTGAGACAGAGACTTCAACTGTTAAAGCTGAAACAGAAATCATACTATGACAAGTCATCCAAAACTCTGAAACCATTGACAAGGGATGATGTTGTCAGGATTGAGGATCCAGATGCATGGAACAGGAAAGCTACAGTTCTTGAGGAAGTAGGACCAAGGTCATACACTGTTAGAACTGACGAAGGACAGATTCTCAGGAGGAACAGCCATTCCCTCCTAAAAACACAAGAGACTATCGAAGAGCAAATCGAGGACAATGCCGCAACTGAATCTTGTCATTCACCACCAGAACAATTTAACACAAGTACACATACAGGCTCTCATGAAAACACATCAGACTTACCTGTGCTGAGAAGATCCACACGTGAAGTAAAAAAGCCTGATAGACTTAATCTTTGAGTACAAAGAAAACTACATTGAAAATGTATTGACTATTGAAGATGTTTATGTTGTTATTGATTGATATTGATTGATACTGATTTTGTTTAACCTCAAGGAAAGGGGGATGTAATGATCAGTAACCTGTCATTCTGGAATGGTACACTAGGTGGTGCTGTATATATATAAGAGTGGGCAACCCACGATGCACTAGGCTACCCACAAGGCAGCAGTCAAGATGGAGGCCTCTACAGATACTGTACCTAGTCCACATGTGCTCAATAAAGTGTCTAGCAAAAGCTAGCTGTTCTTAATAAAAACGACTAGTTATTAATGAACATAACACAATCTATATGTATAAGTGTACGTGTCTGGTTTCGTTTCCTCAGAAACGGCTTCCAGAACCTACTGTGGGTTGAATCCACAAAGCTGTCTGGGGACTGCAGGAACCATTTTAAAGTGTCCCACTAAGTTGGTCACGGGGTCTGGCGGCCATTTTGAATGCCCCTTTTTCCTGGGCTGCTTTTAAAACAGTCTTTAAAATCATGGCCTCTTCTGCCATTCGACCCTTAATAATACAATATCAATTTTGCAAATCCTACACTCCCCCCTGATGATACTATAACTTGCTTGAAGTATCATAATTCTGGGTGAGCAAAATTTTCTGACCTTCCACAATCAAACCATCCCCTGTGATTACCTATCTGTGACCCTACGACACATGCATTTCCCATTTCAGAAAACCTACAGTGTGCATAAAGCATCTATAGATGGCAATACATTGGGTTTAAAAGTTTGAAACACATTCTTCCAGGTGTGGAGGGGGGCCTAATATCCCTACACCACCTGGTTCATACACATTATCTTTTATTCATAATCATAATCATAATCATAATCAACTTTATTGTCATTGTTAGTGCACAAGTGCAGTACAACGAAATGTAGGCTTGCGGCTCCCGAGAGTGTACATTTAGATTAAGACATTTAAACATTCAACATACATTTGGCTTGTAATACATTAACATAAACATAACCATAATAAAGTGCATTGGCAGATGTGCAGGCTTTAGAGTTTATTTGTGGAGTTCAGTAGGATGACAGCCCTGGGAAAGAAGCTGTTCCTAAATCTGGTCGTACGGGTGCGAATGCATCTGTAGCGTCTCCCAGATGGCAGGAAGGTGAACAGACTGTGGCTGGGGTGGGTAGGGTCTTTGATGATGGTTCGTGACCTCCGTAAACAGCGTTTCTGGTATATGTGCTCTATGGTTGGTAGCCGGGTGCCGGTAATGCGTTGGGCAGTTTTGACTACCCGCTGCAGGGCTTTTCGGTCTTAGTAGCTACAGCTGCCATACCATACTGTGATACAGTTCGTCAGGATGCTCTCTATTGTGCAGCGGTAAAAGTTAGAGAGGATCAGCGGTGACAGGTTACATCCCTTCAGCCTCCTTAGGAAATATAGGCGCTGCTGGGCCTTCTTCACCAGAGAGGAGGTATTGAGGGACCGGGAGAGGTCTTCCGTGATGCGGACTCCGAGGAACTTAAAGCTGTCCACCCTTTCCACCACAGCCCCATTGATGTGAATGGGGGTGTGACTTCCGCCTTTGGACTTCCTGAAGTCCACAATGATTTCTTTGGTTTTCTTGATGTTAAGGGCCAGGTTGTTATCGGCGCACCACTTCACGAGATGCTGGACCTCCTCCCTGTAGGCTGACTCATCGTTGTTGGTGATCTGGCCTACTACCGTGGTATCATCCGCAAACTTGATGATGGTGTTGGAACCATGAACCGCCACACAGTCGTGGGTGAAGAGGGAGTAGAGGAGGGGGCTCAGCACACATCCTTGTGGGGCCCCCGTGTTCAGGGTCGGGGGGGGAGGTGTGGTTACCTAATTTGACAGACTGGGGTCTGTTTGTTAGGAAGTCCAGGGTCCAGTTGCAGAGGGAAGTGTTCAGGCCAAGAGTGTGGAGTTTGATGGCCAGCTTGTTGGGGATGATAGTGTTGAATGCTGAGCTGTAGTCTATGAACAGCATTCTGATGTAGGTCTCTTTACCATCTAAGTGATTCAGTGCAGAGTGTAGAGCAGTTGTGATTGCATCCTCCGTTGATCTGTTTGCACGATAGGCAAACTGGTGTTGGTCAAGAGAGTGGGGAACACTGGCTTTGATGTGAGCCAGTACCAGTCTCTCGAAACACTTCATTACGATGGGTGTGAGTGCGACAGGTCGATAGTCGTTCAGGCACGTCACAGCCGTTTGTTTTGGCACAGGAATAATGGTAGCGGTCTTGAAGCATGTAGGGACTACTGCCTGGGCCAATGACAGATTGAAGATGGCGGTGAAGACATCAGCCAGCTGATCAGCACATTCCTTGAGTACCTGTCCAGGGATGCTATCCAGTCCAGCAGCCTTTCGTGTGTTCACTCCGCGTAGAACACCCCTTACGTCGGAGGACGACAGAGTGAGCACCTGGTCTTCCGGGGGTGGCAAGGCTTTGGTAGCTGGCTCCCTGTTGTCTCTGTCGAAGTGAACGTAGAAGTTGTTAAGCTCCTCCGGAAGGGAGGCATCGCTAACCAACTCGCTTAATAAACTTCAATAATAAAGAATAAAGTACACACATAACTTACACATGACCAAACATCAAACAAAAAGGAGGGAGATAGCAGCAAAAATCTAAACGGGTGTCTCTTCTTCTACCCGCACATAATGCTTTCTCCATTCTCCCCTGTTCTCATACTTCTGTGAATGTCTGACCTTTATACAGTGTACAAACAGTAAATAAATCACAATAAAAACCTGACACACTACAAGGATGTGGGAGGCTATCCTAATCCAAGAAGGGACTTCATTAGTGAACAGGTCCCACCACGGTGGGGTTACTATATCCAATATGTTTGCCCCTATCTCTAAAGTCTTCTGCTCCAGTGTGTAAAATTGTTTCTGTGAAACGACAATGGCTTTTAATATCTTGGTGAGGTGTTCAGGGAGAGGGGGAATGATATATCCAAAATGTGCAATGAATCGTTGCAGATCGGTGAAATTCTCCTTAACAGTGATGTGAACAGTGGAAGGTTCAGGAATGGGGACAATTCACTCTTGGGCCACTTGAACTTCTGCCTTGGGCTTGAAACAGAAACTGCTGTCACTCACCGGACACCAGCCGTGCTGTCCATGTTGGTAGTGGGGCGCTGCAGTGGTGACACAGTATGTCCCACCTCCTATATATGCCACCTGTGCCATTACCTCCATGGTGCACTTTATAGGCTTTGAGCCAGCAGTTCTGAACCCACACTGTGGTTTCGAATAGGCATTCAAGTGCTGGGGACACAGGATGATGTGTGCTCCCTGGCTCCGGCACCCCGAGAGGTCGGTACCCATCATTGCATGCTCCCATCGAATGACGTAAGGTGGGACCGCTGTATAGCGAATGTGTGCACCCCCCTGAATGACTCCAATGTTCTCCACCCTGTACACCGGGGCGGGTTTAGCTGTCTTTCCCATCATCGGCATTCTTACCACTATACCCATAATGGTGTGATTAGACCATCCACAGTCCACTGGGACTGGGTAGGCTTCTGAAGCTAGTCTGAGCTGGCACGGACTTAATGCATTTTCAAAAGGGTGGAGGGCTGCGAGGTGCTTGTTGTTGATCCAGGAGGGGCTGAACCTAGTTTTAAATCCTCCAGATTACTGCGGCCCTCACCCAGTAACCATGCCCCGTACAGCATGCAAGCTTCGTTCTGCGCAGCCTGATTGGACGCATTCCGATCCTACCTGATGAGAGCATTTACCGTTTTAGCGTGTTTCTCCAGCTCAGCAATCATTTCTTTTAAGTGTAGTGTCATGGCCTGGTCCTCATGTAACTCAGAACCCACTACCTTATTCTCATCAGTCAGTATCTTTTGTAACTGTGTTTTCAAACCATTAATCTGGGTCTGCAGCTCCACGTCATCCAGAGTGTTGATGACGGAAGTTCCTGTGTTAAAAGTTGTAAAAATATCATTTACTGTACCCCTTCTTTGTCTCCCTGCCCTGTCCAAGACCTCATGTGGTGTGGTGTACAATTCGGCTCCGTCTACATCAGCAAAGCCGAATTCATAAAACTGTCTGAACATGTTTGTTCACAGGACCTGGTACAATTGCTCCATTTCCTTGGGGCACCACTCTGGCAATCGCACCTCGGTGAGGTTTAAAATCACCGAGGCCACCGCGTAGTGCACCCCTTGGTACAGCACCTGACCTGTGGGTACTAATACCAATCCATTCCCGGGTCCCTTGGTAGTGGTGGGGCACCCTTCCTTGCGTGCTTTGGCTACCGGAATCGTGGGCAGGGGCTTGCGGGGGCGGGTGATGAGCTCAGTGGCGTTTACTGGGACCTGAGAGTATGGGACTCCGCACGCCCGTGTGCTGACGTCCCACCTCATTCCTTTCCCAGCATCCTGCCACTGCCTTTGGAAAAAGATGGAGACGCCTGTGGGGCAGGCGCTTTCTGAACCCCACATACAGATATAAATCCCCTCATCTGGTTCCCGCCATTTGTCCCAACAGACACTCAACCCCCCTTGAGCCCCCGTAATAGTCTGATGGGTATTGTTACCCAGTCTCTCCCACTCGACCGTGGAGTTCTTTATGGTTCTGCTCAACTTGCGCAGCCACCACCATCGGTCCAAAGGAACATGTCCAAAACATACCAGGCAAATCTTCTTCTCGATGGTAACGCTGACTCTGGGTGCAATGACCCTCACTCGGAGGCACATCAAGGAAGTCTCTCGGTACGCAAACCCGGACTGGCTGGAGTATTCCGTAGAGTTCGACCCCAGCCATCCTGGCCACCTCCCTTCGTGGAAATAGGTGGCTGTCTCCTCAACGTCCCGGGTGCCCATCCCATCAGTCGCAATGGGGGCTGTGTTCCCTGCGCACCCGTAGATCGTGGAGTCCTTGGTGCGGCCCCGACAAGCCCAGCTCCACCCGATCACCATGAACGCGACAAGAATCCCTCTCATCTCTCTGGGTCCTGTAACAAAATTAAACGATATAGCCAGGCTCCCGAGAGATTCTGGCTTAGGTGAAGGCATGATCGGGTCTTTCGACCTCGATCCAAAACAACACACATACTGAGCAGATTCCAAAACTACTTAACACTAATCACTTTAAAATTTACACACCTTAAACTTAATTAAACTTAAACTTAAGCACCGCCCGTCCCCGGGCAGCTTACCTAATCCCTGATTGGACTGCAGCTCACCGCTCCTTGTGGCGGGGCTGCACTGACCTGTGGCTTGGGTTCCCCACAGCCTTTTGCTGTCAATCGGGGACTGCGTTTTTCCAGGGATTTCCCAAGTTGGCGTTTACTGAAAACGGGGGAATCGGGCCAAGGTTTTACCGGCTGAGGCATTCGAGCCGACCTGCGAAGAGGTACTTTGGGTGTGGCTCCCTCAGCGAGCGGACCTTCGGTTGGGACTTTAGCCCTCACAGCCCATGGCACCTCCACGGCTGCCGGCTTCGGCTCCCTTCCCTCAGGCTCCGCCCCTTTGGGATTTGGGTCTGTGGCAGATGGCTCCTCCTCACCTGTCCCTACAGGTGGAGGATCTCCGCCCCCAATTTCTACCTCCCCTAAGCTTGAGTCGAGGGCAGGACCTCCGTCCTCTGACTCCACCTCCTCCAGAATCGTGTCGAGGGCGGGGCCTAGCTGTTCGGGCTCCTCCTCATCTGAGTCCCAGGCCAGTGGGGAAACCTCCCAGTTGGGTGGGACAGTTTCTCCCTCCAGGCAGGCTGCGGTTCCAGCCTGTGTGGTCTGTGACTTGTTGCACGCCTCAGGCTGAGGAATTTTACCCTCAGACCTGGCCTCAGTTGTTGGCTCTTTTGCACCCGGCTTAAACAGTTTGCACCGCTTGAAGTGAAACCACTTATTGCGTCGGGGTACCTTCACTACGCGACTGGCGGGGACTGGTTGATCTTGCACCGACTCCTGTCTATCCTGGTCCGTGTCTCTCTCGCCAGCGCAGAGGGTCAGACCCAAGAATTTTACTTCCCGCCGGCCGGCCCGTGCTTTCGTTGGGTTGGCCTTGGCGTCCTCTATCCCTTTCACGCTCGCACCCGCGCCCCAGAGACAGTGATTTCTCAGGTCCATGAGGATCCCGTGGGCTAACAAGAAATCAGACCCAAGGACTCCCGTTCCACCCCCCACCTCCCACTTCATTAGTGTACACTTCCACGTGGTGCGGAGTGGTCCTAAATGAATGGAGAGGGGAATGGAATGTGCGCCAGCCTGTTCTTCGCCTGTGAAGCCCGACAGAAGGTATGGGACCTGTAGTGTATGTAACCTGTACCACCTTAAGAGGATACCTTAAGGTGATGGACTACTTTTTGATGACTCCTGTACATTGTATTACCGGTGGTGACCACACCGGTATATAAACCCTGTGGCGCAAAGTGCATCTCAGTTCAGCCCTGACCATCAATCACTAAAGACCTGTTTACTTACTTCTGTAGTCTGTGTCCTGTTATTCAGGATAACTGCAATTGAAACCACAGACTCAACAGTGGCGACGAGTCTGATCTTACCTTGCGGCAGTTTTGCATCAAAGGAAGCTTCTTCCTCAGAAACGGGCGTCGAAAAAGGGCATCCGCCCTCAACATCCTGCATCGCATGGGAGGCCATCGGAAACCCGGGTTGGTTTGCTGGCCACGAAGTCAAGCATCAGTGAGCATCCCTTCTACGACAGCGGCGGGTAAGCCCGATCGAGCGGCACGGGGGGGAAGTCGGCCGAGTTGTCAGTGGGAGAAGGGGAGGGAAAACGACGAAAAGGGCGGAGAACACGACCGCAGCCGGTGTCAGGGGCCGGACTGCAATCGGGCAGAGACGCGCAGCAGCCAGAAAAGCGTTTATGGCCACAAGGACCGCGGGAGCGGCGGGGGAACAAGAGCAGCAACGCAGGGGAAAATAAAGGACCGCTGGGAGGCGTGGACAGCAACAGCGCGGGAATCACCATTTTGAGTCGGCGGGCGAAGAAGACAAGCGCGGGAAAAGCCGCCAAGCGCGGGAAAAGCCGCCATCTTGAAAAAAAAAATAATAATAATAATAAAAATATCCAAAGGGATGCCAAAAACGGGTAACATCACTGCTTTTGATAACGATGTGGAAGATTGGGTCACTTATGTGGAATGCATCGAAGTTTACTGTACAACGAATGAGGTACCGGATGATAAGAAAGCACTAACCCTATTAAACTCAATGGGTGCGAAGACGTACGGGTTATTAAGGAACCTTGTAACACCAGACAAACCAATAGGGAAGAGTTTCGCGGATATTGTTACTATCCTGCAGGAGCATTTAAACCCCACGCCACTGCTGATAGCGGAACGATTTAAATTCTACAAAAGAATTCAACTTAAAGAAGAAAGCAACGCTAAATTCCTAACAGAACTGCGCAAGTTATCAAAGTACTGCCAGTTCGGAACAGGACTAGCAGACGCACTGAGAGATAAGTTTGTGTGTGGGCTCCTAAGGGAAGGAACCCAGAAGCGACTGCTAGAGGAAAAGGACCTTACGCTGGACAAAGCTTTCAGCATTGCAGCATCCCACGAGGCAGCAGCACGGGGCGCTGCAGAGATACAGCAAAGGCCATTGGAATTCAGCACCAATGAAATGGAATTGGGCACAGTAAAGTGCTATCGTTGTGGAAGGACAACGCATGACCAGAACCAGTGCTGGTTCAAAGATAAAGAATGCAGGCAATGTGGCAAACTTGGTCACATAGCGAGAGTATGCCGGTCCGGAAAGAAGACCAGCAGCAAAAAGTCACCGCAGGAGAAGTAAAAAAAGTACACAAGGTGACAGAGAACAGTTCGGATGAACAGAGGACGGATTCAGACTCCAGCAGTAAGCAACTGGGTTGTCTTAAAATACATAATGTGGGTAACACAGCAGACCACCAAACTATCTGGGTCATGCTTCGGATAGCAGGAGTCCAAGTGAAGATGGAACTGGGTCGGCATTAACGGTCATGAATAAGCAAGATTACAAAAGGTTATTCTCGCACATTCCCCTGAGGGATACGGAGATTGTATTGAAAACATACACGGGGCAAATAGTATACCCCAAAGGAAAGATAAAAGTAAACGTGGTCTACAATGGTAAAGAAAGTCAGAAAATGGACTTGTATGTGTTACCTGATGGAAGTCCGCCACTACTGGGACAGGAATGGATCCGGAGAATAAATGTGGACTGGCATTCCATACAAGCAGTGACTGTAGATGCCTGTACGGAGGACGACGTCAAACCTAAACGACTGTCCAAAATCTTAGACGATGCTAAGGAGGTGTTCCAACAGGGACTTGGAACACTGAAAGGAATTACAGCAACCATCAAGGTTGAAGAACATGCAAACCCAAATTTTTTCAAAGCCAGACCGGTGCCTTATGCGATACGACCTGCTGTGGAAGCAGAGCTGGAAGGGCTAGAACGTTCAGGGGTACTGTCCAAGGTGGACTGGAGCGAATGGGCTACACCCATTGTTCCTGTCATGAAGCGTTCGTTGAGCAACAAGCCGGGGGAACCTGGGAAGGTTCGCATCTGTGGCGATTTCAAGATCACTGTTAATCCGGTTCTTCACACGGTGCAATATCCGCTTCCGCGGATTGAAGATATCTTCGCTTCGCTGTCTGGTGGGAAACACTTCACTAAGATAGACCTGGCGCAGGCGTACCTACAGATGGAAGTTGATGAAGCATCACGTCAGTATCTCACGATCAACACGCATAAGGGCTTATATCGGTATAATAGACTGGTTTTTGGAGTGGCATCGGCTCCAGCGATTTGGCAAAGGGCCATGGAGCAGGTATTGCAGGGAATTCCAGGCACACAATGCTACCTGGATGACATCCTGATTACAGGAGATAACGATAAGGATCACCTCACGAATTTGGAGCAGGTGCTCATCAGATTGAAAGAATATGGGCTCAGAGTTAATCGCCAGAAATGCGAGTTCTTTCAAAAGCGAATCTCGTACTGCGGCCACGTCATTGACCGGGAGGGGCTCCATAAGTCACCTGACAAGATCGAAGCTGTTGTAAAAGCTCCTGCACCGGAAAATGTATCCCAGTTGAGGTCGTTCCTCGGGTTGGTTAACTATTACCACAAGTTTCTTCCAAATTTATCCACGGTGTTACACCCGCTAAACACTCTTTTGCAAATGGGAATACCATGGAAGTGGAGCGATGATTGTAAGCGGGCTTTTCAAAAGAGCAAGGCACTGATCACCTCTAAGGAAGTGTTGGCTCACTTTAACCCAACGCTGCCTATTCGCTTAGCTTGTGATGCTTCTCCAGATGGCTCGGAAAGGCCAGTCGCTTTCGCATCCAGATCATTGACCTCCGCTGAGCGCAACTATGTTCAGATAGATAGGGAGGCTCGCAGCCTCGTGTGGGGAGTTAAGGAATTTAACCATTACCTGCAAGGCCAGAAGTTTATGCTGCTGACAGATCACCAGCCGTTGGTTTCCATTTTCAACCCTAAGAAGGGTGTTCCGGTAATGACGGCGCAGAGGCTTCAGAGATGGTCCCTTTTCCTAGGGGCACATCAATATGATATTGAATTCAAAGGTACAAAGCAACATGGTAATGCTGATGGGCTGTCGTGCCTGCCACTACCTACAGCGGAAGAGGCACCGGCAGTCGACCCTGTCGAGATATTTCACTCGACCATCATCGAATGCTTACCAGTCACCAATGCGGGTATTGAGAGAGAGACCCGAAATGACCCGACACTGTCTCGGGTCTACGACTTGACAGTGAAGGGATGGCCAGCACATGGTGAACCACTGTTACCAGCATTCTCAGTCAGACGAGAACAGCTGTCCGTATGTCAAGGAACATTGATGTATGGAACAAGGGTGATTATTCCTCCGAAATTAAGAGAGAGAGTTCTGAAAGAATTGCACGAAGGTCATCTGTGGGGAGTCAAGATGAAAAGCCTTGCTAGGGCTTATGTGTGGTGGCCAGGTATCGACAAACAAATAGAGGATCTGACTAAAAGCTGCTCAGGGTGCCAAAAAGTTCAAAATGCACCTCCAATTGCACCGCTGCATCCGTGGGAATGGCCTTCAGCCCCATGGCAACGTGTGCATATCGACTTTGCAGGTCCATTCATGGATTCCATGTTTTTGATAGCAGTAGACGCACATTCTAAATGGCCAGAAGTGATTAAGATGTCAACCACTACCTCTGAGAAGACAATCACAGTTCTAAGAACCATATTTGCAAGGAATGGGTTGCCAGAGCAAATATGTTCAGACAACGGACCACAGTTCGTGTCAGAGGAATTCCAGAAATTCATGAAAAAGAATGGGGTGAAACACTATACATCTGCCCCATATCATCCGGCTACAAATGGGTTGGCCAAGAGATTTGTACAAACGTTCAAAAAGGCAATAAAGGCCATGAGTGAAGACCATATTCCACTACAACACAAGGTGGACAATTTCCTGGCGGCATATCAAAACGCCACGCATGCAGTGACAAATCAAAGCCCTGCCATAATATTCTATAACAGAAGGTTGCGGTCCCGGTTGGATTTGTTAAAACCCAATGTGCGAAGGGAAGTCGAAAACAGGCAATTCCAGCATGTAAATAACAAGGCCACTCGTAGTTTCGAAATAGGACAACCAGTGTTGGCCAGGGACTATAGGGATGATAAATGGCAACCTGGAACAATTCATGCACGACAAGGACCCTTGATGTACACGGTAGACGTTGGAGAGAACGTAATACGACGTCATGCTGACCAACTTGTGGAATCGAGAACAAGGGTCGACCCCATGTCTACGGCAGAGACACCAGTTGAAGAAGTTATTGACCCTGTAGCATCTACCTCAGACTTGAACGTACATGATGATGTTCAATCCATAGGAGATCAAGTGGATGAGTCACCCCAGCAACGAGAACCAGAGACCCCTGAAAGGCGTTATCCGGCCCGGATCAGGAGGCCTCCTCAGAGACTGAATCTTTGAACAGTTTTGTGTGTAAATTGTATATATGTTATCCATGTAATGTTTAATTTGGGGTGTACACTGTTAAGCTAAAAGGGGAGGAATTGTAGTGTATGTAACATGTACCACCTTAAGAGTATACCTTAAGGTGATGGACTACTTTTTGATGGCTCCTGTACATTGTAGTACCGGTGGTGACCACACCGGTATATAAACCCTGCGGAGCAAAGTGTATCTCAGTTCAGCCCTGACCCTCAATCACTAAAGACCTGTTTACTTACTTCTGTAGTCTGTGTCCTGTTATTCAGTATAACTGCGATTGAATCCACAGACTCAACAGGACCCCGGTGGACAGAGGCAAGGCGGTGGGGTTACCTGCGTGGATCACGGTGCACGATGCCCCCGTATCCAACAAATAGGTCCCTGTTACCTCCTCCACCTCCATCTCCACGAGGGGTCGCCTCCATACATTATATTGCAGCGCACACAGGTAGACGGGCTGCGCCAGCTCTAGTCATTTGGGCACAGGAGTCGGGGTTTCGGGAACGACAAGACCAGTGGTGGCGGCTATCTTCCCCTGCGCGCTCATAAGAGACCGCATTGTCTCTAAAATTGATTCTATCGCAGCGGGATCCATAGCCGCACCGGCTCCCTTTGCTGGGACAGGAGCTACGGCTTGGGTTTGGGCTAGTGCTGGTGCGGCGGTCTGGGCTTGGGTTTGGGCTGTGGGAGATTTCCCTTTATTATCCTTCCACGGATTTTTACAGTCCTTGCGCCAATGTCCATCCTTCCCACACCCGTAGCAATTGAGCTTGGCTTGGGCAGGGCGATTCCCCTCCTGACGCCACTCCTTCTTGCTTGGGGCTGCGGGTTTTGCCTCATGCACTTTTCCCTTAGAGGGAGGCGTCTCCTGACCTCTACAATTCTTGTATGCCACGGTGAGCTGGCGGAGCACCGCTTCCTCCGTGACACCGGGACCTTGGGGGTCAAACCAGGACCTGGCTAAGGCCTGTATCTGTAGCAAGCTGTTAGCAACCAAGCAACGGAGCCAATGAACTCGCTGTTCGGCGCTCATTCCAACCCATTCAGGCATGCCCGGACAACTGCATCGATACACTGGCCACAGCCTTTCTGCGTAAACCTGTGGGGGTTCTCCAGCTAGCTGCACAGTCCCTTCCACCTGTTGGAATGGATTACCATCGTCTACTCCCATAACTTCCAAGACCTCATCCCTGAGATCCGTATACCCTTTCCGCCCCCTCTTACTCTCGTCTGAGAGGCACTGAAGGATTGTGCTATCCAGGGAGAAGAGCAGCATCTTTGCCTGTTCAAGATCATCACAATCATTGATGGCGGCTGTCTCCTCTATCTCCCTGAAATGAACTGACGGATCTCCCTTCTGGGTGAGTTTTGGGAGGTGGCTCACCATGGATCTTAGTTGTTGGGCACCGTAGGGCATCACGAGCTGGTTCAGGTGGGGTCCATCATTGCCGTTTGCGGCGTTGGGACCGAACCTCTGGTGCCGAGTCGGACACATTGGTGCTGGCTCCGGCTTTACTGCCAGGGGTTGTTCCTCCTCCGGTACCATCTCGGCTACCCTTCCTTCCACCACCCCCTTTTCTGGCCAAGCTTCACTATAGCTTGGCGGGGCTGAGGGTTCAGTGACTGGTGCCACAACTACTTCGCAAGAAACCGGATGTTTGGACTCCTGCAAAAAGTCAATCTGACTTGCTTTTGGGCTTACGAGGCATACCATGCCTTTTGCCTTAACCAGGGCCATTCTCAGGTCCTTTATGGTCTTTTGGCAGGGGCCATGGTCTGCGCTCTCAAGCCCATGTTCAAGGGACAGTTTGTAAGCTGCCTTGACTTCCACTACTCTCTCCTCCTGCGCTCTTAGCTGTTGTGCGAGGCGGGCGTTTTTCTCCCGTATTCTCGCTTCATGGATCTTTGCCTCAGTAACCTGGCATTCCAGATACTCTATTCTAGCCTGATGTTGGCTGGCTACAACTTGGCGTTCTTGATTCAGTGCGTGAAGCGCTGTGATGAGTTTTTCCCCACCCATGGCCTTTTCCTCTATCTCTGCTGCCTGGGCAGTGATTTTGGCTGCCTGTGCTGCAACGACCCGGTCCAAAATCTGGACCTGTTTCTTGTAGCACATTAGCCACACTGCCTTTTCCACTGACTTCTTATGCTCTTTGCTCTCTGTCCACCTGATGGCTGCATCCACCGGATGCCCATCCAGTAAG
The DNA here is from genome assembly GCF_052327205.1 of Somniosus microcephalus. Taxonomy (NCBI): domain Eukaryota; kingdom Metazoa; phylum Chordata; class Chondrichthyes; order Squaliformes; family Somniosidae; genus Somniosus; species Somniosus microcephalus. The sequence continues at coordinate 243,314,309 of NC_140994.1, forward strand.
AGATCGGAAATCCACTGCTTAGTGAGATTTACCTTACCAAAGACATAATCTGCTATCCTCTCATCCATTGCATTTTGACTATTCAAACTTGGGTCTAATACATTGCAATCCTGCTGCCAGAGTCCTGCTGCGGTCGCCATTTTCTGTAAGGGGTTATCTCTCCGAGGTCACAGAGGTTTCTCTTGCCAGAGGCCTCTCTCTCTCTTTTGCACAGTAAAACCTTGAGTGGTTCGACCCACTCGCCCCTTAGATTCTCGACACTGGACTTAGGTGCAGGAAATACAATGCAGAGAAGACTCTTGTAGACCAAGTTTGATGAGTCAAAATGGAATTTTATTGCATAAGGAAAAACAAATCAAATGCAAGCAAATAAGAGGATACATGGGAGGGATAAACAAATCATAACAATACAGTACTAGCTTTCAGGCGTCCTGTCTCCACGTGGTTAGTGAAGCCCCAGCGAGCTGTGCCACACCTCTCTCCTGAGGTGGGGGTTGGGGACAGCTGGACACCGGCTGGCCTGGATGTCGGCGGGGTCGGGGATCGTCTGCTCGACCCCGGTCAGAGGAGCCTCGGGCTGGCCCCCATAGTTTCCTTCTGTAGTTTTTATTTGTCTCTTCCCCCGATTCGGGGTTGGTCGGTGACCTCCCGACGGTCACTCCGGGACAGGATGCGGACTTAGAACTACCTTCTTGATGGCTGCCTGGTTTTCTTCTTCTTCCTCTCCGATGATGGAGCCACACTGATCTCTTCCAAGCAGCCCCTCTCTGCAAAGCTCCCAAAACTGAAAAGCTAAAAAAAAACTGATTTCCTACCCGGGTGTCCCCCAATTATACTTCTCAGCAGAAGCCCTTATCTTGCGCCAAATCAGTTTAGTCTTTTGTTTTAATTTTGGCGGGCTGGGAGCACAACGGGGTAGTTATTATATTTAAAGTACATTCAGGATGGCCCGTAAAGGGCCATCTCTGGTCTGGAATGACCTTCATTGTTTTTAATGTCCTGGTGATGTCCTTAACGGGTCCTTGATGCTCTTCTCATGAATGTGTAACTGTTTTCCTTTGTCTGGGTAAACATTTAGATGGCCTTTATCTACAAGCTGATCTGGTTGGATCTGCATCCGATCTATATGTATAAGTGTACGTGTCTGGTTTCGTTTACTCAGAAATGGCTTCCAGAACCTACTGTGGGTTGAATCCACAAAGCTGTCTGAGGACTGCAGGAACCATTTTAAAGTGTCCCACTAAGTTGGTCACGGGGTCTGGCGGTCATTTTGAATGCCCCTTTTTCCTGGGCTTCTTTTAAAACAGTCTTTAAAATCATGGCCTCTTCTGCCATTCGACCCTTATTAATACAATATCAATTTTGCGAATCCTACACCAACATGGGAGCCAGGAAGGAAAGTTGGTTAGTCAGCAATTTAGTAGGAATAGGGTCGAGAGAGCAGGAGGTCGGTCTCATTCCTGGATCCAGCAGGCCTCGTCTCACTTTAGTTGGGTTACCCGAAGCCTGAGAAACTCGACCAGCCAGAGTTAAATTTGAAATGGTGGTTAAAACCCACCTCTTTGACCAAGTGTTTGGTCACCTGTCCTAATGTTTCAGTGGTGATGGGTGAACAGGATTTAGGGCTGGAAATGACCACAGTTCAGCCTGTGTGACAGCATCCGTTTTATTCCCTGTGTATAGTGAAAGAAATAACTTGCCTTTATATAGCGCCTTTCCTGACCTCCGGACGTCCCAAAGTGCTTTCCAGCCAATGAATGAGTATGTTCCCCACTGGATAGTCAAGCATTAACTAGGCCGACACTGCCAGAAACTGCAGTGCAGCACTGTAGGACTTTAGCATTGATGACCACAGGAGGGAGCTCCAAGATAAAGCACGAAGGGACGAGCGAACTGAAAGGAAGGCAATAAATCCCCGAGAAGGAAAGGCAGAAAGCCGCCGAGCAAAGGGCATTCGGCAGCAGTGGAACGGAATCCAGAGCAGGATGGGGACCAGCAGAAACCAGCAGATCGCAGCTAACTCAGCAGAGAGTGAACAATTCCCAGCAGAGGAGCAGAAATCTGAAACCGCAGCAGCAGGCCAGACACTACTACAACAACTTGCATTTATACAGCGTCTTTAACTCAGTAACACATCCCGAGGAGCTTCACAGGAACTGGAATCAAACAGAAACTGAGACAGGGCTAAAGAAGGAGACATTTGGACAGGTGACCAAACGCTTGGTCAAAGAGGTGGGTTTTAAGCAGCGTGTTAAAGGAGCAGAGAGAGGAGGAGAGGCCGAGGTTTCGGGAGGGAATTCCATCGTTTAGGGCCTAGACGGCTGAAGGCACGGCCGCCAATGGTGGAGCGAAGGAAACGGGGGATGGACAAGAGGCCAGAGTTGGAGGAACGTAGAGTTCTCGGAATGTTATCGGGCTGGAGGAGGTTAGAGAGAGAGCGAGGGGCGAAGCCATGGAGGGATTTGAACAGGAGGATGAAAATATTGAAATCAAGGCATTTCCGGACCGGGAGCGAGTGTAGGTCAGTGAGAACAGGGGTGAGGGGTGAATGGGTCTTGGTACGAGTTAGAAATATGGGCAGCAGAGTTTGGGATGAGCTCAAGTGTATGGAGGGTGGAAGATAGGAGAGCGGGTCAGGAGAGCACTGGATTTGTTGTTGTTAGTTCACAGGGAGGTCATCACTATATCGAATCCAGACGGCCCAGCAGAGAATAGTCTCCGTAGTGTCCATCCTGGAGAGGCTTTAGGTGGAGCTCACCCACCTCCCCCCGCACCCCCTTCAACCTCTCAGGAAGTTGGGTTTACATTTCCTGTATCGGGGATGAATGTGCAGTTTCACAGAAACATAACCAACAAACTGCTTTCCTTCCGTGCTTACATCCCAGTTTAACACAGAACCAGCACCTTCTCAATGACAGGACGGCACCCGGAGATATTTGCTCAGTTGGCAGTCACTGCTGGACCATTCTGAGAAAGTTATCTGTTTCTTTGGATTTTGGAAATGTGGGTAATATAAAACAGGCTCATTTTATTCCTCTATTGAACGGAGTCCCTTTGGGATTGATCTGGCTGTAAGATCTGGTGATGGGAGACAGGGACCAAGCTTAATCTTCAGTAATACAATCCAGGCAGCTCCACAATAAACCAGAGCACAGTTAATGATGGACCAGTCAGTGTGGTTCATTTGTGGGATTGGAGAGAAGGTCTTGGCACAAGAGGATGGGACCCTCCCCAGTCGGCTCCAGATAACCCGACAAACCAGCGCCATAATGAGTCAGGTGGTCCTCACTCGATAAGCGGCAGGAAACTGTGTGTTGCTCTGTAAGCTGGCACTGGGCAAGCAGCGAGGGTATCAAACATCTGGTACTCTGGACAAGCAGAGAGGCTATCAAACATCTGGGACTCTGGGCAAGCAGCGAGGATATCAAACATCTGGCACTCTGGGCAACCAGGGAGGGTATCAAACATCTGACACTGGGCAACCAGGGAGGGTGTCAAACATCTGGCACTCTGGGCAACCAGGGAGGGTATCAAACATCTGGCACTCTGGGCAACCAGGGAGGGTATCAAACATCTGGCACTCCTGGCAACCAGAGAGGGTATAAAACATCTGGCACTCTGGGCAAGCAACTAGGGTATCAAACATGTGGATCGGAAAGAGACAACTAGTAAAGGGAGAGGAAGGTTCCAACAGTAACAATTTGGTTCAAACTAATTAATTTATTGGAACTTAGCCTAATTGTTGTAACACTAGGGAGAGAAATTCGTGTGTTTAGCGCCACGAGCTGGCACTAAAATGCCGGTCGCTGATGGGGGTTCAAGCGGCGCATGCCATTTTGGTGTTGCTGGTTGTGCTACCGCTAAACTTGATCGCCGGTGACATCACAATCACCCAGATCATGATGTCAGTGAGTGTGCAACGCTCACTTGACACCCGATGTACCAGTTTTGTTTTGGCCATTGCATTTATTGGCTGGAGAAAGTAACGACAGGTAGAGGTGGCGAGCAACAGCAGGGAGCCGGCTCCAGACATAAGATTTAAAGGGATCCTCACCAATCACTCGCACCCAATAGGGTTTTGCAGTTTGAGTGGCTGTGTGCTACTTCCTGCAACTGCAAGAGTTTTCTTTAGATATTTCAAGGTTAGTTGGTATCAGGGAGTGTTCTGGCAAGTACAAAACTCCCTCATTATTGTTGACACGCTTCAAACTGCAACACTTGCTAAAAGTCATGGGGGTTGTACTGACAGTCAACATCACCCTCCAGGATCTACGGCAGAGAGAGCGGAGGCAGCAAGGAAGACAGGAACATGTGGCCAGAGGGAGGAGGAGGGCCATCAGGGCTCTCAACAGGAAGCCTTACCCACCGAGGGTATTCCGACAGCCCTTCTCCTACCTTCAATTAAGTGAGGAACCGTGTATTAGGAGGCTCCGCTTCACCAAGGAGGTGGTCACAGAACTCTGACACGTTATGCAGCTGGACGTCCAGCCTCAGACCAGGGCAGCTATAGCTCTCCCAGTGATAGTCAAGGTCACCGTGGCCCTCAATTACTTCACTAGCGGATCCTTCCAGTCTGCAGCAGGACACATAACTAACATCTCACAGCTCGCTGTCCATCGCTAAATCCAGGAAGTCACAGAAGCTCACTACACCAGGAGAAAGGACTACATTGGCATCCCAATCAACAGGGAGAAGCAGGATGAGCGTGCATGAGGCTTTGCCAAGATAGCAGGATTCCCCAGGGTGCAGGGTGCCATCAACTGCACCCACGTGGCCTTGCAGGCACCGCATAACAATCCTGAGATCTTCCATGACCGTAAAGGCTACCACTCACTTAATGTGCAGCTGATGTACGACCACAGCGATTCCTCAATGTCAATGCCTGCTAACCTGGCAGCAGCCACGATGCCTTCATCCTGTGCCAGACTGGTGAGCCAGCACTCTTCCAGCCACCACGTCAAGCTCAAGGGTGGCTGCTCGGAGAGAAGGGCTAACCACTCTCCACCTGGCTCCTGACTCCCCGCCACAAATCCAACACTCGTGCCCAGCACTCATATAATGAGAGCCATGCTGCCACCAGGAACATCATCGAGCAGACCATTGGCCTACTGAAGCAACGGTTCCACTGCCTTGACCGCTCGGAACGAGCCCTCCAATACTCGCTGGAGCAGGTGTCCCATTTCGTGGTGGTCTGCTGCATGCTCCACAACTTGGACATCATGAGGGCACAGCCCTTGCCAGCAGGGATTGCAGGATCACCTCAGGAGGAGGACGAGGACCAGGGAGTGTAATGACCAGCAACATGTCATTCTAGAATGGTACACTAGGTGGAGCTGTATGTTTAAGTAAGGGACTACCCACGATGCACTAGGCTACCCACAAGGCAGTAGTCAAGATGGATGCTGTGGTGTATGTGCCTTTAAGAGCAATTATGGTGTATGTGCCTTTAAGAGCCCCAGTTGTGCGTAATGCCGGTAATTGCCACTTGGGCTATATAAGCCTGTGTATTGTGTATATCCTTTAGAAACCCCCCCCCAGACTTGCTTAGTAAATACCTATGAACCAACTCCTGTCTTCAGTGTCTTTATCTACACACGGACACTACAGTGGCGACGAAGTGGAAACGGACTTACCTGCAATTCGGCAGCACCTCAAGGACATCGATTCCTCCAGTGTCCAGAAGACTCAAGGAAGTAAGAGAAACTGTGGTTTCACCAGCTGGCCAAGCTGGTGACAGGTACTGCGCTAATCCTTCCTGGGCGTCAGGCTGGAGCTCCAGCGGCGGGCTCTACAGCTGAGACAGGCAGCGAAATCGGAGGCAAGCAATAACGGACTGGGAGGGTGCACTTGAGAGACGGCTGGCGCGGCAAGCAGGTCAGCGTTTAGACCTCCGTCGGGAACGAGTCTCCAACAGTGAATAAACGGAAACCACAGTAAAACAGCATTGTTATCGGTAGCAGCGGCGGGAAAGCGCGGGAAGCGCCATATCTTTGCTACAGAGAGAAAAAAAAAAGCGCGGGAAGCGCCATATCTTTTCTGAAATGCCTAAATCTGGTAATATTGAGGCTTTTGATGGCGAAATAGAAGATTGGACCACATACGTGGAAAGAGTAGAGGTTTATTGCACTGCAAATGGAATAACAGATGAAAAAAAAGCTTCAGTACTTCTGAACTTAATGGGCGCGAAGACATACGGGCTGTTATGAAATTTAATCACTCCAGCCAAACCAAAGGACAAGACTTTTAAAGAAATTGTTGATACCCTGCAGGAGCATTTAAACCTAACACCGCTGCTGATAGCGGAACGATTCAAGTTCTTCAAGAGAAATCAACACAAGAATGAAAGTAATGCTGATTACCTAACCGAACTAAGAAAGCTATCAAAGTACTGCCAATTCGGAGCAGGGCTATCGGATTATCTTCGAGACAAATTTGTTTGCGGTCTCTTAAGTGAAGGAACACAAAAAAGACTGCTTTCTGAAAAAGATTTAACATTGGACAAAGCTTTCAGTATGGCTGTATCATACGAAGCAGCAGCAAAAGGAGCTGCAGAGATACAACAAGAGACACAGGACTTCGGCACCCATAAAATGACACAGGAGTTCGGAAGATGTTATCGCTGTGGCAGATCCACCCATAACCAGAGGGACTGCTGGTTCAAGGGCAAAGCATGCAGGCAATGTGGTAAGATTGGACACATTGCACGGGTATGCCAATCTGGACAAAATAAATCCACTGACAGAAAACAAAAAATCAATAAAGAAAAGTACAGGAAGGTACAAATGATGACGGACAATAGCTCCGAAGACCAGAATAGCGATAGCGACTCCGGGAACAAGAGACTAAGCTGTCTCAAATTACATAATGTACTTGCCAAAGAGGATTACCAAACCATTTGGGTTACCCTCACAATAGCAGGGTCCCCAGTTAAAATGGAGCTAGATACAGGATCAGCTCTAACCGTAATAAATCGACGAGATTACGAGAGGCTATTTTCGCATATACCTCTAAAAGACACATCCATTATCTTAAAAACATATACGGGGCAGAAAGTCTACCCCAAAGGAAAAATAAGGGTGCTGTGGTATACAACAGCAAAGAAATACAAAAGTTGTATTTATACATTCTACAAGACGGTGGTCCACCGTTGTTGGGACGTGAATGGATAAGGAAGATACGTTTAGACTGGCACTCCATTCAGGCACTGACGGTGACCAGTAAGGAAAAAATCAATGATGACATCATACCTGAACGATTAAAAGACATCTTGGCCAACGCCAAAGAAGTGTTTCAAGAGAAACTAGGAACCTTGAAAGGCATCACCGCCTGTGGTAAACCACTGTATTGTATATTGCCACCTCTGGGTGGCGCTGTGTATGGAGGCATGCCTCAGCTGACTCCACCCACCACTGTGTGGGTTTCGTTCAGACTTGTTCAGTCACTCACGAAGAAGCATGGTCTCTTCTTAGCTAATAAAAGCCTTATTCATCCCTTCTTTCGACTCATCATCTCTTCTTCGACTCATCACCTTTTATGAAGTAATTGATAAGCGTATCAATTTTATTAGCTAAAAGTTAAATGGCGACACCTGAGGAGCAACAACAGCAACGGATACAGCAGACATTGCTGAGAGCCCTCAGACCACCACGCCTGGACCTCGACCCTCAAGATGTGGGTGCATCAGCCAAGTTTGAACACTGGCTGAGCTGCTTTGAATTCTTCCTCGCAATCTCACAGGTTACAGAGGAGGATCACAAACTGAAAATTTTGACCGCCCAGGTGAGCCATCAAGTATATATGCTAATCCGGGACTCTAATACGTACGTGGCGGCCCTCGAGCTACTAAAAGGGCAATATACGCGCCCAGTGAACACAATTTACGCCCGACACCTCTTGGGATCCCGCAGGCAGCAACCGGGAGAATCGGTAGGGGCATTTGCACGGGCGCTACTGGCACTCTGCAGAGACTGCGATTGTAAAGCGGTAACGGCTGTGGAGCACGCGCAGGGACTCGCCTGTGATGCCTTCGTCAGGGGCCTCCAGTCAGACCACACCCGGCAGAGACTGCTAGAAAGCAAGGAACCCGACCTGAAGACGGCCATTGCCCTTGCGCTCTCGTTAGAGGAGGCCCACCGAAACCTCGAGGCATACCCCCGTAACGGCGCCGAGACATGGCAATCGAAACCGTGGGACACGGGACCGCCGCCCCCGGCACCAACCGCTGCAGCGACCCAACCGAGACAGCAGCCTCCGGTAAGAACTGCTTCGATGCCCAGTAACCAGGCCCAAAAATGCTATTTCTGTGGCCAGTTAAAACATCCCAGAGCGCACTGCCCAGCTAAGACAGCTACCTGCTCGGGCTGCGGGAAGAAAGGCCATTACGCTAACGCCTGCAAGGGGAAGCCAGCCAGCAGCGCAGCGTGCGGGCCGTGGGAGCAGCCATCTTATCCGCCATTTTGTGTACCCCCGGCCGCATGGCATCCGCCGCCATCGTATCCAACGCACTCAACCGCCATTTCGTCACCGGAACCGACCACCGTCTCGGCGGATGACTATAGTGACTCACTAAGCCACATACTGGCCTCCGTGACGCTGGATCAAGGCCACCCTCACCATCTATCCAGCTCCATGATGGATATCGCGGTAAACGGCCGCGCCACCAGTTGCCTGATCGACAGCGGGAGCACAGAGAGTTTCGTCCACCCCGACACGGTACGTAGCCACTCCCTCACGATTCTGCCAACGCACCATCGCATTTCTATGGCGTCCAAGTCCCAGTCAATGGACATCAGTGGCTACTGTGTGGTGACCCTGTCAGTAGGGGGCACTGAATATCAAAAATTTAAACTGCTAGTCCTGCCCCGTCTTTGCGCTGCCGTCCTGCTAGGGTTGGATTTTCAGTGCCACCTTAAGAGTGTCACACTAGCATACGGTGGACCCCTCCCCCCACTCACAGTCTGCAACCAACAACTTTTAAATCGCCCGCTGCAAACCACCTGCAGCCTTTCCACATTAAAAGTCCCCCCCCCTCCCCTGTTCGCTAACCTCACCCGCGACTGTAAACCCATCGCTACCAAAAGCAGGCGGTACAGTGCCGGGGACAGAGCTTTTATCAGCTCTGAGGTGGAGCGGCTCTTGAAGGAGGGCATTATCGAAGGTAGCACTAGCCCCTGGCGAGCCCAGGTTGTAGTCGTTAAAACCACCGCAAAACGCCGCATGGTAATCGACTACAGCCAAACCATAAACCGGTACACCCAGCTGGACGCGTACCCCCTCCCTCGCATATCTGATATGGTCAATCAGATTGCGCAATACAAAGTATTCTCCACCATCGACCTTAAGTCAGCGTACCACCAGCTGCCCATCCGCCATGAGGACCGCCAGTATACTGCCTTCGAGGCAAACGGCCGCCTCTACCACTTCCTTAGGGTCCCCTTCGGCGTCACCAACGGGGTTTCGGTCTTCCAAAGGGAGATGGACCGAATGGTTGACCAGAACGCGCTGCGGGCAACCTTCCCCTATTTGGATAACGTCACCATCTGCGGCCACGACCAGCAGGACCACGACGTTAATCTAGCAAATTTCCTCCGTACGGCCCAACGGCTGAACCTAACGTACAATAAGGAAAAATGTATGTTTCACACCAAGCGCCTGGCCATCCTCGGCTGCGTGGTGGAGAACGGAGTCATCGGGCCCGACCCCGACAGAATGCGCCCCCTAATGGAGCTACCCCTTCCCCACTGCCAAAAAGCACTGAAGAGATGCCTGGGGTTTTTCTCCTACTACGCCCAGTGGGTGCCCCTCTATGCAGACAAAGCCAGGCCCCTCATCAAAGCCACCTCCTTCCCCCTGACACCAGAGGCGTGTGCAGCCTTCACTCTTATCAAGAACGATATCGCGAAGGCCGCAATGCACGCGGTGGATGAGTCCATCCCCTTCCAAGTGGAGAGCGATGCCTCCGACTTCGCCCTAGCCGCGACCCTTAACCAGGCGGGCAGACCCGTGGCCTTTTTCTCAAGGACCCTCCAGGGCCCCGAGACGAGACACTCCTCCGTCGAAAAGGAGGCCCAGGCTATTGTAGAAGCGGTGCGTCACTGGAGGCATTACCTGGCCGGGAAACGATTTACCCTGCTCACTGACCAGCGTTCAGTAGCTTTTATGTTTAATAATAAGCAGAGGGGTAAAATCAAGAACGACAAGATCTTGAGGTGGAGAATCGAACTCTCCACCTACAATTATGATATCTTGTATCGGCCAGGGAAACTCAATGAGCCCCCAGATGCCCTATCACGTGGTACATGCGCCAACGCGCAGAGTGATAGGCTGCAGTCCCTCCACAATGACCTCTGCCACCCGGGGGTCACCAGGTTTTTCCATTTTATCAAATCCCGTAACCTGCCCTACTCCATCGAGGAGGTCAGGACCATGACCAAGAGCTGCCAAATCTGCGCCGAGTGCAAACCGCACTTCTATAGGCCGGACAGAGCAAGCCTGATCAAGGCCACCCGCCCCTTCGAACGCCTGAGCGTCGATTTTAAAGGGCCCCTCCCCTCCGCTGACCGCAATGTGTAATTCCTCAACATAGTTGATGAGTACTCCCGTTTCCCCTTTGCCATCCCTTGCCCAGACATGACCAGTACCACGGTCATCAAGTGTCTGAATGACATCTTCGCTCTGTTCGGGTTCCCCAGCTATATACATAGCGACAGGGGCTCATCGTTCATGAGCGACGAACTTCGGCAGTACCTGCTAACAAGAGGTATCGCCACGAGCAGGACCACCAGTTACAACCCCCGGGGGAACGGCCAGGTGGAAAGGGAGAACGCGACGGTTTGGAAGGCAGTCCTCTTAGCACTAAAATCTAAGGGCCTTCCGACCTCCCGCTGGCAGGAGGTCCTCCCTGCAGCGCTTCACTCCATTCGGTCACTGCTTTGTACTGCCACTAATGCGACCCCTCATGAGAAAATGTTCGTTTTCCCCCGGAAGTCTACATCGGGAACCTCGCTACCGGCATGGTTGACTTCTCCTGGGCCCGTCCTACTGCGGAGGCACGTGAGGACGCATAAAACGGACCCCCTGGTCGAGCGGGTGCACCTCCTACACGCCAACCCCCAGTATGCCTGGGTGACATACCCAGACGGGCGGGAGGACACGGTCTCCATACGAGATCTCGCACCCTCGGGTACCCCTGAATTACCACCGTTATCCCCCTTACCACCGTTATCCCCCTTACCACTGTTATCCCCCACCACCCCTCCCAACCCAACCCCTGCAGACGGCATGCCAAAGCCCCAGGAATCTTCGCCAACCACCCAGACACCAGACCCGACGTCGGATGCTGCAACACCACCGCCGCCACCACGACGATCAGGACGTCAGACAAGGCCTCCTGATAGACTTAACTTGTAGTACCCTTCACCCCGCCGGACTTCACATTAAACAAGGGGTGAATGTGGTAAACCACTGTATTGTATATTGCCACCTCTGGGTGGCGCTGTGTATGGAGGCATGCCTCAGCTGACTCCACCCACCACTGTGTGGGTTTCGTTCAGACTTGTTCAGTCACTCACGAAGAAGCATGGTCTCTTCTTAGCTAATAAAAGCCTTATTCATCCCTTCTTTCGACTCATCATCTCTTCTTCGACTCATCACCTTTTATGAAGTAATTGATAAGCGTATCACCGCCTCAATAAAAGTGGAAGATACAGCAATTCCAAAAATTTTTAAGGCAAGACCGGTGCCATACGCAATACGTCCGGCAGTCGAGGCAGAGCTGAAGAATTTGGAAAAGGCAGGCGTATTATCCAAAATAGATTGGAGCGAATGGGCAACACCCATCGTTCCAGTCATGAAAAAAACATTGAAAAATAACTCTGAGGAACAGAAAAAAATTCGCATCTGTGGGGACTTTAAGGTGACTGTAAACCCGGTCCTTCACACGGTACAGTATCCTCTTCCGAGGATAGAAGATATTTTCGCCTCACTATCCGGAGGGAAACGTTTCACCAAAATTGACTTGGCACAGGCATATCTACAGATGGAGGTTGAGGAGACCTCTAAAAAGTATCTCACAATAAACACACACAAAGGCCTGTACCAGTACAATCGACTGGTTTTTGGAATAGCATCAGCTCCAGCTATCTGGCAAAGAGCTATGGAGCAAGTCCTGCAAGGGATTCCGGGGACTCAATGCTACCTAGACGACATCCTTATAACAGGAGAAAACGACAACGAGCACCTTGCCAATTTGGAGCAGGTGCTCACTAGGCTGAAAGAACTGGGCCTACGAGCAAATCGCCCCAAGTGCGAATTTTTCCAAAATCAGATACCATATTGTGGCCACATAATTAATAAGGAAGGGCTGCATAAGTCACCTGAAAAAATTGAATCAGTTATAAAAGCCCCAGCACCTGAAAATGTTTCACAATTAAGGTCATTCCTGGGATTAATAAATTACTATCATAAATTTTTACCGAACTTATCAACTATTCTACACCCTCTTAATGATCTTCTACAGACAGGAGTGATTTGGAAATGGAACGAAGACTGTAAACGTGCCTTCCATAAATGTAAAGACTTAATCACATCCGAGAAAATTTTGGCTCATTACAACCCATCACTACCAATCAGACTGGCGTGCGATGCATCCCCTTACGGCATAGGGGCGGTATTGTCCCATAGATTCCCTGATGGCTCGGAACGGCCGATAGCTTTTGCGTCACGCTCATTGAACTCAGCTGAGCGTAACTATGCCCAGATAGACAGGGAAGCACTCAGCCTGGTATGGGGAGTGAAGAAATTCAACCATTACCTACACGGACAAAAATTTACCTTGCTGACTGACCATCAACCCCTCATCTCCATATTCAACCCTAAAAAAGGTGTCCCCATTATGACGGCACAAAGACTACAGAGGTGGTCCCTTTTTCTAGGGGCACACCAATACAACATTGAACACAAAGGGTCAAAACAGCATGGGAATGCTGACGGTTTATCACGCCTACCATTGCCAACGATAGAAGAGGCACCTACAGTAGACCCAGCAGAGATATTCCACTCTACCATAGTGGAATGTCTACCGGTGACAAATTCTGCCATTGAAAGGGAGACAAGAAATGACCCTACTCTCTCACGGGTCTACGATTTAACAGTGAAGGGTTGGCCAGCACATGGCGAACCACTGTTGCCAGCATTCTCGCAAAGAAGAGAACAGCTGTCAGTGTGCCGAGGAACCTTGATGTGTGGATCCAGAGTGGTGATTCCACCCAAACTCCAGGATAAAGTGCTGAAGGAGCTTCACGAGGGGCAGCTGGGTAGAGTGAAAATGAAGAACCTAGCTAGGGCGTTTGTATGGTGGCCAGGTATCGATGGAGACATCGAAGACATGACCAAGAGCTGCCTAGGATGCCAGAAGGTCCAAAATGCTCCGCCACAGGCCCCTCTACATCCATGGGAGTGGCCCTCATCTCCCTGGCAAAGGGTGCACATCGACTTTGCTGGTCCATTTATGGACTCAATGTTCTTAATCGCAGTTGATGCACACTCCAAGTGGCCGGAGGTAATAAAGGTGTCCTCCACCACCACGGGAAAAACCATCACAGTATTAAGGACCATATTTGCCAGGAATGGGCTGCCGGAGCAGATATGTTCTGATAATGGACCGCAATTTGTGTCCGAAGAATTCAGAAAGTTCTTAAAGAACAATGGGGTAAAGCACTACACGTCCGCCCCATACCATCCCGCCACCAATGGATTGGCTGAAAGGTTTGTCCAGACCTTCAAGAAGGCCATCAAGGCCATGGGTAATGAAGACATAAAACTTCAGCACAAGGTGGATAACTTCTTATTTGCATATAGGAATGCAACGCATATGGTTACTAACCAAACTCCCGCCATGATGTTCTACAATAGAAACCTAAGATGCCGGCTGGATTTGGTCAAGCCCAACATCCGAAGGGACTTGGAGAACCGGCAGTTTCAGGGCATGAATGAAAGGCCAACTAGGGCCTTCCAGATAGGCCAACCGGTTTTGGCCCGGGACTACCGTACCGAGAAATGGCAGCCTGGAACTATCTGCACACGATTAGGACCACCGATGTATACCGTGGACATCGGAGACAGCATAATAAGGCGCCATGCTGACCAAATCATCAAGTCATCCGAAAAGGGACAACCTACACCACCACTCTATACATCTAACGATGAAGTAGAGATACCCATATCTACCTCCGATCCGGTGATACTGGAGCCCGATGAACCCGACACTGGCCTTCAAGCCGAATCAGCCTTGCCAGAAGAACCTACTACACCACCAGAAACTACTACGCCCCCGAGGCGTTATCCGGACCGAGTCAGGAAGCCTCCTGAGAGACTAACTTATAATTAATTAATACAGCAATGTATATTATTTTGCATATAACATGTAATTAATAATTACTTAAAATATGATGTACTAGTTAGCTAGAAGGGGAGGAATTGTGGTGTATGTGCCTTTAAGAGCAATTATGGTGTATGTGCCTTTAAGAGCCCCAGGTGTGCGTAATGCCGGTAATTGCCACTTGGGCTATATAAGCCTGTGTATTGTGTATATCCTTTAGAAACCCCCCCCCAGACTTGCTTAGTAAATACCTATGAACCAACTCCTGTCTTCAGTGTCTTTATCTACACACGGACGCTACAGATGCCTGTACACTAGTCCACATGGCTGAATAACCCCAGATCCCCGTTGCTCACCACATCCCCATCATACCATCCCCGTCTCACGCCATATCATAGTGTCTTCCTGGGTGCAATGCTGAACTGGGAGACACTACAAAAGATTCCAAACACAATTAATAAATGTATCTATAATAATATCACAAATATTTACGTTAATACTGTTAACTAATCACCTTTGTGCAATCCCTCAGTGTCTGTTTCTCATGTGCCCTTTCCTGATCTAGTGCTCCTACGCAGTGCTCCCCCGATAGTTGCAGCATGGCTGATGGAAGGCTGCTGAGTTTCCATGCGGGAGACTTCAGATGGCCTTGCAGGACAACCTCGAGCCGCATTGGCCCTAGTGAGCTCGGATGTAAACTGTACCACCTCAGCATGGGTGGCAGCAGTCTGGGTTGGCTGGCTGACAGGCAGCAACAAGGGCAATGGCGGAGTGGCAGTGGTGGGAATAGGAATTCTGTCATCTTGAGAGAGGACAGAAGGTTCCTGCTCCACTGACCCACTGCCACACACCTGGGGCGGCGCCTCAGCATTCCTAGAAATCTGTTGGAGAAAGGATTGCTGGGCTGCTGCGAGACCCACAATCACTGATCGACGGTGGGCAACCCAACCACGTTAGCAGCAGCCTGAGCTTGGGTGGCATCACGCTGAGACTGTGCGAGAGCAGTCTGAACTTCCGCTCCAACAGCAAGGCGTTGGGTCGCTTCCACCTGTGCTGTAATGGAAGCTGCGACATCGCCCATCATAGGCAGCATCACGTCTGGGTCGACACAGTCTCTCTGGGAGTGTACCATCATTTCCAGGCTGGAAATTCTGGGCTCCATGCTCTGTGCAGAGCCCTGTACAATGTTGGAGGCGGACTCCCCCATGCACCTTGACATTGCCGAGAGGCTCTCTGGAAGATTCGCCATCGCACCCATCAATTCTGTGTGCTTGCCCATCACCCTTCTTCTGAAGGTCTCCCCATTGAAGTCCTCATTGGAGTCCTGCGCAGCAGAACCTGTGCACGAACTTGCCCTCCGGAGCCAGAAATGCTGCAAACAGCATCAGCAGCTTGAAAGTGAGAAGAGATTGTGGGCTGAGGGGGAAGTGGGATGTGAGGAGAAGGATGAGGAATGAACATACCGTTCTTGTCCCCCAGGGGTTCAACCTCGCCAGTTGCCACGGCGTCAAAAATGTGGCACCCAATGATCTGCAGTACTCGCTCCTCCAGCTGGCTAAGTTCCTGCATGACCGCCTGGCCCCCGCCCGCCTGTTGCTGCTCGCTGTGATTTTGGGCCAGCTTGGCCTGCAAGAGAAAGAGAAGTGTGTGAGTAAGTGTGGAGCAATGTGTTTGGGTGATGTGCCAGCCATAGTTGAATAGCTGTCAGTGTGTGTGAAGTATGAGATGTGGGTGTGAGTGTTGCAGCCGTGGTGAGGTTGTGAGGCTGAACTGAAGTTCTGATTGTGAGGTGTGAGTGGTGATAGGTAGAGATTGTTAGGTGAGTGCTGGGGGTGAGGTGCATTAAGCAGTGTGTGAGGCTTGTGGTGGAGATGGTGCTATGTGGCATTTGCTGAAGACTTCACTCACCTTGACCGCTTGTGTGAGGTCATTAAACTTCTTCCTGCACTGGTCGGGGATCCTGGGGACCACAGTGCTGGCCGTGACGTGGTCCGCAGTCTCCCGCCACATGGTGCGGGATGTGTAGGGCGAGGGCCTCCTGCCAGTTTGTGGGTATAGGACCGCCCACCTCCTCTTCACTGTGAAGACCAATGTCTCTAGAGCTTCTTCTGAAAACCTCCGGGCTCTCGCCCTTGGTCGAGGATCTGCCATCACGATTTCTCAAGAAGTCTTCCTTGTCCTTCACCTTCTTCTGATTGTTGTCGGGGCAGCTGCAAACCCAACCACCCTGACAATGAGGTGCGAGAGCATCAATGCTCCTCCCCTTTAAACAGTGGAAAAGCCGGAGGGAAACCTGACTGAATTAGACTGGCCCCGATATTGGCCCACCTGTTGAGCATTAAGCCAATGAGCATCAGTTTTAGCTCTGAAATCATGACTATAATCATGTTAATGAAGGGTGAGCACCAATTTTGTGCTACCTGGACCATTTTCAGGTGACTTTCTGGAAGGGGTTTTAGACCGCAGAGGTTTGAGTGGTTCGACTCACTCGCCCCTTAGATTCTATACTCTGGACTTTGGGGCAGGAACCACAATGTAGAGAAAACTCTTGTAGACCAAGTTTGATGAAACGAAATGGAATTTTATTGCATAAGGAAAAATATCAAATCAAATGCAAGCAGATAAGAGAGTACATGGGAGGGAAAAACACAAACAAATCATAACGACACCATACTAACTAAGGCAAATACAGGCATCTTATACTCTACAAAGATCATCATGAAATAAGGAAACACACGGAACATCGAGGGACAACAACTCATGTTAATTGTACCCTTAAATCCACCCCCCTTAAACCTATCTAGATCTGATTGTGAAGGGCCAGAAACATGCTCCCCAGTCCAACTAGGAAGTACCAGGTTTTGAAAACAAGTCTGTGTTTTGATCCCTTCAGGCGTCCTGTCTCCTCGTGGATCGTGGAACCCCAGCGAGCTGCGCCACACCTCTCTCCTGAGGTGGGGGTCGGGGACGGCTGGACAGCGGCTGGCCTTGATGTCGGAGTGGTCGAGGATTGTCGGCTCGACCCTGGTCAGAGGAGCCTTGGCCTGGCCTTCATATAGGTTTCTTCAGTTTATTTTTGTCTCTTGCCGAGCCGGAGTGGCTGGAAGGTCCCTTCTGTAGGGTTATTTTGTCTCTTCTCCCGAGCCGGAGAGGGTCGATGGCCTCTCGTTTTGTCAACGGCCCGGTGTTGGTCGATGATCTCCCGATGTTATACCCCGGGGCGGGACGCCGGCTTCGAATGACCTTCTTGATGGTGGCTTAGTCTTCTTCTTCTTCCTCCGATGGTGCAGAGGAGTTCGTTGATCTTCTCCCAAACCAGCTCCTCTTTACCCAGCTCAAAAGCTGGACCGGCTGCCAACGCTCCAAGGCTGAAGATCTGCAAAGCTGAAACTCAACTGCTCCGAAGAAGCTCCAACTCAACCCCAACTGCCGAATTCCTACCCGAGCCTTCCAGTTATACTTTTCCTTCAGAAGCTTCTGCCTCCCGCCCAAAATCAGGTTAGTCTTTGTTTAACTTTTGGTGGGCTGTGAGCACAGCGGGGTAGTTATTATATTTTAAAACATTTTTGATGGCCGGTAAAGGCCCATCTCTGGTCTGAAATGACCTTCATTGTTTTTAATGTCCTGCTGATCTCGTTATCTAGTCCTTGGTGCTGTTCTCATGAATATGAAATTGTCCCCTTTTGTCTGGGTCAACATTTAGATGGCCTCTGTCTCCAGGCCGATCTTGACTGGATCTGCATCCAATCCATATGTATATGTGGGTGTCTGGTTTTGTTCTCTCAGAAACGGCTTCCAGAACTTACTGTGGGTTGAATCCACAAAGCTGTCTGAGGATTCGCAGGAACCATTTTAAAGTTTCCCAATAAGCCGGTCACGTGGCATGGTGGCCATTTTGTATGCCCCTTTTTCTGGGCTTCTTTTAAAACAGTCTTTAAAATCATGGCGTCTTCTGCCATTCGACCCTTTATAATATAAAGTTCAATTTTGCGAATCCTACACTAGCTAAACCTCATTTAGTCTTAACACGGCCCATTTTGTGGCGATATCCAATCTTGAGCCCAGTCCCGATCCAAATCCCCAGTCTTAGAGACAGAGGCACTTCTCATCCAATCCCTCCAGTTATACAGGGGGGAATTTCACCTTCATAAAACAGGTTGGTTTGGAGTGTGGGGCTAGTTGAATTGTTAAAAATTGAATCGTGACCTGAACCCGCCCACTTCTGGGTTGCACGGTGTGTGAGGCTTGTGGTGGAGATGGTGGTATGTGGGACGGGAGGCGGGCAGACAACCCGCTACCAGGAGGCGGGAGGCCAATTTAAATATTACAATGAGGCTGGAAGCTGCTTCTTTAACCTCCGTTTTGTGTTTTGCTGTAGCTGGTCGGGTTTTATACACCTGGTAAAACCCGACAGTTACAGCAGGGCGAGGACTGCTGCATCCTGGAGGTAAGTGTCTTTACAGCGACGTCCTGGATCCAGGGTCCCTGCCTAGCCCACCCCCCGCGATCGGAGATCCCCCCACGAGGCCTCTGATCGCCTTCCTGGAGCCCCTCCCCACCCCCCGCCTCCCGCCGATGATCCTGAGGCCAGCCCCGATCATCCTGAGACCCCGATCTTCCTCCACCCCAACTCCGATCATCTGGAGACCCCGATCTTCCTCCCCCTCCAACCCCAATCATCCGGAGACCCCGATCTTCCTCCCCCTCCAACCTCGATCATCCGGAGACCCCGATCTTCCTCCCCCCCAACCCCGATCATCTGGAGACCCCGATCTTCCTCCCCCCCCAACCCCGATCATCCGGAGACCCCGATCTTCCTCCCCCTCCAACCCCGATCATCTGGAGACCCCGATCTTCCTCCCCCCCAACCCCGATCATCTGGAGACCCCGATCTTCCTCCACCCCAACCTCGATCATCCGGAGACCCCGATCTTCCTCCCCCTCCAACCCCGATCATCTGGAGACCCCGATCTTCCTCCCCCCCAGCCCCGATCATCTGGAGACCCCGATCTTCCTCCCCCTCCAACCCCGATCATCCGGAGACCCCGATCTTCCTCCCCCTCCAACCCCGATCATCCGGAGACCCCGATCTTCCTTCCCCCCCAACCCCGATTATCCGGAGACCCCGATCTTCCTCCCCCTCCCCCGATCATCCGGAGACCCCGATCTTCCTCCCCCTCCAACCCCGATCATCCGGAGACCCCGATCTTCCTCCCCCTCCCCCGATCATCTGGAGAACCCAATCGTCCTCCCCCCCCAACCCCGATCATCCGGAGAACCGGATCTTCCTTCCCCCCCAACCCCGATCATCCCGAGACCCCGATCTTCCTCCCCCTCCCCCGATCATCCGGAGAACCCAATCGTCCTCCCCCCCAACCCCGATCATCCCGAGACCCCGATCTTCCTCCCCCTCCCCCGATCCTCAGGAGACACCGATCTTCGTCCCCCCCAACCCCGATCATCCGGAGAACCGGATCTTCCTCCCCCTCCCCCAATCATCCCGAGACCCCGATCTTCCTCCCCCCCACCCCGATCATCCCGAGATCCCAATCTTACTCCCCCATCCCTCAATCATCCCATGACCCCGATCTTCCTCCCCCCCTCCCCCGACCATCCCGAGAGCTCATTCTTCCCCCCCTCCCCCGACCATCCGGAGAACCCGATCTTCCTCCCCCCCCCGATCATCCGGAGACCCCGATCTTCCTCCCCCCCCCGATCATCCGGAGACCCTGATCTTCCCCCCCCTCCCCCGACCATCCGGAGAACCCGATCTTCCTCCCCCCCCCGATCATCCGGAGACCCTGATCTTCCTCCCCCGAACGTCCCAAGACCCTGATCTTCCTCCCCCCTCCCCCGATCATCCGGAGACCCCGATCTTCCTCCCCCTCCCCCGATCATCCTGAGACCCCGATCTTCCTCCCCCCCCTCCCCTGATCATCCCGAGACCTCGATCTTCCCCCCCTCCCCCGACCATCCGGAGACCCCGATCTTCCACCCCCCCAACCCCGATCATCCCGAGATCCCAATCTTCCTCCCCATCCCCCAATCATCCCGTGACCCCGATCTTCCTCCCCCCCTCCCCCGATCATCCCGAGACCTCAATCTTCCCCCCCCCCGACCATCCGGAGATCCCGATCTTCCTCCCCCCCCTCCCCCGATCATCCGGAGACCCCGATCTTCCTCCCCCGAACATCCCAAGACCCTGATCTTCCTCTCCCCTCCCCCGGTCATCCGGAGACCCCGATCTTCCTCCCCCTCCCCCGATCATCCGGAGACTCCGATCTTCCTCCCCCTCCAACCCCGATCATCCCGAGATCCCAATCTTCTTCCCCCCTCCCCCGATCATCCCGAGACCCCGATCTTCCTCCCCACCTCCCCCGATCATCCCGAGACCTCGATCTTCCCCCCCTCCCCCGACCATCCAGAGACCCCGATCTTCCTCCGCCCCAACCCCGATCATCCCGAGACCCCGATCTTCCTCCCCCCCCCCCTCCACTGATCATCTGGAGACCCCAATCTTCCTCCCCCTCCAGCCCATCGATGATCCGGAGACTGACACCGGCCCCCACCCGATCCCTCCCTCCCTCCTCTGTGTGGCCTAGTGCAACAGGCCTACCCGGCCGGAGCCAGCCAGCCTCTCCATCTGGCTGGCTGTGGATGAGAAACAGAGGCTTCAGATGCAAATCAGGCCCTGCCGTTAAAGTCAGCAGGGTTTGCAGGAAACCCGTTCTCCCAGGTTTCCCGCCCCCATTAGAGCCGCCCACCCCCAACCCGCCCTCCCCATGAAAATCCAGCCCACTGAACTCAACCTGGCCCTGTTCATCCCTTCCCCCCAATTCATGATGGCAATCTTTACTCCACCCCTCAGTAAACACTGGCACTCACTTTCCACCCGACTCGAAGCACTCCACCCAGTTTTTCCCTTCTTTCTCACTTAACAGCGCTTCTAAATTTCTGTTTTCATGAAAATTCCCATCGGCAGTAAACAGCGGCCAAAATTAATTCCATTAGCAGCAGGACTCAGGCAGGATCATCGTGGAGTGGAGAGAGCGGAGAAATGATCATCTCGCTGTTTAGGTGCTACAACGGGTCCGGATAGACAACACCACTTTTCAGAAGCGCGCTCGCTCTCTCCAATGCCGCGCATGCGTCCTGCGAATGTCAACGTTCAATACCGGCAGCGGTGTTATCAACAGCTGCAAACATTTATTAATGACTTAGATTACAAAATAGAGAGCCAGATATTCACGTTTATCGATGACAAAGATTGGTTTCATTGTAAGCAGTGTAGACGGGGCATAAAATTACAGAAACATTGACAGATTCAGTGAGTCGGGAAAACTGTGGCAGATGGATTTCAACGCATGCAAGTGTGAGGTCATCCATTTTGGACCAAAAAGGATCGATCCTAGTATTACTGAAATGGTGAAAAGCTCAGAGCAGTGGAGCTCCAAAGAGATTTAGGGCTCCATGCACACAGATCACTAAAATGTAATAGTCACTACAAACAAAATCAAAAAGGATCATGGGATGTTAGCCTTTCGAACTCGAGGGTTGGAATCTAAAGGGGAGGAAGTTGCGATCCATCAATACAAAGCCCTGGTTAGATCACATCTGGGGGACTGAGACACAGTTCTGGACACTGCACCTTAGAAGGGATATATTGGCATAGGAAGGAGTGCAGCGCAGATTGATCAGAACGTTACCAGGGCGAAGGGTTAGATTATGAAGAGAGATTATATAAACTAGGTTCGTATTCCCTGGATTTTAGACGGTTAAGGGGTGATTTGATTAAGATTTTTAGAATTTTGAAAGGAATCGATAGGCTAGATAGAGAGAAACATTTTTCTGCTGGTGGGAGCATCTCGGACAAGGGGACAAAACCTTAAAATCAGAGCCAGGCCATTCAGGAAATTAGGAAACAATTCTTCATCCAAAGGGAGAAACACTCTCCCACAAAAAGCAGCTCAATTAATAAATTAAAAATTGAGATGGTCAGATTTCTGCTAGCCAAGGATCATAAGGGATTATGGAGGCAAGGCAGGTTGATGGAGTTAGGATACCGATCAGCTATGATCTCATTGAATGGTGGAACAGGCTCGAGGGGCTGAATGGCCGGCTCCTGTTCCTATGAGGAACCCTACCATGCGGGCGAACCCTCGTGCTCTCTCCTCCTGCTCCTCTTTGGCAATAGGGAAGGAGATGCAAGTGTTTTGCAAGGCGTAAAGAACTTCAAATCAGGGTTACACACTGAAAGGGGATAATTCGACTCGACAGCATTTAAGGGGTTACTATAAGCTTGCTGACACTGCCTGAATTCTTGGAGCCCAATGTGCAGACAACAAGCACGTATGCATGGATCTCAATAGGATGTGCTTTGAAATAGCAGATGGGAGCAAATTTACTTACGGTTAGAGAGCGCAAATGCAGCTGTGATAAGAACGGATGTGGTAACGACCAAATTAGGTCGACGGAAAGTATATAACTGCATAACATGCTTGTAAGTATTGAGTCTGATCCTCCAAGAGTGGAAGGACGGGCTCCCACGTGTGTGAAATAAAGACTGTTTACACTCTTGCTCCTGACTTGTGTCGAGCATTTTGAAATGCTCCACAACACACACTGATCCATGTCATGATCTTCCTGCCCGGCATGTTGCCGGTGTTCCACAGGCGGGCTCGCTAACCCCATTACCAAGATGGCGTGCGCACTAACCCCTTTACCAAGATGGCGTGCTCGATAACCCCTTTACCAAGATGGCGCACTCGCTAACCCCTTTACCAAGATGGTGTGCTGTGCACTTCCCATCGGAAGTTTGTGCACATATCTTGGAAACCATTTCCGAACCTTAGATGATCACCTAGTGCCTGAGAAACAGGCATTTCTTGGCTCAATTTAAACCCCCTGTCTTACATCATGTGTATGAAGGCAAGTTATTTAAAGTGAGCTCTTACTGATGAAGATTGCAGAGGCTGGATCCATTCTCGCCTGTGTTACTTTTCTATTCACAAGAAAAATATCTAGAAACCGAAAATATAATAAGAAGTCGTCAGTACGGATTTCGGAAGAGGTCATGCTTGATCAACTTTATTGGATTCTTTGAAGATGTAACCTGTAAAGGAGAGGTGCGGCCGCAACCTGCGCCGTCATTTTCTTATTTTGGCTGACCTCCAGGATGGCCCTCCGTGGTGGGCCGTGCAGTGGTCCTGGCCGCCATCGCGCAGCCCGGCATGGTGTCTCGGTGTCGCACTGCGGCCGCGGCACCACGCCGCCCTGGTGGCCTAGTGTGGGCCATTGGAGGCCCTGCAGAGTGCGCAGCGGCCCGTCCCCTTTACCTGAAGCACTCAGCGGAGCCTCCGCAGAACGTTGCCGATCACGCCCCGACATTGCCTCAGTTACCGCCCCGCCAGGAAGAGGAGCGCTCGACATTGCGTTCCACTTCCTGTGCCGGACGGTTAGCTGAATTTAGCAGCCGGGGCGGTACTTCTGTGCAAGGCACTAAGGCCTAGAAATTCAGTTGGTTGCGCCAGCCATTAGCGCCTTAGGAGGAGTAGATGTCGGGCGCTAGGCGGGTAGCGCCCTGGCGCAGCGCGAACTGCGCCTCGCCCCAACTTCACTAGAGATTTAGCGGCGGCGCAAAGTCTTTGTGCGCGCTCAGCTGCGCGCGCAGATCATGATGTCATTTCCTCGTGCAACGCCCTTTGTGCGCCCCCAACCGGAACTTCAGTGGCGACGCCCCATTGTGCGCCTGGCGCCCCTAGCGACTGTTAGAGTGGAACGGTGCTCAGCCGATGCGGGGCGCGGGGGGCGCAAATTAAAGGGCACTCCTCCTGCAATATAAAAGGCTGCCATTTTGCAGCACACCTTCTTGCGAAACGGATCTTTGGAGAGAGACCAAGGTAGATAGCTTTCTGCTTTGGCCCAACACTCGGACAGGTACTTCTGGCTTCAGGCCACAGCTTTCCACTAGTCTTTGCCTTCATTGACATCTCATTGTTTGCCAGCATATTATGGGGGCTGCAATGGGCTGCTGGCTTTCTCAATTACATCCAAAGGGCTCACAGACGCCGTGAGAGAGTGGCAGCCCTGGCTAGATGGAGAGGGGGCAACGGGCGTCGGCAAAGGAGGCCTTACCCACCCAGGGTATACCGCCAGCAGTTCTCCTATCTCAACATGTCTGAGGAGCAGTGTGTTCGGAGGCTGCAATTCAGAAGGGACGATCTGCCAGCTGCTTGGCGGTGATCTGCAGCCACAGCTGAGGAGCAGGACGTCTCTGTCGGTGGCAGTGAAGGTGACGGTGGCTCTCAACTTCTATGCCACCGGCTCCTTCCAATCCGCTACTGGGGACATTGCCAACATCTCCCAGTTCGCCGTGCATTGCTGCATCCGGCAGGTGACCAATGCCCTTTTCAAAAGGAGACGTCAGTTCATCTCCTTCTCCATGGCCCTTGACAAGCAGCAACAGCGTGCAATGGGCTTTGCAGCATTCGCGGGCTTCCCCATGGTGCAGGGCGCCATTGACTGCATGCATGTGGCTTTGCGGGCACCTCTGGAGAATGCCGAGGATTACCGCAACCGGAAGGGCTACCATTCGCTGAACGTCCAGCTGGTGTGTGACCACAGGCAGCTCATCCTAGCTGTCAATGCCCGCTTTCCAGGCAGCAGCCACGATGCCTTCATCCTGCGACAGACTTCTGTGGCAGACATGTTCCAGGCACAGCCTCGCCCACGAGGATGGCTTATCGGGGACAAAGGCTATCCTTTGTGTACCTGGCTGATGACCCCGCTCCGTGCGCCCAGCACCCCTGCTGAAGAGGGATACAACGAGAGCCATCAAGCGACCAGGAACATCATCGAACAAACAATCGGCGTCCTGAAGCAACAGTTCCGCTGTCTGGATCGTTCCGGTGGAGCCCTCCAATATTCGCCGGAGCGAGTCTCCCATTTCGTGGTCGTTTGCTGCATGCTGCACAACCTGGCTATCCGCAGGACTCAGCCACTGCCACCACAGATTGGAGGACCACCTGAGGAGGAGGAGCAGGAGGAGGAGGAGGAGGAGGACCAGCACAGGAGGGAGGCAGAAAGTGCAAGGGCCGCCCGTCGCCGGCTTATTGAACGTCGGTTCTAGGCCCCCTCTCAGGGACTGGCTTGTGCCAATGTCAGCAGATGAATGTAGCCGCTCCACAAGCCCTCAGCCGAGCAGGGCAACCAGGACTTAACCAAAAAACCATGCACACTGCAATTTAACAACAATAATTTATTGAAAACCTCTGCCCTTCCCACATTACATGCTCATGTGGAGAAGCCCCCTCCAAAAACACAAAACTACCAGTCTAGGCCTTACAAAAAGAAAGAAAGACACCAGTCTCAGCCTTACACAAAGAAAGAAACACACCAGTCTCGGCCTTACACAAAGAAAGAAAGACACCAGTCTTGGCCTTACACAAAAACAACTGCACCAGTGTCGGCCTTACAACAAGCACCAGGCATTTGTGCATACCTCTACTTTTTGCCCTGCGAGGGCGATGCCTTGCGCATCCTTGCCTGGCCCCTGCCCGCCCTGCTGCTCCTCCTCAATGGGAGCCCAGTGGCTGCAGCAAGGCTGGGGGAAGGCTGCTGAGGGGCAGATGGCGAGACGGCAGATGCCCTTGGGGGTCGGCCTGCACCAGCTCTGGCCTTGGAGTGGCCGGCTGCTGACTGCTCCAACTCTGGCTGGGCGGCAGCAGTCTGTCCAGCAGCTCGTGGCAGCTGCAATGGTGGAGTGGCAGTGTCGGCTGCAGGAATGGTGGCAACCTGGCAGATCGCAGGTGCTCGCTGGTCGCCTGACACATTGGCACTCGCACGGGCCAGCACTGCAGCATGCGCAGCAAACAGCTGAAGGACAGACTGCTGGGCTGCTGCTGCGCGGCGAGTGCCCTGGCGATGCCTGGCTGATCCAGCGAGGGTGGCAGCAGTTAGTGCCCGTGTGGCCCTGGTCTGTGTCCGCATGACACCAGCCAGTGAATGGACGGCACGACTGAGCACTTGGCTAGAAGCCGACTGTGCTGCCGCGAAGTCCTGCAGACTCCTGGCCTGTGCTGCATTGAATTGTTCCAGACTCCTGGCCTGTGCTGCACTGAATTGTTGCAGACTCCTGGCCTGTGCTGCCCCGAATTCCTGCACACTCCTTGCCAGTGACTCTATGGAGTCAGGCATCCTTCCCACTGCAGCCATGAGCTCAGTGTGCCTGCGCTCAGCCTGGACGGCCATTTCCTCTAGGAGGTGCACCTCCTCTGCGCTCACCGTTGCAGGACTGGAGGCCGCACTCACCCTCTGGGGAGAAGTCCGCCGAGCTTCCCCACCCCTCCCGCGTTGCTGCAGGCCGCTGGGCCCCGGAGCTTCACTCTCCTCCGACCCTTCCCCCCGGCTCCCCTCCAGGGAAGACGTGTCCCCTACATCGCCATGGGCTGGCGCGGCTGAGGGTGGCACTGATGGGCCGGCTTCCTCTTCCTCCTCCTCGTCTTCCGAAGGGCTGACAGTGGCAGCTTGCGGGCCCGCCTCCTCACCTGGCGATTCACCATCTGAAAGCAGGAAGGCACAAGAGTAGCTTTAGAGTGAGGACAGGGTGGCAGCGAGGGAGGCATGAGTGGTGCCATTCACCGCATTGGTCGGACAGTGGCAAAGGATGCTGATCTGATGCGCAAGTGGAACGAAAGAGGTCCAAAAGGTGATGCCCTTACCATTGGTGCCCAGAACAGGGTCGGCATCTCCAGTGGCGACGGGGCGAATCAGCCGGCCTCCCATAATGCGCTCCACACGCTGGTCGAGGTCGGAGAGCTCTTTGAGGTCAGGACAGCCTCCCCCGGTCTCAGTTCGGTTGCGCCGGTTGTGCGCAACCTTGGCCTGCAAGAGAAAGGACGGCCTCTAAGTACAGTGTGTAGCCCTGATCTTGTCTGCAATGCCTCCCATGGTCGAATAGCTTGGACAGTGTGTAGCCCTGATCTTGTCTGCACTGCCTCCCATGGTCGAATAGCTAGTACAGTGTGAAGCCCTGATCTTGTCTGCACTGCCTCCCATGGTCGAATAGCTAGTACAGTGTGAAGCCCTGATCTTGTCTGCAATGCCTCCCATGGTCGAATAGCTTGGACAGTGTGTAAAGTGCTGAATGTGCAATTGATTTTCATGCCAGTGCCATAGCTGCTGGATGAGGGCTGGCCATTAGGGCTTTGAGGTCCCTTTGCCCATAATGTGAGGTGCACATGCAAGGATGAGGAGGACACTGGAAAGGGTACTCACCCTAACAACCTGAGTGAGGTCGTTGAACTTCTTCCGGCATTGCACAGGAGTCCTGGCAACCACGCTGTTGGGAGACACCCTATTGGACACCTCCCTCCAGGCTTTCCGGTAGGCGCTGGGCAGCGGCCTCTTGCCACCTTCTGGGAACAAAACATGGCGCCTGCGCTCCACTCCGCCAACCAGCACCCTCAGGTCACCGTCGCTGAAGCGCTGCGCTCTCTCCCTGGCCTTCTCCATAGTCCTGGGCGTTGTACAAGTGAAGCTGAAGTGGTCAGGCCTAGGTTGAGGGCTTCAGTGTGCAGGGCGTGGCAGGCAAACAAATCCACCCTCCCCCTTTAAGAGATGACCGGCGCCAGAGTGTCTGCCGTAAATCAAGAACTCGCCGCACCTGCGCTGCGCCCGGCCTCGGGGCTATCGCTCAGCACCGCCGGCTTAGCGCCTAAAGATAGTCGTGCATCGCCTGTTTTTGCGCAGCAGCAACCTCTTGGGGTGATGCGACTGAATATCGGCGAAGGGGGCGCGACTTTGCGCCGGGCGCAAACTTTAGCGTCCGCCCGACTTTACCGCCCCAAAAGTGGCTATACTGAATTTCTAGGCCTAAATGTCCGGCCTTAACTTGGTTACGGCCCCAAACGGGGCGTAGCTGAATTTTGCGCCCTTTAAGAATCTAAATGGGGTTCAGATACACAGATCACTAAAAGTAGCGATGCACATTAATAAGGCCATAAAATGAGCAAATCAAGCACTGGGGTTCATTTCTAGAGGGGCAGAATTGAAAAGCAGCGAAGTTACATTAAACTTGTATTGAATCTTGGTTAGACAGCACGTGGGAGTATTGTCCACAGTTCTGGTCACCATATTACAATAAGGATATAGAGGCACTGGAGAAGGTGCAAAACAGATTCACAAGGATGATACCAGAACTGAGAGGATATACTTATCAGGAATGGCTGAACAGGCTGGGGGTTTTTCTCTAGAAAAGATAAGGCTGAGGGGTGACCTGATACAAGTCTTTAAGATTATGAGATGGATTAACAGGGTAGACGTAGAGAAGATGTTTTCACTTGTGGGGGAGACCAAGACTAGGGGCCATCAATATAAGTTAGTCACCAATAAATCCAATGAGGAATTCAGGAGGAACTTCTTTACCCGAAGAGTGGGAAGAATGTGGAGTAGTTGAGGCGACTAACATGGATGCATTTAAGGGAAAGCTTGAAAAGCACATGAGGGAGAAAGCAATAGATGGATATGGTGCTAGGGTGAGAGGAAGAGGGGTGGGAGGAGGCTCGTGTGGAGCAGAAACCCCGGCATAGACCACTTGGGCCAAATGGCCGGTTTCTGTGCAGTAGATTCTATGGCCGGGATTTTCCTTACCTCGGTGGGTCCAGGGCGGGTGATGTCGGTGGTGGGTCGTGGCCCCGCTGCTGGCTCCATCCTGCTCTGGAAAATGAATTTACGTTGCTGGGGTTTGTTAAACCCCGCCCAGCGCGTTTCCTGGCCCAATTAGAGGAAGCGGGTCTGGTGACGTCATTCATGACGTGTCATCAGCCGGTTTCCTTAGAGGGACCAGGGCCAACTTTCTTTTGACATTTGTGTGTCAGTGTTCTACAGCATTGAAAGGCTGAAAACACTGACAATGACTGTACAGAGGCACAGGGCTGTACCCAGGCTCTCCCATGACACCTCTATATGCTTATGGAGGGAGTCAGAGCACGCAGGGAGGTCCTCTTCCCTTCCAATGGGCAGAAGAGACCTCCCCAGGAGAATAAAACAGCCTGGTTGCACATTGCACAGGAGGGCACAAGCAGGGATGTGGTCAGGAGTTCCTGGGTTGCAGTGGAGCAAACCTTTCAATTATCTCATTAGATCACAAAACGTTAGTACAAAGCCACACTCGACCTCATCCTGCTGTGCCTCTCAACACATCACCATCACTCTGCTTTCCCTACCCTACTCCTGCACTTCCTTACTCACACCAACTTACCTTGCACCTCCACCCATCCCTCTCGATCTACATTATCACATCTCCATCTCACTAGCCACCCCTCACACTCACCCTCATCCTAGTGTAATCATATCAACTAACAACACACATGAATAATCACTTGGGTGTTTTATGCAATGTTCATGTAAGATTTCTCTTAATGTGATGTCAAACATTGAAACCTTTATTTTCAACACTTTCCGATCTTGGACAGATTTGTGTGCACCTTTGGAAGTGTCTTAGTGAGTTTCACTGAATGATGAGACATAACGGTCCTCCCGCAATGGTGGTGAGTGTGAAAGGAATGGATTGGACATTGTAGGGATGCTTTACCGTGTTGGTGTGAGGTGGTGCCAACCTGGCGCATCATGTGGCAGCCAGGGTGTACAGCGTCAAGTGAAGTAAATCTGGCCATGGTGAGGCCATCCCTGGCCTCTCGGGCAGCAATGTGCTCGGGTGCTAATGCTTTCTGTCCTGTGTAGCATCAGGTTGGTGTTGTTGGTGCTGCTGGTGTGCCTGGTGCTGCTGGTGTTGGGGCTGATCGTGGTCGGATTCTGAGGACCAAGATGAGACAGTATAAAGGGCACCCATGTTGATGGAATAGATGGCAGGTGAAGTAGAGATGACAGAAGCATTCTATCAATGGTGAGAGAGTTCTTCCAATGAGGTAAGAGTGGATGGAGAGTGGAAAGTGGAAAGCCCGCAGAATCTGTGCTGGAAATGGACTGAGAAACAGCTTGTGGCTGAGGAAAGTGATGATCTGTCAAGTGGGAGCTTTTACTGTACATTTGAAGCTGTCAAGTGATCAGCTGGAGCAATGGTCATTCAACTCCCGCCTCAGGTTCACAGACTTGGTCCCCGAGCAGCAGGGACCCCGTGGGTGAGCAGTTAAAGTTAAAAGGTAAGTTTAAAAGCATTATTAACTGTCTGTCAACAACCCAATAATTGCTTTAATTGGGTTGCCCGTCTCTGCAGGCTGGGTTGGATCGGAGATCATACACGCGCCTGTGGGAAAGGCACGTTGCAGTGAGTTGACAGCGGGGTCCCGTCCCACTGTCAAAAATATCAAATTTCCCACCGACCCGCCACCAATCCCGTCCGCTGACCCGAGGGAAATTTCCAGCCTGTGTAACTATGTTATTTGCAGTCAATAAATATGTATGCTCATAGGTTGGTTATGAACGACAAAATGTCCTTTTTCCAAGCAATGCTTTGCAGGCTCAGATTTCCAGGTGCTATTTCGAGGTTCAGCGGAGGGATCTTGCACCAAGGTCGGTCCTTCCCAGCAGAGTCAACATGGAGCAGAAACCAGGAAAATTCCAGCTGCAAGTTGTAGTGATTCTGAGAAATGTTAGAATCTGAAAAAGAAAACCTGAGGATTTATAACAAATGAAAACATGTTTAAAATGTAAAATCAGACAACAGCAGAGAGAAGGGGTTTGGTTTCCACGGTTGCAGTTCCAGTGACGGGTTTCTCGCTGCCTTGTGCAGGTTCCTCTGCCCCAGTCTCCGAAGCCTTTTGTTCAGCAACCTCCTTTCTCCTCTGGTTCACAACAACACTTTCCCAGTAAGCACGAGACTTCGTAGTGGAGTAAACTGAACAGACTTTATTGATACACAGTAAAGGTGATCAGTCTTAACTGAATACAGAGAGTGACTTTACCGCTTTCTCTATCTTTCCAGCCCATTCTGACAAACTGTTGACACCGTGCTCCTTTATACACCATATAATATATCTTGACTACATCAAAGGAAAATGTCAAAATGACGAATCTATTTCCCAAATCCTCTGGAAACAGATTATCGATGGAAACAGTTTGCAGTTGTTTACCTCAGAACCATTTCCCCAAAACGAGACTTCCTGACGTAATATTTTCTAGCATCTTTGACCAATTGTTATCTGCATCTAATGGACACCTACTGCCCATGTTTATTACCCTAAAACTAAACATTAACCATTCATGGGTGATGTCATCACTGACACTTCTTCCCTTACACAAGCACTTTACATTTCAGAAACAAGCACTGCCTTCTCCTAGACACTTCAATGTCATCCTGTTTATATCTTGGAAAGCCTGACAATGCATTCCTTCTATGACACTTCCAGGAAAACCTGATGCTTTAAGATACAAAGTAGTTTAACTGTTAAACTTTTAACTTTCACGATGTCCAACATATCCGCCACTTTTTATTTCTTCTTCTAATGCATGCTCCTATAATGAGGTCAGCTGTTTATACAGGATAATTCTAGTCCATAAGTGCTGAACTATGTTTTAAACTGTCACCCACCATTCACGATTTCAAAAGGTAGATGTCCCCTTTTTAACGTTAGCATTACATCATATCATATACATTTAGGCCACGATTTTGCCGGTGCTCAGGGGGCGGGTTCAGAGGCGAGTCAGATGTTAAACTCGCAATGATTGACGGCGGGTCAGAAACCCGCCGCGAACCCGCCTCCGTGTGAGTTTCAAGAGTGTCTGGTCTGTTTTTTCACCAAAGACCCGGCACCAAGCAGCAGGTAAGGGATTTAAGGCACTTAACTCCTTGTTAGGTGCTTGTTAACTGCTATTTAGAGAGCCTTTTGCAATTTGCCAACATTTGATTGGGGTTTCACGACGTTCGGACAACACGCCAGGTAAGTGTGTCGGGAAGACCAACGAGCTGGAAACGCCACAGCTGTAAATGCAGAATAAAAGCTGCTCTCTCAAATCTGCTCAATTTCAAATGTCAGAGGCTGCTGATTTCACAATTTGGGATACTGTCTTGAGGCTGTAAGTGTCTATTGTTAACTCTATATGCACTGTCACCTGCATTGCTGGACATAAAAGGCGCCCTCATCCATCATTTTGCCACTTTAAATTGGGATCACACAAATGGCAACGATGTCAAATGTTCAGACAAGATTAATTTATTCCAACATAATAAAAGAAAAGAAACTTAACATTGAATTTTATCAGAACACTCAAGTGAGTACCCTTGTGATCATTTATGTGTCAGCTTTCTCTTACGCGTGCTTCTACGTTGTGCTACCCCTGTGTTTTCAGCAGAGGTAGAGACAGCCTGCTCACTTCTGTGCTGCACCTGCTTAGACACCTTTGCCAGTTGTCCTCTGGGTTTTGGAGCCTTTGCAGACACATCCCATTGTGCATCATCATGAGCATTCCATTTCTAATGACATCAGATATCATATGTATCACTGGTGAAAGCCAAATAAGATGGATGGAGAAGCATTCTGACACCAGGTTGTTCAACTGAGCCCATCTCTCCGTTCCCCACTTCGAGCTGTTCCACTGATCCCACAATTTCCAGAGCGGCCTCCTCAGCTTTGGTCAGCTGTGATAAAGATGGTGGTCCTCCTCCTGTTCTCTCGCTCTCCCTCTTATTGTGGGCTCTCTTTTCCTGCAATGAGGAAAGAAGTGGAGTTTCAGTGAGAGTGATGGAATGAGTGTAAAGAATGGATAGGATAGATGCTTAGAGGGAGACTGTGAATGAGTGGGTTCCCATAACGAAGTTCCCTCCTTTTGAGTTGTTAGTTGTTATCAGTGCATAAACTTGAGGGTGGGTGTGAGGGGTGCATTGTAAGATGGGGAAGTAAATCTGTGCATAGGGAGAGAGGGATGGGGGATGGTGCAAGGGATGTTAGGTTGAGTCAGGCTGTGCAGGAGTAGGATTAGCAATGCAGAGTGATGTGGATGTGATGACAGGCACAGCAGAATTAAGGTAAGTGAGCATTTATACTCAGAATGCAGGAGATCATTGAACCTTTACCTGCATTGGACCCAGGTGCATCTGTACACAGACCCGGCATTGACCTCCTCAGCTATTCGCAGCCAGGCTGCCTGATGTGCCTCAATAGTTCCGAGACTCGATGTTAGCGAAACAAAACAAGGCTTTTATTAACTTAGAAGGTAACACGCAGTGGAGAGAGGTATCTTCCATCTGGAGGTCTGCAGTACTGGATATGAGGCCAGACTGAGCTTGCTTACATAGGGCCAGGTATGGGCGGAGCCCTACACACAATACATTACAATATACAATACAATGGTGAGGAGACGGAACTGAGGTAAGGGAACTGAAACCTGAAACCAACCACAGTCACAGGCAGTGATGAATGGAATATTTCATCACATTCACCCCTTCTATAGATTTAGTCTGCTCGGGGGTTTGATAGTCCTCTGCGACCGACGTGGCTGTTGTGGTGTCGCGGGTGTCGGCTGGGTGTCCCCGGTGGCCTCCTGGGTCTCTGCCGGGGGTGCCGCCAGGGTTGTTGAAGGGGTAGTTGGTGGGGGTGCCGTTGGTCGATGTTCTTCCGGGGGTGATGAAAGAGTAGTGGGTGGGTAAGAGTTGCTGTGATCGTTGTTGTTGCTATTGCCGTGGTTGATGTCGTTAGCGGCTGGGGCGACGTCTTTTATGGACACGGTGTCCTCCCTTCCGTCGGCGTGCCGGACATACGCGTATTGGGGGTTGGCGTGGAGTAGGTGCACTGGCTCCACGAGAGGGTCCGTCTTGTGGCCCCTCACATGCCTTCGCACGAATACCGGACCTGGGGTGGAGAGCCATGACGGCATGGATACGCCTGAGGTGGATTTCCGGGGAATGACAAACATTCGTTCATGAGGCGTGGCATTAGTGGCAGTACACAATAGCGACCGTATCGAATGGAGCACATCTGAGAGGACTTCCTGCCAGCGGGAGATAGGGAGGCCCTTGGTCCTTAGAACTAGAGTGACTGCTTTCCATACTGTCCCGTTCTCTCGCTCCACTTGACCGTTACCCCGGGGGTTGTAGCTGGTGGTACGGCTCGTGGCGATCCCCCTGGACAGCATGTACTGGCGTAGCTCTTCACTCATGAAGGACGCCCCCCTATCCGTATGGATGTAGCTCGGCATACCGAACAGGCAGAACAGGCTGTTGAGGCATTTAATGACCGTGGCGCTGGTCATGTCTGGGCAGGGGAAGGCGAATGGGAAACGGGAGTATTCGTCCACAATGTTCAGGAAGTAAACATTGCGGTCGACTGACAGGAGGGGGCCCTTGAAATCTAAGCTGAGCCGCTCAAAGGGCCGTGTAGCTTTGATTAAGTGGGCTCTATCTGGGCGGTAGAACCAAGGCTTGCACTCAGCGCAAGTGCGGCAGTTCCTGGTCAGAGACCGAACTTCCTCAATCGAGTAGGGTAAGTTACGGGACTTTATGAAGTGGAACAGCCGCGTGACCCCTGGGTGGCAGAGGTCGTTGTGGAGGGTCTGTAGCCGATCCCCGGTGGCGCTGGCACACATCCCTCGTGAGAGGGCGTCAGGGGATTCGTTAAGGGCCCCTGGCCGGTAAATGATGTCATACTCGAAGGTGGAGAGCTCGATCCGCCACCTAAGAATCTTATCATTTTTAATCTTCCCCCTCTGTTTATTATTGAACATAAACGCTACCGACCGCTGGTCGGTAAGTAGGGTGAAGCGGTTGCCGGCTAGGTAGTGGTGCCAGTGGCGCACTGCCTCCACGATGGCTTGGGCCTCCTTTTCTACGGAGGAGTGTCTGATCTCGGGCCCTTGGAGGGTCCTCGAGAAGAAAGCTACGGGCCGCCCTGCCTGGTTGAGGGTGGCCGCCAAGGCAAAGTCAGACGCATCACTTTCCACTTGAAAGGGGGTGTTCTCGTCCACTGCCTGTAGCGTGGCCCGCTCAATATCCTGCTTAATGCTTTTGAAGGCGGCATGGGCCTCAGCAGAGAGCGGAAAAGAGGATGCTTTCAAGAGGGGGCGGGCTTTGTCGGAGTAGTTGGGGACCCATTGGGAATAATAAGAAAATAACCCCAGGCACCTTTTCAGGGCTTTGGGAGTGTTGGGCAGGGGCAGCTCCCGTAGGGGGCGCAATCGGTCGGGGTCTGGTCCGATTTCCCCATTCTCCACCACACTGCCTAGTATGCAGAGACGCGTGGTGTTGAAAACGCACTTGTCCTCGTTGTAGGTGAGGTTGAGTTTTTGTGCGGTTTTCAGGAACCTCTCGAGGTTCGAGTCGTGATCCTGCTGGTTGTGACCGCAGATGGTGACGTTGTCGAGGTAGGGGAAGGTTGCCTGCAAGTGGTGGTCATCGACCATGCGGTCCATCTCCCTCTGGAAGACCGAGACCCCATTCGTCACCCCAAAGGGGACTCTGAGGAATTGGTAGAGGCGTCCGTTCACCTCGAAGGTGGTGTACGGGCGGTCCTCTGGTCTGATAGGGAGCTGGTGGTACGCTGACTTGAGGTCGATGGTGGAGAACACCCGGTATTGGGCGATTTGGTTCACCATTTCTGATATGCGGGGTAGCGGGTAGGCGTCTAGTTGGGTGTACCTGTTGATCGTTTGGCTATAGTCAATCACCATCCGTTTCTTCTCGCTACCCCTTACCACTACCACTTGGGCGTGCCACGGGCTGTTGCTGCGTTCAATAATGCGCTCTTTCAGGAGCCTGTCTACCTCGGTCGCGATAAACCGCCTGTCCTCCCAGCTGTACCTCCTGCTTTTGGTCGCTATTGGCCGGCAGTTAGGGGTAAGGTTCGCGAATAGCGAAGGCGGCTTTACCTTCAGGGTAGCCAGACCGCACACTGTGAGGGGCGGCTGGGACCCACCGTACTTGAGCGTGATGCTTTGGTGGTTGCACTGGAAATCCAGGCCCAAGATCACGCTCGCACATAGATTCTTCATGATTAATACTTTAAAATTATTGTATACTGTTCCGTTAATGGACAATTGTACCGTGCAGTAACCCAGAATGGTCGATGTCTGGGTTTTATCAGCCATAGAGATGGTACCCTGAGTAGGGACCACCTTTAGGGAGAGTTGTTGTGCCAGTTCAGGGTGGATAAAACTCTCCGTGCTTCCACTGTCAATTAAACATTTAACCCGGCACCCGTTTACCTCGATGTCCACCATTGATTTGGATAGCGGGTGCGGCCTGGTCTGGTCCACTGTGACCGATGCCACTGTGGGGCCCTGATCGAGACAAGATGGCGTCCACGCTGTCTGCTCATGAGATGGCGGACCCCACGAGGTCGGGCAAGATGGCGTCCAAGATGGCCGCTCCCACGGCGCACACGCGGCGGTGGCGGGTTTTCCGGCGGGGTTCCCTCTGCACACCTTCCCGAAGTGCCCCTTCTTACCGCACTTAAAGCAGGTGGTGCCTTTCGCCGGGCACAGGTTTCTGGTGTGCTTTGGCTGCCCGCAGAAGTAGCAGTTGGGTCCCCGACGCGTCGCGGCTGTCGTAGGGCTTCTGGGGGGAGAGCGGGGCCCCGACAGTGTCGGGCTGCCGGGCGGGGAAGATGCCTTCCAAGATGGCGGCGCCCTTGGTGCACACGTGGCGGCGTGGACGGCGCGGGCTGAAGAGTAGGCGTCCGAGTTTCTCTGGGCCACATCCAGGGATCGCGCGGTGTCCGCAGCCTGTTTCAGGTCCAATCCCGTTTTTTCCAGCAGTCTCTGCCGGATGTAAGTGGAGCTGAGGCCTGTGATAAAGGCATCACGAACAAGCTCGTCAGTGTACACTGCGGCTTTTACATCTTGGCACTTGCAGTCTTTGCCAAGCATTTTCAGGGTGCCTTGGAACTCCTCCACCGATTCCCCGGGTTGCTGTGCGCGAGTAGCGAGCAGATGCCTAGCATACACCTCATTCGTAGGCTGCTGGTAATGCGCCTTTAAGATGTCGCAGGCGGCCAGGTACGTGTCGGCGTCTTGGATGAGGGGGTAAACCCGGTGGCTTACCCAATTCCGCAGAATTCCGAGTTTCATACTCGCAGCGTCCGTAGCGTCTTTGACGGCTGCGGAATTGTCCAGGAAGAATTCCATACACATAAACCAGTGTCCGAAGCGTGCCGATGCGTCCGAAGCATGCTGGTCCAAATCCAAACGTTCGGGTTTTAGGAGTTGATCCATTGTGTTGAAAATTAAGTTAATAAAATTGATGTGCCTCAATAATTCCGAGACTCGATGTTAGCGAAACAAAACAAGGCTTTTATTAACTTAGAAGGTAACACGCAGTGGAGAGAGGTATCTTCCATCTGGAGGTCTGCAGTACTGGATATGAGGCCAGACTGAGCTTGCTTACATAGGGGCCAGGTATGGGCGGAGCCCTACACACAATACATTACAATATACAATACAATGGTGAGGAGACGGAACTGAGGTAAGGGAACTGAAACCTGAAACCAAGTGATGAATGGAATATTTCATCACACTGCCTTTGTCTGCTGAGAAGGTTTCTTTCTTCCATCAGATGGGTGCAGGACCTCCCGACATCCTCTGACTCCCTCCACAAGAACATGGAGGGAGTCCTGGTTGAAGCGGGGAGCTGCCTTTTGTTTCTCTGCAGACATCGTGGTGAGAAGCAGCAGTCAGAAACACCAGAAACCACCTGAGATCTAAAGGGGAAATGGCCCCTTAAATGCACTGGCTGCAAACGCGTCAGCCTATCAGCTGACCAGAGCCGCACCTTGTGATCAGGGCGGGTAACCCACACGGCGGCTTAACGAGGCCAATCAACGGGAAATTGTGTCAGCAGGCCAGCAGGAGCCGGCAGCAGGACGGGAACCCGCCCACTACCATTCCCGACACAAACCCGCCTCCAGGAACAAAATCACGGCCTTACTGTTTGGGTTTTAAACTATAGGGGACAAAATTTGGCTCCTTTGCGCCTGTGACTAGCGCCTCTGGGGGGCGCTAACGGGGCACAAAGGCGTTATTACCCAGGGCGGGGTGGGGGGCGGAAAAAGACCCTCCCACGAAATTCGGCGGGGCATTGCTGAGGTGCTACCCGATAGTGCCGCGCCACCACCGGTAGCTCCCGGGCCACCGTGCCGCTGGTGATGACACCATCACCGTGCACGGCAACCACGCAGCACGCCGCCGCGTCCCCTTACCACCCTGCAGCAGATATTCAGCTGTGCCCCGTGAGGCTGCTGCGGGCGGTGTCAGTGCCAGCCTCGCGGGTCGTGAGCCGGGCCAACCTCTGCTCGCGGGGCGGTACTTACAGGGGAGTTGCGGCCTTGACCGTCGCCGCCATTGTCTTTCTATTGCTGACCTCCAGGTCGACCCTCCGTGGTGGTTCGTGGCGTGGTCCTGGCCGCCATCGCGCAGCCGAGCGCCCCGTCTCAGAGCCAGGCTGTGACCACGGCACCACGCCGCCCTGGTGGCCTAGTGTGGGCCATGGGAGGCCCTGCAGAGTGCGGAGCAGCCCCTCCCCTTTAACTGAAGTGCAGGGTGTTGTAACGCGGCAGTGCTCTGCGGCGCCACCGTCAATCGCTGCCGATCGCGCCCCGACATCGCTTCAGTTACCACCCTACTAGGAAGTGGATCTCCCAAGATTGCACTCCACTTCCTGGGCGGGGCGGTAAGGTGAGTTTCACGGCTGTGGCGGGACTTCCTCGCCGGGCGCAGGATGTCCCGCCTCGCCAGCGTTACCGCCCCGAAATGGGGAGCTACCGAATTTCGCGCCCTAGCGGTCTTGTCTATGTTTAACTTGGGTAGTAATGTTACTCATCATGATACACACAAAGAAAATCTTAACACATTGTACAGAACATTACAGTTTACCATATGATCAAGTACTCAGAGATTAATAGAGTCTCCAGCTCTCCTTTTACAATTATACATCTTGTGGATGTTGTCTCTAACTATTGGCCCAGAAATTCGGGTCGGAGGCTTCCCACAGGTGCAAGCCTCCGACCTGCCCTTACCTTGCGCGCCAGCCATTGAGCTGTGGGCCCCTGTGGAATTGCGATCCTGGGCCTCCTCCAACTGCCGGCACGCAGTGCTTGCGTATCCCAGGGGCGCAGTTAGTTTGATGCGTCCCCTGGGATCACGTGGGCCATGGAGAGCCAATGGTAGCAGGGAATGCATCATTCATAAGTTTGACAGGAAAAGCTGTCAAAAGTAAAAATACTATCGGCCCCAAAACATCACTAAAACTTCAAATAAATATTTTTAAAATAACTATAAATTACATGAAATAACTATTTAAAACAATAATTTAAATTTTTGAAAAAAAAATTACATTTTCTAACGGAGCTAAAAATAAACTTACCTTTCTTTAAATTATTTAAAAGTAATAAACCTGTTGTGTATGTCCCTTTAAGGGAATAACTGGTCTTAGACTGCAGTACCAGCAGTGACCACCCCTGTATAAAACGCCCTAGCAGGCTTCTGTAGTTTCAGTTTCAATCTGCCTCTTGTTCAGTAAAGTACCTGTTAAACTGTTCTCCCGAAGTCCAAGTATTATTCAGGCGCGGACTTTACAGTGGCGACGAGTAAGTTCGAACTCACCTGCAGTGTGGCATCATCTCACGGGGATCTCGCCTGAAAGGAAGGTCCTGGAAGGTCGTAGTCTGAGCAACGGGTGTCGACGGAGGGCAACCGCCCAAAGAATCCATCGGTGTTTGGAGAATTGCGGGAGAGACTGTGGTTCCAGCGAATCGTGCTGGTAGCAGGTAGCGCGCTGACCCTTCCGGACTGCGGCGGGCCCAAGCTCGATCGAGCGGCTCTACAAATCGGGCCGCGCAGCGTCGCCGGATAAGAAAACAAGAGAGAGAGGGTGGAGCGCACAGGGCGCGGTCGGTGCTCGAGAACAGGACAGTGGAGAGAAACTAAACGGGGGGGAAGGAAAGCGAGACGAGCCGAAGCTGCGGGTCGCCGCCATTACCCCGTAGAACGCTAGGAGCAGCGTGGCAGTAAGGGGAAGAAGCAAAAGCGCGGGAGGTGCCATTTTATCCTGTTGGGGAAGAAGCGAAAGCGTGGGAGGCGCCATTTTATTCCATTGGGGAAGAAGCAAAATCGCCCAAGATGCCGAAAAGCGGCAGTATCACTGCTTTCGACAACGAGGTAGAAGACTGGACCACGTATGTGGAAAGAATTGAAGTGTACTGCAAGGCAAATGAGGTGGCTGATGGAAAGAGGGCGTCGGTATTATTAAATCTGATGGGTGCGAGTACGTACGGCCTATTGCGGAATTTAATTACCCCAGCTAAACCAATGGAGAAAAGTTTTGAGGAGATTGTTCATATCTTACAGGAACATCTAAGCCCTACACCACTGCTGATAGCAGAAAGATTCAAGTTCCATAAAAGAAACCAGCACAAAGATGAGAGCAATGCTGACTATCTTACGGAACTACGCAAGTTATCGAAGCACTGCCAGTTCGGAGCAGGACTGGCAGACACCTTATGGGATAAGTTTGTCTGCGGGCTCCAGAGTGAAGGAACCCAGAAATGACTACTTTCAAAAAAGGACCTGACGCTAGAACAGGCTTTCAGTGTGGCAGTATCCTACGAAGCAGCAGCATGGGGAGCTGCGGAAATACAACAGAAACCACAAGAACACAGCGCTAACGAAATGGCGTATGGAGCCGAAAAGTGCTATCGCTGCGGCAGAACAACCCATGAGCAGAAGGACTGCTGCTATGCAGGCAATGCGGGAAAATGGGACATATAGCAAGAGTCTGCAGGTCGGGAAAGAAGACCAACACGACAAGAACTACTAAGGAACAGTACAGGAAAGTAAGGAAACTGACAGATAGTAGTTCAGAAGATCAGGAGAGTGATAAGGACTCCGGGAACAGGCGACTAAGTTGTTTAAAGTTACACAACGTGATCGCAAAAGAAGATCACCGAACCATTTGGGTCACCCTCATGATAGCAGGGTCCCCAGTGAAGATGGAATTGGACACAGGATCAGCCCTAACTGTCATGAATCGACGAGACTATGAGCGGCTATTCTCACACATAGCCTTAAAGGACACGTCCATTGTATTGAAGACATACACGGGGCAAAAGGTCTACCCCAGAGGAAAAATAAGGGTGCCAGTTGAATATAACGGAAAAGAAACACAGAAACTATACATGTATATACTACGAGATGGAGGACCACCATTATTGGGACGTGAATGGATCCGAAGACTACAATTGGATTGGCATTCCATTCTGGCACTAACTGTGACTGACAAAAAAGATGATGACGTCGCACCTGGACGTCTGTCACAAATTCTATCTGACGCGGAAGAGGTGTTCCAACAAGGACTTGGGACTCTAAAAGGAGTAAAGGCAACCATAAAGATTGAGGATAACGCTACCCCAAAATTTTTCAAGGCCAGACCGGTGCCATACGCAATACGCCCAGCTGTGGAAGCTGAACTGGAGAGTCTGGAGAGTTCGGGGGTTCTGTCTTAGGTGGACTGGAGCGAGTGGGCCACACCCATCGTTCCTGTAATGAAGAAAGCATTGAGCAGCACGCCTGGGAAGCCAAGGAAAGTTCGCATCTGTGGGGACTTCAAGGTGACTGTGAACCCAGTCCTGCACACAGTACAGTAGCCAGGGCGTTTGCGTGGTGGCCGGGAATCGATAAAGAAATCGAGGATATGACCAAGAGATGCACAGGATGCCAGAAGGTCCAAAACGCTCCACCACAGGCCCCGCTACATCCATGGGAGTGGCCCTCACCTCCATGGCAACGGGTGCACATTGATTTCGCTGGTCCATTTATGGACTCAATATTTCTAATCGCTGTGGACGCCCATTCGAAATGGCCAGAGGTCATTAAAATGTTCTCCACCACCACGGAGAAAACTATTGCAGTCCTAAGGACCATCTTCGCCAGGAATGGGTTGCCAGAACAGATCTGTTCCGACAACGGCCCACAGTTTGTGTCTGAGGATTTCCGGAGGTTCCTGAAGAATAATGGGGTGAAACATTACACATCTGCCCCATATCATCCAGCCACAAATGGATTGGCTGAGAGGTTTGTTCAGACCTTTAAAAAGGCCATAAAGGCAATGTATAATGATGGCATACCACTGCAACACAAGGTGGATAACTTCCTGTTTGCTTACCGGAATGTGACGCATGCAGTAACCAACCAAACTCCAGCCGTACTGTTTTTCAACCGGAGACTAAGATGTCGCTTGGATTTGCTCAAACCAAACATAAGACGAGATGTTGAGGATAAGCAGTTCCAGCACATAAATGAGAAGCCAACCAGGAGCTTCAAGATAGGGCAACCAGTCTTGGCCCGCGACTACCGAACAGAAAAATGGCAGCCAGGCACGATATGCACACAGCAGGGACCACTAATGTACACAGTGGGCGTTGGAGAGAGCATCATGAGACGCCATGCTGACCAGATTCTAGAGTCACAGGAACAAGCCAAACCTGTACCACAAGCATGTGCACCTGGTAATGAACCCGAAGTACAGATTGCGTCTACCTCAGAAGCAGGGGTATTGGAAGCTGACGAACCAACCAATGACAATGAGCCAGAATTGACTCCACCGCCAGAACAGGATACTCGAGAAAGGCGCTATCCAGTCCGGATCAGGAAGCCTCCTCAAAGACTGAACTTATAAATGACTATTCCAGTGGATGTACATATTACTGAGAAAATTGTAATTGTAATTAGTTATTATTTAGTTGTTAAATGAATGTTATGTACTGTTTATCTAAAAGGGGAGGAATTGTTGTGTATGTCCCTTTAAGGGAATAACTGGTCTTAGACTGCAGTACCGGCAGTGACCACCCCTGTATAAAAGGCCCTAGCAGGCTTCTGTAGTTTCAGTTTCAAGCTGCCTCTTGTTCAGTAAAGTACCTGTTAAACTGTTCTCCCAAAGTCCGTGTATTATTGAGGCGCGGACTTTACAAAACCTGTGGAAAAAATGTTTTAATTTTAATTAATTCACCACTTACCTTGTTAAAAGCAGACCTTGCGACTGCTTTTTGCATGTCTAACTGCTGGAGACTTAACTTCCCGGAAAAACCTGTAAAAAAAACGTAAGTTCAATGCACACGCGCTGCCTCTCCTGCGCATGCGTTCGACTTTTGAACCCCTTCTTTCAGGGGATGGAAGTGCCGGTTTCCCGCGCATGCGCAGTGCATGCAGGAAACCGTCACTTTCGTTGGGCCTACGCGTCAGTACCCTGTGCGTACTCACGCGTTGGGACCCGAATTTCTGGGCCATTATTTCCCACTAACTTTCAGTTATTCCAACTTCATTGTGATCTCCACCCTGAATTTTAGAAATCGAAATCCTATGTCCCAACTTTTTTAATTCCAATCCCTCTGATAGGCCCCAGTGCATTTAACTCTAAGGTTTTCTACAGTCTGAGCAAAGTCCTGTAACTGACTCCGAGCTCCCGTCTACAGAAGGCTCACAATCAGCTGGTCCCTTGGCGGTGATGTCGTCCATGTGGCGTGTCCCAGCCACATCCGCCTGGAAAGTTTGGCTGAGGGTCCTCTGCTGCCAGCAGGTCTTGATTGGTTTTTGACACCAGCCCAGCCTCACATCCTCTTCCTCTCACTTGCTTCTTTTGGGGTAAAGCACGCACTGTAATATTCTGGGGTTCAGCAGGAGGCCCCATTGGCTGCCCATTCCTCCACATCATCCAGCCGTGTCTGGGGCTTTCCTAATGCTATTTCCCACCTCGTGGAGGATACCCAACCGGTGATGTCATCAGCAACTGTGAGGAAGCTCCAGTCCTGTATCGAGGTGTTGGAGTGTTGTTGCCATAAATGAGGAATGGGGGTGGGCCGTGTACGGATGGAGTGGTCCACTTCCTTTACCAAGCTGCCGTCTAGTTCCTTGTGATTGGGTTTGGTGTGGACAGGGCAGAGGTTATCATTGAAGAACTCTGCTCTCTCTGGGCCTGTCTCCAAAGACCAAGAGACTAGTCCCACTGATTATTCATGAATCCAAGAGCATATTTCAAATGAATCGGTTTCTGCATGTGAAGCCAGCCAAGAATTTACCAGCGGAGAATGTAAACAGGAGTTGG
Organism: Somniosus microcephalus; assembly: GCF_052327205.1. Lineage (NCBI taxonomy): Eukaryota > Metazoa > Chordata > Chondrichthyes > Squaliformes > Somniosidae > Somniosus > Somniosus microcephalus. The sequence goes on from NC_140994.1 coordinate 243,358,723, forward strand.
GAACATTTTAAAAAAATTTGTTTATGGGATGTGGGCGTCACAGGCAAGGCCAGCATTTATTGTTCATCCCTAATTGCCCTTGCGAAGATGGTGGTGAGCCGCCTTCTTGAACCGCTGCATACTCCCATAGTACTGTTAGGGAGGGAGTTCCAGGATTTTGACCCAGCGATGATGAAGGATCGGTGATATACTTCTAAGTCAGGATGGTGTGTGACTTGGAGAGGAACTTGGAGGTGATGGTGTTCCCATGCGCCTGCTGCCCTTGTCCTTCTAGGTGGAAGAGGTCGCAGGTTTGGAAGGTGCTGCCGAAGAAGCCTTGGCGAGTTGCTGCAGTGCATCTTGTAGATGGTAGACACTGCAGCCACAGTACGCCAGTGGTAGAGGGAGTGAATGTTTAAGGTGGTGGATGGGGTGCCAATCAAGTGGGCTGCTTTGTCCTGGATGGTGTCGAGCTTATTGAGTGTTGTTTGAGCTGAACTTATCCAGGCAAGTGGAGAGTATTCCATCACAGTCCTTATTTGTGCCTTGTAGATGGTGGAAATGGTTTGGGGAGTCAGGAGGTGAGACACTCACCGCAGAATACCTAGCCTCTGACCTGCTCTTGTTGGCACAGTATTTATGTGGCTGGTCCAGTTAAGTTTCTGGTCAATGGTGACCCCCAGGATGTTGATGGTGGGGGATTTGGCGATGGTAATACCGTTGAACGTCAAAGGTCGGTGGTTAGACTCTCACTTGTTGGAGATAGTCATTGCCTGGCACTTAAGTGGCAGGTAACATTCGCGCCACACATCAGCCCAAGCCTGAACGTCATCCAGGTCTTGCTGTATGTGGGCATGGACTGCTTCATTATCTGAGGAGTTCTGAATGGTGCTGAATCAGCGAACATCCCCATTTCTGACCTTAAGTTTGGCTGAAGGTCATTGATGAAGCAGTTGAAGATGGTTGGGCCTAGGACACAGCCCCGAGGAACTCCTGCAGCAATGTCCTGGGGCTGTGATGACTGACCTTCAAGCACCACATCCACAACTGTAAGATCCACAAAATTTGAACATTGTATTATAAGGGTCCTTTGGCAGAATAGGCCCTGTTTTAAAGACTGTTTTAAAAGAAGCCCAGGAAAAAGGGGCATATAAAACGGCCGCCAGACCCCATGACTAGCATTTTGGACACTTTAAAATGGTTCCTGCAGTCCCCAGGCAGCCTTTGTGGATTCAACCCACAGTAAGTTCTGGAAGCCGTTTCGGAGAAAACGAAACCAGACAGAAACACATACAGATAGATAGGATGCAGATCCAGTCAGAACGGCCTGTAGATAAAGACCGTCTAAATGTTTACCCAGACAAAGGGAAACAGTTTCATATTCATAATGGGAGCATCAAAGACCCATTAAAGACATCAAGAGGACATTCAGAACAATGCAGGGTCATTCCAGACCAGAGATGGCCATCACCGGCCATCCCGAAAGCAGTTTAAATATAATAACTACCCCGCTGTGATACAAGCCCGCCAAAAGTTAAACAAAGACTAACTTTGATTTGGCGGAAGATAGAGGCTTCTCTTGAGAAGTATATTTGGGGAACCCGGGGTAGCCATCGAGAGCGATTAGCCATCGAGGACGCTGGTCATCCTCCTTCACAGATCACCAGCTCGGAAGAAGAAGAAGAAGAAAATGAGGCAGCCATCAAGAAGGTGATTCGAGTCTGCGTCCCGCCCCGGGGTAACCATCGTCGACAAACCCCGGGCCGCTGACGAGACCAAGGGCAGCAGCCCTACAGAAGAAACCCATGTGAAAATGGTAACCAGCTAGAGACCCCTCTAACCGTGGTCTCCGTCACCGCCGACGTCCAGGCCTGCCAGTGTCCAGCCTGCCCGTGACCTTCACCTCGAGGAGAGAGTAGAGTAGAGTAGCGCAGCTCACTGTGGCTCCACTGACCACGCGGAAACAGGACGCCTGAGGGGATCAAAACGCAGGCTTGTTTCAAAACTCTATACTTTTCCAACTGGATTGGTGAGCATGTTTCTGGCCCTTCATAATCGGATCTAGATAGGTTTAAGGGGGTGGGCATTTTGGGTATAATTAACATGAGTTGTCCCTCGATGTTCCGTGTGTTTCCCCATTTCATGATGACGTTTGTTAAGTATAATATGCCTGTATCTATTTTAGTTAGTACTGTATTTTGATTTGTTTTTCCCTCCCATGTACCCTCTTATTTGCTTGCATTTGATTTGTTTTTCCTTATGCAATAAAATTTCATTTTGTTTCATTAAACTTGGTCCATTGTAGTTCCTGCATCTAAGTCCAGTGTCTAGAACCTAAGGGGTGAGTGGGTCGAACCACTCAAGGTTTTACTGTGCAAGAGGGAGAGAGAGGCCTCTGGAGAGAGAAACCTCTGCGATCCAGATAGGAGGAAACCCCTTACACAATCATTCACACCTCATCTAGAGTCATCTTTTGTTTCTTAACTTGTCCCAATACCTCTCTTTATGCCTTGCACCATCATCCCTTTTGTCAGTCAATCTCTCCTGCCTTCCAGCCTGTCACAGACCTTCCCTTTGTTCTTTCCGCCCCATCTCCCTGCGCCTGCTTAAAAATCTCTCTTCTCTAAACTTTTCTAGTTCTGACGAAGGGTCCTCGACCCGAAACGTTAACTCTGTTTCTCTCTCCTCAATGCTGCCTGACCTGCTGAGTGTTTCCAGCATTTTCTGTTGTTAAACCACAGCCATCTTCCTTTGTGCTAGTTATGACTCCAGCCAGTGGAGAGTTTTCCTTCCAATTCCCATTGACTTCAGTTTTACTAGGGCTCCTTGATGCCACACTCGGTCAAATGCTGCCTTGATGTCAAAGGCAGTCACTCTCACCTCACCTCTGCAATTCAGTTCTTTTGTCCATGTTTCGACCAAGGCTGTAATGGGGTCAGGAGCTGAGTGGTCTTGGCGGAACCCAAACTGGGCATCAGTGAGCAGGTTATTGGTGAGTAACTGCCGCTTGATAGCACTGTCGATGACACCTTCCATCACATTGCTGATGATTGAGAGGAGACTGATGGGCCGTAATTGGCCGGATTGGATTTGTCCTGCTTTTTGGAGGATGGACAAGATGTCTGCTGGGCTGGCAGCTTCTTTCTGAACTGCTCGTCTCTTCAACTGTAACCGTGGTCATCCATTGCCATCCTTTGCCCTTTCTTCCCCCAGTCTGCTCTCTTCAATTGCTTAAGATACCCTGCCTCTGATAGTGAAGGCATTTCAGCTCAAACTACAAGTTCAAACTACAAGTTTAAAGCTCCCCCTGCAGAGTCCACTGCCCATCCCCCAGTGTCTTTGTTCTCACTGAGCTCCTTCAACTGCTGGAACTCTGCTGACCCTTGCCCTCTATCACTGGATTCCTCGCGGACAGGACCTCTGTGACTACACCGTTTGACTCAGCGGCTGTGGCACTGCTTTGTTTTTTAGTCACTTCAAGTCTTAAGCTGCGGAATTCTTTCGTCAAATTAGCTTCCGATTTCCTGGTCTTCTCCGGACATCTAGACTATATTTCTGCTTTGAACTACATTGGATTACACTATGTTTCTGCACTGGATTACACTGTAAGACATAGCTGCTGTGTCTCTATCTCTGAAAAGGAAAAATGATTTTTACCTTTAACCCTCGGGCTGTGTGTCTGCTGAACTGGTTCTACTGGTTTTTCAGCTCTGCTGGATTGTAGGTAGCAGCTCCACTTGCTGTCCGGTGACTCGTTTTGCCGGTTTTCAGCTTCGCTGGTCACTGGTTTATGGTTTTACTTTTTCTCCGCCGCTTTGATCTATGGTGACCTCCAACTTGCGTCAATTTCACCATCATCTTTCTGCACTGCTACCGACTCTCATTCCTACAGCAACAACCTCCATCCTCGAACTCTCCACCCTTCAAATAGCTTCTGGACTTCACTCGCCTGCTTTGGACAGCAGTTCGTCGATGCTCCGTGCCGGCCCCATCCTGCTCACGTCAGCTTGTCCTTCCATGGGACCTCTGACTTTGACCCTGGTCTCCCTGTTATTGTCTCCAACCTATTCCCTGCTACCAGGAAATATGTATCCCATTAATTATTACATTAAAACAGGCCTATGTAACCTGAGCTTTTCCCGTTTCCATTTGTTTTCACACTTTGGCTGTCGCTCCAAACCCGAGCCATTCCACTTTTTCCCCCATTTTCCTTTTCTCTCTATCCCTCCCTGTCCGCTCTCTCCTGTCGTCATGCCTCCTTTCCTCTCTTCTCTCTCAGATACACTGCCCTCCCAAATCCCTACCCCAATCCTTCATTACACTTTGACCTTTCTACTCTCCTGCCGCCATCCCAGGATTGACTCCCTCTTAGATAAGCCTACAGCTCCTCTCTGTGCCTCTCTAGGCATCCTACGAAGGGCCCATCGATGCACTGATCGCAGCCGCAACAATCCCAACTGTCCCATCCTGCTCTCTGGCTGACCTTCCAGCCCAGCGCGCCCACTGGGGGCAAATCTTGCCAATCTCCTCCCCGTCCATATCATCTCCCCCAGCGCTGACCCTGTGGATGCTGGCAGCGGGGCAGCCATCACCGACCCTCTCCGCATCTCCCTCCAGAATGTCCGTTCACTTGCCAACAAGGCCCTTGCCATCCATGAGCTTATCGTGGATGATTGCATTGACATCATGGCCCTGACGGAAACTTGGTTGAGGGGTGATGACACCTTACCACCTGGCTAGACATTCCACCACTTGCCCCGCTCAGACCGCCGTGATGGCGGTGTGGCTCTCATCACCAAATCTCACCTTGGTCTGTCCCGCTATTCCTCCGCCACTTTCTCCTCCTTTGAGCATCTCACCTTATTCCACCCATCTCACCTCTCATTTAAAAACCTTGTTCTCTACCGCCCACCCAAGTCCCATAAACATTTTATTACTGAGATATTTTCAATGCTCTCCTCCCTCAGCCTCTGCACCGAATGACTTCTCATCCTCGGTGATTTCAACCTCCATCTCAATTCATCATGCTCTCTCCCCTCTGAGTTCACTAGCCTTCTATCCTCCCTTAATCTCTCCCTTCATGTAAACTCCCCAACCCATACTCACGGCCACTCCCTTGACCTTGCCATCCATCGTGTCAATTGCAGATAAAGCCATCGCTGACCATTTCCTTGTATCGCTCTCCACCCACATCCCCCTTCCACCCCACCTACCCCACAACCCTACTTCCTTCTGTGTCTGCCCCTGGAAAAAACATAGAAACATAGAAGATAGGAGCAGGAGTCGGCCATTTGGCCCCTCGAGCCTGCTTCGCCATTCAATGAGATCATGGTTGATCATCCAGATCCCTTTAGCCTTAAGAAATATATACAACGCCTTCTTGAATATATTTAATGAATTGGCCTCTACTGCCTTCTATGGCAGGGAATTCCACAGGTTCACCACTCTGTGGGTGAAGAAATTCCTCCTCATCTCTGTCCTAAATGGCTTACCCCTTATCCTTAGACTGTGACCCCTGGTTCTCGACTCCCCGACCATTGGGAACATCCTTCCAGCATCTAGTCTGTCTAGTCCTGTTAGAATTTTATAAGTTTCGACGAGATCCCCTCTCATTCTTCTAAACTCCAGCGAGTACAAGCCCAATCGACCCAATCTCTCCTCATATGTCATTCCTACCATCCCAGGTATCGGCCTGGTGAATCTTCGCTGCACTCCTTCCATGGCAAGGACATCCTTCCTCAGATAAGGCGACCAAAACTGCACACAATACTCAAGATGTGGCCTCACCAGGGCCCTGTACAACTGCAGCAAGACATCCTTGTACCTGTACTCAAACCCTCTCGCTACGAAGGCCAACATACCATTTGCCTTCTTAACCGCCTGCTGCACCTGCATGCTTACTTTCAGCGACTGGTACACAAGGACGCCCAGGTCTCATTGCACTTCCCCTTCTCCCAATCTATTGCCATTTAGATAATAATCTGCCTTCCTGTTTTTGACTCCAAAGTGGATAATCTCGCATTTATCCATGTTATATTGCATCTGCCATGTTTCTGCCCAATCACCCAACCTGTCCAAATCATAATGGAGTTTCTCGGCATCCTCCTCACAGCACACATGCCCACCCAGCTTTGTGTCGTCTGCAAACTTGGAGATATTACATCTAGTTTCCTCGTCCAAATCATTAATATATATTGTGAATAGCTGGGGTCCAAGGACCGATCCCTGCGGTACCCCACTAGTCACTGCCTGCCACTCGGAAAAAGACCCGTTTATTCCAACTCTTTGATTTCTGTCTGCCAACCAGTTCTCTATCCAAGTCAATACCTTGCCCCCAATCCCATGTGCCTTAATTTTACACGCTAATCTCTTATGCGGGACCTTATCGAAAACCTTTTGAAAATCCAAATACACCACAGCCACTGGTTCTCCCTTATCTATTTTACCAGTTACATCCTCAAAAAATTCCAGTGGATTAGTCAGGCATGATTTGTCTTTTGTAAAGCCATGTTGACTTTGTCCGATCCGGTCACTTTTTTCCAAGTGCTCTGCTATTACATCCTTTATAATGGACTCTAGCATTTTGCCCTCTACCGATGTCAGGCTTACCGGTCTGTAATTCCCCATTTTCTCTCTACCACCCTTTTTGAACAGTGGGGTAACATTACCTACCCGCCAATCCATGGGTACTGTTCCAGAGTCTATCAAATTTTGGAAGATGAGCAACAATGCATCTATTATTTCTAGGGCCACTTCCTTAAGTACCCTAGGATGTAGATTATCAGGCCCTGGGGATTTATCGGCCCTCAATCCCATCAATTTCCCTAACACCATTTCCCTACAAATACTGATTTCTATCAGTTCCTCCCTTTCATTAGACCCTATGTTCCCCGACATCTTTGGGTGGTTATTTGTGTCCTCCTTTGTGAAGACAGCACCAAAGTATGTATTTAATTGATCTACCATTTCTTTGTTCCCCATTATAAATTCCCCTGTTTCTGACTGCAAGGGACCTACGCTTGACTTCACCAATCTTTTGCTCTTCACATATCTATAAAAGCTTTTACAGTCAGTTTTTATGTTCCCTGCAAGATTACTCTCATACTCCCCCCTTTTTCCCCCTCTTAATTAATCCCTTTGTCCTCCTTTGTTGGATCCTAAACTGCTCCCAATCCTCAGGTTTACTGCTTTTTCTGGCCAATTTATATGTCCTCTCCTTGGATCTTATGCTATCTCTAATTTCCCTTGTTAGCCACGGTTGAGTCACCTTTTTTGTTTTATTTTTATGCCAAACTGGGATGAACAATTTCTGTAGTTCATCCATGCGATCTTTGAATGTTTGCCATTGCCCACCCACCGTCAACCCTTTGAGCGACACTCCCCAATCAATCCTACCCTACTCGCACCTTATACCATTGTCGTCTCCTTTATTTAAATTCAGGACCCTAGTCTCTGAGTCAACTATTTCACTCTCCATCTTAATGAAGAATTCAATCATATTATGATCGCTCCGACCCAAGGGGCCTCGCACAACAAAATTGCTAATTGATCCTTTCTCATTACATAATACCCAGTCTAAGATGGCCTGATCTCTGGTTGGTTCCTCGACATATTGGTCCAGGAAACCATCCCGTATACACTCCAGGGATTCCTCCTCCACAGTATTGTTACTAATTTGGTTAGACCAATCTATATGTAGATTAAAGTCACCCATGATAACTGCTGTGCCCTTATTGCACGCTTCTCTAATTTCCCATTTAATGCCATCCCCGACCTCCGCATTACTGTTTGGAGGTCTATATACCACTCCCACTAACGTTTTCTGCCCCTTGGTATTTCTCAGTTCTACCCATACAGATTCCATATCATCAGAGCTAATATCCTTCCTTTCAATTGTGTTAATCCCCTCTTTAACCAGCAATGCTACCCCACCTCCTTTTCCTTTCTGCCTATCTTTCCTGAATATTGAATACCCCTGGATGTTGAGTTCCCAGCCTTGGCCACCCTGGAGCCATGTTTCCGTAATCCCAATCATATCATATTCGTCTACCTCTATTTGCACAGCTAATTCATCCACCTTATTACGAATGTTCCTCGCATTAAGACACAAAGCCTTCAGGCTTGTTTTTTTAACACTCTTAGACCTTTTAGAATTATTATTTACTGTGGCCATGTTTGATTTAAACCTTTGATTTATCTGCCTGTCACTTTTGCTTTTCTCCTTCCTGTCTTTTGCTTTTATCCTTGTTTCCCTTTCCTCTGTTTCCCCGCTCAGGTTCCCAAACCCCTGCCATTTTAGTTTAAACCCTCCCCCACAGCACTAGCAAACACTCCCCCTAGGACATCGGTCCCGGCCCTGCCCAGGTGCAAACCGTCCGGTTTGAACTGGTCCCACCTCCCCCAGAACCGGTTCCAATGTCCCAGGAATTTGAATCCCTCCCCCTGGCACCATTCCTCTTGCCACGTATTCACGTATTCATCTGAAATATCCTTCTATTTCTACTCTGACTAGCACGTGGCACTGGTAGCAATCCTGAGATTACTACCTTTGAGGTCCTGTTTTTTAATTTACCTCCTAACTCCCTATATTCAGCTTTTAGGACCTCATCCCATTTTTTACCTATATCATTGGTACCTATTTGCACCAGTACAACTGGCTGTTCACCCTCCCCCTTCAGAATGCCCCGCAGCCACTCCGAGGCATCCTTGACCCTTGCACCAGGGAGGCAACACACCAACCTGGAGTCTCGTTTGCGGCCGCAGAAACGCCTATCTATTCCCCTTACAATAGAATCCCCTATTACTATAGCTCTCCCCCTCTTTTTCCTCCCGTCCTGTGCAGCAGAGCCACCCCTGGTGCCAGGAAGTTGGCTGCTGCTGCCTTCCCCTGGTAAGCCATCCCCCCCATCAGTATCCAAAGCGGTATATCTGTTTGAGAGAGGAATGGCCACAGGGGACCCCTGCACTACCTGCCTGTGCCTAGTACTCTGCCTGTTGGTCACCCATTCCCTTTCTGCCTGTGCCACCTTTATCTGAGGTGTGACCAACAGATTAAACTTGCTATTCACGACGTCCTCAGCATTGCGAATGGTCCAGTATGTATCCAATCACTGCTCCAGCACCACAATGCGGTCTGCTGTAAAGTCTGTGGGTTGTGCAGCTAATAAATACACAGACTTCAGGAGTAACAAACAAACAGGTCTTTACTATTCGAAGGTCCGGGCGAATCTGCCCCAGAAATCCTGCTACAACACTTATATACTGGTGTGGTCACTATCGGTATTACAGTATACAGAAGCCAAACAAATAGTGCCACACCTAAAGTAGTTCCCTTAAAGGTGAACGGTTACATTCAATATTTCCCTTAAAGGTAGATGGGTACATACACTACAATCCTCCCTTTTTAGCTTATTACTTACAGAGTCCCCGTTAAACATACATATCTTCAACTTCCTATAAAACAAATTACAGCTATAATCTCGGTGGAGTCAATGTCATATAAAACAATTTACAAATATAATCTCAGTGGAAACAGTTCACAGGTTCCATCTCTGCGGAAACAGTTCATAGATTCAGTCTCTGATCTTGACTCGTTCCGAACAACATTTCTTTGGGGTAGCCGGTTCACCTGGCTAGCGTGACTCCTCCATAGCCTTTTTCTTGACGTAGCAGCTTGAACTTTCGTCCTGTTGAACCAGCAGTGCGGACTTTGACAACCAACTGGCTGTCTTGACATTTACCAGTTTTTCAACTAAGTTAGCTCCTTTCGTAATGTCCCGCCTGGAATGGTAGAAGTGCTAATATTTTAGACAGTTATTATCTTCTGCTTCTTCTTTTTCTTTTCTGCCTTTTTGAAACTCTCGGAGCTCCTTTCTCGGCTGCCAGCTGTAGCGCCACCAACTCTCTATGTTCCTTAGACCTTAAGTGCTTCATCCGGATTTCAGCACTTTGAGAGTTTTCATCACAAGCTGGCAGACCACATCCTCATAATATTCAGTGTCACTCAACAGGTCATGGTAATATTCAGGTTCGTCCTGAGTTAGGCCAGCGAGAGAGACTTCTTCTTCCTCCTCACCCGTCTGGACGTTAGCTGATGGTGGTTCCTTCCCTAAACATCTTTCTTGAAAAGCCTTCTTCATGCATTCATATTCATCCCGCTCTTCCTGGGTTATCTGCCATTCCTTCCCGACGGACCTCATTTGTGAGTTCAATACCTTCCGTTCCACTGGTAATTGCGTTATCAGGCTATTTAACCCTTCTACTGAAGTAACGGGTTCCACCTTCTTCTGTTCACCTTGACGTGATTCAACGTACTTTTGGCATCCTTGTAAAATTTGTGTTGCCACCTCAGCTATCTCCGTGACTTTTGAGAGCTCCGAACTCGTTCCCCCTGAAGATTGAAGCTCGTGTTCAGATTGTTCCCCTTGTAGAGTCTTGTCCTTCAGCATATGAAGGAGTTGGCCGACCGTTAACTCTTCCCTGGGAACACGGTGGATCAGAGTCTTCTCCATTTCATCCACCTCTTTCTCCAATACTTCCACCTTACGTTCCTCTTGAACTTTGGCTTTCAGCGCTCGGAAAAGTTGCGCCCTGATGCTCTCTAGTTCATGTTCAGGGACCATTCTTACAGTGTCCTGTTCTTCCACTGCAAGGATTCCCAGTTGAATCTGTTCTTCAAGTTGTTGAACCTCAGACATTGCCGCCTCATATTTGTCTTGGGTGTCCTTCAATGTTTTTATAAGTTCTTGGACATCCTGTCTTTCATGCTCTGCCATGATTTTCACCTCTAATTGCTCATCTATGGATGGAGCTTCTATCGATGAGTCTGTCTTGGCCTTGAGCTCATCAAGAATTTCCTGCAGCCTTTGGACTTTTTGCTCATGTTCAACCTTTAGTTGTTCATATGCTTCTACTGAAACTAGCTTTTCGGAGGCTGCCGAGTTAACTCCCTTCTGAATTGTAGCCTGGGCCTGTTCATACTGTTCTTTCAACTTCTCACACTCTGCTTGTAAGGAGTCGTAAAGAAGAACTGGAATAAAATCCTGGCTCCCTGAAGATTCCTCTTCCTTTGGTTCATTCTGTAAATATTCTAGTTCCTGAACAGCATCAGGGGAATGTGATTGGTATTTGACCATGATGGCTCTATGGTCGTTCTCTGCTTGAGCTAGCTGTCTCTGTAGTCTTTCCAGGTTCCCCCATTCGGTGTCCCAGAACTTTTCCATATTTTTCATCTCCTGTACGAGACGATCACTCAACTGTTCTAATTGTTGTCGTACTTTGACATAAGTTTGCGTCCGAGCTCGGTGTTCTTCCGTCATGGATGAATCCTTTGCTTGAACAGGCTCAGAATTCTCTGTCAACCTGGAGTTCTGCTCTGCAGCTTTATTCTTCTTGGTACCATAAGTCCTTCTGCCTGTCTTCGTTTTCGACTTGGTCTTATCATCATCCATTTCAGAATCTGAGCTAATAGCTTGCACCGAGTCCTCCCTCATTATGGCTTTTAGGTAATGCCCTTCCATGTCTATTTTCTTAATCCACTCCCGTCCTAGAAGTGGTGGTCCTCCCTCAGATAATACGTACAAGCTCATTCTTGGTTGTTCTTTACCCCTATCTCTCACCTTGACTCTTATTTTCCCCACGAGGTATATGTTATGCCCCGTGTATGTCTGTAATACGAACTTGGTATTTCTTAAAGGTATGTGAGAGAATAGCCGGTGGTAGTCCCTTCGGTTGATGACTGATAGAGCTGATCCAGTGTCCAGCTCCATTCTTATTTGGACTCCAGCTATTTTTAGTATGACCCAGATGGCCTGTAGATCCGTTTCTTTACCCACATTGTGGATTCTCAGACTACCCAGCTCCTGGTTGTTTGGGTCTGAGTCTGAATTCTGTTCGTCTGAACTCTTCTCAGCCACCTTGTGTACCTTGTTGTACTTTTCTGGTGGTGGCTTCCTTTGATTATTGATCTTTTTCCCGGACCGGCATACCTTCGCGATGTGACCCAGTTTGCCACATTTCCTACACTCTTGGTTCTTAAACCAGCATTGATTCTGGTCATGCGTTGTCTTCCCACAACGGTAGCATTTTGTTGTGCTTGAAGTAATTTGGTCCACCCCGAGTGCCGCCGCCTTTAGTTGCATTTCCGCCGTTCCTTTCGCTGCGGCTTCGTGCGATGCAGCTATAAGGACAGCCCTGTCCAGTGTGAGGTCGTTCTCTTCCAGTAGTCGCTTCTGCGTCCCTTCTTTGGACAATTCGCATACGAACTTGTCCCGCAGCGCTTCTGTCAGATTCCCTCCGAACTGGCAGTATTTCGCTAGCCTACGCAGTTCGACCAAGTATTCCGCATTGCTTTCGTCTTTCTTCTGCGTTCTTGCGTAGAATTTGAATCGTTCAGCCAGCATCAGCGGTGTTCAAGTGATCCTTCAGCACAGCCACAATCTCTTCGAAGGTCTGATCCGCTGGTTTATTTGGTGCTATTAGATGCTTCAAGAGCCCGTATGTTTGTGCCCCCATCGAGTTTAGCAATGTTATCGCCTTGTCGTCTTCCTCTATTTTGTTGGCTTCGCAATAGATCTCTATGCGTTCCACGTACGTGGCCCAGTCTTCTATTTCAGAATTAAAGTCGTTAATATTCCCTCGCTTAGGCATCTTTCTTCCCTTGGGAGCAGCACCAGTATTTCTTTAAGTATTCTTATTTATTCATTTGTTTCTAAGATGGCGGTTTTCCCGCAAAATCGGCGGTTTCCCGCTCTTTCCTTCTCTCCCCGCCCACTTCAATGGCGGTATGTCAATCAAGATGGCGGTTTTCCCGCGAAAATGGCGGTTTCCCGCTCTTCCTATCTCGCCCCGCCCACTTCAATGGCGGTTTCCCGCTTCTGGCGTCTTCTCCGCCTAACGGCGGCTTCCCGCGTTTCTTCCCGATGGAAGGGGTACGCTTCCCCCTCAGCGGACAGGTTCAGCCGCTGGCTGGCTACCGCACAGCTCCCCTTACTCGGCTATGTCGTTTCCTCCCGCCCGCACGGCTCTACCGGCGCTGGGTACACCCCGTTAGCGGAGGACAGTTCAGCCGCTGGACTGGCTCTCGCGCAGTCTCTCTCTCCGTACCCGGCTCTGTCTCTCTCACCCGCACGTTCGATGCTACCGGCCCTGGGTACCCCGTTGGTGGAGAACAGCTCACCGCTGGACTGGCTCTCGCGCAGTCTCTCACCCCGTTTTCGGTTGTGTCTCTCACCCACTCCCGCACGTTCGGTTTTGCCGGCTCTGAGTACCCCGTTGGTGGAGAACAGCTCAGCCGCTGGACCGGCTCCTCGCAGTCTCTCTCTCCGCACCCGGCTCTCACCCGCACGGTTCCCGTTCGCCTCCCCAGCCCTCTCGCAGACCGGTGTTTCCCTCCCCGGCTGCGGCTGGGTTTCTCTTCCCGCGCCTACTCGCAGGCTCAGCGCTTCGTGGCTGTGGTCGCTGCCCCGATTGTCCCGCCGATTGCGGTCCGGCTGTTACCCGACGCCGTTGGACCCGTCTTTTGGCCGGCACAGCTCCCCCTCGACCGAGGTCGAGTGCTCTGCCCTTATCCTCCGGATGCTTCTACACCTTCCCCTACTCACAGTCTCTTCGGCCGCCTTGTTTCTTGCTGGTCGGCTCACTCCGCACCGTGGCAGAAGGGTAGTCAGTGCCTGTTGCTGATACAGCTTTTGTTGTCCTGCTTTCTGTTGTTGCAGCCTCGTGTTTTCTTTTGGTAGCACGACGAGGGCGGTTGTCTCTCTTCGACGCTCTTCGTTGCTTATGGTAATCTTGCCACAGGGCACGATCGGACTCGTCGCCACTGTAAAGTCTGTGGGTTGTGCAGTTAATAAATACACAGACTTCAGGAGTAACAAACAAACAGGTCTTTACTATTCGAAGGTCCGGGCGAATCTGCCCCAGAAATCCTGCTACAACACTTATATACTGGTGTGGTCACTATCGGTATTACAGTATACAGAAGCCAAACAAATAGTGCCACACCTAAAGTAGTTCCCTTAAAGGTGAACGGTTACATTCAATAGTTCCCTTAAAGGTAGACGGGTACATACACTACATCTGCCAGTAGCTGCAGCTGGACACACTTCCTGCACACGTAGTTGTCAGGGTCACAGGATATGTCCCTGAGTTCCCACATAGCGCAGGAGGAGCATACCACGGCACCGGGCTGTCCTGACATGACTTACCCTTTAACTAATTGAAATTAAATCAAATCAAATCAATCCTACCAATTACACGACAGATAAATGATATATTTTAGGGCCCTGGTTCACCAACAGTCCCTGCTACACCACAGGGACCCTAGAAACTATAAACCACAGAGTTAGAGTTAAAAAGGAAAGAAATACTAACCAACCAATCACTTAGCTGCTTTCTGGTGACGTCACACTTCGATTACTTTTGACTTCTCTCCCTCTCTGAGATTGGAGATTAGCATGCTATGAGGCCTACCTGGTCTCTGGGGGCCTTTTAAAGCCTCGCTGCTTATGTATCCCGCCGCCGCTGCGGCCGCTGATGCTATGAGGCCTACCTGGTCTCTGGGGGCCTTTTAAAGCCTCGCCGCTCATGTATCCCGCCACCGCTGCTGCCGCTGATGCTGTGAGGCCTACCTGGTCTCTGGGGGCCTTTTAAAGCCTCGCCGCTCGCGTTTCCCGCCGCCGCCGCTGACGTTGTGAGGCCTACCTGGTCTCTGGGGGCCTTTTAAAGCCTCGCCGCTCGCGTTTCCCACCGCCGCCGCTGCTGCTGACGCTAACATCTCTCTCCCAACTCTCTTACAACTGCACTTATGAAATCCCAACTGTCCAGCCTCTGGCCCTCCATTCACCATAACATTTCTGCAGCTACCGATCTGCTCAACCACACCCTCACCACTATCTTTGATGCCCTAGTCCCTACTAAAACAATAACCCTCTCTCACCCTGACTGTTCCCCCTGGTACGGCTCTCATCTTCGCTCCCTTTAGTCCAAGGGATGCAGACTCAAACGGATATGGCGGACAACTGGTTTAGCCATTCACCGCCAGATCTGGATGGACCACATGAAGCATTATCGGGTCCTGCTCTCGTCTGCCAAAACTGCTCACTATTCCAGAATCATTCTGGATTACAAAGATAAACCCTGGCTCCTATTCTCTACTGTTAACCGTCTTCTTTAAACCCCTGCCCTGTCTCCTCCACCATCACCTCCAATAACAAGTGCGAGGAGCTCATGGACTTCTCTGTCTCTAAGATTGGGACCAGCCGTTCAGCTGCCTCTGCCACTTCCCTTCCTTCCCCTAGCCCACTTGGCCAAACTTTCTCTAAGGTTCCCCCCTGCCCTAGCCCTGAACTCACATCTTTCTCCAGTTTCTCTTCGATCTCCTCTCATGAACTCTGTGCTCATCTTGTCCATGAGACCCACCTCCTGCTCCCTCGACCCTATTCCCACCAAACTGCTGACCACCCAACTTCCTTTTCTGGCCCCCATGTTAGCTGATATTGTTAACGGTTCGCTCTCCTCAGGTACTGTCCCACTCTCCCTCAAATCTGCCATCATCACCCCTGTCCTCAAAAAAACAAACCTTGATCCCTCCTTCCTTGCAAACTACCGCCCCATCTCCAAACTCCCTTTCCTCTCCAAAGCCCTTCAACGTGTTGTTGCCTCCCAAATCCGTGCCCATCTTTCCCACAATTCCATGTTTGAATCCCTCCAATCAGGTTTCCGCCTTTCCACAGTACCAAAATGGCCCTCATCAATGTCACAAATAACATCCTTTGTGATTGTGACAAAGGTAAACTATCCCTCCTCGTCCTTCTTGACTTCTCTGCAGCCTCTGATACGGTTGACCACTCCATCCTTCTCCAATTCCTCTCCACCGTCGCCCAGCTGGGTGGGACTGCACTCACCTGGTTCCATTCTTATCTATCTAATCATAACCAGAGAATCACCGGCAACGGATTCTCTTCCCGCTCCCACATCGTTACCTCTGGTGTCCCCCAAGGATCTATCCTTGGCCCCCTCCTATTTCTCATCTACATGTTGCCCCTTGGCAACATCATCAGAAAACACAGCGTCAGTTTCCACATGTACGCTGATGACACCCAGCGCTACCTCACTAACACTTCTCTCGACCCCTCCACAGTGTCTAAATTGTAAGACTGCTTGTCCGACATACAATTCTAGATGAGCAAAAATTTTCTCCAATTAAATATTGGGAAAAACAAAGCCATTGTTTTCGGTCCCCACCACAAACTCCGTTTCCTAGCCACTGACTCCATCCCTAACATCTGTCTGAGGCTGAACCACACTGTTTGCAACCTTGGTGTCATATTTGACCCTGAAATGAGCTTCTGACCACATATTTACAGCATAACAAAGAACGCTTATTTCCACCTCCGTAACATTGCCCGTCTCCATCCTTGCCTCAGCTTATCCGCTGCTGAAACCCTCATCCATGCCTTTGTTACCTCAAGACTTGACTATTCCAACGCACTCCTGGCTGGCCTCCCACATTCCACTCTACATAAACTTAAGGACATCCAAAACTCGGCTGCCCATGTCCTAACTCGCAACAAATTCCGTTCGCCCATCACCCCTGTGCTCGCTGATCTACATTGGCTCCCGGTTAAGCAGCGCCTCGATTTCAAAATTCCCATCCTTGTTTTCAAATCCCTCCATTGCCTCATCGCTTCCTATCTCTGTAATCTTCTTCAGCCCCACAACCCCCGAGATATCTGCGCTCCTCTAATTCTGGCCTTTTGAGCATCCCTGATTATAATCGCTCAACCTTTGGTGGCCGTGCCTTCTGTTGTCTAGGCCCTAAGCTCTAGAATTCCTTGCCTAAACCTGTCCACCTCGCTACCTCTCTTTCCTCCTTTAAGACACTTCTTTAAACCTACCTCTTTGACCAAGCTTTTGGTCACCTGCCCTAATTTATCCTCATGTAGGTCGGTGTCAAATTTTTTTGTCTTAAAATACCTCTGTGCAGCGCCTTGGGACGTTCTACTACTTTAAAGGCGCTATATAAATACAAGTTGTTGTTGTTGTTGTTTTTGTGGTCAGGACATACCTGGGCAGTTTTCCATATTGTCGGATAGATGCCAGTGTTATAGTTGTACTGGAACAGCTTGGCTAGAGTCGCGGCTAATTCTGGAGCGCAAGTCTGCAGCACGATAGCAGGGATGTTGTTGGGGTCCATAGATTTTGCTGTATCCAGTGCGCTCAGCCATTTCTTGATGTCACGTGGAGTGAATCAAATTGGCTGAAGACTGTCTTCTGTGATAGTAGGGACCTCAGGAATAGGCCGATATGGATCATCCACTCGGCACTTCTGGCTGAAGATGGTTGCAAACGCTTCAGCCTTGTCTTTTTACACTCATGTGCTGGGCTCCACCATCATTGAGGATGTGGATATTCATGGAGCCTCCTCCTCCCGTTAGTTGCTTAACGGTCCACCACCATTCACGACTGGATGTGGCAGGACTGCAGAGCTTTGATCTGATCCGTTGATTGTGGGAATGCTTAGCCCTGTCTATAGCCCTGCTTCCGCTCTTTATCCTGCATGTAGTCCTATGTTGCAGCCTCCGCAGGTTGGCACCTCAATTTTACGTATGCCGGTGCTGCTCCTGGCATGCTTTTCTACACTCCTCGTTGAACCAGGGTTGGTCCCCTGGCTTGATGGTAATGTTAGAGTGAGGGATATGCCAGGCCATGAGGTTACAGATTGTGGTGGAATACCATTTTGCTTCTGCTGATAGCCCACAGCACCTCATGGATGCCCAGTTTCGAGCTGCTAGATCTGTTCTGAATCTATCATTTAGTATGGTGGAGGTTGTCCTCAGTGTGAAGATGGGACTTAGTCTTCGCAATGACTGTGCGGTGATGACTGTTACCAGTACTATCCTGTACAGATGAACCTGCACCAGGTAGATTGGTGAGGATGAGGTCAAGTAGGTTTTTCCCTTGTTATAGTTTTCACACCACCTGTCGCAGGCTCAGACTCGGTCAGCAGTGGTGCTACCAAGCCACTCTTGGACACTGAAGTCCCCCACCCAGAGTACATTCTTTGCCCTTGCTACGCTCAGTGCTTCTTCCAAGTGGTGTTCAACATGGAGGAGTATAGATTCATCAGCTGAGGGAGGGCGGTAGATGGTAATCAGCAGGAGGTTTCCTTGCCCATGCTTGGCCTGAAGCCATGAGACTTCATGGGGTCCGGAGTCAATGTTGAGGACTGTATATATTATATCCGTGTATAATTGAGACACGGACTGCAGGAGTTGGTTATAACAGGTCTTTACTGAATGGAGGCAACCTGGAACTACTATGCAAATGTTACTACACAGGCTTATATACAGGGGTGGTCACTACTGGTACTGCAGTATACACGGGCTGCAGAATATAGTTCCTTCTGCAAAGTACATACACAACAGTATACCGCTGTGCCACCACTCCTGGTGGGTCTGACCTCCTGTGATGGAGGATGTTGGGACATTGGCTGAAAGTATGATACTGTGAGGATGACTATGTCAGGCTGTCTGTGCAGCAGCTCTCCCAATTTTTGCACAAGTCCCCGATGTTGGTGAGGAGGACTTTGCAGGGTCGACTTTGCCTTTGCTGTGTTGGTGCCGGGTGGTCTGTACAGTTTCATTCTTATTATTGTGTTTCGTAGCAGTTTGTTACAACTGAGTGGCTTGCTAGGCCATTTAAGAGTCAACCACATTGCTGTGAGTCTGGAGTCACATATAGGCCAGACCAGGTAAGGATGGCAGATTTCCTTCTTTAACGGACATTAGTGAACCACGTGGGTTTTTATAACAATCCGATAGTTCTATTGCTGATACTAGCTTTTTATTCCAGATTTTTTTAATTAACTGAATTTAAATTCCCAGCTGCTGTGGTGGGATTTGAACTCACATTTCTGCATCATTAATCCAGGCCTCTGGATTACTAGCCCAGTGACATTACCAGTATGCTACCATTCCCATAGGGAGACTGTAGTGGGAACTGGTCCAAGGCCCAGAGCTGCACAATCCAGGGAAAGGGGCAGAGCCACAGGTTAGTAGGAACCCCATTCAGGGCCAGACAGGGCCGGTTACTGATTGGGGGCCATATTAAAGTATAAATTCAGCCCCACCCTGGGCACTGTTCCCTTGGATATCAATGGTCCCCTGTTCTGTTCCTCTCACAGTGAACGGGCAGCAACAAATCAGCAAACTCAGCGACAGATTGTAAAGGGCAGATTATTCATCAATTTACAGCTCCGCTCCCTCACACATTACTGCCAGTAATAACCTTTCACCTCAGCGTGCCTTGCCCTACCCATGAGCCCTGTCTATCCAGACTGGGGTGGCACTGAGTAAAGATCTACAAATTGAATAGTGTGGGGAAACATGCTCGGGGGGTGAGGCAGAGCAGCTACCCACTGTGGTTCACACCCGTGCAGACAGCAGGTAAAATCTGCCCGTGCTGTTCATTGGCTGCAGGCCTGAAGGTGGGGCCTAGTATTGGGAGTTCAAAACACTACTTAAAGGCAGCCAGCACCTCTTAAATGGGAGGTGCACTGTGGCTGCAATCCCTGTTCTACAAGTACCTGAGAAAGAAATGGCTGAAGCAGGGAGAGAGAGGGCCCCAAGGTTCTCTGATGCTGCACTGGAGGCCTTGGTGCAAGCAGTGAACATGAAGAGGGCCATCCTCCCCATCCCCCACCTCCCCACAACTGGCAGGGTGCCATCCAGGCAGCTGATGAGGCAGTGGGAGGAGAAGGGACATCCTTTAACCCCTGGGGGCAGGAAGCCCCTCTGGTACCTGAGGCAGAGGCAGTGGGAGGAGATTGCTCACAAAATCAATGCTAGGATTATTGTTCCCAGGACGTGGAAGGAGTTCAATGATTTGACTAGAATCATCAAGGTAAGAGCACTGAAGTACTTTCTCATCACAACTGCACCACTCACAGACCATGAATGACAACACTCACAGCACTCACTACACTCCCCTCCCCCACTACTGTTGAAGTGCCTTACTTCTTAGCTCTGGGTAATGACTCAATACACTCTTGGATTCGTCAGACGGACAGGCCTTTTATTTCACTTGCAAGGGGAATCAGCACCTCTACTCAAGGGGTGAGGCTACTATTCCAATGATACAGCGTAAGCGTTCCATATTTATACAGTGTAACAAACAAGTTTGATTGACGTTCCTTTGTTCCTCTATCAGGATACATTTTAGATTAATCATCAGGTCTTATGACATACTAACAGAAGGATCCTGGACACATAAGTCAACCGTTAATCTATAACAGGGCATGAATCGTGTAACCGGAGGTCCTCTTTAATCTTAATCATGTATTGGGAGGCTAGGTTTGCTTACGGTCGCAAGTTGTCAGGTCACTGGTTACTTCAAAGGAACCCATTGTTTCACTTCTACATTCTCATTAGATGGGCAGACATCTGTTCTTGGCTGTAATCTAAGTACGTACAATAGCTTTAGTTACACATCGACTCTTGACCGGTGTCAAGTCTGAAAAACTTTTACCCAGCAAGCACCTGAAATTAACCCCTTATAATATGTAGATTTCCTCATTCCCCCCTTTTGTCCTTTCTAAGGACAATCTATTTCGCTAAGTTTAAGAAATTCTACATCAAAGGTCTCACCCTTAATATCCTCATATTCAGACATCATTGGTACTGGAGGAGTTGACGTTAACAAGGAAAGGACTTTTGTACACAATAATTTTAAACAACCAATCAATAAACTAATTAAAATGATTATCATCACAATTGCGATCAAGGCTTCCAAAATTTGCTTTCCTAGTGCTCCTCCCCATCCTGAAATCCAATCCCACATGGACCACGGTTCAGGTTGATGTAGTTTCTCTACAGCCTCCTTTATGTGGTTTACCAGGTTGGTGATATTTTCTGAGCTATCTGGGATATAGGTGCAACATTCGCTTTTTATGATTGCACATGTGCCCCCTTCTTTTGCCAACAAATAGTCCAGAGCCATGCGGTTTTGTAAGGCAACAGTGCGCATAGCCACCATTTCTGCGTTTACATCGCTAAGAGCATCAGCAGTATCATTGGCTATTTGTTCCAACACTGCTGCCATGTTTATAGATTCTCTTGCTAACTTCCCTGTTCCATACCAGGGAAATGCTATAGCAAAGAACCTTTCAGTTTCTGTAATGGCTCGTTTTGCTCGTGTCCCAGGGTGGCTATCCAAAGATGAAATATGATGTATATAGGGCACTACATATCCCAAATAACATGACCCAGTCCAATTTTGTGGTAACCAAGGGTATGCTCTATGCCCACAGATGAAATAGGTGTTATTATAGGCTTCAAATTTGTTCCATATCTGGTGCATCATTCCTATTCCTTGTTCTCCTTTCCAGATTTTTTTACTAGTCAAATTTTGTACTGTGGACAGGTTCCACTGTCCCCAATAGGGCCATTCGACTGCACCCGGTGGTTTAGTAGTAGTTTTAGTCAAAGTGTAGTTACATTTGCACTCACTCCATCCAACCATCAATCCTTCTCCATTGTCGTTTACCAGACAGACTTCTCCTTTTGTTTTATTTACGGTTCCCATTGACGTCACTAATAGACTCTCTGGATTCCTTTGATTATCATATTGGGGATGAAACCACCCTTCAAATTTTATAAGGTTGTATCCGAAACCACCCTTCAAATTTTATAAGGTTGTATCCTGCATCTTTCCATTCATTTTCCAATTGATCTGGGTTTAAACTATTTTGGGTCTGAAATGTACTGGCTGCCTCCTTATTCCAGGTGGTATTAGACTGTAATAACCACCCTACCATCTCTTCTATTTTGAAGGGAATGGGCCTTAGAGGTATTCCACCCTCTGCGTGCACAGGGATGTGGCTGCATATCCAGCATTTAGTAAGGTTCTGTCTTTTGGCATACAAATAACTCATGTATAGCCATGCTTGTTTAACAGCCTTCTTCCTCTTCTTCCCTGTTTCTTATCTGTCTTATTAAGTTTTCTTTTCTGAGTGGCTAATGTTGAAATAAAGGGCTGTGTAACTGGATTGTTACAAAACATTGGCCTGGCCGTCAGGGCCAGTCCTCCCTTTGGATTACCACTACAGATAACTCCTTCATTCGCAATTCTTTCACTTGGTGACACAGTATCGGGGCATGTAACCCATAGTTTATCAAGCTTCTGTCCACTATCTTCTTCTACTATCTTATTCTGCCTAATCCTAAGACTCAGGGGTTGATACGGGGGTACCTGCATAGTGTGATCCTGAAGCTGAACCTTCATAGTCTCGTTATAGCATATAATATAAAAGAAATCACTGTTTAAAAGTACACATTCTTCTATGCATGGTTTGCCCTTCAGGGGATCTGGGTAAATCAATATGGCAGCTTCAATTATCGTTAACAAAGGGAACAGTCTTATTAGAGTCCAAATCCAGTTCATCTTGGCAGTGTATCGTCTTCAACTGATGCCTTCTTACAATGGGACGCATGTATCCATGTTGGTCGCTCCTTTACTTTTACAGCGGTGTTTGTGGTCAGGAGTACTTGGAAGGGTCCCTCAAATCTGGGTTGAAGGCCATTCTTTCACTTGAAGATTTTTATGTAGACGTTATCTCCTGGCTCGAAAGTATGGCACTTTCCTTCAGCGGGATCGACCTGGGCTTCCTTCACCTGTTGATGGAAACTAGGAATGCATTTGGTTAGTGCAATGCAATAACTCAACATATCTTCCTCCATTTTATGAATGTCCATTTGTTTAGCTGTTAAAGGTGCCAAAAAGGGCAATCTTTGTGGTCTTCCCATGACGATCTCGTGAGGCGACAATCCTGTAGTTCTGTTGGTAGCAGACCGTGTTGTCATTAAAGCTATGGGTAACAAATCAACCCATTTAAGTCCAGTTTCTTTACACAGTTTTGCAAGCTTGTTTTTCAGCATCCCGTTATATCTTTCCACTAGTCCAGCCGACTGTGGATGATAACTGCAATGGAGGTGCTGGTTAATCTGTAAGGCTTTGCATAGTTCCTTAATCACTGTTCCCGTAAAATGGGACCCATTGTCACTTGACAGTTTTGCTGATATCCCAAAGCGAGGCACAATGTCCTTCAATAAACATTTAGCAACAGTAGTGGCGTCACTCTTTCTACAAGGAAACGCTTCAATCCATCTTGAAAACATATCAACAATAACTAATACATATTTAAAGCTCATACACACAGGTGGTTCAATAAAATCCATTTGCAAGTGTACAAAAGGACCCATGGGGTTTGGATGGGATGCGGGCTGTACCTTCTTTATTTTTTTTCCTGCATTCATGGTCTGGCAGATAATACAATTTTCACAAATTTGTTTTGCCAATTTTGAGATTCCTGGTGCATACCAGGTCTTAAGGATATAGTCTGCCATCCCCCTTTGCCCGCATGGGTGAATTTATGAACACATCGGGCAATTGGTGATAGTAATGATTTGGGTGCCACCATGCGGCCGTCATGATGAACCCATAAGCCGTCAGTGTTTTTAAAACAATGATTAACAACCCATTCCTTTACTTCATCAGAACTGGCCCTATCTTGATGGGTCAGCACATCATCTAAGGACGGGGGCTGCGGTATCTCTGGCTTTTCCCTAACAGGGAAGGCTGAAACTTGTCGTTCAGTACTTGATATAGCTACTGACTTAGCAGCGCTATCTGCAGCAGCGTTTCCAAGCGCAACCTCGTCCAAATGCCCCGTGTGCGCTTGGCACTTAATAATGGCAATCTGCTTAGGTCTCTGGATGGCTAATAAAAGGTTTTGAACCTCGTGCATTTTTTAAATTTGGGTTCCTGATGACGTTAAATAACCGCGAATCTTCCAAATCTGTCCATAATCATGAGCTACTCCAAAAGCATATCGAGAGTCAGTATAGATATTTACAGACTGCCACATAAATTCATAGAGACATCTCCTGATAACAGAAAGGAGTGTTCTTCCTCAAATTCTTCTACTTTTACTGTGAGGGGAGTCGATTGATTCAAGCGTTGTAGTATTCCAGCCAATCCAGCTATCGGGGTCTTTTTCCCATTAATAGGCATTCCTTCAGAATATCCTTTCCCTAACACCGAAAAGGTTGCTCCTGTATCTACTAAAATGAAACAACGGGCATTTGGTGGTCAGTCAGTAATTCTGATCTCTATTTCTCCTAAATCCCTGTCCCTGTAGGGTAACCTCCTGACTGGTCCGAAAAAGGGTTATAGACAGTGAAATTAGGACCTTTATTCTCTAACGGAGGTCCATTATTGGAGGTTTGGTTCTGACGATTTTTCGCAGGGCATTGGTTTGCCCAATGTCCGGGTTGTCCGCAATTGTAACAATTACCAGATCGTCCATACCCTCTTACTCTACCACGTCTTCCTCTATATTCCCCTCTATTCATCCTTCTATAGTTACCTTGTTATCCTACCATAATAGAGGAGAAAGGTATTTCTTCGGGGTAAATTTTTTTTTTCTTCTGACTCAACAAACATAGAGGCATTCTTTTTATCTGGCTGTTCTCTATTTCTCTCTTGTCCGTTAAACATTCCTCGAGGCAAGTAATTCTTTCTATGTTAAATGAACCATCTGAGGGAAAGGGTCTAGTCTTATTTACAGTCCATTTGGACCAATTTGGTAGGTGATCAATGGATGATTTACCACAGTTCTTTAACATAAAGGCTGCTGGCGTGCCTTTCTCGGGTGGCTTACTGGTGCTAGCACCCATTTTAGCAGCTTAAATGGTTCACTTAAAACAATCTAAACTCCTGTGACAATCCGTGATCTGCGTTGTACGCCCCTACAGATCAGATTAATAAACTATACATGCGTATAAAACTCGAGGGTTCTCAACCCTCGTGGAAGGTATTTCTAACTGGGGAAAATACTGAATCCACAATAGCTTAGTGGATCATGTAAAAGACATTACTATTTTCTCAACAATACATTCCGCCGCGGGACTCACTTCCCTGGCTTGGGTCTTTTCCAACCCCTTCTGCAGTTTTTTTTTCAGCTTAAATATTTTAGTTAAAACATACAACAATTCCGTAACATTCTATGATCTGCGTGGGACGCCTCTACAGATCAGACATAACTAAACATTAATACATATGACAATAAACAATAAACAATACACTTGTTAAACAACAACCAAAGTGTTACTAAATCCCCAACCTATGCAGCCTTACTGGACAAAGTTGATTGATAATAACAAGTAGTTAATACTCACTCTCATAAACATTAAACATTGACACTGTGTTTCAGACAATCGCCCACTCTTCTTCCCTCTACCCTACTCCCTTTAGCCAAATTTTTAGCAAAAAGGGCCTTCAATTTGTCCCAACTAACTTCACCCACTCTTCTCTCCTTCTACCCTACTCCCTTTAGCCAAATCTTTAGCAAAAAGGGCCTTCAATTTGTCCCAACTAACTTCAAGCTGGAACCTTGCTAGTTCAATTTCCAATAAATCGCTAGCTCCTTAGTTAAATCAAATTCCTGACTTAGCCTTCTCTCTCAGTAAGCTGGAACCCTGCTAGTTCAATTTCCAGTAAATCGCTAGCTCCTTAGTTAATCAAATTCCTGACTTAACCTTCTCTCTCTGGTACCTTTATTTCAGCGCTTCCTACAGTCCTTTTCTGCCCGATCCTGTTCGCGGGGCGTCAGCGCCTCATGGCTGATCCCCTGTTCCGTTTCTGAAAGGGAAGCACTCACAACGGCAGTTTAACCTCCGAACCTTGTGAGTCAATTACCCGATGGCAGTACTGTCCAATGGAATAAACAGACTATGCGCAGCTATGCTTCTGGCAGGGAAAGTCCCAAAAATGTGGCAAAACACCACCTTCGGCCGATGGGATTTTCCTAACCGAGCAACGTACTCGGCGTCTGTTAACTCACCAATTGGTACAGCAAGCCATCTCGGTGGAACCTCCAAATTGTTGAAGTGCCTTACTTCTTAGCTCTGGGTAATGACTCAATACACTCTTGGATTCGTCAGACGGACAGGCCTTTTATTTTGCTTGCAAGGGGAATCAGCACCTCTACTCAAGGGGTGAGGCTACTATTCCAATGATACAGCATAAGCGTTCCATATTTATACAGTGTAACAAACAAGTTTGATTGACATTCCTTTGTTCCTCTATCAGGATACCTTTTAGATTAATCATCAGGTCTTATGACATATTGACAGAAGGATCCTGGACACATAAGTCAACCGTTAATCTATAACAGGGCATGAATTGTGTAACCGGAGGTCCTCTTTAATCTTAATCATATATTGGGAGGCTAGGTTTGCTTACGGTCACAAGTTGTCAGGTCACTGGTTACTTCAAAGGAACCCATTGTTTCACTTCTACATTCTCATTAGGTGGGCAGACATTTGTTCTTGGCTGTAATCTAAGTACGTACAATAGCTCTAGTTACACATCGACTCTTGACCGGTGTCAAATCTGAAAAACTTTTACCCAGCAAGCACCTGAAATTAACCCCTTATAATATGTAGATTTCCTCACTACCCTGCACGGTGCTACAATCACTGCACCACACTTCAATCAACATCCTTCTCCTCATCCTCACACACTCAGCACGATTACAAACTTCACTTACCCACAACTCACATCTCACACACACACACACAGTCAGCTTTTCCACCATGGTAGCCACATTCTCCAAACACCTCACAAGACTCTCACTGACACACTTCCCTCTTTATTGCAGGAGAACTATTAGTCGAACGTCTGTTGTGGGGAGGTTATTACAAACTGTTAATAGGGACAGAGTGACTGTCGGATTTTTAAATTTACTCTCTGAGTACTGAGTGCAGATAAACAGAGTGCTGCTAGTTGGGTGAGTCAGGGAGTCTTAATTGTTTGCTAAAATCAAACTTTTGTTTGTTTTACTTTTACTGTTTAAAATCTAAGTTTCCCAGCTTTAAGCAGGGTTATAAAGGGATATACAAGGCCGACAATTCAGAGGAGCTGAAGGCAGTTAATTAGGGGAACTAGATTAAACTGGTTCTCCTGAAGCAGGGCAGGGCCCAGCAAGCTCCTTGGTTTCAAGGCCTATAAAAACAGGCTTTGACGTGTGATTTTGCACTGTGTGCGGTTTGAACAGAGTGCTGCAAGTTGGGTGAGTCAGGGAGTTAGGTGAGGAGTGGAAGGAGGAGCTCCCTTGCTTCGCCTTTGTTTTTCCTAACTTTTCACCCTGTAGGAATTGGTTCTTACTCTACACCAATGAAAGAGTCCGAGAGCGGGACCAGTCAAACAACCACAACTGCGAAACCGCTAAAGTGATGTCACAACCAGGGAAGGAGCTGATTGGTAAGTAGGACCTGGTGAGTATTTCTACAGTCCAGTCGTTAAAGGCAAAGTAATGTCTCTAGTTTAGAGCAAGTAATGTTTAAAGGGAAGTAAGGTCCCTAGTGTAATTAATATTATTTAATTTAAAGGGAGTAAATTAAGGGTAGGACATGGCAGGGCAGCTCGGCTGCGTGGAGTGCTCCTCCTGTGCTGTGTGAGAAGTCAGGGACAATTTTGGTGTCCAGGGCGAACACATACAGGAAGTGTCTCCAGCTGCAGCTACTCGAAATCCGCGTTTCAGAGCTGGAGCTGTGGTTAGAGTCACTGTGGAGCATCCGCAAAGCTGAGGTCTTCATGGATAGCATGTTTAATGAGGTGGTCACACTGCAGGTAAAGACTGCTCAAGCAGAAAGGGAAGGGGTGACCGCCAGACAGAGTAAAAGAACTAGGAAGGTAGTGCAGGAGTCCCCTGGATCCATCTCCCTTTTGTGGTAGATTTTCCATTTGGGATACTGCTGGGGGAGATGGTTTCTCAGGGGAATGCAGCAAGAGCCAAGTCTGTGGCACTACAAGTGGCTCAGCTGCACAGGAGGGGAGGAAAGAGTGGGAGAGCAATAGTGATAGGGAATTCTATCGTAAGGGGAACAGATAGACGTTTCTATGGCCGCAGACATAACTCCAGGATGGTATATTGCCTCCCTGGTGCCAGGGTCAAGGATGTCCCTGAACGGCTGCAGGGCATTCTGAAGGGGGAGGGCGAACAGTCAGAGGTCATGGTTCACATTGGTACCAACGACATGGGTAGAAAGAGGGATGAGGTCCTGCAACAAGAATTTAGGGAGCTAGGTAGCAGATTAAAAAGCAGGACCTCAAAGGTTGTAAACTCTGGATTACTCCCGGTGCCACGTGCTATTGAGTATAGGAATAGGAGGATAGAGCAGATGAATGCATAGCTAAAGCGTTGGTGCAGGAGGGAGGGCTTTAGTTTCCTGAATCACTGGGTCTCCTTCTGGGAAAGGTGGGACCTGTGCAAGTCGGACAGGTAGCACCTGAACCAGAATGGTACCAACATCCTTGCGGGGAGGTTTGCTCGTACTTTTGGGGGGTGTTAAACTAACTTGGCAGGGGGATGGGATACGGAGTGGAGCTATAGTAGAGGGTGATGCACAGCCAAATATAGAGGAAAAAACAAGTCAGCCTGGAAGGCAGAGCAAATATGTAATGGCACAAGGGAGTATGGCAAGGCTGGATGGCATTTATTTTAATGCAAGTAGTCTTGCGAGTAAGGCAGATGAATTGAAGGTGTTGATGAACACATGGGAGTATGATATTGTTGCTATCACAGGGACATGGTTGAGGGAGGGGCAGGACTGGCAGCTCAATATTCCGAGGTATAGAATCTTCAGGCGAGACAGAGTGGGGTGTAAAAGAGGAGGGGTTGTCGCAATATTAATCAAGGAGTCAATTACAGCTGTAAGGAGGGATGGTATCTTAGCAGGTTCCTCTAATGAGGACATATGGGTAGAACTTAAAAACAAAAAGGGGGCAAGCACATTGCTGGGAGTGTACTATAGGCTGCCAAACAGTCAGGGGTAGATGGAGGAGCAGATATGTAGGCAAATCTCAAAGAAGTGCAGAAATAATAGGGTAATAATAGTAGGGGATTTCAACTTCCCCAATATTAACTGGGATAATCAGAGTGTGAAAGGCTTAGAGGGTGCAGAATTCTTAAAGTGCATCCAGGAGAGCTTTTTGAGCCAGCATGTAGAAAGTCCGACAAGAGAGGGGGCAGTACTGGACCTAATTCTAGGGAATGTAGCCGGGCAAGTGGTAGAAGAGTCAGTAGGAGAGCATTTTGGTGACAGTGATCTTAATTCGGTGAGATTTAAGGTAGTCATGGAAAAGGACAAAGAAGGACCGGAAATAAAGGTTCTCAATAAGGGGAAGGCCATTTTAATATGATAAGGCAGGATCTGGCCAAAGTGGACTGGGATCAGCTACTTGTAAGAAAATCCACACCAGAGCAGTGGGAGTCTTTCAGAAAGGAAATAGAGAGAGTACAACGCAAACATGTTCTCGCAAAGGTCAAGGGTGGGTCCAACAAACCCAGGGAACCTAGATGTCAAGGGATATACAAGAATGGATTAGGAAAAAAAGGGAGGCTTTTTGCAGATACAAAGGACTAAAAAGGGTGGAAGCCCTAGAGGAGTATAGAACATCCAGGGGGGTACTTAAAAAATAAATTAGGAGAGCGAAGAGGGGCATGAAAAAACACTGGTGGGCAAAATAAGGGAAAATCCCAAGATATTTTATAAGTATGTTAAGAGCAAGAGGATAACCAGGGAAAGAGTAGGGCCCATTAGGGATCAAAGTGGCAATCTGTGTGTAGAGTCGGAAGATGTAGGTGAAGTTTTAAATGAATATTTTGCATCTGTGGTCACTATGGAGAAGGACGATGTAGGTATAGAAATCAGGTTAGGGGATTGTGATATACTTGAACAAATTAGTATTGAGAGGGAGGATGTACTAGCAGTTATAGTGGGCTTAATAGTGGATAAATCCCCAGCCCCTGACGAGATGTATCCCAAGCTGCTGTGTGAGGCAAGGGAGGAGATTGCAGGGGCTCTGACACAAATTTTCAGAACCTCTCTGGCCACAGGGGAGGTACCAGAGGACTGGAGGACAGCTAACGTAGTACCATCATTCAAGAAGTGTAGTAGGGATAAACCAGGGAATTACAGGCCAGTGAGCCTATCATCAGTGGTCGGGAATTATTGGAAAAAATTCTGAGGGACAGAATTTGTCTCCACTTGGAGAGGCAAGGATTAATCAAGGATAGTCAGCAGGGCTTTGTCAGCGGGAGATCAAGTCTAACCAATTAGATTGAATTTTTTGAGGGGGTGACTCGGTGCATGGATGAGGGTAGTGCAGTTGATGTAGTCTACATGGACTTCAGTAAGGCTTTTGACAAAGTCCCACATGGGAGACTGGTCAAGAAGGTAAGAGCCCATGGGATCCAGGGCAATTTGGCACATTGGATCCAAAATTGGCTTAGTGGCAGGAAGCAGAGAGTGATGGTCGAAGGTTGTTTTGGTGACTGGAAGCCTGTGTCCAGTGGTGTACCGCAGGGATCGGTGTTGGGTCCTTTGCTGTTTGTAGTGTACATTAATCATTTAGATACGAATGTAGGAGGTATGATCAGTAAGTTCGCAGATGACACAAAATTGGTGGAGTGGTAAATAACGAGGAGGGAAGCCTCAGGCTACAGGATGTTACAGATGAGTTGGTCAGATGGGCAGAACAGTGGCAATTGGAATTTAACCCAGAAAAGTGTGAGGTGATGCATTTTGGGAGGACTAACAAGGCAAGGGAATACACGATGAATGGTGGGATCCTAGGAAGGACAGAGGATCAGAGGGACCTTGGTGTGCATGTACATAGATCCCTGAAGGCAGCAGGACAGGTAGATAAGGTGGTTAAAAAGGCATATGGGATACTTGCCTTCATTAGCCGAGGCATAGAATATAAGAACAGAGAGGTTATGATGGAGCTGTACAAAACGCTAGTTAGGCCACAGCTGGAATACTGTGTGCAGTTCTGGTCGCCACACGATAGGAGGGATGTGATTGCATTGGAGAGGGTGCAGAGGAGATTCACCAGGATGTTACCTAGGCTGGAGCGCTTCAGCTATGAAGAGAGACTGGACAGGCTGGGATTGTTTTCCTTTGAGCAGAGAAGGCTAAGGGGGGTCCTGATTGAGGTGTACAAAATTATATGGGGCATAGATAGGGTAGATAGAAAGGAACTTTTCCCTTTAGTAGAGGGGTCAATAACCAGGGGGCAGAGTTTCACGGTAAGGGGCAGCAGGTTTATAGGGGATTTGAGGAAAAACTTTTTCACCCAGAGGGTGGTTGGAATCTGGAACTCACTGCCTGAAAGGGTGGTAGAGGCAGGAACCCTCAAAACATTCAAGAAGCATTTAGATGAGCACATGAAATGCCACAGCATACAAGGCTACGGACCAAGTGCTGGAAAATTGGTTTAGAATAGACAGGGCTTGATGGCCGGCGTGGACACGATGGGCCGAAGGGCCGAAGGACCTCATTCTATGCTGTATGACTCTTTACTGTTTAATCAGTGGTAAGATCAACAAGGCTTTAAACATTTCTAACTAATTGGTTTTATTAACGTTAAAATACAAGTAGTTTTACAGATAGAGATTCATACAAGCTTTAAGTCAGTAGTAGAACTCAACTCAGAATGGTCAATTCTTCTGCTTCGGGAGACTGAGGGGTTAATTCTCCATCGCCATCCTGTGAGGTGATCTTCTGGTCTGTCTCATGGACTGTCTCCTTCCATCTTACTAAAATGGCTGGTTTACACCCTTCTTGCTGGCAAAATCACACAGTTGGTACTTTTCCACTCTCTCTTTCCCACGGTTTAAAACAAGTTGATACGACAGCATCTGATGTTTACAGCAGTTTCTTACAGACCATCAAGGCCACGCGGCTGTCTGACCTTTAACCTTCTGGACAGTCTGCTGAATAAAACTTTCCCAATGTGGCCAACCTTCCCAGCATACCCCTCAACAGGCAGCTTAACAATTCCTTGGTTGAATTCATACTGTTCAACAAACTCAGCTCCTTTAACAGGAAATTAATAACTGGGATTTAGAATTCCAAGATCCATCAGTCCTCCCTCAGTGAGTGTGAGAGATCAAACAACTCCCTTTAAATCATTCATGGAATCTGAATTGTGCTCACCACAATCGGGCCCCGCCCACAGCATCACCAGGGGGAGGGGCCTGACTGAGAGCCCCGCCCACAGCATCACGAGGGAGGGCGGCTGAGAGCCCGGCCCACAGCATCACCAGGGGGCAGACAAGGAAGTGACATCATCAGTGCCACCAGCCCAGAAGTGACATCTTCAATGTGCCAAAACAGGAAGTGACAGCATCATTGACCCCAGCCAGGAAGAAACATCACAAACCCGTTTATGAGGACCCGCCCAAAACCGGAAGTGACATCACCAGATTCCCAGAGCCAGAAGTGATGTCACCGAGTCTCAGTTATGGGGCTTAATTTACCAGGGGGAGGGGTCTGAGAGAGCCCCGCCCACAACATCACCAAGGGAGGGGCCTGAGAAAGAGCCCCACCCACAGCATCACCAGGGGAGGGGCCTGATACAGAGCCCCGCCCACAGCATCACCAGGCTGCAGACCAGTGACATCATCATTGACCCCAGCCAGGAATGACATCATCAGTGACCCCAGCCAGGAAGTGACATCACAGACCTGTTTCAGAGGCCCCACCCCAAACCGGAAGTGACATCACCCGATTCCCGGAGCCGGAAGGATGTCGCCGAGTCTCCGATATCGGGATTAATTTAACAGTTTCAGGGATTTGTTCTCACAATAAAATGCTGGAAACACGGGTTCAGTGAATGTGGTTTGAAATGTGTGTAAATGTGTCAGTGAGTCAGTGAGCTGGTGAAATGACACAGTCCCAGCCTCGCAGTCCAACTGAACTCGGATCCTGATCCCAGACCCGAACCGTCCGAGGGGAGTGAACTGGGAATTGTGCCAGGCCCAGAGAGAATCAGAATCATCATATAAACCCCAGGATTTACTGTTGTACCCAATGAGAGAGTTTCCCCCCGCCCTCTCGACGCTCCCACACACAATCCCGATTCTCCAGCTATTCCCATCAGTCTCCACATCCCAGGAATGGGATCCTGAGGAGAAGCTCTGGGAGCAGAGGACTTGGCGATAGTCTTTAAACCTCTCTGGGTGAGGTGGGTAGGGCTGTTTCTGTTCAGTCCGTGTCACTGATCTCAGATCATCAGACAGAACCAAGTTCCAGTTTGCTGTCTTTGGATCCAGGCTCATCGGTGAGCTTTGCCCTAGAGAGGAGAGAAGAGATTGGTCAGACAGGGTTATTCCACTCAGATCAATGATTGACAGCTGCTGGGTAGGAGTGTCAGTATTTCCCAGACAGTGTCAGCCCCATATTACCGGTTAGACTGGATTCTTCCCATGTTAAATCAATGGCCTTCAATCAGAATCCCTGTTCAATAGCAGTGTGTGGGCCCCAGTGCTGTACACTCAGAGCAAACGCTGCAGTGAGACACACAGTAGCAGTCAGTTTAAATCACACAAGCCCCTGGCACTGTGCACACGTTCTCCCAGACACAATGGAGGAGATTCACCGGCACACAACACATCCAACAGCCTCACAGTTACAGCCCCACAATCTCAGCACTGGCTGTACTGGGAACACACAGCTCACAGGAGTGTTCCCGGGGCTCACTCCCTCCTGTTACTGTTTATCCTGACTACAGGAATGTTCCTGGGCTCCCTCCCTAATGTTAGTTCATCCAGAATACAGGAGTGTGTCCGGGGCTCTCTCCCTCCTGTTACTGTTCATCCTGAATACAGGAGTGTGCCCTGGGCTCTCTCCCTCCTGTTACTGTTCATCCTGAATACAGGAGTGTGCCCGGGGCTCTCTCCCTCCTGTTAGTGTCCCATCCTCTATACAGGAGTGTGCCCAGGGCCCTCTCCCTCCTGTTACTGTCCCATCCTTTATACAGGAGTGTGCCCTGGGCTCTCTCCCTCCTGTTACTGTCCCATCCTCTATACAGGAGTGTGCCCTGGGCTCTGTCCCTCCTGTTAGTGTCTTATCCTGAACACAGGTGTGTTGCCCTGGGCCCTCTCCCTCCTGTTACTGTTCATCCTGAATTGAGCTTTATTAAAGCCTCCACCATTTTACACACAGCAGTGAGGATTCAGTTGTGAATTGAGATGAATCTGAGGACCCTTCTGTACATTAAACTGTTGCTCCCTGTTCACTCTGAATTCACCAACACCCCCTCGGCCCCAGGTTCTGAGACTCTGTGAGGAGGGAACAGGTGCAGGAACTCGACCCTCAAATCCCTCACACTGAACCCTGACTGACGAAACAACACAGAAAGACAAAGGGTTAAATAGAAATTTAAAACTGTCAGAGTGATCCCCGTTTCAGATTCTAAACACACATTGGGATACTCCCTCTCTCCCCCTGATCCCAGTCGACTGTTTGATGGCGCTCTGTGGGACAGGGGCTGCTCCAGAGGAGCTGTGTGGGGGAGGAGTTACGTTCGATGGGCCCCTGTATTCGGTGGAAGCTGGCACTGTAAACAAAGCAGACGGTGATTGGGAATTGTGACACAGCGAGGTCCCGACTCCTTCATATTACTCGATGGGGGGGTTATATATTCCATACTTAGCTATTCTGACATTACAACTGTGACTACACCTCAAAAATAGAACTTCATTGGCTGTAAAGCACTTTGGGACCTCCTGAGGTTGTGAAAGTCGCTATATAAATGCAAGTCTTTTTTTTTTACTTTACCCATCAATAACACTGACGGCCCTGTGATGAACGGTGCCCCTTTAAGAGACACTCTGATTAAACATAAGATGATAAGAATTTGGAGCAGGACTAGCCCCTACGGGCCTTCGAGCCTGCTCCGCCATTCAATGAGATAATTGCTGAACTTCGATCTCAACTCTACTTTCCCGCCCGGTCCCCATACCCCTGGATTCCCCGAGAGTCCAAAAATCTATCGATCTCAGCCTTGAATATACTCAACGACTCAGCATCCACAGCCATTTGGGGTCGAGAATTCCAAAGATTCACAACACCCTGAGTGTCGAAATTCCTCCTCATCTCAGACTTAAATCCTGAGATTATGCCCCCTAGTTCTAGACTCTCCAGCCAGGGGAAACAACCTCTCCTATATGTTTCAATGAGATCCCCTTTCATTCCTCTAAACTCCAGAGAATAGGCCCAATCGACTCAATCCCTCCTCTCATCCCAGGGATCAATCTAGTGAACATTCGTTGCACCTCCTCTAAGGCATGTATGTCCTTTCTCAGATAAGGACAACAAAACTGTGCACAGTACTCCAGGTGTGGTCTCACCAAAGCCCTATACAATTGTAGTAAGACTTCCTGACTCTTGTACTTCAACCCACTTGTAATAAAGGCCAACATGCCATTTGCCTTCCTAATTGCTTGCTGTATCTGCATGCTAACTTTCTGTTTTCCCTGTACGAGGACACCTAAATCTCTCTGATCACCAACATTTATAGTTTCTCAGCTATTAAAAAAATATTCTGTTTTTCTATTCTTCCTACCAAAGTGAATAACCTCACATTTCCTCACATTATACTCCATCTGCCACCTTATTGCCCACTCA
This sequence comes from Somniosus microcephalus, assembly GCF_052327205.1. NCBI lineage: Eukaryota > Metazoa > Chordata > Chondrichthyes > Squaliformes > Somniosidae > Somniosus > Somniosus microcephalus. The sequence continues at coordinate 243,394,239 of NC_140994.1, forward strand.
CTTAACCTGTCTCTATCCCTTTGCAGGCACTTTGTGTCCTCCTCACAGCTTACTTTCCCACCTATCTTTGTATCATCAGCAAACTTGGATACATTGCACTCGGTCCCTTCATCCAAGTCGTTAAAATAGATTGTAAATAGCTGAGGCCCAAGCAATGATCCTTGTGGCACCCCACTAGTTATAACATGCCAACCGGAAAATGACCCGTTTATCCCTACTCTCTGTTTTCTGTCCTTTAACCAATCGTCTATCCATCCTAATAAATTGCCCCCAACCCCATGAGCCCTTATCTTGTGTAGTAAACTTCTATGTGGCAACTTATCGAATGCCTTTTGGAAATCCAAATATACTACATCCACTGGTTCCCCTTTATCTACCCAGCTAGTTGCATCCTCATAAAACACTAATACATTTGTTAACCATGATTTCCCTTTCATAAAACCATGTTGACTCTGCCTAATCATACTATGACTTTCTAAGTGCCCCATTATCACTTCCTTAATAATAGATACCAGCATTTTCCTGATGACTGATGTCAGACTAACTGGCCTGTATTTCCCCGTTTTCTCTCTCCCTCCTTTCTTGAATAGCGGGGTTACATTTGCTACCTTCCAATCTGCTGGGACCGTTCTAGAATCTAGGGAATTTTGGACGATCACAACCAATGCATCCACTATCTCTGCAGCCACCTCTTTTAGAACCCTAGGATGTAGGCCATCAGGTCCAGGGGATTTGTCGGATTTTAGTCCCATTAGTTTCTCAAGTACTTTTTGTTCACTGATATTAATGACTTTAAGCTCCTCACTCTTATCAGTCTCTTGGTTCCTCACTATTTTGGGTATGCTTGGCAGAGTATAACCCGCCCCTACCTGGCCCATGGGGGGTGAAGCTCTGGCCCATTACAGTGAGGAATGTTTAAAGCAGGTGTTACTGGGGGCTGAGGATTAATCTCAGGCTCCTGATCCACAGACACAGGGAGCTGATATTAAAGTTCGGGATATTCACTGTCTGAACACAACTAACCCGACCTGCTCCCAGTCCCTTATATTGGAGAAAAGCTGCATGTTCTTACTGATGATTCCCAATATGTCGGAGTGGTACTTTTCCCATCCATTCAGCCTCTTCTGGATAAGTTGAGATATATTGGACAGGTTGAGGGTGAGCGCTGGAACATCTGGGTCTGTGATTCTCTGAGTCTCAGTCACTCTAGAATGAAAGAGGAGAGAATGTTTTTATCAGTGGGGACATTTCGATCAGAAACCCAAAGGGGAACGAGTGATCAGTGCAACAACCTGCAGCCCTTCTAATGCTCGTACTGACACCCTGCAGCAACCCATCCTGAAAATGGCAGAATCCCGGGATTGTCAGTCTCCCTGCATTCACACTGATCTCCACACGTGCAGTGGGATCCTGCTTTGCTGCCACTTCAGCTCAGTTTGTGATTTTCAAAGCTGTCTGTGTTCAGTCCAGTGTCTCTGTCCTGGAGCCTCATCTTTCCATTATCAATAATTATTATTATCCCGAAGGTCTCCAGTCCGTGCTCCCCCTCGCTGCAGGAACACACTCACTACAATCACGTGAAGTGAGGAGAGGAGAAGGAACAGCCTCCCAGGGACCTGGGATCGGTGGGTTTCCTTCACAGACGTCTTGATTTTAATCCCCTCACACCCCGATGGGCGGGAGAGGATCTGGGGTTAAAACATCCGGATCGAGTAACCCGACCCCAGCCCGACCCCCGTTCCCAGCTATTTCAATTTAAACAAACACAAATCAGGCCATCGACGAGGCTCCTGCGAAAGGCAGGCGGGGCCTCATTAACATTCGAAAGTCACGGCATGATGACATAATCAGGATGGTGAGTGAAATGTGAGTGTGGGTCAGGGGGAGGCCGGCGCTGTCGGCTGCCCCACAGCAGATCTGAGACGGGAGGAGCCGACTGGCCAAGGTAAGTGCGAAAGATCAGATCATTTTAGCACTCCTTGTGGGCCAGGAGGAGCAGGAGACCCCCAGGTCTCACAAGGAAGCATTGGGCCTGCCCCAGCCCCAATCTTTCAGTCTTCGTCCCCAGCCCCCCGCGCCCCCCTCCCAGTGGGCCCCCGGTCCCTCTCCTCTCCCCCCCCTCCCTTCCCTCTCCCCGCCCCCTCCCTTCCCTCTCCCCGCCCCCTCCCTTCCCTCTCCCCGCCCCCTCCCTTCCCTCTCCCCCCCCGTCCCTTCCCTCTCCCCCCCCGTCCCTTCCCTCTTCCCCCCCCCGTCCCTTCCCTCTCCCCCCCGTCCCTTCCCTCTCCTCCCCCCCGTCCCTTCCCTCACCCCCCCCCCGTCCCTTCCCTCTCCCCCCCCGTCCCTTCCCTCTCGCCCCCCCCGTCCCTTCCCTCTCCCCCCCCGTCCCTTCCCCCCCCGTCCCTTCCCCCACCGTCCCTTCCCTCTCCCCCCCCGTCTCTTCCCTCTCCCCCCCCGTCCCTTCCCTCTCCCCCCCCGTCCCTTCCCTCTTCCCCCCCCGTCCCTTCCCTCTCCCCCTCCCCGTCCCTTCCCTCTCCCCCCCCCCGTCCCTTCCCTCTCCCCCCCCCGTCCCTTCCCTCTCCCCCCCGTCCCTTCCCTCTCCCCCCCCCGTCCCTTCCCTCTCCCCCCCCGTCCCTTCCCTCTCCCCCCCCCGTCCCTTCCCTCTCGCCCCCCCCGTCCCTTCCCTCTACCCCTCCCGTCCCTTCCCTCTCATCCCCCGTCCCTTCCCTCTCCCCCCCCCGTCCCTTCCCTCTCCCCCCCCCGTCCCTTCCCTCTACCCCCCCCCGTCCCTTCCCTCTCCCCCCCCGTCCCTTCCCTCTTCCCCCCCCCGTCCCTTGCCTCTCCCCCCCCGTCCCTTCCCTCTCCCCCCCCCGTCCCTTCCCTCTCCCCCCTCCCGTCCCTTCCCTCTCCCCCCCCCGTCCCTTCCCTCTCCCCCCCCCGTCCCTTCCCTCTCCACCCCCCGTCCCTTACCTCTCCCCACCACCCCCCATCCCTTCCCTCTCCCCCCCACCCCCCCGTCCCTTCCCTCTCCCCCCCACCCCCCCATCCCTTCCCTCTCCCCCCCACCCCCCCGTCCCTTCCCTCTCGCTCCCCCCACCCCCCCGTCCCTTCCCTCCCTCCCCGTCCCTTCCCTCTCTCCCCCCCCGTCCCTTCCCTCTCTCCCCCCCCCGTCCCTTCCCTCTCCCCCCCCGTCCCTCTCCCCCACCGTCCCTTCCCTCTCCCCCCCGTCCCTTCCCTCTCCCCCCCGTCCCTTCCCTCTCCCCCCCCGTCCCTTCCCTCTCCCCCCCCGTCCCTTCCCTCTCCCCCCCGTCCCTTCCCTCTCCCCCCCCTTGTCCCTTCCCTCTCCCCCCCCCTCGTCCCTTCCCTCTCCCCCCCCGTCCCTTCCCTCTCCCCCCCCGTCCCTTCCCTCTCCCCCCGCCGTCCCTTCCCTCTCCACCCCCCCGTCCCTTCCCTCTCCCCCCCCCGTCCCTTCCCTCTCCCCCCCGTCCCTTCCCTCTCCCCCACTGTCCCTTCCCTCTCCCCCCCGTCCCTTCCCTCTCCCCCCCGTCCCTTCCCTCTCCCCCCCCCGTCCCTTCCCTCTCCCCCCCGTCCCTTCCCTCTCCCCCCCCCCGTCCCTTCCCTACCCCCCCCGTCCCTTCCCTCTCCCCCCCCCGTCCCTTCCCTCTACCCCACCGTCCCTTCCCTCTACCCCCCCCGTCCCTTCCCTCTCCCCCCCCCGTCCCTTCCCTCTCCGCCCCCCGTCCCTTCCCTCTCCCCCCCCCGTCCCTTCCCTCTCCCCCCCCGTCCCTTCCCTCTCCCCCCCCGTCCCTTCCCTCTCCCCCCCCGTCCCTTCCCTCTCCCCCCCCCGTCCCTTCCCTCTCCCCCCCCCGTCCCTTCCCTCTCCCCCCCCGTCCCTTCCCTCTCCCCCCCCGTCCCTTCCCTCTCCCCCCCCGTCCCTTCCCTCTCCACCCCCCCCGTCCCTTACCTCTCCCCACCACCCCCCGTCCCTTCCCTCTCCCCCCCAGCCCCCCGTCCCTTCCCTCTCCCCCCCACCCCCCCGTCCCTTCCCTCTCGCTCCCCCCACCCCCCCGTCCCTTCCCTCCCCCCCCCGTCCCTTCCTCTCTCCCCCCCCCGTCCCTTCCCTCTCTCCCCCCCGCGTCCCTTCCCTATCTCCCCCCTCCCGTCCCTTCCCTCTCCCCCCCCGTCCCTCTCGCCCCCCGTCCCTTCCCTCTCGCCCCCCGTCCCTTCCCTCTCCCCCCCCGTCCCTTCCCTCTCCCCCCCCGTCCCTTTCCTCTCCCCCCCCCGTCCCTTCCCTCTCCCCCCCCCGTCCCTTCCCTCTCCCCCCGTCCCTTCCCTCTCCCCCCCGTCCCTTCCCTCTCCCCCCCCGTCCCTTCCCTCTCCCCCCCCGTCCCTTCCCTCTCCCCCCCCCTCGTCCCTTCCCTCTCCCCCCCCCTCGTCCCTTCCCTCTCCCCCCCCCTCGTCCCTTCCCTCTCCCCCCCCTCGTCCCTTCCCTCTCCCCCCCCCTCGTCCCTTCCCTCTCCCCCCCCCTCGTCCCTTCCCTCTCCCCCCCCCTCGTCCCTTCCCTCTCCCCCCCCGTCCCTTCCCTCTCCCCCGCCGTCCCTTCCCTCTCCCCCCCCGTCCCTTCCCTCTCCCCCCCCGTCCCTTCCCTCTCCCCCCCGTCCCTTCCCTCTCCCCCCCTGTCCCTTCCCTCTCCCCCCCCGTCCCTTCCCTCTCCCCCCCCGTCCCTTCCCTCTCCCCCCGTCCCTTCCCTCTCCCCCCCACCGTCCCTTCCCTCTCCCCCCCCGTCCCTTCCCTCTCCCCCCCCGTCCCTTCCCTCTCCCCCCCCCGTCCCTTCCCTCTCCCCCCCCGTCCCTTCCCTCTCCCCCCCCCCCGTCCCTTCCCTCTCCCCCCCATCCCTTCCCTCTCCCCCCCCCCCGTCCCTTCCCTCTCCCCCCCCGTCCCTTCCCTCTCCCCCCCCCGTCCCTTCCCTCTCCCCCCCCCGTCCCTTCCCTCTCCCCCCCCCGTCCCTTCCCTCTCCCCCCCCGTCCCTTCCCTCTCCCCCCCCCGTCCCTTCCCTCTCCCCCCCCCCGTCCCTTCCCTCTCCCCCCTCCCGTCCCTTCCCTCTCCCCCCCCGTCCCTTCCCTCTCCCCCCCCGTCCCTTCCCTCTCCCCCCCCCCCGTCCCTTCCCTCTCCCCCCCCCGTCCCTTCCCTCTCCCCCCCCCGTCCCTTCCCTCTACCCCCCCCGTCCCTTCCCTCTCCCCCCCCGTCCCTTCCCTCTCCCCCCCCGTCCCTTCCCTCTCCCCCCCGTCCCTTCCCTTCCCTCTCCCCCCCCGTCCCTTCCCTCTCCACCCCCCCCGTCCCTTCCCTCTCACCCCCCCCGTCCCTTCCCTCTCCCCCCCCCCCCGTCCCTTCCCTCTCCTCCCCCGTCCCTTCCCTCTCCCCCCCCTGTCCCTTCCCTCTCCCCCCCCGTCCCTTCCCTCTCCCCCCCCGTCCCTTCCCTCTCCCCCCCGTCCCTTCCCTCTCCCCCGTCCCTTCCCTCTCCCCCCCCGTCCCTTCCCTCTCCCCCCCCCGTTCCTTCCCTCTCCCCCCCCCCAGTCCCTTCCCTCTCCCGCCCCCCCGTCCCTTCCCTCTCCCCTCCCCCCGTCCCTTCCCTCTCCCCCCCCCGTCCCTTCCCTTCCCTCTCCCCCCCTCCCCCGTCCCTTCCCTCTCCCCCCCTCCCCCGTCCCTTCCCTCTCCCCCCCCGTCCCTTCCCTCTCCCCCCCCGTCCCTTCCCTCTCCCCCCCCACGTCCCTTCCCTCTCCCCCCCCGTCCCTTCCCTCTCCCCCCCCGTCCCTTCCCTCCCCCCCCGTCCCTTCCCTCTCCCCCCCGTCCCTTCCCTTTCCCCCCCGTCCCTTCCCTCTCCCCCCCCCGTCCCTCTCCCCCCCCCGTCCCTTCCCTCTTCCCCCCCCGTCCCTTCCCTCTTCACCCCCCGTCCCTTCCCCCCCCGTCCCTTCCCCCCCGTCCCTTCCCTCTCCCCTCCCCCCACCGTCCCTTCCCCCCCACTGTCCCTTCCCTCTCCCTCCCCCCCCCGTCCCTTCCCTCTCTCCCCCCCCCGTCCCTTCCCTCTTCCCCCCCCGTCCCTTCCCTCTTCCCCCCCCGTCCCTTCCCTCTCTCCCCCCCGTCCCTTCCCTCTCTCCCCCCCTTCCCTCTCCCCCCCGTCCCTTCCCTCTCCCCCCCCGTCCCTTCCCTCTCCCCCCCACCGTCCCTTCCCTCTCCCCCCCCGTCCCTTCCCTCTCCCCCCCGTCCCTTCCCTCCCCCCCCCGTCCCTTCCCTCCCCCCCCGTCCCTTCCCTCTCCCCCCCCCGTCCCTTCCCTCTCCCCCCCCGTCCCTTCCCTCTCCCCCCCCCGTCCCTTCCCTCTCCCCCCCGTCCCTTCCCTCTCCCCCTCCCGTCCCTTCCCTCTCCCCCCCCCGTCCCTTCCCTCTCCCCCCCCCGTCCCTTCCCTCTCCCCCCCCCCGTCCCTTCCCTCTCCCCCCCCCGTCCCTTCCCTCTCCCCCCCCCGTCCCTTCCCTCTCCCCCCCCGTCCCTTCCCTCTCCCCCCCCCGTCCCTTCCCTCTCCCCCCCCCGTCCCTTCCCTCTCCCCTCCCCCCACCGTCCCTTCCCCCCCCGTCCCTTCCCTCTCCCCCCCACCGTCCCTTCCCTCTCCCTCCCCCCCCGTCCCTTCCCTCTCTCCCCCCCCCCGTCCCTTCCCTCTTCCCCCCCGTCCCTTCCCTCTTCCCCCCCGTCCCTTCCCTCTTCCCCCCCGTCCCTTCCCTCTTCCCCCCCCGTCCCTTCCCTCTCCCCCCCGTCCCTTCCCTCTCCCCCCCGTCCCTTCCCTCTCCCCCCCCGTCCCTTCCCTCTCCCCCCCCGTCCCTTCCCTCTCCCCCCCCCGTCCCTTCCCTCTCCCCTCCCCCCACCGTCCCTTCCCCCCCCGTCCCTTCCCTCTCCCCCCCACCGTCCCTTCCCTCTCCCTCCCCCCCCCGTCCCTTCCCTCTCTCCCCCCCCCCCCGTCCCTTCCCTCTTCCCCCCCCCCGTCCCTTCCCTCTTCCCCCCCCGTCCCTTCCCTCTTCCCCCCCGTCCCTTCCCTCTTCCCCCCCGTCCCTTCCCTCTTCCCCCCCGTCCCTTCCCTCTTCCCCCCCCGTCCCTTCCCTCTCCCCCCCCGTCCCTTCCCTCTCCCCCCCCCGTCCCTTCCCTCTCCCCTCCGTCCCTTCCCTCCCCCCCGTCCCTTCCCTCCCCCCCGTCCCTTCCCTCCCCCCTCCGTCCCTTCCCTCTCCCCCCCCCGTCCCTTCCCTCTCCCCCCCCCCGTCCCATCCCTCTCCCCCCCCCGTCCCTTCCCTCTCCCCCCCCCGTCCCTTCCTCTCCCCCCCCGTCCCTTCCCTCTCCCCCCCCGTCCCTTCCCTCTCCCCCCCCCGTCCCTTCCCTCTCCCCCCTCCCGTCCCTTCCCTCTCCCCCCTCCCGTCCCTTCCCTCTCCCCCCCCGTCCCTTCCCTCTCCCCCCCCCGTCCCTTCCCTCTCCCCCCCCCCGTCCCTTCCCTCTCCCCCCCCCGTCCCTTCCCTCTCCCCCCCCGTCCCTTCCCTCTCCCCCCCCCGTCCCTTCCCTCTCCCCCCCCGTCCCTTCCCTCTCCCCCCCCGTCCCTTCCCTCTCCCCCCCCCCGTCCCTTCCCTCTCCCCCCCCCGTCCCTTCCCTCTCCCCCCCCGTCCCTTCCCTCTCCACCCCCCCGTCCCTTCCCTCTCCCCCCCCCCGTCCCTTCCCTCTCCCCCCCCCGTCCCTTCCCTCTCCTCCCCCGTCCCTTCCCTCTCCCCCCCCTGTCCCTTCCCTCTCCCCCCCCTGTCCCTTCCCTCTCCCCCCCCCCGTCCCTTCCCTCTCCCCCCCCCGTCCCTTCCCTCTCCCCCTTCCCTTCTCTCTCCCCCCCCCCCGTTCCTTCCCTCTCCCCCCCCCAGGCCCTTCCCTCTCCCGCCCCCAGTCCCTTCCCTCTCCCGCCCCCCCCGTCCCTTCCCTCTCCCCTCCCCCCGTCATTTCCCTCTCCCCCCCGTCATTTCCCTCTCCCCCCCGTCCCTTCCCTCTCCCCCCCTCCCCCGTCCCTTCCCTCTCCCCCCCCGTCCCTTCCTCTCCCCCCCCCCGTCCCTTCCCTCTCCCCCCCCACGTCCCTTCCCTCTCCCCCCCCGTCCCTTCCCTCTCCCCCCCGTCCCTTCCCTCCCCCCCCGTCCCTTCCCTCTCCCCCCCGTCCCTTCCCTCTCCCCCCCCGTCCCTCTCCCCCCCCGTCCCTTCCCTCTTCCCCCCCCCCGTCCCTTCCCTCTTCCCCCCCCCGTCCCTTCCCTCTTCCCCCCCCGTCCCTTCCCTCTTCACCCCCCGTCCCTTCCCCCCCCGTCCCTTCCCTCTCCCCCCCCCGTCCCTTCCCTCTCCCCCCCACCGTCCCTTCCCTCTCCCTCCCCCCCCCGTCCCTTCCCCTCTCCCCCCCCCCCGTCCCTTCCCTCTTCCCCCCCCGTCCCTTCCCTCTCTCCCCCCCGTCCCTTCCCTCTCTCCCCCCCTTCCCTCTCCCCCCCGTCCCTTCCCTCTCCGCCCCCCGTCCCTTCCCTCTCCCCACCCCGTCCCTTCCCTCTCCCCCCCCGTCCCTTCCCTCACCCCCCCCCGTCCCTTCCCTCTCCCCCCCCCCGTCCCTTCCCTCTCCCCCCCACCGTCCCTTCATTCTCCTCACCCCGTCCCTTCATTTCTCCTCACCCCCCTTCCCTCTTCCCCCCCTCCCTTCCCTCTTCCCCCCCCCTCCCTTCCCTCTTCCCCCCCCTCCCTTCCCTCTTCCCCCCCCGTCCCTTCCCTCTTTCCCCCCCCGTCCCTTCCCTCTCCCTCCCCGCCCCCGTCCCTTCCCTCTCCCTCCCCTCCCGTCCCTTCCCTCTCCTCCCCCTCCCCCCCCCCGTCCCTTCCCTCTCCTCCCCCCCCCGTCCCTTCCCTCTCCTCCCCCCCGTCCCTTCCCTCTCCCCCCCCCCCGTCCCTTCCCTCTCCCCCCCCCCCGTCCCTTCCCTCTCCCCCCCCCGTCCCTTCCCTCTCCCCCCCCCGTCCCTTCCCTCTCCCCCCCCCGTCCCTTCCCTCTCCCCCCCCCCGTCCCTTCCCTCTCCCCCCCGTCCCTTCCCTCTCCCCGTCCCTTCCCTCTCCCCCCCCCGTCCCTTCCCTTCCCTCTCCCCCCCCGTCCCTTCCCTTCCCTGTCCCCACCACCCCCGTCCCTTCCCTCTCCCCCCCCCGTCCCTTCCCTCTTCCCCACCCGTCCCTTCCCTCTTCCCCCCCCCGTCCCTTCCCTCTCCCCCCCCCCGTCCCTTCCCTCTCCCCCCCCCGTCCCTTCCCTCTCCCCCCCCCGTCCCTTCCCTCTCCCCCCCCGTCCCTTCCCTCTCCCCCCCCGTCCCTTCCCTCAACCCCCCCCGTCCCTTCCCTCTCCCCCCCCCCCGTCCCTTCCCTCTCCCCCCCCCGTCCCTTACCTCTCCCCCCCCTCTCCCCCCCCGTCCCTTCCCTCTCCCCCCCCGTCCCTTCCCTCTCCCCCCCCCCGTCCCTCCCCTCTCCCCCCCCCATCCCTTCCCTCTCCCCCCCCGTCCATTCCCTCTCCCCCCCCCGTCCCTTCCCTCTCCCCCCACCCCCGTCCCTTCCCTCTCCCCCCCCGTCCCTTCCCTCTCCCCCCCCGTCCCTTCCCTCTCTCCCCCCACCCCCCGTCCCTTCCCTCTCCCCCCCCGTCCATTCCCTCTCCCCCCCCCCGTCCCTTCCCTCTCCCCCACCCCCCGTCCCTTCCCTCTCCCCCCCCGTCCCTTCCCTCTCCCCCCCCGTCCCTTCCCTCTCCCCCCCCGTCCCTTCCCTCTCCCCCCCCGTCCCTTCCTTCTCCCCCCCGTCCCTTCCCTCTCCCCCCCCGTCCCTTCCCTCTCCCCCCCCGTCCCTTCCCTCTCCCCCCCCGTCCCTTCCCTCTCCCCCCCCCCGTCCCTTCCCTCTCCCCCCCCCCGTCCCTTCCCTCTCCCCCCCCGTCCCTTCCCTCTCCCCCCCCCCCGTCCCTTCCCTCTCCCCCCCCCGTCCCTTCCCTCTCCCCCCCCCGTCCCTTCCCTCTCCCCCCCCGTACCTTCCCTCTCCCCCCCCCCGTCCCTTCCCTCTCCCCCCCCGTCCCTTCCCTCTCCCCCCCCCGTCCCTTCCCTCTCCCCCCCCGTCCCTTCCCTCTCCACCCCCCGCCGTCCCTTCCCTCTCACCCCCCCCGTCGCTTCCCTCTCCCCCCCCCGTCCCTTCCCTCACCCCCCCCTCTCCCCTTCCCTCTCCCCCCCCCCCCGTCCCTTCCCTCTCCCCCCCCCCCGTCCCTTCCCTCTCCCCCGTCCCTTCCCTCTCCCCCGTCCCTTCCCTCTCGCCCCCCTGTCCCTTCCCTCTCCCCCCCCCGTCCCTTCCCTCTCCCCCCCCCGTCCCTTCCCTCTCCCCCCCCGTCCCTTCCCTCTCCCCCCCCCAGTCCCTTCCCTCTCCCGCCCCCCCGTCCCTTCCCTCTCCCCCGCCCCCCGTCACTTCCCTCTCCCCCCCCCCGTCCCTTCCCTCTTCCCCTCTTCCCCCCCGTCCCTTCCCTCTTCACCCCCCCCGTCCCTTCCCTCTTCCCCCACCCCCCTGTCCCTTCCCTCTTCCCCCCCGTCCCTTCCCTCTTTCCCCCCCGTCCCTTCCCTCTTCCCCCCCCTTCCCTCTTCCCCCCCCACCCTTCCCTCTTCCCCCCCCCGTCCCTTCCCTCTTCCCCCCCCGTCCCTTCCCTCTTCCCCCCCCCCGTCCCTTCCCTCTTCCCCCCCCGTCCCTTCCCTCTTCCCCCCCCCCGTCCCTTCCCTCTTCCCCCCCCCCGTCCCTTCCCTCTTCCCCCCCCCGTCCCTTCCCTCTTCCCCCCCGTCCCTTCCCTCTTCCCCCCCCCCGTCCCTTCCCTCTTTTCCCCCCCGTCCCTTCCCTCTTCCCCCCCCCGTCCCTTCCCTCTTCCCCCCCCCGTCCCTTCCCTCTTCCCCCCCCCCGTCCATTCCCTCTTCCCCCCCCCGTCCCTTCCCTCTTCCCCCCCCGTCCCTTCCCTCTTCCCCCCCCCGTCCATTCCCTCTTCCCCCCCCCCGTCCCTTCCCTCTTCCCCCCCCCGTCCCAGTCCCTTCCCTCTTCCCCCCCTCGTCCCTTCCCTCTTCCTCCCCCCGTCCCTTCCCCCCCGTCCCTTCCCTCCCCCCCTCCTCCCCCCGTCCCCCCTCTTCCCCCCCTCCCCCCTTCCCTTCCCCCCCTCCCTTCCCCCCCTTCCCTTCCCTCGCCCCCCCTCCCCCCCTTCCCTTCCCCCCCTTCCCTCCCCCCCACTCCCCCCTTCCCTTCCCCCCCTCCCCCCCTTCCCTTCCCCCCCTCCCCCCCTTCCCTTCCCCCCCCTCCCCCCCCTCCACCCCTTCCCTTCCCCCCCTCCCCTTCCCCCCCTCCCCTTCCCCCC